>NC_092125.1:211810831-212488956 GCF_043159975.1 Macaca nemestrina
CCGTATTTGTCATTTTGTGCCTGGCTTATTTCACTGGATATAATGTCCCCAAAGTTCATCCATGTTGCAGCATGTGTCAGAATTTTCTTCTTCTTCAGGGCTGAATAATATTCCATTGTACAGAGATACCACATTGTCCATATCCATTCATTCATCAATGGATGCCTGGAGTGCCTTCACCTTTTGGCTATTGTGAACAATGCTGCTATGAACATAGGTGTGCAAATATCTCTTCAAGACCCTGTTTTCAGCCGGGCACAGTGGCTCACACCCGTAATCCCAACACTTTGGGAAGCCAAGGCAGGCAGATCTCTTGAGGTCAGGAGTTCAACACCAGCCTGGCCAACATGGTGAAACCTCGTCTCTACTAAAAATACAACAACAAAAAAATTAGCCAGGCATGGTGGCAGCTGCCTGTAATCCCAGCTACTCAGGAGGCTGAGGCGGGAGAATTGCTTGAACCGAGGAGGCACAAGTTGCAGTGAGCCGAGATCGCATCACTGCACTCCAGCCTGGGTAACACAGCGAAACTTCATCTCAAAACAAACAAACAAAAAACCTGTTTTCGATTCTTTGGGGTATATACCTAGAAGTGAAATTGCTGCATCATATGGTAATTCTGTGTTTGATTTTTTTGAGGAACTACCATACTGTATTCTACAGTGGTTGTACCATTTCACATTCCCACTGCAAACGGAATGTGCACAAAGGTTCGAGTTTCTTCACATCCCTACCTACACTTGCTATTTTCTGGTTTTTTGATAGTAGCCATCTTAACGGTGTGAAGTGGGATCTAATGTTTCTTTCTTGCTTGCTGTCTTGCTTTCTTTCTTGCTTTTTTTTCTGTCTTCCCTTCTTCCTTTCTTTTTCTTCTTTTTTTTGAGACAGGGTTACACTCTGTCACTCAGGTTAGAGTGCAATGATGCAATCATGGCTCACTGCAGCCTCCACCCCCCAGGCTCAGGTAATCCTCTCACCTCAGCCTCCCGAGTAGCTGGGACTACCAGCACATGCCTTCACACCTAGCTAATTTTTGCATTTTAAAAAATAGAGATAGGGCCTTGCCATGTTGTCCAGGCTGGTCACGAACTCTTGGGCTCAAACAATCTGCCCACCTCGGCCTCCCAAAGTGCTGAGATTACAGATATGAGCCACTGCGCCTGGCCCCAATGTTTCTTAATGGGGGAAATAACAGTATTGTGTGGGACTTCTGGGTATCGCAGAACATTTGTCATCCCTCCCAGCACCAAATGCCAGTAGTTTGTCCCCCAGTCCCTGTGACAACCAGAAAATATTCACTGGGGAGGGTGGTGCCTCCCTGGCTGAGAGCCATCCACCCTGCCCACCTCCCCTGCCTCATTTCATGCAACTCTCCCCTTGCTCACCACCCGAGCCATGCTGGGCTTCTTTCCGTCCCTTCGTCACTCCCACCTCAGTCCCACCTCAGGGCCTTTGCACTTGCCATTCCCTCAGCCTTGCCTGCTCTTCCAGATCCTCACACGATGAGCTCATCCTTCAGGTCTCAGCTCAAATAGCACTTCATCAGGGAGCCCTTCTCTGATCACCCTATGGAAAGCATCTTTCTCTCACGCGCATGGCCGTGTTTTATTGTTCCTTCTTGATACCTGAAATTACCTTATTTTCTGAAGCCAAGGTGACCTTTTAAACAAAAATAAAAATAGGCTGGTGTGGTGGCTCATACCCGTAATCCCCGTACTTTGGGAGGCTGAGGCAGGCAGATTCCTGGAGCCCAGGAGTTTAAGACCAGCCTGGGCAAGAGAAGGAGACCCCATCTCTACAGAAACATTAGCCAGGCATGGTGGAATGCACCTGTAGTCCTAGATACTTGAGAGGCTGAGGTAGGAGGATCACCTGAGGCTGGAAAGTGGAGGCTGCAGAGAGCTGTGATCACACTGCTGCACTCCAGCCTGGGTGACAGAGTGAGACTCTGTCTCCAAAAGAAAAGAAAAGAAAAGAAAAATAAATTTAATAAAATTAAAAATGGAATTACCTTATTTATTATTAGTGTGTTCACCATCTCTCCATCAAGAGTACAAGCTCCTTGAGAGCAGAATTTGTCTGTCTCCCTCTCATTGGTAACCTGAACATCTGGAGCAGAGCCTGGCACGTAACAGGTGCTCAATAAATGTTTGTTGACTGAACGAATGATCAGTTACATTCAATTTTAGAGCTGAAAGGTAGCTCACCCATTCTTGCCACCACTCCATTATACAGAGGGGGATCACAAGACCCAGGAAAGGGAACGGACTTCCCCAAGTTCACTCAAGGTCTAAGCCAGGACCAGTACCTGGTTTTTATGACCCCCGCCTGGTGCTTTTTTCTCCACATCTCACACCTGGAGGGTTTCTGCGCCAGGCAGAATGAAAATTCAGGATCGTCACAGGGCAGCGAGAGGGAGAGGCTCCGGAGGGGCACGTGGAACCGAGGCTGCCTGCCACCAGCAGAGGCTCACAGGCACCAACTGCACAAAAGTTGATCGGCAACAGGTGGGCAGAGTGGCCCTCCCCGTGGAATGACCCTCTATCCATCTTCTTTCTCTTGCTCCTTCCTCTCTCTCTTTTATCTCTCCATCCTAAGGGAGTCCAGCCGAATGAACTATTTGATCACTGTGTCTGCCTTCTCCCGAGAATGGCCACAGCAACTTGTAAATGTCCCTCTCCCAGATCTGCTCCAATTCCAGTCCATTTGGAGAAACTAACCTTGGCCCCCTTGATCCATGGAGCTCTTGGCCAGCGTTAACCTGACGTGAGCTGGAAGGTATTTCTCCAGGGAGGCAGTTTCGCTTAGAAACAGGCTGACCTGGGTTCAAATCTCAGTTCAGCCCCTCGCAAGTCAGAGCCAAGTCACCCGTTCTGATTCAGGGGTTTCCTTGTGTGCAGGGTGAGGCCGCCTTCCCAGGGGCGTGGTGAAGAATGATTTGAGATGATCATGCATCTGCAGGACTCAGCACCATTCACTGCTGTTTGTGGCCAGCAGCCGAGGCACCTGCTAAGCACTATCCTCACTCTCCCATCTTGCCCAGGCTTCCCCAGGAAGCTCCTGCCATGTCCATTTCCAGAGGATCAGGAAAAACTCAATGGCCAGAGCATCTAGAAAAACAGGATAAGTGCAATGATAACTAATAGGACCCCGTTTGTGGAGTGTTTTTGATGCAAAGATGCCATCCTGAGCCTTCTGCAATTGATAACAGATGCAACGCCCACAGCTAGCCTAGAAGCAGGTGTGATTTTATCCCCTTTTAACAGATGAGGAAACTGAGACAAAGAAAGGCTTATAGAATTGGCTGGGTCACATGATTCAGAAGCAGCTGGGCCAGGCAGCCTAGGGCCAGGAAGAAGGTGCACACAAAGGCCATGGAGCACCAGGGGGTGCCCAGCCCAGCCAGGAGAGTGGGGTAGGCTTTGCTCCCAGGGCCCGAAGGGGAAGCTGGTGAAGGAGAAACACTCTGCTATAGCATCACCTTCTCAGCGAGGCCCCCACGCTAACAACCCCACCTCAACCAGCACCCCTTTGCCCCAGCGTCCCCGACTGGCCTCTGCTTTGCTTACTGTTCTCATAGGGCACAAATTTACCAGGATGGAGCAATGGGCAGAGATCAATCAGGAAGACCCAGGAAGGCTGGGTCAAGGGTTTGGACCTTACCCTGTTTACCGTTGACTACCTGGGAAGAGGGGGAAGGATCACGGGAGGCAGCCTCCACAACACACGCACATACAGACACAGACACACACACACACACACCCCTCACCCCAAACAAGGCTTTGCCAGTCATCCTCAGGAGCATGCTTCAATTCTTCATTTGAACACGGATCCACCACCCTCAGCATGGATCCATGGCTGAACCCTAGAGAGTTAGGTGAAGGGGAGTGAGCAGACAGACCATTCTGAGGGTATCCACAGTCCTCCAGGAGATGTGACACATGAACCCACGTATACAATGGCCTTCCATAGGCAAAGTGGCAAAGCACCGTGGGGGCCCAGAAGAGGAATTAAACTTTTCATTCACTGTTGAGACCAGACCGTGCATATCTTCATGCCTCTCCTACACAGTCCTGCTACCTGGAATGCCAACCACCCAAACAACAAATATTTATTGAGCTTCTGTTACATACTAAGCACTTCAGAAACAAGGATGATCCATGACATTTATGGTTCCTGCCTGCACAGAGCCCGATATATCTAGGAAACTCCTGCACATCCCTCAAAACCCTACTCTAATGCCCTCTCTTCTCTGTGAATCCTCCTGACACCTCCAAGCAGCACTGCTTCCTTTCCAGTGCTCTCCTATCATCCTATGACTTCATTTGTAGGGGAGGGAGACAGGGACTGACTGGCCACTGAAAACTCACCATGCCCCAGGCTCCGTGCTTGGTACATCACAGGTGATATCCTTCCTCAGGCTCTTAGCAACTCTGCAAGGGAGCAAATAGTCCTCTTTTTTGCAGATGGAAAAATGGCCTCAGAGAGGCTGTCTTTTGCCCAAGGTCACACCGTCATCTGGTAAGTCAGAAAGCAGGGACAGGTAGCCAAAGCAGTGTCACCCCAAGGTCAACCACTGTCCGTGCTGTAGATGCCTGAAAGGCCAGGGTGGTGGGTCACACTGGGATTGCCCAGGTCCCAGTGCCAGCAGGCACACAGCGCAGAACCCAAGAGATGGCCCTGGAACCCGGTGGGGGCTGCACTGCCCTCCTTGGGGCCTAGGTGGCGATGTGCACACTCGTCTCCCCAGTCCTTGCAGACGTCCACCTTCTGCTCCCGAATTCGATGCCCTGAAAGGCACTTCTCTCCCTCCCTAGCTTCCTCTCCCTAGCAGCCCCAGGGGTAAGCTCAGCCTTTGTCCCTGCCAACTGGGGTGCCCCCCTGGCTGACGCTTGCCACCAGAATGAGGTCTCAGGATGGGCCAACTCTGCTTCCCCAAAATGTTTCAGGGAGCGGACAGCAAGAGGTGTAGGGAGGACTCACTCACTTCCATGGTCAGACCCAGTAAGTGTCTCTGGTTCAGGCACCCACGGGGCTGCCATGGACCCATCCTTGCCTGGTCTCCCCACTCCCTTGGTCCCAGTGGCACCTCCTCAAACGCAAACAAGGCCAAGAGCTGCCACCTACAAAGTTCCAGGGACAGAGACAGAACATGTTGTCCACCTGCACCATTCAGATGGGAGATGGGACCAAGACAGGGACAGGAACCAGATCTTGTCCTAAGTGCCCTCCAAGTCAGGAGGGAGCGAGGGTAGAGCCCAGATTTCCCGATTTGTGTCCTCAGCAATTTCCAGCACAATTTGAAGCTGTTTCTACAGGGCCCCGGGGGCAACCGGAGAAAAATGCAGTCCAACCAGTTATCTGATGTAGTAATAATAAAAATAACAACAACTCCCATTTCTGTCTAGTTTCCAGCCTTTCACCTGCATTACCTCATTTGTCCTGTCACCTGCAGGGGAGGTACGTGCCACTGTCCCTTGTTTTATGGGTTCCCCAGGGAGGAAGGGGTTGACTCAAGTTTCTAGAGTGTTGGGACCGGGTCCCAGCTCCTAGGCCGGAGTCTCACCAAAGGGAGGGCTAGGAGGGGGTGAGGAGAGGCATGATGGGAGGGAAAGAGGCAGGGAAGGCTGTGTTTTGGGTGCGGGGAGCAGTCAAGCTATAAAGTGTGAGTGGGGAGTGCCCGAGGGCTCTTCCTCCTCCCAGACCTGCTCTCGCCTACCCCCTCTTCTAAAGCAGCAGCCAGGCCCTCCCCCTGGCCACTTACATCTCCTCCATCCCTTCCTCCCCTCCTGAGGCCCCCAGACAACTATCCGGGCCTCCACTGACCATCAGGCCTGGCTTTCTCTGCCTGATTTAGTCAAGATCCTCCCTTGCCTTGGACCCAATTTCCCTGTCTGTTAAATGAGTAAAGTTGGGCTTTGGCTTGGGCCTTTGAGCTCTCATGGTCCAACCCCTCCAGGGAAAAGGGTGAGGGCAAGATAAAGGGAATAGGAACAGTTGTGTATTGAGCATTGATGATGTGCTAGGTGCCAAGCACTGGGTTCCTTGCTGGTGGCACAGAGCAGTCAAGACAGACGCTCAGGGTCTTCCTGAACCTCAGTGCCCTTATCTGTCTAGTGGAGATGATTAATCTACCTCATAAAATTGTAGGGAGAGCCCAATGTGATCACGTATGTAGTGAACTTCACATAGCACCCCCCCAGCACCCATCATCAGCACCAGCAGCACCACCATCTACCCCCTCCTTCTGGTCTGGTCCAACCCATGCAGGACTCAGCCCTAAAAAGAATCTCCTGACCCCAAATCGGAAAAGCCTGGGCTCTCCTCCTAGCTCTGCCATTAACCTGCTGAGTTGCACAAACCTCAGTTTCTTCACCTGCAAAAGGAGACCAAGGTCCGTGTGGGAACGCATTAGGGACAGGCGGCAAGGTCACTCATGGAAAAGCGTCCCGTGCCAGGCCTGGCCAATGGCAGGTGCCCACGAACACTTGTTTCCTTCCTTCTTTGCTGACTCAAAATGAAATTGTATGACAGGATAGGGCAAAGACGTGACAATACTACAGTGAATTCTTAATAAGCACATACCATATGCCTCTCGCTTGCCTAAAGATTTTGCTCATTTCACTCAATCTTCCTAGACAACACTATGGGGTGGGCCAAGCCATTATCCCCATTTTACAGAGAGGGAAATTGGCCACAGAGAAGGAAAATACCATCCTCTTGAAGCCTCCAGTGCTGCCTAAAGCCCATCAGTAGTAAGCACTCAGGCTTAGTAAGTAGCCATTATGCGCCAAGGAGTGTCTTAATCCCTTCCCTGTGTGAGTCTCTTCAACCATCCCAATAATGCTTCTAAGTAGCTACGATCATTGACTCCATTTTACAGATGAGAAACTGAGTCACAGAGAAGTGAAGTCACTCACGCAATCAGCACATGGCTGAGTCAGCTTCAAACCCAGGTCTGGGTGACTCCTCTGCCTGGTTCTCTTAACCACTAATGCCAGACCTCACCTGGAGCCTGACACTCCCCTGAGGCCTCAGCACCACCCAGGGGTGTAGGCCAGACCCCATGGCCTCAGGGAGGCCAGTTCTCGTATTAAATATCCTCAAAGGGCTGGGGGTCTCAAGTTAGGCAAAGCTACCTTCCCTGGAAGGACAAAAACGTACTCCCCTAACCCCACCGTTTCCCTAGACGGGCAGGGAACAGGTGCACAGGTCCCTGGCCCAGGGCTAGGTGAGGGGGAAACTTGTTTGGCAGCCAGGGCCCTGCGTGAACACGAAGAAACCCAGCCTGCAGCCCCTCGGCCCTGGCTGGAGATTAACAAAACAAATCCCCGACCAATCTCGTTTTCAACACTTGGGGAGGGGGGCCGTGTGTCAGGGGGCGGGGGGGCAGGAGGGAAACGCAGAGACATTTTACCACCTAAATAACCTTCCCTCTGTTTAGTTTCACACAAATGTACACTCCAGTGCTCGCAATTTTTTTTTTTTTTACATTTTTATTTTATTTTGACAAATGCTCAAACTTTCCTGCCACAAATTATTCTTGGCCAGGTTACAAGTAGAAAGGCCGTGTGTATCCTTTACTTGACAAAAAGAGAGTGGGGGGAAAAAGGGAGGGTTCTTATAAAATATTTGGGTTGCGGGTTTGAGGTGGGATTGCTTTCTTAATGTTCCCGATGGTGCCTTTGCCCGGGAGCCCACGCGTTTTCTCACCCTCTTGTGCACGAGCCGTTTCGACGTGGTCTAAATCCTTCCACCGCTGTGCTTACCTCCAGCTGTCCTGATTTCGCGGTTCTGGTTTCACGGAGCCAATTTGGAACAGCATTTGGCAAGGGCAGATTGGAGCTGGCACTTGTGCATCTCACCTCACCCAGGCCCAGCAGGATCTTGCACCTGGGCGGGCTGGAGGGTCCTGTTTGGTGAGCTTTGGGGTTGAGACAAAAGTTCCAGGTGGACCTACCCTGCCCAGGACCCAAGGAAAGGGCTGACTCTGGGGCTTCCCCAGATGTAAGGAAAGGAGTGAGTTGTTCTGTTCACCCCGAACCTGCCCCATCCATCCTCCAGCCTCCTCCCCTCCTGCAGGCCCAGCTCAAGCTCCACTCCCCAGCCTCACCCCCACCACTCTGTCCTCTGTGGCTTCACTCCAGCCAGCGCATCTCTCAGACAAAGGGAGCCTTTCCCACCTCAGTGCCTGGGCCCGTGCTCCTCCTCTGCCTGGAATCCCCACCCCTCCCCTCTTCTCATGGAGGTCTCAGTGTGGCTGTCACCTCCTCACAAACACTTTCCTGACTGCCTTCTCCAAAGCAGAGACCTTGCTCTTTGCTGCCTTAGCCCCTGGTTGGTTTCCTCATAACACTTAGGCAATTTATTCTAGCATTATTTATCTATGTTCTTTTTTTTCTGATTCTTTCTAACTAAAGTAAATAAATGATAAGTAAATAAATGAATGAGTGAGTGAGTGAGTAAAGGAGTGGTGAGTGAATAAATGAATAAGTAAATAAATGAAGTGAATGAGTGAATGAATGAGTGGTGAGTAAATATATAAAGAAGTGAGTGAGTGAACAAATGAGTGAGTGAATGGACGGATGAATGAATGTGTGAATTAGTGAATAAATGAACAAGTGAGTGAATGAATCAATGAGTGAATGAATGAATTAGTGAATGAATGAATTAGTGAATGAGTGAGTAAATAAGCGAATGAAGGAGTGGTGAGTGAATCAATGAATGAATGAGTGAATGGATGAATGAATGAGTAAATCAGTGAATAAATGAACAAGTGAATGCATGAATGAATGAAAGAATGAATGATAGTGAATGAATAAATTAGTGAATGAGTGAGTAAATGCGCAAGTGAAGGAGTGATGAGTGAATCAGTGAATGAGTGAATAAATGAATGAATGAGTGAATGGATGAATGAATAAGTTAGTGAATAAATGAACAAGTGAATGCATGAACGAATGGGTGAATAAATGAATGACAGTGAATAAATTAGTGAATAAGTGAGTGAATGAACCTGAGTGAACAAATGAGTAAAGAAGTGAGTGAATGAATGAGTGAGGCATCCTACCTGAGAGGACGCTACAGCTCTGCTGGAGGGACTGGGGACACCTTCAAACTCTCCTCTGGGAGGAAAATCCTGCCGCCACTGCGGAAACCATAAAAAGTTGATTCCTTTTGTTTCCACTTGAAGACAAGGAGCCTGGAACCATTTGTTCCCCTGGCCAAGCCCAGGCCACGGGCAGCTTTGTTTTTATCCCCAACTGCCACTGACAAGGCTGCATTTGGTTTCAGTGTAAGTGAAGACCCCACGTCTCTGAGCCTCTCACTCCCCCTGAAGCCTGGGCCAATTTTCCATTCCTAACATTGACATTAACCCTTGCCATGCCTGGCTGCCCTTTGTGAGAGGCACTCCCCACGGGCTGCTTAGCAGGGAGCACAGTGGTGCTGGCCTAAAGGGCTTAGGGGTCCACCAGTCCAGTGAGAGGGTTTTTGTCCCCAGCAGGGAGGGTCTAGGTCCTCTGGGGACCTGACTGTATCACCAAGAACATTTAAAGGCAGCTTCTTATAAAAGCAAAATCACCCAGCCACCTGAATTAGTGACCACTTCCGTGCCCGGGGCCTAAGCGTGGGGGCCACACTCTTTCCATTTAAGTCAGGCAGAAAGTACTCAAATCGTGGGTCTTAAGCAGATGTCATTATGAACTTTTCAGTGCGTGCTCTCACTCTCAGAGGTGCTTGGAGGCAGAGATTCTGAATCCCATTTGACAGATGAAAACACTGAGGCTCGGAAAGAGGCTGTGAATAGGCCAAAGCCACCCAGTAGCTCTCGTCTTCATCTCTCTGCACTGTCACCGGGCCTTTTCTCCGGCTTTGATTTGTGGTCACCACCATTGCCCCCCACCCCCCAATGTGCAGGCCAGACATCTGGGAGTTATCTTTGATGCCTTCTCCTCCTCAGCCCACATCTGAAGGGTCCCCAGTGCTGTGGGGTCTGCCTCTGCACCCCTGTAAGCACCAGTAATTGCTCGACAAATATGTGTTCTGAGTTCACAATTATCAGCCTCAATTTGCATGGCCACAGAACAACTGGTGAAACCATTAGCCCTCACTCTATCGCCCAGGCTGGAGTACAGTGGCACGATCTCGGCTCACCACAACCTCTGCCTCCCTGGTTCAAGCAATTCTCCCGCTTCAGCCTCCTGTGTAGTTGGGATTTTAGGCGCCCACCACCTTCCCCAGCTAATTTTTGTATTTTTAGTAGAGACGGGGTTTTGCCATGTTGGCCAGGTTGATCTTGAACTCCTGACCTCAGGTGATCCACCCACCTCGGCCTCCCAAAGTGTTGGGATTACAGGCGTGAGTCACCGTGCCCAGCCGAGGCTGAACTTTCTTATTCCTTCATAGGAACCCTGCCGCTTCTCTCCAGCAATTATAATGAAAATTAATGGCTACTTCTATATAAGTGAGTTCGTGAGCAATAATTTTTGGACCAATGATATGTGAGTTGTGAGAAATCTTTCCAGAGAGGATGTCCAACCAGCATCCTGGATAGAGGACCCTTACCCTCATGGTGGTCTTCAGTGGGCTGGATGGTAGTTATGGCAGGGAGAGTGGAGTATGTCGCCTACCTTCTGTGAAACTCTGGAGGGGACATGGCTCCCCCATCTCTGCACTCCAGCTCTGAGCACCACTCGTACCCAACAAGCCCTTGTTGAATGGATTCCTTCAACATTCCTACATCCACCCCTAGCAAAGGAGGAGAGAGATTAGTGGGGAGCTATGGGGGAGTGTGTGGGCTGTGAGGAGAGGTGACAGAAGGGACTCCAGGCTGGAGGAGTCCCATCCACTTGGAGCCGAGGCCCCTGGACAGGTAAGGGGAGAATGTTCGGGGAGGGAACAGGAGACTGGGCTGGGGCAGGTAATTTACCTGAACGTACAGGTAAGTACTCAACACATATGTTCTGGGATTGCTGGTATCAGCCTCAATTTGCACAGACACAGAACAATCTCTCTGCTAAACACCTTCTCCATCTTGGGTCTGGGACCTGGGCACGCACCCTGGTCCTGCATGCAATATGATGTATTGCTTGCCTCTCATACACCAGGCGCTATCTAAGTGCTAGGGATACTCAAGGAACCTCTCTGCCAGTGGCCCCCTGCCCTCCCATGGACATGCTGGAGTTCCTCCCAAAGATGGTCAGGACCGAGGGAGTCCTGAGGGCTGTCCCCGCCCTGCTCCAGAGTGGCCGCCTCCCTCGAAGGCCCACTTGGGCATCCTAGCTCAAGTGCTCTTTCAGAACCTGTCACAAGGCTGTCCACAGCCTCAGCAACCTCTGCCCTCCTTTGCATCTGCACCTGCCCACTGCTGACCACCCCACAGGCCGTGCCTAGATCCTGCCTGAAAGCTGGGCTTCTTGGCCCTTTAGGACCAGAGAAAAAACTGAAATTGTTGGGACAGCCATCCAGGGCTTTCACACGCCTGGAGTGGAGTCCAGGAATGTCAGGCAGGGAGGCAGGAAGAAGAAACCCCGTGGGTCTAGGCAGAAGAGGAGGCCAGTGAAACAGTCGCATCGACCCTGGAAGAATGGAAGCAGAGCCAGATGTGAGGGGGCAGGGGTGCACTCTGGACCCCGCCCCGCTGGACAGGAGCTGGGTTGCTCAGTGATAGGCACAAGCAGCCAGGTACCAGCAAGGCCATGCCAGAGAGAAGGAAGCTTCCTGCATCCCAGGGACACCAGACCCTGCTGCCCCAGGCCACCTGGAAACCCCCTGCGCCCGGCCTCCCCTGCAGCCCCCAGGTGTGGAGGAGGGATCTCTCCAAGGGAGCGAGACGATCAAAAGGAGGTGCCTGTAAATCACCACGGAGCCTCCCTCTCTGCTCTCCACGCACCGGGGAGCCTTCCCAGAGCTCGATGTGGTTCAAGGACCCCTCAGAGATCCCAGCCTGGCGTGGCTCCCTCCAGCCACAGTTCAGCCCCCTCTGCCAGGGAGGAGGGTGGGTAGCGGCAGGAGAGGCCTTCCACTAGACTCGGGTTTTCGCCACACAGGTCTGACTTCCCACTTCCACCCCAACAACACACACACACACACACACACACGCATGCACACACACTCAGGCCCAGCGATGCACACACTACACAGCCAGGGGCCAGCCTCCACTGGGTGGGAGGTCCATCTTTGACCACCTGCAGCATCCCTGCCCAAACTAAGGCCATCTCAAAGGGACAGTATGCCTAGGGCCATGTGCTCCTGGAAATCGTCCTGCCACACCTTCTCCCCGGAAGCTAACATTTGCTTTAGAAAAATTGGATTGATGCTTGAACCAGGAGGTGGAGCTTGCAGTGAGCCAAGATGGCACCACTGCACTCCAGCCTGGGTGACAGAGCAAGACTCCATCTCAAAAAAAAAAAGAAAAGAAAAGAAAAGAAAAATCGGATTGAAATGAACACCCAGGGCCCTGCTGCAGGGGAAATGGGGGATGCCATGAGGCTACACCACAGCAGTCCTTACACCCCTGGGCAGAGGTTCCTGGACACGTGGGTCAGTCTTCAGACCCCAACTCCTTCTGCCTGCCTGGAGCTTCCTGTGCAACGGCAGCCTGAAGCCATGAGGAGCATGGCTAGGAGTCAGTTCCAATGAAAGCTTCACCCTTTCCTTGTGGCCTTGGGCAAGTCACTTGGCCTCTTTGATGAGCCCCAGGTTCCCCATTTATCAACTGTACAGGGACCAGGCACTTAGTAAATAGCACTCACCTAAGCCCTGCCCAGGGCCGCCATGGCTCAGGGTCAATAAGTATAATAAGGGGGCCATGTGTAGTCTAAGTCCCACACAGACACCATCTCATTCAACCCTCACAGGCACCCTGCCTGGGAGATACTCCCATTATCTCCACTTTACAGATGAGATGACGGGGCTCGGGGTGGTTAAGAACTTGTCCATGGTCACAGGAAGATGCAAGCCCAGGTCTGTCAGATGCCAACCCCCAGGTGCCCTGAATCAACTGCTGGCACTGCCCCTTAGTTCAGCTCAGCCCCACCTCAGCTCAGCCCTGGGGCCTCTCCTAAGGCTCTAGAGGGGAGGGGTGCTGAAACTTCGCACACACAAGAAGCCACACAGCCAAGCAAATGGGTGAAGTAGCTCCCAGGGGAACTGGGCTTTCATGCCCCCAGACTGCTAATGGCCCCCAGGTTTACATCTTCCACTCCAGGCTTGGGTCATCAAATCCCTGATGTCCAACAATTATGTCAAACTCAACATATCTGAGATGGGCCCCCCTGCCTCCCCCGCTCTGCCCTCTGTTCCCAAGCCACCATCACGTCTCAGTGGGTTCTGGCGACAGCCTCCTCACTGGTCCCCCACCTCCCACCTACTACCCAGCATTCCTGCTGAGTCCTGCAGTGACTCCCACGACCACCACGGTCACTCAAAGCAAAAACCAAAGCCCCCCCCTGGGTGACCTAGAGGCTCCGCTGACTCCTCTCCTCCCGCCCTCCCCCTCACCTGTCCACCCCAGCCACACTGGCCCCATTACCATCCCTAGAACCCCACAAGCATGCTCCCACCTCAGGGCATTTGACCAGCTGCGTCCTCAGCCTGGGCACCCTGCCTCCAATGACATCTCCAGCCACTCGTGCTTCAGGTCTCTGCTCGGATATCTTCTCAGTGGCCCTCCCTGACAGGCCATGTAACATAGCCCTCCTTTCCTCCTTTCCCCCTCACTCTGCTGAATTTTGTTCCCTAGCATGTGTCACTACGTGCCATGCTGCTAATGGCTTGTGGGTTTAATGTCTGTCTCATCACCGAGGACTCACGCTTCTAGGAGAGTAGGAGCCTCTCCCGCCTTCTCATCTCCCGTTAATGCTTGGAGCCTAGAACAGTGCCTGGCACAAGGCAGACCCTCGAGAAACATTTTTTGAAGGAACGAAGGAATGAATGAAGGAATGTTGGCATAGTGGTGGGGGGCTGAGGATTGGGCAGGAAGGGTGGAGAGAAGCAGCAAAGGGAAATGTATGGAAACAGACATGAAAGAGCTGCACAGAAGGGTTCATGTGTGCACGGAGTGGACACGGCACACATACGTGCACACGCACACACACACACACACGTGTTGGTATGGTAACCATGGATGAATAGCGAGGCCAACAGGCAGAGACACAAATGCACTATCTACTAACAAACACATTCACACACCACACAGATATGCTCACACACAAATATACACACACAGGCCCATCTCCAAATATACACATACATCCTCATACGTGCATCCCCAAATATACACATACATGCACATACACCCTGGCTCATGCACACACACACCCCCAGGGCTCCTTACCAGCACTCCGCTCTGGACCTACATCCCCCCACCCCAACTCTACACCCGGCTCCCAGGCAGGGAAGGAGCTTTTCCAGGTGACCTCACTGAGCGGGAGTTAAACTCCACCAGCTCTTTTTCAAAGCGGATTTGGCTCCAGTCTCCCTTGTAATCTGCTCCTGGATCAGTGCTCACAGCGGCGCTGGCCCTGGCCTCGGGTCAGGACCTCTCACCTTCTCCCAGGAAGTCCCACTGAGTCCTCCCCCACCCCCCACACCCCCACTCAGCTGCTTCCCCTGACCAGTACAACCTGCTGAGCTGAATTCTTGCGGGGTATTTTCAAACAATTCCAGTTATTTGGGGGGAGGGGTGGCACTGTGACTCCCAGGAGGGGTTTGGGGTGGGGGTGGGGGCTAGGGAGCAGAGGGGATGCCCATCAGGGTGGGACAGCCTCTAAGTTGCCTGTGCCGCAACAGAGACCTGGCCCTGCCCCACCCTCTTTTCCAGCTTCTTCCAACCTGACTCCAGCCTGTTTCCCGAAAACACGCCTCCAAGCCCTTCCACTTGCAGGGCTGCCTGCACTTACTTCCCCAGTGAGTAAACTCCACATCCTTCAAAGCCTCAGTCCGATGTCCTTGCCACTTCTAGGCTGGGGCTGCCATCGCCCTCTGCCTGTCTTGGTCTCTGTGTTATCCTGGCCTGGCTGAGTGTCCGCCTCCTGTCTAGATGGAGGTCTCTGAGAGCAGGGGGCACAGTGATGCCGCCAATACCCAGTGCAGATCCCAGCGCAGGGCCCGACACAGAGCACAGGCCCAGGAAATGCTTATGGAATGTGAAAAGGGGGTGGGGGAGAGTAATGCAGAGGTCTGGACGAGGCACCTGGATCTGCCCCTCCCTTGCTTCTGCCTTGAGCCAGACACGCACCCTCTCTGGCCTGCAGTTCCTAAGAGCCTGGGCTCACTGAGGCCTCGGAAGAGCTGACAACAAAAGGAGGAAGTGGGGCCTAGAGGGAGCTGCCGTGGCCAGGTGGGGGTTGGTTGTGGCCCTCAGGGTCGAGAGAGTGAGGGCTGCTCCTGTCTCACACATGTCTTTACTGTCACCAGCACCACTGTCACCAGCACCATCTCTAAGACCACCGCCACTACCTTCAAGACCACCACCCTCCCCGACAGCACCATCCTCCTGTATGGCCCCCGGCACCACCGTGATCATCAACGCACTGCCCATACAGTTCTTACATCACTCTATCTGCACATGCGCATGTGAACACACACAGACACACACACACACACACTGTCCTCCAAAGCACAACTGTATCATTTTTCTCTCTGGACACCCCCCCCCCGCCACCACCACCCAGAGGAGAGTCTGGCACATTCTAGAAGCTCCATATTGAGGACTGAAGGAAAGGCTCAGTGGACGAGGACGGCTCCCCTGATTTGGCCCCACTTGCTCCAGCTCGCCTTGCCAACAGAGAAGGATGGAACAGGACAGGCCCGAGGTCTAAGAGGACTCCAATGTCCCTCGTGTCCCTGCCCCTGTTCTGGCTGCTCAAGACCAACAGGGCCACCAAGGGAATGATTTCTCTCTGAGTTCCCAAGTTCTTCTACACAAACCGGGCTGAGCCTCCGCCTGAAATCCCAGGACCCACAGAGTTATATCAGAAAGCCCAAGACACAGTGAGAGCTCCTGAGGCCCACCAGCCTCCGTTTCCTGGCTTGTAAAATGAGGAGCACGGCCCCACCTTTCAGGGCTGCTGGAAGGATGCCATGAGAGGCAGTAGGGCAGGTGGCCGGCTCCAGGGCCTGGCATCTGGGGGGGGTTTCCCTCCACCTGGCAGCCCCTCGTTCCCTGGACTGCACGGCTGCTGGGGTAGGGGTGTTGCTGCCGCTCTAGGGTCAGTGCTGCAGAGGTGGGGACACCAAACGTGAAGCTGCCTGAGTCCTGAGCATTCCCTAGATGCTCCCATGAGCTTCTCACCAGCCCTGCGAGGAACAGTCCACATTCCCAGCGGGCACATGAGCAAACAGCGATTTGCTTAAGGCTACCCAGCCATGAACAAGGCTCCCATGGCCCCTCAGCACGTCAGGAGGCTCTAAGGAGTGCTGTGAAGCCCTGGTCACTGAGTTACCAGCTGTCTCAACCTGGCGTTGCCACCCTCTTGGGGCAGCAGGGGACCAGAGCCTGGCTTGGGTGTCCCACTTGGATGCATCCTAGGAAAGGAGTCTGCCCAGCCCCTTACGCTGTGGAGCCCGAGCTGCCTGGGGAAGTTCTTCCCACAGTCGAACCTCAGTCAGGACCTGGGCAACTGTGCAGTTTGGGGGTCATCCCTGCTCTGCCTCACCCCTACACTCACTGGGGAGACAGGAGATTGGCGGCCCACACCAGGCCCTTCCCCCTGGACCTCTTCCTCTAGAAGATTAAAGAGTCTGGGTCTCTACCACGCCTGCCGATCCCACCACCAGCCCAGGAGCAGCTTCCTGTTTGCAGGCATGGGCGCCCGTTGCCATGGTGACCACAGGAGGTGCTCCCTCCAGGTGGCTGATACCAGGCCCGGCCCCACCCTGGGCTGGCCCCTATCACTGAGGCCTGGCTCCTCCAGCAGCTGGGCTGGTAGGACCATCTGGTCTGCAATCAAAGGGGCCGCAGGCAGGCGCTACCCAGGAACCTGGGCAAGGCAGCCCTTATCTCTCCCAGGCTGGGGAACTTTCCAGACTCAGGGCATCAGCCCAGTGGGGCAGAAGGGCAGGCCACAGGGCGTGGGAACAGACTAAGGGTCCCTGTGAGTGACATGGAGAATGTGAAACTCAAGCCTGAGACTGGAGACAGGCAGGAGTGGTCCGTAGCTCATTTTCAGGGTTTGCTACCCCACATCCCCCTCATCCTGCCCTGGCCTCAGCCTGCTGTGTGGCCTGGGGCACCGCACGTCACTTCTTCAAGCCCTGGTGTCCTCTCCTGCCAAGTGGGAACCACAGCGACAGGTGTGAAAATCTGAAGGTTCAAGACCCATAGGACATTGGTGGGTGCTTGGTCCTAATAATAAAGATGTTAGTTACCATTTATTGAGCACAGGCCGCTAAAGTGCATTATCTCTTTCAATGCACACAGGCCCCTGAGAGGTGGGCCTCACCGTCATCCACCCTCTACAAAACATTGATTTTCAAAGAGGTGAGGAAATTGCCCCAAATTGCACAGGTGGCTAGTAAATGTTGCTATTTTCCTCCTATTATATTTTAGCTGAACTCACAACAGGTCCCAAACCTCCAGGCCCCAAACCTCCATCCTCCCACCACAGTCCATCCTACCAGGCCAGTAGCATGCTCTTTACCCGGCAGCTCGCAATTATCAGTGACTCATGTGTCATTGATAATAACTAGTAAGTGCTGAGCCCAGGTACTGAGCCAAGTGCTCTGGAATCTTTGTGACAGCCCTGTGAGATTGAAACTGCGATATGAGTGGGGAAACTGAAGCCCAGAGAGGGGCAGAGGCTCCCCCAGCATCACACAGCAAGCTGGTGTCACGGCAGAGGCTGCCAACTCTGATGCCTCTCCATAAGCTCTAGGGGCAGGGTGGCAATCCTGGGAGTGGCCTCATAAGGCCCAATATTGTGGACCCCAGCCCTAGCCCACTCCTTGGGAGTCCAAGGAGGCAGGAAAAGGTGGAAATGGTGAGATCGGGAGGCCAAGCGTGAGTCTATTCATGAGGGAGAGGAAAGGAGAGGAGAAAGACATCTCCCCACCCTCACCCACCACCTCCTGTCCCTCAGCCCCACCCCTGCCTAGGCAGCCTAAACTCCCAGAAAGCACTGCTCCTGCCTCCACCACCCCCTACCCTATAGGGAAGGTCCCAATGGGAGGAAGACGCAGCCACAGTTGTGGGGGGCAATGGTTGCAGGAAGTCCACGCTGGAAAGGCCCCCCTTCTGACCCAGCAGAAAGGCCCCTTCCCCGGGGGAGCCCTCACGGAGGCCATCTAAATGACCCATTCTCTGCAGAAAGCCAAGAGGTTGCTTCTAAATTCCAAGCCTAGTCATGCCCTCCCCTGCTTACAGCTCTCTCGTATGCCCCGCCACCATTGTTTCCAGTATGAAGAGCGAAGTTCCTTGGCCTGGCAGTCAAGGCTCTTCAGGTTCCAGCCCCACTTCTCACCACTTGCCGCACACCTGCACGCACACCTGCCACACACCTGCACATACATGCACACAAAAATGTGCACACACTGTGCTCCGATCAGACCCAACTTCTGTTTCTGGAACGTACTTCCCTCTGTCTCACCTCTTGGTCTTTGTGCTTTTCTCCCTGCCTGGAACATCCCATCTATTTACAACCTGAGTCTAGACTGGAACACAGGCTCCAGGAAGGCAAGGACAGCATCTTTGCTGCTGTATTCCTAGTGCAGAGCCTCGTCTAGAGGAGGCTTTGGGTGTGCAAACAATGCAGGACTCGTGAATGAATCAAGAACTGCCCAGAATCTTCTTCCTATAAATGTAACAGAGCCTAAGAGACAATGATTAATCCCTGCGCTTTCCAGAGTCTCCCCAGATAAAAGAATTCCAGTTCCTTTAGCGTTTCCACATTGTCCACAATAGAAGCCTGAGCTTCCAGTAGAATAAATGAGTAAGTGAGTGAATAAATGACTGGATGAATTCATAAGTGAGTGAGTGAATGAGTTAGAGAGCTAGAACATGAAGCAGAGATTTGTTGAAACAATGAAGTATATGTGTGAATAGAGAGATAGATGAGTGAATGGGTGGAAAGAAAGGGAGGGAGGGAAGGAGGGAGGGAGGAAGGAAAGAAGGAAGGAAGGGAGGGGAAAACGGAAGAATAAACCCATCCAGGTGGAGGGGCACCACCTGCAAGGTCAAAAGCACAAGAGTCAGGTCATTGCCCTGCAATCCACAAGCTTCCAGGAGAGCCCCCATACCCCCACCACAGTCCCTAGACCATAGGCTCTATACGGTCGGCAAGCTGTGGTTCAGGGTCCACCCCTGGCCCACTGTCTTTTTTTGTAAATAAAGTTTTATTTATAAAACCACATCCACATCCATTCATTTATGTATTGTCTGTAGCTGCTTCCAAGCTACAGTGGCAGAGCTGAGCAGTTGCAACAGAGATAGCAGGATGACCCGCAAAGTCTGAAATATTTACTATCTGGCCTTCCCAGAAAATGTTTGCTTGTCTCTCATGCACGAGGGACCTGAACTGGCATCCTGCCTGGAACTCTCCCAGCGCCGACTGGAATCCTCCTAGTCTTCAAAGGGTACCCAGCTTGCACACCTCTGGAACCTGGTCCTCACCACCTCTTCAGGTAGCCCTTCCAGCCCTAGGGCAGCTCAGGCTCTTCTTTCTGCTGAGTGGAAATGTTGTCCTCCTTGTCACCACCCCCATCCCGACCTCCCGCCTGGAGCACGGGTGTTTACCCCGACCTCTGCCCTGTGTCCAGCTCCCCGCCAGCCAGGACAGCTCAGGCCCAGCCGGATATGATTCTCAACCAGGGAGGCAAGTGAGTCACCGAGTCCAGAGAGGGGACATCTGCTGGGCTCTGGTTCTCAGCTAATCTCAATAATTCTGTGTGAGGGGCCCAAGCCACCCCTGCTGCCTCTTGTTTGCATTTGGGCCTGGCGTGGAAGCTTGGGAGGAGATTCACTCACTCAGGATTCTGGAGTGTTTGGACCCCCGTGTTTATTCCAACTTCAGTTTTGTCTTCAGCCCCTGGGATGATTTCCCAAAAGAGCCGGGGCCTAAGAGGCTCTCTGACCTCGACCCGGGACTGTGCACTGGGAGGCAGAATTGTTCTCATTTGACCCCCACACGGATTCCTGGCCCCCCTTTACAGACAAACACACCACAAGTTATCCAGTTTCTGGTCCCGGGTTCCTGCCTTCTTGCTGCCTTCTCTAGAACCTTCCAGAATTATCCAAGAACCACACCGAGCCTCTGTGGGTGGCTTTGGACCCATTTTCACTGTGCTCCACTGATGCCTGGCTGGTCCCTGGTGGAGACTTAGCACAGTGGGGACCAAACACAGTGTCCTGGGGTGGCCATGGTCTCTGCCAAGACACAAGGCAGCAGCTGCATCCTCATAGACATCCCAAGGCCCCTTCCCCGAAGTCAACACTCAGCACGGCATGGCAGGACTCCTCGGCCCCACCTCACAGATGGGAAGACTGATACTTCTGGACACGGAAGGTCTGGAATCTAGAAGGCTTCCTTCCCCGTAGATTCTAGGCCGTGTTTGTTTTCTTTCCTCTGTTCAACGTGCCCGTTGCCTCTGTAACTATGACTACATGGAAGGGGCCAACAGACGTGGGGGAGAAGAGGAAGGAGAAAGGAATGAATGAAAACAGCCTAGCAGTTAGGAACTCAGGTTCTAGAATCAGACTGGCTGGGTTCAGAGCTGACACTGCCACTCACTTACTAACAGAGCCTCACTTTCTTCCCCCATCAAGTGGGGTGCATAAGGCCATCTCATGGCCTTCTGAGGGTGAAATGATGTCATGTGCAACAAACGCCGGCCCAGAGTCTGGCACAGGCCAGTGGACGCCCCTTCCTTCCTCTAGACACAGGGGGTTTCTTGTCATTCGCTCTGTGTGTTTGCTTATTTGTTTGTTTATTTGAGACAGGGTCTTGCTGTGTTGCCCAGGCTGGAGTACAGTGGTGTGATCCTAGCTTACTGCAGCCTCAACTCCTGGGCTCAAGCCATCCCTCCACCTCAGCCTCCCGAATAGCTGGGACTGCAGGCACATGTCACCACACCCGCTAATTAAAAAAAAAAAAAATTTATAGAGACAGTGTCTCGCTATGTTGCTCAGGCTGGCCTTGAACTCTTGGCTGGAGATATCCTCCAGTCTTGGCCTCCCGACTGGGATTATAGGCGTGAGCCCCTGCACCCAGCTCTCCTGGCTATTTGAACCCAGGGCATGATCTTGAGCTGTAGCGTGATGCTATTTCTAATCCTCGTTAGTACGAAACCTGCTGTGCCATCCCCAGCCCAGCCCAGCAAGGTCCAGCCCAGGCCTTGCTGCCGTGGGAGCCTACCTGGCCTGCGGCTGCCCCTGTGGCGTCACCTGTGCACATTAATGAAAAATTCACGGTGCGGAGCAGAGCCAGGCCAGACCAGGAAATTGGAAAGTCGCGGGCGCCTTACCTCAGCCCCGCCGCACACTCTCTGCTTTTATAGCTCCACGTGTAATAACATAAAAGCATAATTTATTAAAGTATCACTTTAAGTGGGGATGGCAGGAGGGGGTCCATGCCTGGGGAGCTGTGAGTGCCATATTGACCGGGAGATGCCAAGGGCGGGGGGCAGGGCAAAGTCTCGGCACTCCCCCACCCACTGTCAGCACAGCCAGCTGGGAGGGCCGGGGAAGGGTCCAGGAGCCAGGAGAAGTCGCGTGCAAAGGCAGAGCCCGGAGGCAGGAGCTGAGTGGCATGGCTTTGAATCCTGGCTGTGCGGTCTTGGGTGGGTCAGCTGCCCTCTCTGAGCAGCAGTTTCCTCATCTGTAGATGGAAGGATTTGCTCAGAGGCCCTGAGCCCCTCCTTAGCGGCTCTCCTCCTAGGACTGTTCCTCCCAGAGCGAGAGAGACCTCCAGGCACTGAGCCGTGCCAGGAAATGGCCCTAGGATTGCCTCATTAAACACGAAGGGCTATTTACACTGGAGAAACAAATATTTATCTCTGGATCGAGAAGGAGGAAGGGCTTTGGAACCGCAATCTGGCTCAGCCCTGCCTGGTGGGAGGGGGAGGAGGAAGAGGCAGGGGTAGGAGGAAGGGGCAGGGGGAGGGTACAGCCCCTGAGAGGACAGGAACAGGGCTGGGAGTCATGCAAACGCGGGTTCAAATCCCAGCTCTGCCACCACCCAGCGCAGAGTCCTCACGCCCCTGTGCCTCAGTGTTCTCCCTGGAAGCATGGTCCTAAGAGCGCCCTGACTTCTCAGGGCAAATGAAGATTCAGTGCCTGGAACACGGTAGCAGTCCAGCTATGGCCGCCTCTATGCCAGGCACTGGGCAAGGGCTTGCGATCCTGTGGGGAAGAAGGCAACAGGTAGCAGGTATTTCTATTAGAAAAAAAAAGGTGTGCAGGGAGAAGGTCTCACCGGGTGACCTACAGAGCTCCCAGGAGCTGGCAGCACCGGGAAACGGGACATTCAGCACACCGCCTGCAGAGGGTCAGATAAATCCATCAATATGCACCTGACGACTAGACGCGCAGCAGCCGTCTCCTGGTTTCACAGGCCCACTCACCCTAAGGGAAGAGTGGCTGGGCCGCCACATGGGGGACAGGATGCAAAATTTCAGAACTCAAATTCAAGAGCATCCTTTTTTTTTTTTTTTTAATTTGAGACGGAGTCTCTCTCTGTCACCCAGGCTAGAGTACAGTGGCACGATCTCAGCTCACGGCAACCTCCGCCTCCCTGGTTCAAGCGATTCTCCTGCCTCAGCCTCCTGAGTAGCTGGGACTACAGGCGCACGCCACCACGCCCAGCTAATTTTTTGTATTTTTAGTAGAGACGGGGTTTCACTGTGTTAGCCAGGATAGTCTCAATCTTTTGACTTCCTGATTCACCCGTCTCAGCCTCCCAAAGTGCTGGGATTACAGGCGTGAGCCACCGTGCCCAGCCAAGAGCATCCATTTCTACTCTGCATGGAGTCTGGGTGCTGAAATGGGAGAATTTCTGGAATCCAGCCAGTTTCCTCCACCTGCAGGGCTGCCAGCCTCGTCCAGGCCACCATCCTCTCCTGCCTAGATTATTTTGGAAGCCACCTGGTTGACCCCTTCCTCCGCCCTCGCCCTCTACAGTCCTTTCACAGCAGCCGGTGTGTTCTTGCACCTTGGTAGCAGCTGGAGGTGGTTGACGGTGGCTGAGAAGAAGCCTGTGAAATGGACAGAAAGCAGAGGAGGAGGTGATCGGATGTGGGAAGAATTCACTGCATGGGAGAAGCATCCTTGGTACACCCTGGGAGAAGCTGCAAGGGGCCCAGCATCAGGGTTGCTACGAGCGGCTGTTTAGCCTCTCTATGGGCCTGAGGCACAGTGTGGGCCCGGAAGACCCCAGAGGGTTGCAGACACCAGAATGCCAGCAAGCTCAGGGTGTGAGCAGACCAGACTGGTCAGACAGGAGCAAAGGCCTTCCCCAGAACTCCGGGGCTGAGCAGCCGCCCTGCCTGCCAGACCTTATTTATCTAACATTGTGGTTGTTGAGTTTGATGTTTGTGGAAATGATTCTGGGGCTCTCCTCCCACAGAGCTCCAGACCCACTGAGAACTTGAAAGTGACATTCCTCAACCCAGCTAAGGGAAGGGTGGGAGCCCAGCCAGAGGAGAGGGAAGGGAAAGCTAGCTGGAGACAGGGCAGGGAGACACGGTCAGTGTCCCAGCAGGAAATAGCCTCACGGAAAAGGGATTTACAGTCCAGGCACTGTGGCTCATGCCTATAATCCTAGCAATTTGTGAGGCCAAGGTGGGAGGATCACTTAAGGCCAAGAGTTCAAGACCAGTCCGGCCAATATAGCAAGACCCTGTTTCTATTTAATACATTTTTAAATATATAAAACCCCACCACAGTGGTGTGGGTGGGGTTAAGAGGAACTGACCAGCAATGGTGCTGCACCCAGGGGCTGGTAGGAGTGGAAAGCTGCTACTACCCTCAAGCCTGAAGGGGGAGGGGCAGGAACAGTTACTAGAACCAAGAGAGGGTCTGTGTCCAGAGCAGGAGAGGGACAAAGCCAGCCCATGGCAACTTAGCAGAGACATAAATCCCACGACCCACTTCAGCTCTCACCCCCTGTTCGCCAAGGCCAACCAGAAACCAGACAGCAAGGGGCCCAGGTGATGCCACCAGGGTCGTCAGGTCCCAGAGCCCAGGGCAGGTCTGGGGAGGGGGGCAGGGGGAGTCTGGAGGGGCCAGCAGCTCCCACAGGCCCAGGAATTATCCTTCCGCAGGTGGAATTTGAGCAGGGCCTACTGTGGGTTCACCTTTTCTACCTTAGCCTTGACCTAAAGTTCCAGGCATCCCAAAGACCCCTAGCAGCATGTGGCTCCGATCCCTGCAGGGACCAGGTAAAGGGGTGCTAAGCTTTTCCTCACAGTGGAGAAAAAGCACAGGCTACTGCGGGAGGAGGACCCTGGGCCACCTCCCTGCCTTTGCTCACCGTGTGCCCTCTCCCGGGCTCCCCTCTCTGCTCCCCTGCAGAAACCCTGCTCCTGTTGGAAGGCCCAGCTCCAGGGCCACTCACTCTTCCTCTAAGTTTAAGCGTGAGGCCTCTCAGGGGAAAGCTGATGGGGAAGAGGGGTGAGTGGTGAAAAAGGCCAGAGTTGGGGTCGTCTCCAGCCTAGCAATCTCACCCCGTACCCCATCAGACCTACCACCTCTTGCCCAGATGGGGCATTCGGCTCTTTGGTGGCAGTGAGCCCCAGCAGCCCCTCCACCTCCCCACAGAAGCCAGTTCTCCTTCTGAAACCCGAATCTGTGCCCATCCCACCCACCAGCCCTGACCCTCTAACCCCTTCCAATTCCCCTCAGGAGCAAACCAGCCTCTCCAGGCTGGTGGACTGGACCCCCACAATCTAGTCCTGCCTGCTTCTCCATGGCTGCTCCCCCCAAACACAGACATCTTGCCTTTCCCTTTCACAGAGTCCCCTACTTTTCTAAAAGTGGCTGCAGCTCAGAGAGATTCTTTCCATGCAAGCACCCTCCACCCCTCGGCTTGACCCAATGCTTAGCCCACAGCAAGTGCTCTTCAATGGCCATTTGCATCGGAACCACTGACACGGGAGAACTGAATTCCAGTCCCAATCTGCTCCCACTCATTTGTCCAGACATGTCCCCTCCCTGCCCCTAAGGCTTGGGGTCCCCATTTGTACAAGGAAGGGCATAAGCTAGGAGGCTACCAGCTTGAAAGCAATGCAAGTGTCTCCTCTCTCTCTGCTTGCCTCTCTCTCTTTCTCTCTCTCTCTCACACACACACACACACACACACACACACACACACATGGCCCATGCCAGCCTCTCCCCGGGACACCGGACTTCTCCGTGGATTGAATTACCAACATTTCATCGGTGGGAGGAGGGGAGGTGGGGCAGGGGAAGGAGCTGTGAATTCCGCACACTGAGCCTGTCCCCGCAAGGCCTGGACCAAATGCCACAGCGTGTCTGTGCCCATCTGCCTCTGGGCGGGGTATGAGTGGGGGTGGAGGTGCAGGCAGGGAGAGGCTCCCTAAAACTAGAATGCCAAAGAAAAGACACCGAGGGGTCACACAGACTCACACACACTTTTTCCCATGGCCACTACTGCACACGCATGCTTTCACACGTGTGCACGTGCTTAAACACACACGCATCTCCTACACACAGTCTCTCACATGTGCTATCTTCCTTTTTATGTATTCAACAAATACCCTTTGAGCCAGTCTGCCACAACGGCCTTGCTCTCCATCTCTTTTGTGAAACAGACCCCCACATTTGGTCACACCCGCACACACACCCATGCCCTCAGTCGCTCACACAAACTCACACATCCCAAGGCTGGGGCTGCAGGCCCCACCTCCTTCCAGAGCCCCGGGAGGACCCTTGCAATGTGTTCACACGATGGTCAAAGCCAAAAAGAGAAATAAAAATCAGTAGTACAGAAGTGTGCCAGGGAGTTAATTAATAAAAATATTATGATTTTTTCTGGATTTGGTAATGTTTGTGGTATTTGTCAGCTTAAAAATTGAGTAATTCGTTGTGGTTTCTTTTCTCGTTTTAAAGTCTCTTTAGTATTTGTCATTTTGCATTCTTTTTAATCAAGAAAGTCCCCAAATTGAAGACATCTTGGGCCTTACCAAGCCTGACCCGCCTCTGCAAACATCCAAATATTCAGACAAACAATCACATCCACCCTGTCTCACAGTCACTGTTGCACATGTGTTCACACTCCCACACATTCCAATAAATCAAAGACTCATCACACATGCCCCAGTGTGCACGAGGCTCACACACCTGCCCGCTGCAGACAGGCAGCCCACCCAGGGCACCCCCGGCTGGGCCCGGCCTCAGGGCAGACCAGACCCCATCTCTCCAGCCTCCCAGGCTCCTGGCCCCTGACTGCAGACACTTGGCACTCCCTAGCCTACGACCAGCTCCCAAAAGCCCCACAACTGCTTGCCACAGATGTCAACCACTCACCCTCCCTCTCCAACCCTGGAACTGGACCATAAGCCACATACCCTGATTCTTTCTCACCTTGGACCCTCAGATGCTCTATGCCCACCGCCGCCTCAGCAGGTAACCACCAAAACCCACAGAATGTTCTGGAGTTTCCCTGGAGACTGGTATGGAAAAGAGGATATAAGAATTGGAATTGTACAGCCTTTCCTGGGTTCAAATCCTGACTCTAACGCCTGCTCTGTGCTCATGGGCAAGTGAGCACACCTCACTGAGCCTCAGTTTCCCTATCTGTAAAATGAGGGGCAATCATCTTACCTTAGAGGCATATTGGGAGGATTAACTGAGCAAACACAAGCAAAGCACAGAGCGAGAGCCCAGTGCAGGGTAGCGGTCATTACCACTTTTCTTCTCCACGACAGCAGGAAGGTGAGGTTGGAGCCCCGTCCCCTCGGGACTGGCCCCTCCTCCAGCCCTCAGCCCAGTCCAGCCCCCTTTCCCTGTTGCCTCGGCCACATCACCCTCTCGGCCACCCGAGTGTTGGGATCCCAGCGCACCTGCTTCCAAGGGCTCTAATTTCCTGTAAGTGTAAGAATTCAGGTCAGACACGGCCCGCGGCCTGCAGCCCCCCTCCCGGCGGAAACCGTAAATAATCCAGCTTCGCCAGCCTGGCCCAGGCACGAGACTCTCTCTCCTTACCCACTGTGCCAGGCAGGTACAGCGATTTCCATTCACACACAGGGACACTGAGGCCGCAGAGAGGAGTCTGAGTTTGAGATCCTGACCAGTACACTAGAAAAAACTTCCTTCAAAATATGCCCTTCCCACACCCCTGCCAAATAAATGCCTTTCCTCTAGTACCCAGCTGGCCAGTGACTTATACCTGAAATCTGCCCATTAGCGCAGGGTGGCCAACGACCTTTTCCTCTAAGGGCCAGATAGAAAATATTGCAGGACTTGAGGGCCAGACAGTCTCTGTTGCAAGTACTCAGCTTTGCTGATGTAGCCACAGACAGTGCAGAGACATTTTTTTTTTTTTTTTTTACAAATGCAGGGACCCAGCTGGATTCGGCCATGGCTTGCCCACCTCTATGCTGTGCACCAACCCCCTCTGCCACACTGCAAATGAATCGAGTCTAGAACCCAAGACTGTCACAGCTCGGGCCCTCAGAGTTAGAGATTTCAGCTCAGCAGTGACCAGAGGACAAAACTGAGGCCCAAAGATGGGGACATGGCCTGTCTGTGTTTCTTCAGTTGGTCAGAGCTGGGACTGTGGACTCCTTGTCTAGTGCTCTTTCCCTGACATCATGGTCTGTACTCCAAGCCCAAGACTCGTGACCTCCTGCTTGCTCCTCTGGAAGTTCCTTTGCTATGGTGGCTGAGAACAAGCCAGGCACTTGTCTGTCTCCCACGCTGGACTGGAGGGTTCCTGGACCACCAGGATTTGAAACTGGATCATCTCAGCATCTCCAGTATCAGCCCCAGGGTCTCCCACAGTGAGAGGCTTACAGAGAGTGTGTGAAATGGGGACATTGGATCCCTATTCCAGCCCTCGGCCCAGGGACTCTAGGCCAGGGTGCCCCAGCTTTGGGACAATCAATGGTTCTCTGTTATGGGGGCTGTCTTGTTCATTGTAGTATGTTTAGCAACATCCCTGGCCTCTACCCTTATCAATGCCAACAGAATGGCGGGGCACACGAACACAGCCAGTTGCAACAACCAAAACTGTCTCCAGACATTCCCAAAAGTCTCCCGAAGGGCAAAATCACCCCTGATTGAGATTCACTGCCCTAAGCCAAGGGCATCCCCCAAGTGAGAAGGTCTTCTTCCCTCCCTCACTCTGTGTGGCACAGCATGGAAACCAGCACCCGCTCTCCAGCGGCCTCAGTCTCCACAGCCCAGGATGGGTCAATGCCATTAGCAGCAGCTCCAGCTGGAGGGACCGGCGGGAGGGGAGGGGAGGAGGAGGAAGAATGTGGCCACAGCTGCAAGGCCCAAAAGTGCTGAGGAGACACGAAGACGAAGACGTTTCCCTGTGAGTCAGGACCCAGGAATGTGTCGCCCAGAGTGGCCACGAGCCAGAGCCCCCCACACGCCACCCCCATCCACCCCCAGGGCATCTGCCTTTTATTAGAACAGAAAAAGCGGCAGGTGCCAGGTCTCTGAGAGCCCATTAAGGACCCAATAAACTCTACGGAGGGGGCACTGAGCCCCTGCTGAGTCCCTGTAAAGGAGGCCCCTGCCCCAGTCCAGCCCAGAAAAAGGAGCACAGGCTTCAGTGGACATCGGGGGCTTCCACCCAGCTGTGTTGCGTCCTGACTCTACCACCCCAGCCTGGTCGCCTGGGCTCCCCAGCGTGCGTTTCCTTCTTTTTCAAATTACTGTTTTTTAATCTTTGTTTGATGAGGGTTTTTAACATTTTTTGGCTTGGAATGAAACCCAACACATCACAAGCTCGCTGTCTTGCCCTTCCCCACATGAGTCACCAGCATGAATAGCTGCCCAGGAGCCCTCTATGGGCCTCAGTTTTCACATCTGTGTAGTGGGGCTCACCCATGCGTCTTCCCCACAGGGTATTTGGGAAGGCGTTGAGAGAATATGGGTCTTTCTTCTCCTTTCCCTTCCATCCCATTCCTCATTTTAAGGCAGACCTAGCAAGCCCAGTCCCCCAAATCACTTCCCTCCCTCATCCTCAGGGCTCTACCAGCACCTCCCAAGCTCCCCGTAGCCCACCCTAGGTGCTCACAGCCCCCAGCTCCTCCTCCTGGTCCTGTTTCCACAGGCTCCCACCTGGACTCTCAGAACAGCTTCGAAGGCCATGCCTCCTCCAGGAAGCCTGTCTGCATGACACATTTCCAACACAAATCAAGTGCAACACTTCAAGAAGCATCTCCATGGACCCGTGACTATCCCTGCACCAAGCAGAGACCAGGCGCTCTGTAAACACTTGATCATTTAATCCCCACATCACAGCCAGGAGGCAGGAACTGCTCTCCCCAACTTCCGGATGTGGAAACAGAGGCTCAGAGAGGTTGAATGACATGCTCACGTCTCCTGCATTTTCCACAGTGCCAGGAGGCCCAATTCGATTTTTCAAAAGCTGTATATTCACTTTTCAGAAATTACACCAGTCATTCACATGCACAGCAGAAACTTCTGATTTTTTATTTTTTATATTGTTCGTTTGGATTATAAATTTCTTCTTGCTTAATGAAACCCTTTGTGAAGCAAAATAACTTGGATGAAGAAACTGCTTATCGATAGATGATAGACTTGATACAGAGACAGTTAATATTGATATGGAGACAGCTCCTGCACACACAAACGCACACACACGCACACACACATAACCCTGAAATCATGTGGCCCCAGGACATTTCGGGAACTCGCCAGCCCCCTGCATCCCCTCCTACTTCCCGGGGTCTCAGTGTGGCTTGAGGAAAGGCAAGCTCCCCTCCTGACTTGGTCTTCCCCAGGCCTCTGGACCTAGAATTGTATCTGCAGCCTCCTTCTTATACCCAGCCCTGGATCCAGCTTTTCATTAGCTAGTAAATGGAGATCTTTCATATTGAAAACTCTGGGGGCAAAGGAAGGCAGCCGTGGGTGTTCTGGACCAAGTCCTGGGCTCCAAAGCAGGAGCCCTTCGGCCCGGCCCTGCCTGCAGGAGGTGCTGGGAGTCTTAGGTCCAAGGCCCCTCCCCTGGGAAGTGCCCCTTCCTCCCACAGAGCCTGCGGCCCTCTCCCAGCCGACCCTGGCCCCAGCCTGTAGACCCCCATGACTATGGGGTGTGCAAGGCATCATCCTTTGCTTTTATCGTTTCATCTAGGAGTGCCCGTGTCCTCATTTCACAAATGGAGCAGTGGAGGCTCCAGAGAGGTTAAGCCGTGTCTCCACGGCATGGGGCGTGGATTGGATGGATGGCCTGGGAGCTCCTCCCCGCTGCCCCACACCCAGACCTTGCCAGAGCCAGGTCCAGTCTCACCAGCTTCCCAGAAGCCCTGGCTCAACAGGGCTCCGTGAGAGCTTGTGCCCAAGACAGCTTTTCCCCAGGGTCCAGGCCGTGCCAAGAAGGCGGCCAGCACCCGCCGGGGAGGCTGCAAGGCAGGACAAGAGCCCAGCGTCCTCAGGGGCTCTCTGTCCATGCTCACACTCTCGCTCTGCGCCTCTGGCAGGCATTGCCGTCAGCAGCAGCCCGGTGGGTCCTGGCAGAAAGGCCAGGGCAAGCAGAGAGTATCAGCTGCTCTCCTGGCCTCGACTCAGGATCAGAACGGGCCAGCCCTGGGGGGCCACCTGCACCCGTCATGACCACTGCTTGCCCTCCCATGCTCCCTCTCTCCCAAGGGCTTCCACTCTCATGGGCTGTGCTCTAGGGGCAAATTTGCCTTCTGGACCACCTAGTGATCATGTAATATCCCCAGTGTCACTAACCCAGAATGCTCGAACCATTCTTTTTACCCTTATGAATTATTCCCTTCATCTTAAAATGTCTGAACCAGCCCCTCTGTCCCTAGAACCTTTGAGCGTGAGGATCTTTTCCTTTCTTGCCAAGAAGATGGAAACCCCGAGCTGGATAAGACCTGAAATCTCCAAATCTCTAAATGACACCAATGAGGACACTGAGGCCCAGAGAGGGAGAGTGACTTGCCCAAGATCATACAGTGAGATGCTGGCAGAGCGATGACAAGGACCCCTAAGCATTTCCTCTGTCCCTGCCTGTGGGTCTGGAGCCTCCAGTCCCTAGAGCAAGGGAGACTTTCTCTGGGGCCCTGGCCCTGCCTTCCAAGTCTGCCCACCAGGGATCAGGAAGAGGTGCCCCACCCCCGCCCTCTGTAACGGTCCACGGGCCAGGGCCTACGTTCCAAGGCTGTAGCAGGGGCAGGAGGCACCCCTTCCCCCAGTCAGGGTGCCTGGGCCTCCAGTGCCACCCCCGAAATAGAGCAGCTCTCAGCCCAAAGATCAAGTTGCAACCTCGCTGTCCAGATGGGGCGCCTGGCAGGGCGGGAAGCGCTTCCCCCCCGCCAACGCTGCCCCCACCTGCTCCCCCATCACATGTCAGCACTTGAACCAAGCCTTAAATCACAGCCTCCCCTGGAGGACACAGCCTTTTCTGGAGGCTGTGGGGACAAGAGCAATGGGTGCAGTGTCTGGAGCTGGGGAAGGGGGACGTTAGTAACCAGAAGAAATGGTGATGGGGGGTCCCAGAGGGGAGACTGATTTAGGGGTTCTTGTACTGTTGGGGATATGCCCTGTGGCCTTAGAAGAGCCATTTGTCCTTTCTGAACCTCAGTGTCCTTGTCTGTAAAATGGGGAGAGTGCTTCAGTTCATGTAGAGGCTGCGAACAGAGAAAAGTCTCCACCCTCAAGGAGTCCACGTTCCATGGGTCAGCAGACTCTGGCTCAGGCAGTGGTGCTCTAGAGCCCGTGTTAACAGCCAGTGGGCCATATGCCAGCGGGTGCTGGGAAGCCAGAAAACGGGTTACCCTCTTTTATTTAGAGTGGTCCAAGAAGGCGTCATCAAGGATCTGAGCAGGGGTCTCTACCCTGGCTAGGAGGGATGGGGGTTATGGGTGGGGCCACAGGAGGCATACCCCTCTGCCACCCCGAGGCTCTAGGGGTGGAACTGAGTTTTCTGTTGCAAGTGTCCAGCTGGACTTTGCCCAACAGTTCCCATTCCCCTAACACCCAGAAGTGCCTGGCCCCTGCAGTTCAGAGGAGCCCAGCTAGCAGGAGCCTGGACAGCCCAGGAGTCCTGTACTCCAGCCCTAAGACAACAGGAAGAGGCTGGTGTCCCTTATGGCTTCTCAGTGGGGTCCTGGGTTGTGAGCAGGAGGCTGTGGTGTGAAGTCCCCAGCTTCAAGGATGCCCCTGCATGACAGGGTTGGGGCCCTGGAGCTTCAGGGGTGCTGGTGTCTGCAGCGGGTGGATGCTGTGACAGTCCCACAGTGAGGGGCCCCTTTCTCTTAGGGGCCACAATCCCAATACTTCAGGGGCCGAGAGCAGTAGTGACACACCTGACCTTCCCAGCCATGACCCCATGTCATCCCCCAGCAGCCCTGCGAGGGTACAGATGAGGGCATTTACACTCAGGGAGGCTGAGTCTTGCCCAAGGCCACACATCTGGGAAACAGCAGATGTGGCTGAGTCCAAAATTCACATGTTTTATTTCTTAGGGGAAAAATACAAATCTTATACTTCATTTGTTGTCATTAAAGCACTTGTTTATTCAGTCTCTTTTTCATTTAAAGGTTTTCTTAGTCGCTTTTTCAAAACACAAAATAACAAATGCACATTGGAACAAGTGACGCAGCGTTGTGTCAACTGGTCATTGCTTCCCCAGCTCCCAGTGTTGGCAGGCTCAGGCGTCTCCTTCCAGGCCTTTCTCCAGGTCCAAGCATCCTTTTCGCCCTCAGGGTCTACCTGCCTTCTGGATGGTTCTTTCCTTCTTTGGCACGGGAACACTTCCAAAGAGCCTACTATATGCCAGGCTTTGTCATGAGTGCCGAGCTGGGCAGGCTCAAGGCAAAATCCCACCTTTCTGGAAACTGTGAGGACAAGCGCACAAACAGGTAAATGCAAGGCTATCAGCTCCACAGAACAGGGAATTCGGGTGTGCTTATTCATGGCTGCACCCTCGGCCCCTAGAGTGGGACCAGCCACACAGTAGCTACTCAATAAATGTGTGTTGGTTGAATGAATGAATGAATGAATTTGCTGAGATGAAGAATCCAGAATGTGGAGCCAGTCTAGGGGGAAGTTGATGTTGAACTTGAGATCCCTGTGGGCCACCGAGGGAGGAGGGCAGGGGTCAGCCACCCTGCGGTGTTGGATGTCAGAACTTGGAGTGTGGCAAAGAAATGCAGCAGGAAGAAGTGTCCCTTTGGCTCAAACTCAGCTGCTCCACCCCCATCCCTTCCCAGGGTACAGACGGGAGGGTCTGAGCAAGGCCCCCTCCCATCGAGCCCCTCCAGCCCCAGACTGGCCAGCCCTGCCTCCCTCCCTCTCCTAAGCCGCCCCAACAAAAGCTGCCGTTGTAGGAGCCGGGACCATTGTAATTAAAAAGGAAACATAATAAAGCCCCTCTCTGAAGCCAAATCCCATCCCTAGAGCAGACGCCCGGGCCCGCCCCTCACTGCCCACTGAGGACACATGGCCCCTTTGTGTGCCCCGGGTGAGGGCCACTCCTGCCCTGCCCCACCCGGTCTCTGCCCACCCTCCCCTTCCTTCCCTAGCACTCTGATGGCCCAGTATCCCTGCTGAGAGAACCTGGCCTCCTTTTTTTGCAGGGGGGAAACTGAGGCCTGAAAAGGCAGAGCCTGGACCTAGGCCTCCTGACTTCCAGCCCGCTGCTCCCTCAGCCCAGCATCTGCCCAGAGGGAGCCATCTCTCCTGGGATCCATGCCCCAGAGCAGGGGTCCCAGAAAGACAGTAAAGAGCCTCTTCTCACACAGCTGAGCTCCAGGGACCTCTGAGAGACCGGGTGCTGAGGCCCAGAGAGGTTTGATGGTCCTGAGGCCACACAGCAGGGCAGAAGCAGACCTAGGACAAAGCTCCAAGTCTGCACAACTCTCTGTATGGAGCCACCAGCTTGTCCTGAGCACAGAATCTGTCAGGGGCCCTGAAGGACTCGGCCTCCGAACGTCGGCGTCAGGTCTCTGGGCAGGCTGTAGAAGTGGGTGAGGGATGAGGAGCGCCCCCTGCCTTCCTCCTGCACTGGAGTGAAGACCGCTGCAGGGGAGATTAGAACTCCAGGAGGCCTCCAGAGGTGCAGGACAGGCCTCCCTGCACCAACGCAAGTGGAAGGTTGGCCATGAGTTCTCAGTGAAGACAACAGCCAATCCCCTGTCCTCTGAACTTCTGAACTTCCGGAAACTAAGCAGTCTCTTCTCCCAAACCTGCCAACCCCAGCTACCCTGGCCATCTGAACAGCCTCCGACACGGAGGTCAGAGCTGTCCAGCCGTTTCAACTTATCCCAGGGGACCTCTCCTCCGTCATCCCCAAGTCCTTAGCTGGGATCAGCCCATGGCTAAATGATGGCATTGGCTAAGGTTATCTGTGGTCCTCTCTGCCTCCCCTGTCAGGGATCCTGTTCCAGACTCCGGCTGTCTCCCCCCAGCACTCCCACCCACCTTCTCCCCTGGTTATCAGTAACCCACACAGAGGCGATCACAGCAGCAAAGGCTCAGAGGGAAGCCAGGGGAACACCACAAGCCTTCAAGTGACCAAGGATTGGGTCCCCTTCCTAACAGCGCAATGTTAGGGACGGTGATGGCAATATCTGGGGCATGGTGCCCCACTGCATGCATGGATGGTCACGTCTAGACACTCGTTTGAGACACAGGCACCTCAGGGTGTGCGGAGAAGCAGGACTATGACCAGGAAATGGTTATGTTCACAGCAAGAAGCCACCATTCATGGAGCATCTCCCGGAGGAGCCGTGCTCATGCTGCCTCCTTCAAGCCTCCCTTCCTTCCGGGGAAAATAATCACCATTCCCATTTGACAGATAAGGAAACTGCTCCAGCACATCCGGCCAGGGAGTGGTGGAGTTTGGATTCCAAGTTAGATCTGTCTGGCCCTCACCCTCTGCAAGAGGATGTACAAAATGTCTAACACCCAGCCCGTCCCATCGGACACTGTGACATCAATCCCACCCTTTGCACGGCTAACCCCTTCAGAACTAAGTGGGGGTACAAAGGTACCACTCACCCGCCTGTTCTAGTACATCAGCCAACCCAGAAATTCCCCAAAAGTGTGTGTGCATGTGAGAGTGGGCGTGAGTGTGCATACGTGTGTGCCCGTGTTTGTGTTCAGCAGCATGCTAGACAGGCCTGGGACATGGGACCCATCCATGGCCTGCCATTTCCACCTCTCCCCATGGTGCAACCACCTTGGCCAAAAGGACTGGGGCGGGGATGCTCCTGGGCACCAAGGGCAGGGAGCAGCCAGGAGGGGGGCAACGTGGGCCCCACGCACTCCTGTGCTCCAGGAGCCAGCAAGGGCAGGCAGGGATTAGGCAGATAATGCCTCTTGTAAGAACAAGGGATTGTTGCAAAGGGGAAACTAGAGTGGGGGATTGGGGGGCCAGTTCAGATTTCCCTGGGGGTGAAAACTGAGCCCCCGGGAAGAGGCGCCCTGACTGCCAGGGCCTAATCCCTGTGGTTCTCGCCCAAACCCCAAAGAAGAGGCTGTTCATGGGCAGCAGATTCCTGGGATTCATTAATTCAGGATTTGCAAGAGGGGCTACCCGGCATCCCTCCCGACAGGCAGCAACCTGAGCAGGGCAGGTGGGTGCTGGTGGTCAGGGACACCCTGGGAGCCACAGGGAAGGGAGGCTAGGCTGGGAGCCCCAGGAGCCTGGGGGCAGCTCAGGGTCTGCTCTGGCAATGAAGGGAGCAGAATCTACTCCCAACTTTGCCTCACCCCAGAGCTGTTTGCCTGCCTGCCTTCCTCCTTCCTTCCCTCCTTTCTTTCTTTTCTTCCTCTTCTTTTTTTTTTTTTTTTTTTGAGACAGGGTCTCACTCTGTTGCCCAGGATGGGGTGCAGTGGCACGATCTCAGTTCACTGCAGCCTCAACCTCCCGTCCCACCTCAACCTCCCGGGTAGCTGGGACTACAGGCGTATGCCACCACACCCAGCTAATGTTTGTATTTTTTGTACAGACTGGGTTTCAACATGTTGCCTGGGCTTGTCTCAAACTCCTGAGCTCAAGCAATCTGCCCACATCAGACTCCCAAAGTGCTGGGATTACAGGTATGTATGAGCCACCATACCCAGCCACCCCAGAACTATTTCTGTTTTACCAGTTTTTAGTTACTAGATTTTTCTCCTTCTCTTTATGAGATATAATTTACACACAGTAAAATGCACAGGTCTTAAATGTACAGTTGGATGAGTGTGGCAAGTATCTACACCCAGGTAACCACCATGATTAAGATCTAGAATATTTTGTCACCCTAGAAGATTCCCCTGTACTCCTTCATGTGAGTGCCCTGACCCAGGCAGCCACCGATCTGCTTTCTGTCGCCATAGATCAGTTTTGTGTCTTCCAGAACTTTCGTAAATGGAATCCTGCCGCCTGGCTCTGCAGTAGCTCCAGCCCCATGTTCATGTGAGTGGTTGGGTTTCTGTGGAAGATTTCATCCCAGTTGAGGGCTCCCTGGCTAAAATCAGGGTGCAGACCCTGGGATCTTCCCAGGCCTGAGGATTCTGGACTCCTGTGCATCTGAGTCTTTGGATTCACCTCCTGGATTTTTTCAAAACTTCCACCCCCTTCCTGTCCCAGCCCAGTTCTGTGTCAGTCCCTCCTCCTGTGACTTCCACCTCTGACCTCCACCCCAACCCTCAGGGTCCCCACAGTTGCTTGCCAGCCCCTCCCTCAACCACTCCCACCTCCACCTCTACTCCAGAGCAGCTTTCCAAATGCATAAGCCACTCTCCTTCTAGAATCCTCCATGTCTCCCTGTTGCACACAGGAGAAGGTCTGAGCATCTCTGCCTGGCATTCTAGGACCTTCAGGATCTACCCTGTCTCCATCCCTCAAATCTCATCCCTCACACTCTGGGCTCCACCCACAGAACCACTCTAGGCAAAACCAGTGCACCGTTTCTCCCTCTTACCCTCTTCCACGCCTGTACTCATGCCATTCCCTCAGGAGCCGCCTGGAGCCTACTTAATCACTGCTGTCCCAGGAAGCCTGCCTTGAACTCCCCCACCCAGACTGGGTCATGTTCCCCCCGCACCTCCTGCCCCGTCGCCAGGTCTTCCATGCCAACACCTCCCCGCCTGCACCCCCTCCCCCACCTTGAGTTCCAGCCTCCTGGGATGGTGTCTAGTTCAAATCTGGATTCCAGGGCCCAAGCCAGGGTTGGCACATCATAAATCCAGCAAGGTCCTGCCCTGGCATCTCCCCTTACCCTCCTCAGCCCTGGCCTGCACACACCTGGGCATGAGGTTTGAACTGGACTGGATTGAATTGGCAAGGTGGCACTGGGACACAGCTGAGACCCAGGGTGGCAGAACAGGCAGGAAGGAGGAGGCACATCAGGTTTCTCCAACAACTGGACAGGTCTGGGTTCAAATACTGCCCCAACAGTTGCAGGGCTTGGCAAAGTCACCTCAACCCCTAGGCTTAAATTTCCCTGTCTATAAACGGAGCCTGCCAATAATATCCTCTTCACTGTGTGTGTGTGTGTGTGTGTGTGTGTGTGTGTGCAGTGTGTGTTTATTTGTATTTTTTAGGATCCATTGACATTCTGTGCTCTAAAGGCCTTGCCATAATGTTGCCTCTGACTGTCACTATTAAGGTGAAAAGAGAGAGGACAAGAGGGAGGGAGAGGTAAGTGTCCCAATGGGAACGGGTAGGAAAGAGGGGATCTCCACCCCTCTAAGACCAGCTGTCTCCTCCCCAGCCTCCAGAATCCCCGCCTCACACACTGAGCCCAGCTTGTCTCATTGACCTCCCACACTGGCCTGCCTGCCTCCCAGCTTGGCTAAAAGCCAAGAGGCTAAACTTAGCAAGTCAGGCAAAATCAGGCAGAAAGCAGGTAAGGCACCGATGTTCATAGCAGCATACTCACAACAGAGCAAGCCAAAATACAGAAACAACCCATGTGCCTGTCACCAGATGAACGGATAAACAAAACATGGAATGTTCCTGCAATGGAATATTATCCAGCCATGAAAAAGGAGGGAGTGACACACGCTACGACATGGATGAACCCTGGAAACACTGCGCTAAGCGAAAGAAGCCGCATATCATCTAATTTCCCTCACACAAAATGTCAAGAATAGGCAAACGCATAGAGACAGAAAGTGAACCGGCAGTTGCTCAGGGCTGGGGGGTGGAAGCATAGAGGAGTGATGACTAAAGGGTGCACAGTGTCTCTTTGTGGTGACGAAAACGCCCTAAAATTGACAGCGATGGCCAGGCATGGTTGCTCACACCTGTAATCCCAACACTTTGCGAGGCTACGGTGGGAAGACTGCCTGAGGCCGGGCATTCAAGACCAGCCTAGGCAGCAAACTGAGACCCTAGCTCTACAAAAAACAATTTTTAAATCAGCCAGGTGTGGTGGAGTGTGCCTGTAGTTCTAGCTCCTCGGCAGGCTGAGGAGGGGGGATCACATGAGCCCAGGAGGCGGAGGCTGCAGTGAGCCACGATCACACCATTGCACTCCAGCCTGGGTAACAGACAGAGACCGCGTCTCTGAAATAAATAAATAAATAAATAAATAAATAAATAAATAAATAAATTGACAGTGTGGCAATAAATTGGTAGTGGTGATGGTTGCACTGCCTGTAAACATACTAAAAGCCATTAAACTATATACTTTAAATGGATGAATTATAGGGTATGTGACTTCGAGCTTGATCAAGCTGTTTTAAAAAGAACAGATGTGGCCTGGGTGCAGTGGCTCACGCCTGTAATCCCAACACCTTGGGAGACCAAGGCAGGTAGATCGCTTGAGGTCAGGAGTTCCAAACCAACCTGGCCAACATAGTGAAACCCTGTCTCTACTAAAAATACAAAAAAAAAGAAAGAAAATTAGCCGGACGTGGTAGCAGACACCTGTAATCCCAGCTACTCAAGAGGCAGGAGTTTGAGAATTGCTTGAACCCAGGAGGCAGAGATTGCACTGAGCTGAGATCTTGCCACTGCAATCCAGCCTGAGCAACAGAGTGAGACTTTGACTCAACAACAACAACAAAAAAAAAACCCCAAAAAACTAAAGGCTGGGCGCAGTAGCTCACGCCTATAATCCCAACACTTTGGGAGGCCAAAGTGGGTGGATCACCTGAGGTCAGGAGTTCGAGACCAGCCTGGCCAATATGGTGAAACCCGGTCTCTACTAAAAATACAAAAATTAGCCAGGTGTGGTGGCACACGCTTGTAATCCCAGCTACTCAGGAAGCTGAGGCAGGAGAATCACTGGAACCTGGGAGGCAGAGGTTGCAGTGAGCCGAGATCGTACCATTGCACTCCAGCCTGGGCTACAGAGTGAGACTCCATCTCAGAAAAACAAAACAAAACAAACAAAAAAGAACAGGTAGGGACAGATTGGGAAGTAGGCCTCCAGCTGGGGGACAGACTGATGGCCCCCGGCAGGAAAGTCAAGCCCTGGATTTCACACTAGCTTCCTTGTTCTCCCAACAACCACGAGGGAAGGTTGTCACCGTACCTATTTTGCAGAGCAGAAAGCTGAGGCTTGGAACGTGCCACCTGAGGTCATACAGCTGGGATGCTGAGATTCGAAATCAGAGAGAAGGGCCTGGCCCGGGCCTGCCCACCGTGCCCCTCCTTGGGCTTCCCTGACACTCCCAGAATGTGAGGCTGGCATCCCCAGCCTGGCACAGGCCACCCTCCGATAGGCTGGAGGGTAGAGGGAGCGGCCACTATGCTGGCACCAGCCCCAGGCATGTCCGCACAGGTGTGGGCATCCCGGCTCTGCCCCAGCGACTGCCTGGCCCTGCACCCCTGGCCAGGGCCTCATCCCCACCCTCGGGGCAAGCCCAAGCAGCTAAGAACATCTGCCCCGCCTGAAGGGGATCACCCTGGATGCCGGAGGCACCTGGCGCCCCTGGGGTGGCATCTGGGACTGGGCTGGTGGCCGGGCATGAGGGGTAGCAGGTGTGTGGCTCCAGAGGGGACTCAGACCATGTGCATCTGCATGGTGTGTGAGCCCAGCTGCAAGCACATATGTGCGGGTGCGGAGGATGCGCCAGCCCAGGGCTGCGAGTGCGTTTCAGTGTGTCCTGCTGGAAGTGGAGATCGTGGGTGTGCAAGGGATGAGCCTGGGGACAATGAGTGTGCAAATGTGGGATGCCTGGGAGGCAGACGCAAGGGCAACAGTGGGCTGGGGCCTAGTGAGTGTGCGAGTGGGTCTGTCATGAGAGGCGTGTGGCAGGATGCGCACTCGCTCATGTCTCCTCCTCTCAAATGGCTGTCACCCCACAGGGCCTGCCCAGCCACCTCCTTCATTTATTTTTCTCTCCTTCTTGTCTCCCTTCAGGCTGTGAGCATCTAGGGGGTGGACACAACCCCCGAGGCCTACCCGCCACTTGTTACAAATTACAAAGCCGTGGGAGAGTGCTTGCCTCTGAGCCTCAGTTTACACATCTGTACAATGAAGATAAAAAAGTTCCTACTGCAGGAGGTTGCTGGGAGACATGGACGAGAGTAAATACAGAATGCAGCAGCCCAATGCAGAGAGTAAATGCAAGAATTCAGCGGCCCAGTGAGTGGAAACATGCGCCCCCACCTCTCCGCTGATTTTGCCCTGGCCACTCCCCTCCCGCCAAGGCCCCTGACAGTTACGGGCTCCAGGCAGCTCAGGGACGTAGGAAACTTCTGGGGTCAGGACCCACCCTCCTGGGCGGGCAAAGGCAGGCCCGGGGCAGCTTCTGGGGAGGTGACGCCCAGAACACCAGGTGTTCTGCCTTGACAAGGACAGGTGAGGATCAGAGGACAGGGTGCGGGCTCAGTACCAACATGTATTCATTCAGCAACCCCCTTCTAGGCACTAACTGTGCCAGGGCCTGCGCCAGAATCTACAGAGCCCCCAACCCTGTCCGCCAGGTGTCTGGCAAAGGAGGAGGTTTTCATCCAGTGTGGTGTGTGCAGGACGGAATCGCAGAAGCACAGATGAGGACCCCAGAGCCAGCCTGGGGTGGCCCAGTGACGGGTCCCAGAGGAGGGGGCTACGGAGATGGGACTCCTGAAGAGCAGTGAGCCAGGTGTTCCAGGCTGAGGGGACGTCTTGAGCAGAGGCCTGGTGCCACGTGAGCATCCACCTTGAGGTAAGAAATGATGGAGACAGTGCTGGAAAGGCTGTTAGCACCAGCGGCAGGTTAGACATAATAAGGTTAAGTCCTAAGGTTCAGTCCCAGTGGTGAAATCAGATATTGGTAACGATCGTTACTCTCACCCCACCTCAACAGGGGTCTCGTGATTTGCAAAGTGCTTTCATATCTAGGATCTTCCTTGGCCTTTGTTGCAATCCTACCATGGAAGTGGGATAAAAGGCTCACTCATCCCTTTTTACTTTGGCCACTAGGGAGCTCAAAGGCTACGCTGAGCACTTACTGGCAATTACAAAGACAGCGCAGACATTACTTCTCTTTCTACACCTGTACACCTGCTTTTCTCTCTTGTACTTTGATTTTTCTCCTGGTAGTCTTTTTTTTTTTTTTTTTTTTTCAGATGAAGTTTTGCTCTTGTCACCCACGCTGGAGTGCAATGGCACAATCTCAACTAATCACAACCTTGGCCTTCGGTTCAGGTGATTCTTCTGCCTCAGCCTTCCGAGTACCTGGGATTACAGGCATGTACCACCACGCCCAGCTAATTTTGTGTTTTTAGTAGAGACGGGGTTTCACCATGTTGGACAAGCTGGTCTTCAACTCCTGACCTCAGGTGATCTGCCTGCCTTGGCCTCCCAAAGTGCTGCGATTACCAGCGTTAGCCACCGCACCCAGCCTCCCTGGCAGTCTTTTGGGGAGTAAGAGGGCAAAGAAGAGGGCAAAGAAGAAGTTGCCACTGATGGCATATTTTGCTGGGGTCAGGGAAGGCTGTGTGCACACACCCTGACCCAACCAGGCACCCAACTCCCTTATTCTCCCACCAGGCTCTCTCCCATCATCCCTTCCAGCAGACCCTCTTTCTAAACTCTGCCTGGCACACTGTCAGCTCCAAAGGAAACTGAGCCCCGGAGGGAGATGTCACCTGCCCCAAACCTCTCAACAAGGCCAGAATCTGAGTCTCTGGAGCCCTGGCTTAGGATAGTGCTACCCTTCACCTACAAGAGCAGCCCTTCACCCCCGTGTGATGGGGAGTATGTCACTGAGCCTCTGAGCCCCCGCTCGAAGCTGGCTTCCACACTCACAGGAAGTTGCTTAAGGAGCTTAGAGGCGTGTTCAATGCTGATTGACTTTAAGCAAAGCAGAGCCCCTCCCTCTATTTCTACTTTGAAAGGAAACAATTTTCGGCTCCCAAGGCTGAGAGGAAGGTGTCCAAAGAGCCCTGGCTATGGGGCCACAGGACAGTGGCTTCTCCTTTCTGTGCCCCAGTTACCTCATCTGCAAAATAGGGAGGAGCGTGCTCTCCACACCCACGCACTCTCCTTCCTGGACTTCACACAGAGGACCTTCATTCCATCCTCCCCGTAATGACGGAAGGAGCTGGTGCTGTGCCCATTTTACAGATGAGGATACTGCAGCCTAGGCCACACAGCTCCCAGGTCTGAGTGAACAGCCGAGGTTCTTCACCGCGACGCCACACCACCTCTCAGAAAGGACAGCCTCCTGCACACAGCAGCGGGTACCTAAGGGTCAGGGACCTCTGGGTCCCCATGGTCCAGAACCTAAGAAGGAGGGTATTAGCCCCAAAGAGGCGTGGACCCCACCCTGGGAGCTGCTGGGCTGGGCATCACTCCAGCAGGGTCCCACCAGGGCCGTGTCGGCCACATGTGATGCAAAGTAATGACACAGCCTAATGGGAGAAGGTGCCAAAAACATGTGTATGTACAAACCAGCTGCCACCCAGCCAAACTGCAGCCCAGGATGGTTGCGAAACTCAGCCTGGCAGGTGGACCCTGGAGGTAGCTCCCAGGCGGGTACTGGAGCCCAGGCTGGCACCATCTGAGCCATGGATACCAAGGGCTGAGCAGGGCCACTGCAGGCAGGCAGGTGACACTCAGGGGCAGGCCCCTAGGGAGAGCCGGGCGGAATCAGTCCCATGCTGCTGGTTCTGGGCTCCCTGGTCTTCCTGCTGTGAGGCTGGAGGCAAAGCAGGATCCAAGGGAGCCCTTTCCGGCCTTTGAGGCTCTGTCTGCCTCCATCTCATCAAAGGTCAAGTCCAGCCTTCCTTGTGGGGAGAAGAAGAGGACAAAGGAAAGGTCAGGACTTGGAACACATCTTGGCTACCCTCTCACCCAGACACCCACCGATCCAGGAACCCTTCCAAGGTCTGCCGCTCATTATGACTCTGAGAAAATGACTTCATCTCCCTTGTACCTCAGTTTTCACAACTGTAAAATGGAGACAATAACAGTGCCACCCTCACAGGGCTGCTGTGAGGAGGCAACATAAGGCACGTATAGCCTGACAACAGTATAGCCTGGCATGCAGTGAGGTCTTGCTAACTGTTAGCCAGCGGTGTGCTGGTAAATGCTCACACACAGGGTGGGGCATGGTGGCTCATGCCTGTAATCCTGACACTTTGGGAGGCCGAGGTAAGCGGATCACTTGAAGTCAGGAGTTCGAAACCAGCCTAGCCAATGCGGTGAAACCCCGTCTCTACTAAAAATACAAAACTTAGCCGGTGTGGTGACAGGCACCTGTAATCCCAGCTACTCGGGAGGCTGAGGCAGGAGAATCACTTGAACCCAGGAGGCGGAGGCTGCAGTGAGCCATGATCACGCCACTGCAATCCAGCCTGGGTGACAGAGTGAGAGTCTATCTCAAAAATAAATAAATAAATAAATAAATAAATAAATAAATAAATAAATAGAAATAAATGCTTAACAGTAGGCTTCTGGGGGTATGAGGGGTCCTGGTTTTATAGCCCTGCCCAATTTCCATGGTACAAATACCCTCACCACCACCACTATCAAGCCACCAACACAACATCCCAGAACGCGAAGCTGGGGAGAACTGAGAACCGGCACGCTCCTGCATAGATAGCGTTTCCACCCTACATGAAAATGGAAGATTTTAGCACTAAGAGACGTTTATAGGCAGACATTTAGAGGCGGCTAGCAGAAGTTTCTTACACCCTTAAAGTAAAAAAGAACCACTATTATCTATTAAGAGAATAGATAATAGTACAATTATAGAGAGAATCTATAAGAGAAGACATAATAGTACAAATCTGTAAGAGACAGAGAATAGATAAAAGTACAATCTATTAAAAAATAGATAATAGTACAATTATTAGGAATTAGTGAACTGAGTGTTTATTATCTTTGTAACATGATTTGTTCAATTGCAAATTTATAAAATTTAACTTTTGGTGATAGCTGTCCATAACAGCCGCTTTGCAAATTCCTGAGAATTCACCAACCGGCTCTTGCAAGCCGGTGCAAGCCAGCTCCAGCTCACCCCTGATTTTACTATTCCGATTCTATCACACCTCCTTGTTTTCACATAAGCCACTTCTTCTGCTTGGAATACCCTTTTTTGTATGCCTTTTCTCTTGGCAAACTCCCACTGTTTCCCCAATAATCTAGATAATTCTGTGAAGACACCATGCCATTGATTAGAATCTCAGTGAGCCCTCATGACTCTATGAGCTAGATCTTGATGGCTCCATTTTTCAGATGAGGAGACAGGCTTGGCAAGGTCTGTCAGCTGAATGGTGACGTTCCTAGGGGGCCAGACTGTGTCAGGCATTGCCTTTTGCAGAGACGAGGTGCGCAGATGACTTTCCAGCATGCTCGGAAGAACATTTCACTGCCTGCTTGCATGTTCCCTCTCATGCCCTTGACTCAAGCATTGGGCTCCATTTCTCTGGGTTAGCATTGCCCTGTCTGGGTAGTCTGGGTACAGGAAGCTGGGGGAGGCCCTGGAATGGACCAGGAGAGCCAGGCAGAAGCTGGATGGGGCTGAAGGAGCCAGGAAGCTCTGGGACCCACTGCCAAAGAGCTGGGGAGCAGAGCAGGCGGGGAGGGCTGTGCACAAGGAGGCACTGACCGCCTGCCCGCCTGGGGGAGAAGCTTCTGGAGGAATGTAAGCTATGAGGGAGGAGGGGGCAGGCAGGCCCAGGCAGTCGCAGCATGGCCCCCTGGGGAAAGTGGTGGGGGAAGGGGGACATAAGCCAGAGGAGACCCTGGTAGGGCCCTTGGCCTTGGCAGCTGCCCACAAAGAAAGCAACCCCAGACTCATCCATCATGGGAGCTGGGAACCGAAGGGAGGAGGTACCTACTGGGGCCACGGCTGCCCAGCGAGGGCAGAGCCACTCTCCCAAGCCTCTGCTGAGACAGGGCGCTGGCACAGGGAAGCCACTGGGGTGTGGCAGCCAGAACTGGGTTCACACCCTGCCCAATCATTTCCTGGACGTGTGACCCCTTAGCATGACACCTCCAACCTGAGCCTCAGTTTCCCCTCCTATAACTCCACCTCTCAGAGTCACGGTGAGTCACACCCTGCGGGCAGCATCCCAGGTGTCTGGCCCATAGCAAGTGACCATTGGAATCACAATAATAAGAGCAGCCAGCCTCTACTGGGAGCTTGCTTAGGCCAGCACCGTGCTGCGAGCTTCCCACAGTCCCAGCCTTCAGCTTCTCAAGGCCCCTAGGAAAGGGCTAGCCCAGAGCTGCCCTGGATAGGAAAGAAAACCCAGGCACAGAGGTTCAGGGTGTTCCCAGGGTCACAGTACAGCAGTGAGTAGCTGGGAGCCTGGCCCTGACCCGAGCTCCGTGCCCCTCAAGACAGCAGGCTCCTCAAGGGTGGGCCCTGTCCTCAACCCCAAGCACGGAGCGGCAGACCGCAGAGCTCAGTGGCTGCTGAATGGACAGAGATGCCTCCCAGCTGTGCCACCACCCCAGTGACCCCCCAGATTTGAGACCAGGTTAGTTCACCACCCCCACCCCGGATCCAGGCCTCCATTGGCCAATGCAGACCCAGGCTGTTTTGCCCCCATAGCCAGCCTTGGCCCTGAGGGGCTGTGGAGCTCAGGCACCCCGTCTCAAGCTCCGTTTCCCCACTTTGCTACTGGGTGATGGGAAGAAGAACTCAGACGGGGTGGGAGCTCCAGCGGCTGCCTTCGGAACAGGAGCCAGAGGTGGGTGAAGGGGCTTCCTGCCTGGCGGGACTCAGGCCTGAGGACTCCCTACCACCAAATGGCTGCTTCTAAATCATCCTTACAAAATACAGAGATGACCCAAGAGTGCCCGTCCCCCCAGCCCTTGGGGGACAGAGGGAAGCTGGCTGAGTAAAGACAGTCCATGGAGGGGGAGGAGAGAGCTGCGGGGAATAAGAATGGACAGGGAGTGAGAGGGCTGCCCCCTGGTCATCAGGCCCCAGCCCTGCGTGCTCAAATGCACACACCCGAGCCCAGCCTGGGGAGGCCCTTCAATGCCTGCCAGGCCAATCCCTCCTCTCCACACGCCCTTCCAAGGGCTGGAGACCCAGGAGTCCTCACACCCCTGGAGCCTTTGGGGACCTCACAAATGCAGAGCACAAACACGAGGCACTTTGTACATTTTACCCCATTTTCCCCTTCCATCCTCCCTGTAGGACAGGTGAATATTTCTCCACATCTACTGATGAGAAAATTGAGCAGCCCAGAAAGGTGAGGTCACTTACCCAGGGTCACATAGTAAGGAAGGAGCAAAGCCAAGACCATGACTCTTGTCCGACCTGTCTGTCCTACCCCAAACCTGTGCTCCGGCTACTAGAGAACAGCTGGTGACCACATGCATCCTCCGCCACGTGTGCATGGGACATGGGCTCTACAACCTGGTCCCTGGGAAAGGGAAGAGCCATTTAGTCTCTCTGGGTCCGAGTGATGATGAAGATGGTGGTGAAGGAGGAAGGAAATGCCCCAGGGCTAGAACAGCGGTTGCAGGTGCATGGTCAGAGAAAGAAGCTGAGACTCAAGTCAAGAGAACCTGGGATCATTCCTGCATTGACATTCACAGGCTGTGTGGTCTCAAGCAAGGCACTTCCCCTCTCTGAGCCTCAGTGTTCTTGAGTGTACAGTGGAGGTGAGAATGCCTCCCTCTAGTGTTGACATGAAGGTCCAGGGACACCTATCATGCTAAGCATGTGGCACCTACTAGGTTCTCAATAATGGCTTTCTGTGTCCCCTTCCTCCACAGGATGTGAGCCCAAGACAACCTTTGTCCAAGCAGGTGGTCTTTCTGGAAGAATAGTAGGGAACTTGGTTCTGGTAGCATCCATGGCACCGCCCCAGCTTCCAAAGCTGCTCAGTAAAGACTTACCGGATGTCCTCAGACCAGCCCTGCCACTGGGACAGGAGGGCAAGTAAAGCCTGCGTGAATCGCTGTGACAGCACAGGGCTCTGCGGTTACAAGCAGCCAGCCCATGAACGGGGACTGTGTTTCCTCTGAGGGGCTTCCTGGAATGACGTGGCACCAGCTATCTCTGGAAGCCTGTGAGGAGCTGGGGAACCATGAGCCCAGACATCCAGGGTGGGGGAGCAGGGGCTACTAGCCACAAGAGCCAGCCTGCCCACTCCCATGTTGTCTGGTCCTCACAGCAACCGCCAGAGACACACAGCCCCTTCAGGGAATGGGGGTGACTGAAATTAAGCCTAGGAAATCATCTCTGGACCTCCAGGGCCTTGGAATGTGCCTGAGACCCAGGATCTGGGAGATGATGGGTGGATGATGGATGAATGGATAGATGGATGGATGGATGGATGGATGGATGGATGGATGGATGGATGGATGGATATATGAGTGGGCAGATGGATGGGTGGATGATGGAAGGATGGATGGATGGATGGATGAACAGATGGGTGGGCAGATGGGTGGGTGGATGGATGATAGGTGGAGGCACAGATGGATAGATAAGTAGATGATGGATGGGTGGGTGCGTAAGTCGGTGGATGGGTAGATGGATGGATGGGTGGACAGATGGGTGGGTGGATGGGTAGGTGGGAAGATGGGTGGATGGATGGATGGTTGGATGGGTGGATGGATGGATGGATGGATGGATGGATGGATGGATGGATGGATGTGTGAATGATAGATGGACAGATTTTAGTTCTGAAAATCCAAGTTTTGAACATTTCTGTGGCAGCAGCTGTCAGTGCCCACCTATACTCACTATCCCGTTACTCACTACAAATACCCATGACTCTGCCTCTACAGCCACAGAACATACTGGCCCAGAAGTGCCTGGAACAGCCTTCAGCCAAACACAGATAGGAGTGGAGGAAAAATACCCCAATTTCCTCCCCTTTGGAGGGGCAATGCTGAGGCTTGTTCTGCCCCCTCTCCCAGACGTCCCCAGGGGTCTATGCCCAGCTGGCCAAAGTGCTCACTTGCTGACTGATAAGCCCTCCTCTATTGGCCTCTTTCCCTTCCCATCTCATTTCCTGACTCATCAATCTGGACATTAGGAAATCACCTCCCAGATAAACTGTTTGCACTCAAATCCTTGACTCGGGGTCAGCTTTTGGGGGACCCAGCTTAAGACAACTACCTCTGCCTTTTGCCAGTTCTAGGACCTTGAACAAGTCATTCCATTTCCCATGCCTCAGTTTCCTCACCTGTAAAATGGGGACAATTATTTAATGTTCACAGCACATCCATGTGGTTGGCACTAGGCAGGGTCTACCGTGTGCCCTGCCTCACACTGGCACTGAGGGCACAGAGAAGAACAGCCACAGTCCCTGCCCTGGAGGAACTCACCAAAGATGGTGGAGAGGGTGGGTGCGAGTCCAGGCCACTGGGTTGGAAGACCCAGAGCCAAATCCTAGTTCTTCATATCTTCGCTGGGTGCCCCGGTCAAGTGACGCGTCGCTGTAGGCCTCAGTCTACCTTTCTGTGAAGTGAGGAGAGCACCAGCAACCACTTCATGGGGCTCTTGTGAAGAGAAGGAGAGAGAATGCAAGAGAAGTGGTCAGTACACGGCCTGACACACAGTGTGTGACAAAGGGAAGGCAGTGCCATTATCATCATTGTTAAGAAGGAAATGCATAAAGTCAAGCAAAATATGAGCTTGTGTAACTGACAGTTCAGTTGTTACTGAAGAGAGGGAGAGAGGTCAAAGAAGAGAGCCATTAGGTGGCCTGAGAATGAAGCTGAGATGAGGAAAGCCTCATGCAGGAAAAGAATCCTTGCTGGCCTTGAATTTCACTCTTAGTCATGCACGGAAATTCCCAGCCCCTGAAATTTTACTCTTAGACATGCATTCCTTTTGCTTAGACATTGCTCTCCCAGGCCTTGAGCTACACCACGTTTGTCCCCACTCCACAACCCATGCTCCCACCACTTTCCCAGAGGGCCTCACAGTTTCCCTGGCCTTGCCATGCTGTTCCTTCTACAGGCAGCTGTGCCCTCCCCGCAGCTAGAGCTGTGGGAAGCCCTTCTGAAGCCCACTCACAGCGATCCTTTCTGGCCAGGGCGGCATGAATAGGCAGGGGACCAACAGCATCATGCTCCCCGTGGGGCTTGGGAAAAATGCAGGGTCCTGGGCCCTGCCCTCTCAGATTTCGTCTGGGATGGGGCCCAGCCAGATTAGAAAACCACTTATTTGGCCATTCATACATGCCATATTACATATGGAGAAACTGAGACCCAAAGAGCATACACAGGAAAGTGCCCAGACCAGAGTTTCTAATTCCCCACCAAGCCCCCACCTTCCCCTTTGGGATAAAAGTTGCCTGGTAGGGGCTTCAGCACAGCCCCCTCTGGGTCCCGCTTCAGATGTCCCATCTGCCAGCCACACCTGCTCAGTCTAGGGGTCACAAAGCTTCCATGGGGCCACCAGGTGTGCAGCCCCAAAATGCTTCCCAGAGGCTCTGCCAGCGTTTGGCAGGTCACAGGACTTGGGTGCGGGGGTGGAGAGGACTCAGCCTTGAGTATTTAAATATTTGCTTTCTTACAGAATGGCATTCTTCAGAATATTAGCCAATTTGTATAGAATTAGTCAGTGCCTGCCCCCCCAGCTGCCGCACGGGGACTCCAGGGAAGAGGAATGTACCTGCAGCCTCGCCTGATGTGGAGGCTCCGGCAAGTCCCAGCACAAGATCCGCCTGCCTGCCCAGGACCAGGACGGGAGGGAGGTGGCAGCAGGGCAGACATGGATCCCAGCCACTCCTGGAAAGCCTGTGCCCCCACACGAATCATAAGCTGCAGCTGCCACAAACTTGCTCAGGAACAGCAGGGGTGAGGCCACCGACTTCCTTCACACATGTGCACGCAATCACACTCCCACTCACACACATCCTGGCTGAGCAAGCCTGGGGCCAGCCCTGGCCCCTGGGTCCATGTCCCCATGGACCAGCCCAGGAATCCCTGGAAAGGGGCACAAGATAACTGGTTGAACTCTCTGCCAGAGTTCCAGAAAAAGCCGCAGAGGTTATGCAAGAGCTAAATTCAAATTCCAACACTGCCTCTTAACTTGCTGTGTGACCTTGGACAAGACACTTTACCTCTCTGGGCCTCACTTGCCTCACGTGTAAAATGGGAATCATAAAGTGCTTACCTGCAATCATGTACGCGAATGTGCTTTCAGACACTGTGAAGTGCTGAATGCGCTCTGGGAGTCAAAGCCATGCTACCTGAACTTCCAAACAGGTCGTGCTCCCTCTGTAATGCATGTGTTTATGTTGATTAAATCAACAAGCACTTAGTGAGCACCTACTATATGGTGACTTTGAGGACATTATTTCTGCTTTCTGGGCCTCAGTATCTCCACTTATAAAACGGACAAGTTAGAACACAGCCTCCAACACTCCTTCTATAACTACCATGTTATGCATCTACAATAATCGTTCATGTAAAATTCTCTCACTAACTAAGAGAAAAGGTAAGAAGAAAGAAAGAAGTTCTTGGTCAGGCATGGTGGCTCACATCTGTAATCCCAACACTTTGAGGGAGGCTGAGCTGGGCGGATCACCTGAGGTCAGGAGTTCAAGACCAGCCTGACCAACATGGGGAACCCCGCCTCTACTACAAACACAAAAATTAGCCAAGCATGGTGGCGGGTGTCTGTAATCCCAGCTACTTGGGAGGCTGAGGCAGGAGAATTGCTTGAACCCGGGAGGTGGAGGTTGCGGTGAGTGGAGATTGTACCACTGCACTCCAGCCTGGGCAACAGAGCAAGACTCCATCTCAAAAAAAAAAAAAAAAGAAGAAGAAGAAGAAGAAAAAGAAAAGAAAAGAAAAAGAAAGAAGTTCTTGAGAGGGCAATGTCCAAGCAAAAGGAATGCATATCTAAAAGTAAAATTTCAGGGGCTGGGAATTTCAATGTAAGAATGACAGTGAAAATCCAGGCCAGCTAAGATTATGTTCCTGCAAGTCTACCGCCTATGTGGGCTTGGTGGGTTATTGAACCTTTTCCCCCTTAGTTCTTCATCTGTAAAAACGGGATAATAATACAGGTTTCACAGGACAGCTTTTGCTGTTAAGGGAAAGCATATCTGTGATTCACAGGTTGAGCAGGATCATCCCCTTTCAAGTTTTTCTCCTTGTTCTTCTTCAAGTAACTCTGTCCTTTCTCATTCATTCACTAACTTACTCTGCACATGCACTGAGAACCCATGAAGCACTGGGGTATTATTCTTAGAGGGGGTTACGTCCGGGAGCCCAGCGGATGGGGCCCTTGCTCTTCAAGGTCTCACTTTCCAGTCGGAGGAGACAAGGAAAGGCAACAAATAAAACTGAGACACGGGGTGATATGACAGAATGGGACCATGGGGCCTTGGGGGAAGCAACATTGCAGCTGAGATCTCAGTTAACGTTTTGTTGTTGTTATTTTCTTTCTCTTTTTTTTTTTTTTTTTGAGACGGAGTCTTGCTCTGTCACCCAGGCTGGACTGCAGTGGCGCGATCTCAGCTCACTGCAACCTCTGTCTCCTGGGTTCAAGCAATTCTCCTGCCTCAGCCTCCCAAGTAGCTGGGATTACAGGCGCCTGCCACCACGCCCGGCTTGGTGTTGTTTTTTTGTTTGTTTGTTTGTTTTTTGGGGTTTTTTGTTTGTTTTTGGTTTTGGGGTTTTTTTGTTTTGTTTTGTTTGTTTGTTTAGTGAAGATGGGGTTTCACCCTGTTGGCCAGGCTGGTCTCAAACTCCTGACCTCAGGCTATCCGCCCACCTCGGCCACCCAAAGTGGAGAACTCAGTTACAAGCAAGAGCAGCATGCAAGGATCAGAAGAGAGAATCTCCAAGCCAAGGGGAAGTCTGTACGAAAGTCCTGAGGCAGAAAGTAGCTTGGGGAGCTTTAGGATCCGAAAGGCCCAGGTGGCTGGAGCTTGTCAAGTGGACAATGAGAGAGAAAGCTCACATCAGGCCTTGGAGGCAGTTAACCACCGCCCCCGACAGGTCTTCATTCTTGCCAGCATCTCCTTCACCCATTTCCTTGATGGCACAAGGCCCAGGACCCAGGCAGCAGAGATCACCGTCTCCTTCAAGGAAGCAGGTCAGACACTCCGGATTCTCTCACGGCCATCTTAACTTTCCCTGGATTTATGAGCACTGTCTTTTTTTCCCAGGGATGAGGAGCCCCATGCCGGGTTGGGAGAGACCCTGATGAGCTTCCTCCTAGGAGCAGGGATGCCGTGGGCAGGAATGTGGGCCCCTCTCGGAGTCTTTCAGGCCAAAGTCAGATCTTGAAAAGGCTCAGCCCCACGGGTGGGGATTAGACAGGCTGCAGGGAAGGACTGGGATTACAGCAAATCCCTGAATCACAAAGCCAGGCGGGGCTCCCCCTGCTCTCGCTGCTGCCCCGGAAAGCCCCCTCGGCTGACCCCAACCCCAGTCGGGGGCTGAGCCTTTGTCCCTTCCTGTCCATCAGCTCAGAGAGTTAAGGAGGTAAGACTTCAAGCCAAGGCCCTAGGGACTGGGAGGTCCCAACACGGCCACCCCAGCCCTTTTTCTTTCTATCTCATGACCTGAATGCTAGTCTTCCCCTCAGAGGTTTCCAGGCCTATAACCTCTAAAGCAGTGCTCATCCTACAGCCAGATGTGACTCCTGAGCAGCCCAGTTTTCACCCAGCATACACCCTATTCCAAACCGGAAGATTTTTCTGTAAGGTCTAATATACAAACATGTGTACAAGTCATATATCCACAACTCAACGAGTTCTCACAAACTGAATGCATTCATGTAAGAAGCACTCAGAAACCCCCTTTCAGCCCCTCCTGGCCACTCCATCCGCCCCTGCCCAAGGATAACCACTGTCCTGATTTCTATCCCTGTAGATTGGCTTGGCCAGTCTTTGTATATTATATGAATGGAGTCACACAGTATGTGTCGTTTGGTGCAGCTTCTTTTGGTCAAGATGTTTGTGAGCTTCATCCACACTGTTGTCTGTGGTGATGGCTTGTCCCTTCTCATTGCTATATAGTATTCTATTCTGGGACTATATTATAATCTACTGTTGATGGGATTTGAGCCATTTCCACAAAAATGAATGCATTCATGATCTGCTGCTGCATAACAAATTATCCCAAAATGTAGCAGCACAAAACAACAAGAAGTGTTTATTATTTCATCGATTTCATGGTCAGGAATTCAGAAGCAACTTACGGAGTGGTTTTGACCCAGATGTCTCCCAAGGTTGCAGTCTGGCTGTCAAGCAGGACTGCAGTCATCTGAAGGCTTGACTGAGGCCGGGGAGACGGGAGAGATCTGCTTCCAACAGAGCTCCCTGCCATGGCTATCGGCAGGAGGCCTCAGTTCCTCGCCAGGCGGGCCTCTCCATAGGACTGCTTGAGTATCCTCATGACACGGCTGCTGGCTTCCCCCAGAGTAAGTGAAGCAAAAGAGAAGAAGGAGGAAGCCACAATGCCTTCTGTGACCTAGTCTTGGAAATCACACACATCTGCCATATTCTATTCATTGGAAGTGAGACACTAGCCCATACTCAAAGGGAGGAGGATTAAACCACCTCTTGAAGAGAAGACTGTTGAAAAATGTATAAACACTTCTTAAAACCACCACAACAAACAAATCTTTTTTGCATCAAATTCAAGGTCCCTGTTCCTGGGGAGTGAGGCTGACATTTCCTCCTCCAGTTCAACCAGCCCTGAGGGGACGATGGCTCCATGGGAAAGGCATGCTCAGATTCTGGTCTCAGCTTGGTCAAGACCCTCTCTGAGCCCCAAGTTCCTCCTCTGAAAAATAGAGATAACAAGAGTGCCCACTTACGGCAATTCGAGGGATAGAATTCCCCAGAGAAGTCCCTTATCCCTGAATTCCATTCCCTGATGGCACTTATTTTATCATCTTTGCTGTGAAATCAAGTCAAAGGCTTTTAGAAGATTCAAAATAAGTCAGGCAAATCTTCTTGCAGAAACTCCCCTGTCTTTCCTGCCTCCCTTAACGGCCCCACCCACTATCCTGCTTCCAGTCAACCCACCTGCTGTGGAGCTGAGACCTCAGCCACGTGGGACCCAAACTCCCCATGGACCCTGCTTGTGCCCAGATGCCAGCCTGGCTGCCCACCACTTGGTCCTTCCTCTCAAGCACCTGCTTTTTGCCAGGCACTGTGTAGATGCCACCAACACATAGCAAAGGCAAGAACATACCTCCTACCTCACAGAGCCGACCTCTCAGCAGAGAAGGTGAATATGGTAGAATTGCTGCAAGGGCCGAGGACCAGTGCCTTGAGAGCTGAGACATGGGCACCTGGCCTTGCCAAGGTAGAGAGGTAGGGAGGGGAGGCTCCCTGGAGCTGGGCTCTGAGGGCTGAAGCCCAGGAAGGGAGCCAGGAACCTGGCATCAAGAAGAGACAACAAGAGTCACTGTAGTGCCACCTGAGGCTGGAGAGGTGGCAGGGCCCAGACCCCACAGCTGACAGGCCAGGTGCTTGGGCTCTAGCCTGAGGGCAGGGGAAGTTGCAGACACATTTTAAGCCAAGAAATAATGTAACTCGTTTTGTTTTTAAACGTGCAAGGAACACATTCTTCAGCACGTTCCTGGTTCCCCTCGAAATGCTGGCCATTCCTACCTGGCCAAGGAACCATCCATGACAAGGGAACCCGTTCCTGGACTTTTCCTGGCTGTGTAACCTAAACCAGGTCGCCTACCCACTCCGTGCCTTGATTTCCCCAGCAGACAAGATCGACCCTCCAGAGTTTCCAAGTGAAACCAATGGGAAGCAGGTACTGAACCCCTGCCTGGGTGCCTGGCATATGGACTGCGTCACGGATGACAAGCCTCACAGCCCCCAACCCCAGCTTGTCTCCTCTGCATCATCCTCAGAGACTTCCAGGGTACCAGAATGGATTCCTCTCCTCCCAGAATGCCAGTGCTTTTGTGCATGGCTTCACATCCTGTCCTATTTGTTCCTCCTGAGTCACCCACCCTCTTCATCCAACTCCCAGGGACTGACCGTGCGATGGTATCATGTGAATTCAGCCAGTTCGACTCCAAGCACATCTGCCAGGCTGCGGAAGGAAGGCATCACTGCAGATAGAATTATTCTGGCCCACTCGCCGCTGCCATCATGTTTGAGAGCCTTGGTCAGTGGCAGGCACTGTGGCAGGCTCTTGATCTGTGTGATCACCTTTAATCCTCACAGTAACCTGGGATTTAACTCCATCTTCCAGGAGAAGAAACCGAGGCTCAGGAAGAGATACCATATCTGCTCCAGGTCACATAACAAGGCTCAAGCCCAGGTTCACCTGCTTTGAAACATCAATCTATCACACACACACACACACGTGTGTGCTCATTCAGGCACCCACACACACCACTGCCACCATCACTCTGGCTGGCTGCCATACTATCAACCGCTTACTCTGTGTCTGACCCTGTGCTATGAGGCTCCTTTGGGGATCTCACTCAATCCCCGCCACAAGCTGTTAAGATAGATCCTACATCATTGCCATTTTGCAAATGGAGAAGACGAGGCCCCGAGAGGTGGAGTCACTCGGCTGAGCTGGGCTTTGAATCCAGGATCTTCTGACTATGCTGGGAGACTGCTTGTGAGGGATTGGTTCCCTTGGCCAATGCGACACAATCAGAGGCCTTAGCACGCCTCCAAGCTGGACACCTGGAACACGGAGACTGTGGGTGGGCTCCACCATGACCTCCCCTCCGAGTCTTGCAGTGACTCGGCAGGGACCCCCTCAGTCTCATGCTGCCTGGCTTCTGGGGCTGTTTCTGACCATGAGATCCCCACCCTGAGGTTCCCGGGCCCCCAGCTCTTCTTTTCTTCTTTCACTCTGCACCAAACAGGCTAAAAACACGCCAAAAATGAGCCCCCTCTCGCTTTAGTGCACTCACATAATATGTGGCAAAGAAGGCCGCATTAATCGCTCGGGACCCACATTTTTCAGTGACATTAATCTCTAGCCGGAAAAGCCTCTCTGGACGATTCTTTTCAGTCTGAAGGCACTTAACGTTGGCCAGGGGAGCAGAAGGGGCCCGCCTGGAATTCCTCTCTAACTCCAAAACACCACACCCACAACCCAGCCTGGCCAGCTTCCCTGGTTATGACGGGGTGGGGGAGATGCCTGCAGGGCATGTGGGGGGACAGGGGGCGGGCAGGGTGGTGAGTGAGCCATAGGTGTGCCGTGGGGCATGCACGAAGGTGAGAAAGGCTGGGTTTCAGCCCTTGCTTGTTCATATCCAGGCATCTGCTCACCTGAAGAATGTGCGTCGGTGTGTGTGTGTGTGTGTGTGTGTGTGCGTGCGCTAGGACGCATATGCCAGTGACTCTGAGACACGTATGTGTGCCCATGGGTGTGCCCTGGTGGGTGTGTCTGTGTGACTGAAAGTGCACAACTGTGTGAGAATATGCGTGCAGGAGGAACTGAGACTACGGCCATGGGTAGAGCTAGGTGTGCCACACTTAGGTGCATGGATGATTTCTGTGTACACATGTTGCTGTGAGCAAGATGGTACACAAATGTGTTTGCTGGGGCACACCAGTGCTTGGGAGCCATTGAGGGCATGCCTGAACAGGTGAGTGAGTGTACACAGATGTGGAGAAGGCAGTGATCAGGTCTGGGGTAAGTGACAGGGATGTGGTGTCCCTCACATGTGCACACAGTGCATTTTGACAGACATAGGTGAGCGCTACGGGCTGGCCACTGCAGTGGAGAGACAGGGCTGGGACAGGTGCGAGGTGCTGGAACCCGGTTGAACCTGCACACAGGAGCCGACTGCACATCTCTCCCTAGTTCCACATTCAGCAACTTCACACTGCGGGCTTGACATTGACCACAGAGGGAGTATTGACACCATGGGAATTGGCAAATGCCAAATCAGGGCTTGCTTTCTCCAGAGGGTCTTTTGTGAAATATTTGCCAGCACACCACTGAGTAAGCCCAACCCCATATGTGCTGATATTTTTGTACTAAAGTAAGTACGTGTGTGCGTGTGTGCACCCCAAAGTAGTTCCAGAATTGTGTGGGAGTAGCACATAAGATTAGAACACAGATTCAGAAAAAAGGCACAGAAGAGGCAGATGGAGGTGGCTTGAAGAACATCGGTTTTGCAACACTTCAGAGGATGGATCCCTTTCTGTCTCAAGGACTTTTTGTGAAATTCTCCAAAAAATAAAACAACTGCCAAAGAAAAACACTTAAACTCACGAACGTGAGAATTGTCATTATCCTTTATCAGCACTGAGCACTGTCAAACCAAACAGAAGTAAGACTCAGGGCTCCAGAGAGGCAGGGACACTCTGGGCCAGGCAGGCTAGGATGGGGAGGATGGAGACAGCTGTCCGAGGGGGAAAGGTTGCCAGGATCTTGAGAAGAGAACCGCAGTTTCCAGTCCTGTTCCCCTACCAGGTAGCTTTGTGCCCTTGAACAAGTGGCTCGACCTCTCTAGGTCTCGTCTACTCACTGCAAAATAGGGTCTATAATACCATCTTCCTAGGATTTTGCTGCGTGGATTAAATGTATGTAAATGGAACATAAAAACTAAGAGTTGAGCAGAGCTCTTGTTAATGCAAAGTACGTGGCCTAAGCAAGTGCTTTAAATTGTCCCTGTTGTTAAAAAGGCTGACTCTCAAGGGCGGAGACAGGAGAATCACTTGAGCCCAGGAGTTTGAGATCAGCTTGGACAACATAATGAGACCCCCGTCTCTACAAAAAAATTAAAAAATTAGCCACACTTGTAGCCCCAACTATTCAGGAGGCTGAGGCAGGAAGATCACTTGAGCCCAAGAGGTGGAGACTGCAGTGAACTGTGATTTCGCTGCTGCACTCCAGCCTGGGTGATAGAGCAAGAACCTGTCTCTTGGCCAGGCGCAGTGGTTCACACCTATAATCCCAGCACTTTGGGAGACTGAGGCAGGTGGATCACCTGAGGTCAGGAGTTCGAGACCAGCCTGGCCAACATGGTGAAATCCCGTCTCTACTAAAAGTACAAAATTAGCCGGGCATGGTGGCACACACCTGTAATCCCAACTACTCGGGAGGCTGAGGCAGGAGAATCACTTGAACTCAGGAGGCAGAGGTTGCAGTGAGCCAAGATTGCACCACTGCATTCCAACCTGGGCGACAGAGCAAGACTCTGTTTCAAAACAAAACAAAACAACACAAAAGTTGTCTCTTAAAAAAAAAAAAAAAAGACTCTCTTCTATAGCAGGAACACTGAGCCCCAGACTGAGAGAGCAGGAGAGGACGTAGCAGGTGACCAGGCCTCCAGCTGTGTCATGTTAAGACAACTCCTCCTGCCCCAATCTCCGTTTACCCTTCTGTACCCTTCAGAGAACCCTACCTGCCTTCTGTGGCTCCGGGGAGAAACAAAGAAGAGATCATCTGGGCCCAGGATGAGACAGACACTCCCCTCCTCCACCAAAGGGGTTGGGGTCCAAACAGTCATCATCATTGTCACCACTACTGAACATTCATGCACCAGCCACTCTGTGTTAAACATGTCATGGCTTTAAGTCACATGATTTTCTGTGCAAGCATAGCTATTACCAGCCTTAGTCTACACATGGCATAAGGGAAGCTCAGAAGGGTCAAAAGACTTGCCCAGACCACACAACTGAAAAGCAGTGAACCCAAGTCTGCGTGATACTCAGACCTGAAAGACCAGTCGCTACTCTGCGGGAGTCCTAGACGGCCAGGGCAGAAGGACCTTGGACAACTTCTAGACCACCAGCCAGTTTGGGTACAAACCAAGCCTGGAGGAAAAGTTTTTCACCCAGATGGAACAGTATGTGCAAAGGCCCAGAGGCAGAAGAGGAAAGACCACTTGCTTGCCTGGATCAGAGAGTGAGAGGCAGCCTGGTCACAGGGGATGGAGCCCAGAACCTAGCGGAGAGACAAACCTGCGGGCAGAGAGATCTGCTGGGAAGCGGCTGCGTTGTCCAGGTGAGAGAGGGCAATGGCTTGGGCCCAGACAGTGGCCGGGGGGATGGAGAGAGATGGACAATTCAAGAGAAGGTTGGGAGCCATCCATCTCACAGGATCTGGTGATGGATAGAAGGCACGTTTGAGGCAGTAGGAGAAATCCAGGTTGAGACCACTGTTTTCAGCCAGGGAGACTGGGTAAATGGGGGTGGCCCCGAGATGGGGACTCTGGACGGGGAGCAGGCAAGAGCTTGAGTTCACTGGAATCTGTCCAGTCAGTGATGCCTGTAAGTATCTGGGTGGGTTGGGGCCCTGGAGGCAGGGCTATGGGGCTGTGGTTCAGGAAACAGGAGCAGAGATGCTGGAGGATCGCCCAGTGGAGCTGGAGAAAGGGATGAGCTTACCCAAGCAGAGTGGGTAGCATGAGAAGAGCTGAGTGACAAAGCCCTGAGGACCAGCATTTAAGAACCCAGCCCAGGAGAGCACCTCAGCCAGCCCAGCACTTCCACCTGACGGACACCAATGCACTTTACTTACATCAACTTATTGAAGTCTCATAGCGACTCTCTGAGGGAGGCACCAGGATGGGCCTCCTTCTGGAGATGAGAAAGGAAGGGCTTGCAAGGTTAAACCACTTGCCGGGATCACTGGGCTAGTACATGGTGGTGCTGGGTCTTGAACCCAAGAACTATATTGGCTGGAAGTGAGTAAAGAAGACAGTGTGGCCAGAGAAGTAGGAGGGAGATGGGAGTGTGCAGGGTCACCCAAGCCAAAGGACAAGGAGTTTTGAGAAGGCAAATGACGTTCAAGACCTGAAAGAGAGGTCCCTCTCTCCCTGTTTTACACAGGAGGACCCAGAGATGCTAGAGGTCAAGTCAAAAGACAAGTTCAGAAGCAAACCCGAGATGATCTGAGGTCAGGACACCCAGAAGAGGCTGCGGTGAGAAGGACGACTCTAGTCCCTTTTCAGCTGCCCAAGGCCCCAAAGCACAGGCTCAACTCCTCTGTCACCCTCTGACCTCGGCCACCAGCCCAGCCGCCCAGTCACACTGACCATGCTACGCGAACCCCAGCCAGGCAGGACCCAGCCTCAGGAAGCGTCTTTGGGAAGCTCAACTCCAGCTAGCTCCCGGGGAGCTGAGCACCAAGGAAGCAAGGTGGGCACCAGGGAGAGGCCAAGGAGACCCCTGTCCCCCAGCAGCCCCACTCCCCTCGGCTGCCTCCATTGATCTCCCTGGCAGGATAACATCAAGGGATGTTTTTAATAAGAGGGCAGGAGGCCTTGGGAGCTGACCGGGCAAGGCAGTGCCGGGCAATTAATCACCTGGTTGAGAAGCCACAGCCATGGGTAACCGGATCTCCAGAGGGCCGTTAGGCACACCACGCCTTTCATCTCTGCCCGTGGCCGCACTGTGTGGGCTCCTGGGGCATCTTCATTAACTCTGGGCCCCAGGGGACCAGCCAGGCATGGGGGGTGCGTGTGTACCTGTACATGGATTCCTCAGGAGTGTGCACAAACACGCATGTGTAGGCACATGGCCCTCTGCGTTCATGTGTGAGACCAGAGCCCTAGTTAAGAATGCAGGCTTGGGCCGGGCGCGGTGGCTCACGCCTGTAATCCCAGCACTTTGGGAGGCCAAGGCAGGTGGATCACCTGAGGTCAGGAGTTCGAGACCAGCCTGGCCAATGTGGTGAAACCCTGTCTCTACTAAAAACACAAAAATTAGCCAGGGGTGGTGGCGGGTGCCTGTAATCCCAGCTACTCGGGAGGCTGAGGTGGGAGAATCGCTTGAACCCAGGAAGTGGAAGTTGCAGTGAGCTGAGATCATGCCACTGCACTCCAGCCTGGGTAACAAGAGCAAGATTCTGTCTCAAAAAAAAAAAAAAAAAGAATGCAGGCTTCAGAATCAGACAGACCTGGGTTCAAGTTCAGGGCCCACTCCCTACTAGCTAGGTTACCCTGGGCAAGTTATTCAACTTCTCTGAGCCCCTATTTCTTCATCTGTAAACCAGAGATAGTAACAGTAGTAGTAACTACATATCCTTGAGGGGATCAAGTGATACTATTCCTATAGAAGTATCTAGAATGCAGTACGTTTAATAAACATACATTCTTATTCTTATTACACATGCATGGGTGTATACGTGTGAGTATGTGTGGTTGGCAGAGGTCTAAGAATAATCCCAAATGACCCTTATGTAACCACCACCCCTCTGAGTGTGGGTGGAGCCCGGGAATATGATCAGATATCACTCCCACGATCATGTTCCATCGTATGGCAAGAGAGAAATGACCCAAGTGGGCCAAGTCTAACCACATGAGCCCTTTCAAAGCTGAGCTTTCTCCAGCTGCTGGGCAGAAATTGGGGAGAAGAAGCACCATGGGGGCAGATACAGGGAGCCACCCCTGCCCATTGCAGAGATGAGGGCCCACAAAAGTGGCCCCAGGAGCTGAGAGGGACCCCCGCCAACCTCCAGCAAGAAGATGGGACCTCAGTCCTACAACTGCAAGGTACTGAATTTGGCAATGACTTGAATAAGCTTGGAAGTGGATTCTTCCAGAGCCTCCAGATCAAAGTCCAGCCCAGCAGACACCTTGATGTCAGCCTTCAGAGACTAGGGCAGAGACCTCAGAGGAGCTCACCCCACCGCTGACTGCCCAGGTCAAAGGGCCACTGGTAGAATTTTGACAGCTTCAGGAGACTCCCAGGGCCCTCGTAACGTATGGTGACACACAGGTGTCTGATCTGGGCTCTAGGTGACACCTACTGTAGCCTCCAGTCCCAAGCTGTCATGAACAGAGGGAACAAAACGTGTGGCCTAGAGCAGGCAGAGGGGTGCCGTGGGAGAGCCTGGCTGAGCACTGTGGAGGGGACTCTAGCAAGTCACTCACTCAGCACCATCTGCATCATGAGCAGAGGTGGACTGAACACAGTGCAAACACTGGTGAGGCAGAAGAGCTGTCCAGCAGCAGAGGCAGTGACTGGCTCCCTGAGTAAACAGTCTCAGGCCTGGGTCCAGAGTCCCTCAAGAGGCTGGCTGACCTCAGCCCACACCAGGGCACCATGGCCTGGGCCTCACCCTGGCCAGCTTCCCCGCCTCCACCCACCTGGTCTACTCAGCTCCATGGCTGTCAATTCCACCACCCAAAAGCTTTTCAAGCACCCTCTCCTCCCCATCCCCACTGCCTTGCCTACGGTCCAGCACCTAAGTGTTGCCTGGATGACCACTCCACCTGCTCCTGGCCATCTGTCTGCAGCCTCAGCCCCTAATTCAACCTCCACTCACTTACCTGCTCACAGCTAGTCCAGGGGTCCCATTGTTTTCAGGATGAAGTCTAAACTCAGCCCTGAAGATTAAGAGTCATTTTCACTTTTACCAAATGAATGAGCCAAGAACAACAAAAAAAATTTGAATTCTTGCTTCCTTGATATGAGTATGCTTGAACAGTTTGAACAGCTTTGCATCTGTTTATTACCCTGGCATCTTTTTACCCACCCAACTCTTACTCATCTTAAAATTTTTAAATTATTCCAGTTGTTTTTTTTGGGGGGGGTTGCTTTTGTTGTTTGTTTGTTTTTTGAAACGGGGTCTCACTCTGTCATCCAGGCTGGAGTTCAGTGGTGCGTTCTTGGCTCTCTGCAACCTCCGCCTCTCCGGTTCAAGCGATTCTCCTGCCTCAGCGTCCCGAGTAGCTGGGATTACAGGCGTTCGCCACTACTCCCAGCCAATATTTTGTATTTTTAGTAGAGACGGAGTTTCACCATGTTGGCTGGGCTGTTCCAGTTTTTAAAAGGTACCACATACACATGGCACAAAATTCAAGAGGTATTTTTTAAAAAAAGGAAGACAGTGGAAGGGCAGTTCCCATCCAGCCACTCTGTCCCCAGTCATCCAGACACCACCCAAAAGAAAGTCCCTCTTGCTAGTTTTCTGGGGGCACACAGATTTATTCCAGGCAGATACCGGCAAATACATACATATGTCCTTTTTTATACAAGTAATAGCGTATTATACTTCATTTTTTCCAGCTAACAAAATATCTTAGCAGTTGTCCATCTTGGTACATAAAGAGCTATCTCTTTTTTTGTTGTTAATTATTGCGTAATGTTCCACCATTCCACTGCTGGAAGGTTATGCAGACATTAACTTTTCCTCTTGGTGGATATAAGGCTATTTTCCATCTCTTGCTACTACAAATAATGTGTCACTGAAGTATCATTTCACACATATGCAAGTTTGTTTCTAGAAAGTTCCTGGAAGTAAGATTGTTGGATCAAAGGCTACATCAAAGGCAAAGATATTCTCAGCTGCCCTCCATGCAGGTGGTAAAATTTGCATTTCTACTAGCGTTTTATGAACATTCCTACTTCCCCATATACTCACTAACCTGGTGATTTTTTCAGTTTCATAACTTTTATCTGATAGGTGAAAAATGGCATTACATTGCAATTTTAATGCAGTTTGCAAGGTCAGGCACGGTAGCTCACGCCTGTAAACTCCCAGCACTTTGGGAGGCCGAAGCGCGCAGATCACCTGACGTCAGGAGTTTGAGACTGCCTGGCCAACAGGGTGAAAGCCCGTCTCTACTAAAAATATTAAAACATTAGCCAGGCGTGGTGTTGTGTGCCTGTATTCCCAACTGCTTGGGAGGCTGAGGCAGGAGAATCATTTGAATGTGGGAGGTGGTGGTTGCAGAGAGCTGAGTCGCACCACTGCACTCCAGCATGGGCGACAGAGGGAGACTATGTCTCAAAAAATAATAATAATAAAATAAATAAATAAATGCAGTTTTCTTGTTTTGAGTAAGATTGATCATCTTTTCATATTCTTCTCTAAGAGGAATTGTCTTCTTTTTCTGTGAATGATCTGTTCTTATACTCCATCTGTTTTTCTATCAAGTTGTTCGCCCTTTCTTTTTGATTTACAAGAGCTCTGTATATATGAAGGAAATTAACCCTGGGCCAACTTAAAGACTAATTAAAATCACTGAAATCATTCTCTAAATGTTCAGTTAAATTCCCCTGTGATTTTTTTAGGAGTAATTATCTCTATTTCTTCTGTGGTTACTGGTCTGTCTAGATTTTCTATCTCTTCTAGGTATATTTTTATAAGTTATATTTTCTTTAAAATTCATCTATTTCATCCCAATTCTCAAATATATTTGCATGTTCTTTTGATTTCCTCTGAAACTGGCATTATTTTGCCATAACCATTTTTTATTTTAGGAAATAGTGTTTTTTCCACTTTTTTTCTGAATTAGATTACCTAATATTTTATCTATGTTATTTGTCCTTTTCAAGCAACCTTTAGTTTGTTAGTTCTAGTATTTGTATGACTTCTAACTCATGAAGATCCACTTTTATCTTTATAGATTTCTTTCTTGTGATTTCTTTAGGTTTATTTTATTGCTGATTTTCTAACTTCTTGGATTAATGTACGGACTTTTGATCTTTATTTTTTATTAATAAAAACACTTAAAGCTATGAATTTTTCTCTGAGTTCTGCTTTAGTGGTATTCCATCATCCTGATATGGATTGCTATTATTATCTCCATTTTCTGGATTTCTGCAACTTGATTTGATTTCCTTCTTGATTCAAGAAAGAGAGGTAAAGTTTGTTATGTTTCACTGTTAATTTCTTCTTGTATTGCATTGAGAATGTAACCATCATAGGAGGATTGGTGGAATTAATTTTTATTTCCTCTCCCATCCCCTTCCCATCCATGACTCAAATTTATTATTTTGTATTTTTAATGTTTACCTTCATATCTTTAATATTAAAATTAATTATATCTCTATTAATTTCATATTTAACCTGTCTTTTGTCCCTGGCTATATAAGATGAGGAAATCTGTGTATTTCATTTCCATTATTTCATATCTTCTTTCCCCCTTTCCCAACTATTCGTCAGTCATCATTTCTACATAGTTTTATTCATTCCACGTTTCATTCTGTTCCATAATCATGACTCTCACATAGGTTTTAGTCTTGGAGACAAATGGGTTTAATTCCCTAGTCAGTCCTCCGTCCTTCTGCCATAGTTTCTCCAAGTTCATCTGAAAGAAGGGATCACAGGACTTATTCCCAGAGTCCTTAGATATTAAAAAACTAGAACTGATTTCTCCAGAGCCCAGCTCAGGAAAGGCTGGTGCAGCCCAGCTGCTTATCATACATAGGGAAGCTGCAGTCCAGAGACAGGAGCAGTGGCCCCCGTGGCTCAGGCTGGGGCCAGGGACAGAGCCAGAGCAAGCCACCTTGAGGGGGGCTTTCGCCTCCAACCCCTCTCATCCTCTGTCTTCCTGCCTTCTTAAGTAGGGGGTGGGAAGGTAGCAGCGAGGACCCCACGGTGCTGGGGATGCCCTTTTCCACTGACCCCCTGGAATCCCACCTGGAACTCAGTGGGAAGCGACTGGCGGAGGATTCTCTCCCCTCTCCGGAGGATTAGCATGGCTGGGAGGCCCCCAGCGGCACATCCTCCCCTGAGAGAGGGAAACTGTGAGCTCATCTTTGCCGCCGACGGCGGGCAGAACGGGTGGGGCGAGGGGCTCCACCTGTTCCCGATAATCTCTCTAATCCAGCCCCATAATTATTCTTTATTAACAGAGGCTGCTGCCTTCGTTACACGCTGAAAAGAGGGCGTCAAGAGTGAAGACACAGGGATCAGAAACTGGTCACATTTTCCAAAGGGGTTTATTTGCCACGACCAAAATAACCTCCCCAGGAAAAGGCTGAGTTCCTGCCTTGCCCCATCCTGGTGCCCAGCCTGGGAGGTCCAGGACCCACATCCCCCAAGCTAGGCCCAGAGGTCCCTGCCAGGCTCCCACGGCCCCCAGTCTTCATGCATTCAAACAGTTCCTAAGAGCAAGAGTTTGCACAAGGCCTGGTATGGGGCTTTGCAGACACACAGGTAAATCACACATGGCCCTGCCTGCTTGGGGCTCGCTATCTAAAAGGGAAGGGACGAGTACCCCAATCACCACAGGGCAAACTGCTAAATGTGTGCCATCCTAGGGAGGACTGGGGGCTCCGGGAACAGCATGGGGGTTGTGGGGAAGCCTTCCTGGAATGAGGGACAATAGAATTCGGCTTTGAAGTATAGAAGTTCCCCAGTGGACAAGGTAAGGGAAGGACATTCTGTAGAAGGAACAGCATGGTAAGACAAAGCTGAACCGTGATTCCTTGTGACCAGAGCAAAGGTCTGAGATGGCGAAGGGTGATACTGGGGTTGGAGGGGTAGACAGGGCCATGTCACACAAGTACCCATCCTGTGGGTTCTGGGGAATCATAGAATGTTTTAGGTCAGATTGTGGTTTAGAAAACCCTTCTGGTGGCCGGGCACGGTGGTTCACGCCTGTAATCCCAGCACTTTGGGAGGCCAAGGTGGGCAGATCACGAGGTCAGGAGTTCGGGACCAGCCTGGCCAAAATGGTGACACCCTGTCTCTACTAAAAATACAAAAATTAGCTGGGCATGGTGGAATGCGCCTATAGTCCCAGCTACTCAGGAGGCTGTGGGAGAAGAATCACTTGAACCTGGGAGGCGGAGGTTGCAGTGAGCCGAGATTGCACCACTGGAGCAACAGAGCAAGAGTCTGTCTCAAAACAAACAAACAAAAAAGAAAAGAAAACCCTTCTGGCATCAGGACAGCTGGCTCATGCCTGTAATCCCAACACTTTGGAGGCCAAGGCAGGAGGATAGCTTGAGGCCAGGAGCTCAAGACCTGCCTGGGCAACATAGCAAGACCCCATCTCTCAAAAAAAAAAAAAAAAAAAAGACTTAGCCGGGCATGGTGACACATGCCTGTAGTTCTAGCTAGTTGGGAGGCTGAGGCAGGAGGATTCCTTGAGCCCGGGAGTTCGAGGTTGCAGTAAGCTAGGATCACATCACTGCATTCCAGCCTGGGAGACCCTGTCTCAAAAAAAAAAAAAAAAAAAAGGAAAACTTTTCCAGCTATAGATTGGAGATTGGATTGTCTGGAAGCTACTAGATGCAGGGAGTAGTTAGGGATGCTTATAACAGGTGAGAAATCAGGAGTTTGGAACGTGAGGCGTAACAGGAATAGAGAGGAGAGGCAGGAGCATCTGATGATGAAGACCCAATTCCTCTGACCCTAGTGGCCAGACTGTCCACCAGAGCACGTGGTCGGATGAGGAATCAGGTGTCCATTGGTCCCCAGGGTTTCATGCTCCTATCACCAGCACGTATGTTCACCCTGACATTCGATCTTTGTGGGGACCGGAGGACCTTGGGCCGCACTTCCTGCTCTTACAGCTCAGAGGGATGAGATGTAGGGAAATGGGAAGTTTGAAATCCAAACTCCTGGCTCCCTGGCCTTCGATGCCTCCCTCCTTCCCAGCCCATGCACCTGCACTGCCCTCTCCTCTCGCACACGCCCCTCAGCCTCTGCCCAGTCGCATCCTCTTCCCCTCACAGACAAGCCCTGCTCGCTGCCTCCTCTAAGTGCTTCCTGACCAGCCCATCCCTGCTCATTTCCTGTCCACACCTAGGTCTTACTGAAAACCTTGGCTTACAGGTCCCTCCTGCTGAGAAGACGATCCTCCAATGGCAATGGCTTCGCACCTGCCTCCCCCGGTCTCCCTGCCTCTCTGGGGGCCTCTGTATCTGTGCATCCCTTTCTGCCTCCACCTGTGTCTGGGTTCTCCTCTGTATTCATCCTTCTTGGCATCACAGCTTCAGCCTCAGCAGGGACAGAGCTCCCTCTTTGGCCTCCTCCACCTGTTTCTCTCCCTGCTCATTCTGTACCTAATCCCCTCCCCAGAACACATACAATGCACGGTCCCTTCATTCAAACCAACACTGGACACAGAGTCTGAGCCAGGCCCGCGCTGGGGTCACAGAGGAGGCTCTGGTCTCTCACCCTTCCCTGGCTGCTCCCACCCTAGCAGCCAAGGCGGGGTGGCACCAGTCAGAAGCAGCATCAGAAGGGAGATGCTGCAGGAATGGCAACAGGCAGGAACGGTGCACGCTGGGCTCTGAGAGGCAGCGATCACATCGGAACCCCCACACTTGATTTCAAGATCCAGCAAAGGGGCTGGCACTGGGGTCAGGGATGAGAGCAACCCCTTCCTGTCCTCCAGAAGTTCGCAGTCCGATGTTGGAAATTGACAGATAAGCTCATCCATAGGAAATCACGTGGCCTGTCCCACAGCAGGGCCGGACTAAACACTCCCTGTGAGCTCTGGAGCCTGGAATGATACAGGAGATGCTCTGAAATTGGGCAGGCTGGGCTCAATCCCAGCTTTGCCAGTCATCTTGACTTCTCTAAGTCTCAGCTTCACATCTGTATCATGGATACACAATAGTTCTCTAGAGGTTAATATAGGTAAATAGACAATTTATGAGCCAATGAATGTAAGCGTGGCTTAGCAAAGAGCCTGCCATTAGGTAAGCGTTCAATAAATCATACTTATAACTTTTATTGCATTTATTCCACTGCTGGCTGGGAGGCACCGGACTAGATGTTAAGAGACCCGTATCTGGTCCCTGTCTTGCCACTACCTCACTATGTAACTCTGAATGATTCCCGTCCTCACCTCGCCCCGCTTTCTGAACTATGAAATGGGGAATGAATATGGAAGTTCCTTCCTACCCCAACCTCCGAAGATGTGAAGGGAAAGCAGCCCCCCGCCATGCTCTTTTCTCTCCTCCCTGCCTCCTCTTTCTCTCTCTCTTCTCCCCCTACCTTGCTCCCTTACTCCAGCCACTCAGACCTCCTTGCTCTTCCTTGAACCCCCAGCCACACTCTGGTCTCAAAGTGTTCACATTTGCTGTTCTCTCTGCCCCAGTCTCTACTTCTGGCCACCTCCCACGTCCACACGGCTCCCTCACACTTCGTTCAGGCCTCCACACAAACGTCCTCCACAAATGTCACCTCCTCCCGGGGGCCTTCCCTGACCACCTCCATCACTGTCTGCTCAGCCTGCTTTAGTCTCCTTCACAGCACTCTTCAGAACCAGATATGTGATGGGTTCCCTTCTCTCTCCACTCACTTGAATGCAAACTCCAGGAGACAGGAACACTGTCTGCCTGGTTCACAGCCGTAGCCTCAGAATCTACACGGTGCCCGGCCAGAGGCGGCACTCCATTCTCAAATGAGGACCAGCGTGTACCCAAAGCTCTGGAGAGGCCGCACGGGTACAGTGGGGGGAGAGAAGTCTCCAAAATCCCCTCCGTGCCAGCTCCCAGCCTGCTGCGCCTTCTCACAGCCTGGAAAAGAGCAAAGCCGCCTCCGCCCCTGCCGGGCACATGCCCCCTGCCCTTGGGGTCACAGACCTGAGACGACCACCCCCGGCCCCGAAACCCTCAGATGTTTCCAGGTCGAGGCCATGAGGGAGGGGGTGGCCGGCTCAGGGCCCCATCCTTTGTCCCAGGCCCCAGCAGAATTTAATTCCAAGGTTCAAAGCGCCTTTGCCTCTTCCCAGATAAAAGGCCACTCAGCCGGAGAGATGAGCTGGTTAATAAAGGCAGGAGGGGGGCCCTGGAAAGACAGGCCACCACCGCTCCCTGCCCACACCCTCTGCCGGTGAATGCTCTCAGCCCTCGGCCGCCGTTCCGGCCCGCTGCCCTACAAGAAAAGCCCATTAATTGAACACTAATAGGATTTTCAATTTGTCACAATCCTTAGAGATCCCGGGGAGGCGGGGAGGAGGAGGACAGGATTCCTGACATGTCTGTGTTAAAGGCGATCTTAGCAGCGAGCCTGGCTTGGATGCCAGACAGGTCCCTGCCTCTCTGGGGCCTTCAGGCAAGCTGCAGCCCCTCTGGCCTCAGTTTCCTCAACAGAAAGTTCCTAAAACCTACTTCAAAAGGAGGCTGTATGGATTCAATATGATCCTGAAGGAGCAGCCTCTGGCAAGTGCTGCCCAGCTGGTAGTGGGCGCTCTGTAATGACCGCCCCTCCCACGTCAGCCTCTCTCCCTGCTTCTGCCGCGATTTCCCCGCCAGGTAGCACTGGCCGCATGGGCTGGAGCCCTGCCCCCCACCTCTGTCCCTGCCCCAGCCACCGTGTCTCCATTCTTCTGTGGCTTCAGCCAAACACCCCCTAGGGAGCAGAGGGTGGGGTGTCTGGGAGCCCGTGGCCTTTTCATCCGCGGTGGGATCAGCGTCCTGAATTCCTCGTTGTTCAAGGAGAGCCAAGGATTTGGAGCTTGCAAACACGGCGGCCCAATCAGAAGGCCCTGGCCCGTGCCAACCAGCTGTGTCTCGGTTACAGCACACCAGCTGCCCAAGCTCTGCTCTCCGGGCGAATTCCTCCCGGATCAGGAGATGCCAGACAGTGGGGACCACATCTGTGTTGCCCCCTGGCCATGGGCTCTGCTCTGCGCTTCCCCATGGCCTGAAAGTGAGGGACACCCTGGCACTGGAAGGGGTTTGCGGGTGGGGGTCTGGAGGAAACACGTCTATTGCTACAGTTGACAAGTGACAGAGACAGACAGGGTGCAAGGACTGCCTCCAGGATTCCCAAAGCCAATGGACAAGCCACCTGACCGGGCCCCACACCTGGCTCAGAGCCACACACCCTGGATTCGCTGCTGTTGACACCACCCAGGAGTGAGAGGTGGGAAAGGGGGACTCAGGAGTCTGCCCCCCAACCCCCAATCTGGCTCTGGGCAGCTGCTTCCTTTGCAAAGCCTTCATTACTAGACTGGACAGGAGTGGAGGGAGGGAGGACGGCAGCCAGCACCGCCTGTGGTCCCTGCTTGCTTCTGCCTGATCCAGGCCCCCCAGGAGCCCTGACCGTAATTTACAACATCTCAATTCCTCAGCACCACGTGGTTCCAACCCAGACAGAGATGGGAAAGGGGAAGGGAGGAGAGACAGCAAGGAGACAAAATTGAGGGTGGTTTCAGTTACTCTATATTTCAGTCACCACAGACCCATTCAGGTGCAAAGAGAATCATATATCTTGTTAATAAAAGAAATAGAAGAAGCAAATTGGCATTCACCTCATTTTAATGGTCACAGGGGAAGGCGTGATGAGGCTCCCACACGTGGGAACGGTAGGTGAGCTTTCACCAAACCAATGTCAATGAGCCCTAGGATCCTGGAATGGAAGTCTGTGGGTTCTCAGGCCCAGGACGGAAGGCTGGGTGGATGCCAAGGAGAAGATTCTAGAAGAGAATACTGTCGGAGTGCCACAGTGTAGAGTGTGGAAAGTCTCTGTGGGTTTCAGGTGGAATTCTCAAAGAGGCTAGAAAGAGGGACAGCCTGCCTGATAGAGGGACAGTGACATCCTGCCCCAGTGGCAGGTGAGAGGGCAAGGAAGGACTCCTCATCCATGGGCCCCATCTGGTCCCCTAAACTTTTCAGAACATCTTTGCTTGGGCCTGAGTCACATCTTTGACTCATGCAGCAAGTGTCCAGCTCTGCCCACAAGCAGAAATTGGCCCCAGGAGTCAGTGGCAGTACATGCTCAAGCAGAAGGACCATGTCACCACGTCGGAGAGTCCCTGGAGGGGTCCCCTGAGGCAGTGTGCAGACTACCCACCCACTGCTGTACTGGGGATTCCTGAATTGTCAGTTCCCACATGAGGAATGATCCCCAGGATCCTCTGAGCTCCCAACTAGAATCTGATCTGTCTGCGTGAGCTTAAGTGAGTTGCTCACCCTCTCTGTGCTTTTAGTTCACTGGGCAGAAGATGTTAAGGAATAGGAGAACGAAGAGTGTTCCCCTGCCCTGTGGAGGGGGAGGGCCCTTTATAAAAGAGTTTGGTGAACTATATTCAGGGTGAAGAGAGTAGTCTATCCCTGTAATGAAGAAATGACGGCATTTATTCATTAGAAAGCATCTTAAGAATGGGATGGAAGTTACGGATTGGGAGTGTAAGATACTCCCATTCATGGCAGGGCACGGTGGCTCACACCTGTAATCCCAGCACTTTGGGAGGCCAAGGCAGGCGGATCATGACGTCAGGAGATCGAGACCATCCTGGCTAACATGGTGAAACCCCGTCTCTACTAAAAATATGAAAAATTAGCCAGGTGTGGAGGCAGGGCGCCTGTAGTCCCAGCTACTCTGGAGGCTGAGGCAGGAGAATGGCGTGAACCCAGGAGGCGGAGCTTGCAGTGAGCTGAGATCGTGCCACTGCACTCCAGCCTGGGCAACAGTGCGAGACTCCATCTAAAAAAAGAAAAGATATGTCATTCATTCATTTATCATTCATTTATTCATATAACAGTGATGTCTTGAGCTCCTACCTTAGGTCAGACCCCACCCCAGGGACACAGTGAAGAACCAGACAGGCCCTGCCCTCAAGGATCCAGACAAGTAAACAAGGACCTACCAGGGTGATGGAAGCTCTGCCAGAGCCCACACAGGGGGCTGGAAAGCACAGAAAAGGTCGGTGGAGGGACTAGTCTGGGTGGGCACAGAGGCTTCTAATAGAAATAACCTCTAAGCTACCGTTTAAAAGATGAGGAGAGGTAGCCAAGCAATGTGGGGGTAAACAGAAGGGATCCCAATGGGGGGCCTGACATTTGCAGAGGCATGAAGCATCTTCCTCCTCGCCTCCCTCACTTCTAACCACCATGCAATACCTTTGCAAAAATGAATGACTGAAGGAACAAAAGGTGGAGGGGTTACAGACATACCTATTACAAAAGAGGTATCCAAATACCTGAAAACAACTCCATATATTCAGTGAGCACTTTGCCTAAGGTGGACTCAGCCATCTGGCTATTTCAGCAACAAATGGAATGGTGCAAGGCTGTGGCTTCTGATGTCCTCAATAAACCCCAAAAAAGAAACAACAGCTCTGCCCCCTCATCCACTGATGTGGCCTCTGCTACACATCCAGTTCCTTCCACTTCAAAAGCTGGCACCATCTCATTCATTCGTGCATTCACGAATCTCTTGATCATCACCCGCGTGCCAGGAGCTGTGCCAGGCACATGGAGTGAGTGCCAGTGGGAAAAGCCTGCCTTGGTGCTGCCCTTCTTGGCACATCCATCACCCTTCAGTGATCACGGTCACAGCAGGAACCTGGAACTACCTGGGAGGATCCTGAGCTGTGGGAACCTTTCCAGTAAGTCCACAGTCAAGGGCAGGACAGGGCCTGTGAAGGGACAATCCTTCTCCTGCCCTCCCGCCCAAACTCGTGGCCAAAGGCAAGGCACATGCACGGGTGGAATCCCATCAATGGCACGTGGCCAACTGGCTGCCACTTGCTTATTTGGCTTGGAACAGGAAATACATTTTTCTACTATTTAGATTGCTGACCTTGGGAATAAACTAATGACTGTTGCGAAGCTGCATTCCCACAATGTCCGGCTCACATCTGTAACCCCTGGTTGGGACCAACACAGAGGAGGTGCCAGATGGCTGGGAGGTCCAAGAGTCCCGGTGCAGTGGACACTCTTGTCCTGCTCCCTGGGTCTTTGGGGGAGAAGGACTTGAGACCACAAGTCACCTTTCCTGGATCTTCATCTCAGACCCAGAAGAGGTCTGTCTGCATCTGCCCTTTTGCCTTGAGCAAGTACCTCTCCAGGTCTTGGTTTCCTATCCACGCAGTGAAGGTGTAGTAATGTTGACCTACGGGGACTGTCATTAGGAGTAAATGACACCATGTCTGAGAACCGCTTCGTGGAAATGTGATCACCCCAGAAGACCCGAACAGCCCAGCCCCAGAAGCCAGCTTGGCTCAGGCCGGCCCCACATCTGGGCCAGCAACAGCATCAGCCAGGTGTGCTGTAGATCCCACCACAAGCGTGTGCCCTGGTGCAGAAGCAGGCATCTGCCTCTAAGACTGCTGCCCGCAGCAACCAGACCAGTTATTTGAACTCAGGCAGGAGGCAGGCAGGGCCAGCACCATCAAAGAGGGCCAGGAAATAGAAGATGAATGAATGAAGCACTGATAGCCTAAGCATAATACAATTTTATTTTATTTTATTTTATTTTATTTTATTTTATTTTATTTTATTTTATTTTATTTTTGAGGCAGAGTCTCGCTCTGTCGCCCAGGCTGGAGTGCAGTGGCCGGATCTCAGCTCATTGCAAGCTCCACCTCCCGGGTTTACGCCATTCTCCTGCCTCAGCCTCCCCAGTAGCTGGGACTACAGGCGCCCGCCACCTCGCCCGGCTAGTTTTTTGTATTTCTTAGTAGAGACGGGGTTTCACCATGTTAGCCAGGATGGTCTCGATCTCCTGACTTCGTGATCCGCCCGTCTCAGCCTCCCAAAGTGCTGGGATTACAGGCTTGAGCCACCGCGCCCGGCCCATAATACTGTTTTAACAGGTTCTAGTAAATTTACTGAAATAAAAAACTATTCAGCTCAAGAGTCAGCAAACTTATCTGTAAAGGGCAAGATGATAAATATTTTAGGCTTTGAGGGCCATACAGTCTCTGCCACAACAACAAGTGCTGCTGCAGTGTAAAACCAGCTCTCAGACAATGCATAAATGAATGGCCATGTCTGTGTTCCAATAAAACTTTATTTACAAAACAGCTAGTGGGTCAGATTTGGCCAACCACTCGGGTGGAACCAGCCAAATTGTAACTACATAAGCTCAGCAGTGTCCCTGAGACTTCCTCATCACCCCTTCATCTGATGGATCACCAGGGCCTCTCTATTCTTCCTTCTAAATAGCATTGCCTCCTTCCCACACCACAGCCGTTCCCCAGTTTAGCCACATCACCCATCACCTGCAGACTCCAGCAGCTTCCCACCTCTTGCCCCTCTGGTCCATCCGCTATTCAGAAGCAAAAGAGATCTACCTCAGTGGCTGATCTGACTGTGTCGTTCCCCTCTCCTGGCTCCTATGTCCTGATTGTCACAATCATTCAAGCCTAGCTCCCACTGTTGGTCCAGCCTCATGGCTCACCGCCCTCCCCAGCCACCAGACTCAACTCCAGCTAGATTGAATATCTCTTCTAGTTCTCCTAACACATCATGCTCAGCCTTCTTCTATGCAAGATCACTTCTCTCCCTCCTCTTCACCTGGCCAACTCCTATTCATTCTTCAGGTCACCTACCCTACAAAGTTTTTCTGAGGTGCCCCCACAAAACTTCTAGCTTACCTCTAACTTAGACATGATCACACTTGTGGCACAGACTACAATGTGCTCAACAAACCACATCTCCCTCTCTTCCCATTCACCCAGCTAGACTACATTTCCCAGCCTCCTTTGGAGTTGGCGGGGCCATATTGTTGAGTTCTGGCTGATGGAAGAAGGTCAGAAGTGATGGATACCATTGCAGGCCTGGCCTTGACTTCCCACAAGATCCTGCATGCTTGCTCATTGTCTCCATCTTCCAGATGAATGGAGAGGATTCTGAGGATCTACAAAAGGGCAGAGCCACCAATAGGAGCCTAAGTCTCTGAATCACTTAGATGAGGGCAGCTAAAGAAAGCCAACTACCCAGACATCCCATGTTGTATTAAGCTCCTGAAATTTTAGGACTGTTTGTTACAACACTTGGCCTACCCTGACTAAACCAATATTCAAATGGAATCAGCTGTTTATTTGTCCACCATCCCTACTAGACTGAAATTAAGATGCATGCGGGAAGGGACTCATTTAAATCACACAACACCATCTTCCCAGAACTTAGTGGTATATCATACATATAGTAGAAACTCAATAAATACTTGTTAATTGGATGAATAAATGACTGAATATAACCTCAGTGGATGGCATAGCCTCCGCGTGTCACCATGGGGACACCGTAGCTCCTGAGAGTTCAGATAAGCTGAGTCCAAGGTGGGGGGATTGAGGTTAATGCTTCAGCCTAGGGGAGAGCAGCCTGTGCAGATTCCACTCCAGGGGGCTGAACTCAAGTGAACTCAAGCCAGGGTAAATGTCACCAACCAAGGAGGGGGCTGAGCGCAGCGTACCCATCCGAAGCTAGGGATGGCAGCCCCAGGAAGAGCCGGGAGGTTGCAATCAAGCCAGCACTGGACTAGGCATTAGGAGTCCCAAATTCAGAACAGTTCTTCCCTCTAACTTGCTACAGAACCTCGGTAAATAACTTTCTGTCTCTGAGCCTCGGTTTTCCCCTTCCATTAAAAAAAGGGGAGGCAGGCCGGGTGTGGTGGCTCACGCCTGTAATGCCAGCACTTTGGGAGGCCGTGGCAGGCAGATCACGAGGTCAGGAGACCATCCTGGCTAACATGGTGAAACCCTGTCTCTACTAAAAATAGAAAAAATTAGCCGGGCGTGGTGGCGGGCACCTGTAGTCCCAGCTACTTGGGAGGCTGAGGCAGGAGAATGGCATGAACCCGGGAGGCAGAGGTTGCAGTGAGCTGAGATCACACCATTGCACTCCAGCCTGGATGACAGAGTGAGACTCCATCTCAAAAAAAAAAAAAAAAAAGTGAGGCAGAGTGGACTATGAGGCTTTCAAATAGTTCCTAGTGGCAGGACCCCTTTCCCTGCTCCACCCCAAAAAAATTCTCTCTGGATTTTCAAAATATAAAACAGATACAAGTGGAATGGCTCTAATTAAAGCTGGGAAAGGGAGTCCGAGCCAGCCCCAAGTATTTTTCTTCTTCTTCTTCTTTTTTTTTTTTTTTTTGTTTGAGAGGGAGTCTCACTCTGTCACCCAAGCTGGAGTGCAGTGGTGCAATCTTGTCTCACTGCAACCTCCACCTCCTGGGTTTCAGCAATTCTCCTGCCTCAGCCTCCCGAGTAGCTGGGACTATTCAAACAACAATGAGATACCACTACACTCCTATTGGAACAGCTAAAATCCAAAAATTTGACAACACCAGATGCTAATGAGGAAACAGAACAACGGGAATTCTCATTCACTGCTGGTGGCAATGTAAAATGGTACAGGAAGAAAGTCTAGCCATTTCCTACAACGCTGAACATCGTCTACCATACGATCCAGCAATCATGCCCCTTGGTACTCATACAAATGAGTTGGACACTTAGGTTCACACAAAAACCTCCACGCAGATGTTTATAGCAGCTTTATTATTCCTAACTGCCAAAATCTGGATCAGCCAAGATGTTCCTCAAAAGGTGAATAAAGAGTGGTACATCCGTACAACAGAATGTTACTCAGCAATGAAAAGAAACGGGCTGAGTGCGGTGGCTCACGCCTGTAATCCCAGCACTTTGGGAGGCCGAGGCGGGCAGATCACGAGCTCACGAGTTCGAGACCAGCCTGACCAATATGGTGAAACCCCATCTCTACTAAACATACCAAAATTAACTGGGCGTGGTGGCCCGTGCCTGTAATCCCAGCTACTCAGGAGACTGAGGCAGGAGAATCGCTTGAACCTGGGAGATGGAGGTTGCAGTGAGCCAAGATCATGCCACTGCACTCCAGCCTGGACGACAGAGGGAGACTCCGTCTCAAAAAAAAAAAAAGAAGAAGAAGAAGGAGGAGGAGGAGAAGGAGGAGGAGGAGGGGGAGGGAGAAGAAGAAGAAGAAGAAGAAGAGGGAGGAGGAGGAGGAGGAGAAGAAGAAGAAGGAGAAGAAGAAGAAAAAATAAATGAACATCAAGCCACAAAAAGACATGAAGGAACCTTAAGTGCATATTACTAAATGAAAGAAGCCAATCTACAAAGGCTACACACTGCATGATTCCAACTATATGGAAACCTTCTAGAAAAGACATAACTATGAAGACAAGAAAAAGATCAGTGATTTCCAGGGGTTCCTGAGGTAGGGGGTGTGGTGGGGTGGAAGTAGGGAGGGAAGGGGGATGGCTAGGAGGCACAGGGGATTTTTTAGGCCGTGAAAGGATTCCGTATTATTCTATACTGGAGGCCACAGGACATCATGCATTTGTCAAAACCCATAGAACTGTACCACACAAAGAGTGAAACTTAATGTAAACTACCCGTGTTAGCTAATAATAATTATCAATATTGATTCATCAGTGATGACAAATGTACCACATTTATGCAAGATGGTAATAAAAGGGGAAACTGTGTGTGTGAGTGTGAGGAGGGAGCAGTGTGTGGGAACTCTCTGAACTATTGCTCAATTTTTCTGTAAACTTAAAACTTTCTAGAAAGCAAAGTGTATTCATTTAAAAGAAAAACCCCATATGGACAGATTGTTATTACTCCTATTTTATAGAGTTGATTAACACCCTCATTTGAAGGAGGGATATTTAATATACCCTCTTTAACAGAAGAGGAAATTAAAGCATAAGGAAGTTGCCTGCACTGCTCAAGGTCACTCACCTGCCAAGGGACAGGGTCAAGCTTTGATTAGTGGACAAGTGGTCAGAAAACCCTCTGGGTGGGATGCCCAGAACCTACTGGTACTTGGAACAGACACATAGACACCTGAGTCTTATTCAGCTTCCTCTGACTCATCTCTGCATCATGAAGGACCAGAGCAGAGACCTGCACCCCACCCACTGAGCCTGCTGCGTAGGAGGTCATCGCTGTGCTCTTTCTGCTAACATTCCTCACCTTCTACATACAGGAAACCTAGGAGATGTCTGCAGAGGTCTAGCCCTGTCCAGCTAGTTCTGTCCCAAGAGATGAGTTGATGTGCAGAACAGAAAGGTAGCTTAGGGTGGGAGATTTGGCCTTTGCCCCAGTTGTCATGGCACCAAATAGACCAGAAATAAGGGATGTGAGCATAAGCTTGTGCTGCCACCACTTCTTCCAGCATGGGAAGCCCCATATGAACAGGACCTCTATTGGCATCAAGTCCAACCATCCCCTCCCACCATGACCAAGCCCGAGGGGCCTCAGCTCATGAACAGGTGATACCTACTATGGGAATTGCCAAGACCGCCTTCGAGTGGGAACCAGTGGGGGAGCAAAGGGTAGTTGTCCTGAGTGCTAACCATGATGCTTATCTCAGACAAGAAAGCAGCAAACTCCTAGCACAACTGGCACACCCCACTGAGATGCTGACCAGGGACCTAAACTCTTGCCAAGACCCTGAGAGTCATCAGGAAGGAAGGACACATGTCCATCGGATGCCTCATCAGAGAACCACAAGCAATCCTGGAAGCAGAAGAAACCACGACCACAGACCCTTCGGCTAGCCCAGAGAGGATCTTTTGGCTGGGAGGAAGAAACAGGAAAGAACGTGAGGATATGGTGAGATCTAAGATCATTCTTTAGCTATAAGAAGGGTTTTTCCCCCTAAATGCTTATGTTTGAGCTCCTGAGCCATTTGCAATGGCCTGTCTTCCACTTCATCTTGTTTAAACTCTCAACAGCCCGGCAAGATGGGTATATTGTCCCCATTTTAACAAATGGGGCAACTGAGGCTCACAGAACCAACATCACCTTGTGCTCATAATCACACAAAAAATAAATACCGGAGGGCTGGGCATGGTTGCTCACACCTGTAATCCTAGCACTTTGGTAGGGCAAGGCAAGAAGATCACTTGAGCCCAGAGTTTGAGACCAGCCTGAGCAACATAGCAAGACCCCATCTCTTAAAAAAAAAAATTAATAAGCTGGGCGTGATGGTGTGCACCTGCAGTCCCCGCTACTCAGGACGCTGAGGCAGAAGGATTGCTTGAGCCCCAGAGTTCGAGGCCCCAATGAGCTGTGATTGTGCCACTGCACTCTAGCCTGGGTGACAAAGCAGGACCCTGTCTCCGAAATAAAATAAAATGATATAAATGAATGAAAGAATAAAAAGGAAGAAAAAAAAAAGAAATAATGACCAGAACTCATCCCCAGACCTTCTGAACCTATACCCTGCCTCTTCCACTATCCCCACTCTGCCCAACACATACAAGGTGTACAGGAAACCTTGGCAGGGCTTCACCAAAAGGAATGTTGTCCTTCAGCTCCACTCCCACAGGGCCCAGCAAGGGGCCATCTTTTCTCACCATGACCCAGATCAGTTAGGGCAAGCGGCTTCCTCTACCTCTCTGGCTCGTGGTTACCCTGGTTACCATGGTTATCCAGCAGGACAAGGCTGGGGTGAGGCCACTGAGACTGACCCTGAGTCTGAAGGAAGGAGACTATGTCTCCTCCGCTGCCTGGGAGCCCCAAGGCCAAGGGACTTGGCCTTTGAGGAAGAGGACCGGACAGGGCCAGGGCCTCAGCTCATAGTTCTGGCTCTGCCACTGGCTGGCTCCATGTCAAGGATCAAGAGCCTTAAAATGTTCATACCTTTGAGACAATCATTTCACTTCTGCGAGTCTCTCATAATCAGATCCAGATGAGGCCTCCTGCGCAAAGATGTCACCACTGTGTCATTCATATAGAAAATGTTTGAAAACAACCTAAGTGTATGATAATAGGGGAGTAGTTAGGTGAACTATGGAATATCAACTTATAAATGGCTTTCTAGTAATTGAAAGTTATGTTTACAAACAGTTTGAAGTAACATGAAAAAAAAAAACATATTCTAAGGTTAAGCGTGGCAGGGTGCAGTGGTTCATGCCTGTAATCCCAACACTTTGGGAGGCTGAGGTGGACGAATCACCTGAGCTTAGGAGTTTGAGACTCCCCGGCCAACATGGTGAAACCCCATCTCTACTAAAAATACAAAAAAATTTGCCGGGCGTGGTGGCGAGCACCTCTAAGCCCAACTACTTGGGAGGCTGAGGCAGGAAAATCGCTTGAACCTGGGAGGCATAGGTTGCTGTGAGCTGAGATCGCACCATTGCACTCCAGCCTGGGTGATGGAGCGAGACTCCGTCTCAATAAAAAAACAAAAATAAATAAAGTTAAGTGTAAAACAGAATGCAAAATTGCCCACTATGACATCAGTGATGTAAAGCAAAATGTGTAGAAAAAAGACCAGAAAAAGACCCACCACCATCTTAGCGCTGGTGGGTATGGGCATTAAATGAGTACCAAAGAAAACCACTTCTTTTTTTTTTTTTTTTTTTTGAGACAGAGTCTAGCTCTGTCACCCAGGCGGGAGTGCACTGGCACAATCTCGGCTCACTGCAACCTCCCTCTGCCGGGTTCGAGCGATTCTCGTGCCTCAGCCTCCCAAGCAGTTGGGATTACAGGTGTGTGCCACATGTCTAGCTAATTTTTGTATTTCTAATAGGGACAGAGTTTTACCATGTCGGCCAGGCTGGTCTCAAACTGGGATGACAGGCGTGAGCCACCACATCTGGCCGAAACTCACTTCTTTCTGCATGTTTACATTTCCAATTTTTCTGCTTTATTACTTTACAAAGGAAAATATAAAGTCAACTTTATTTTTTAAACAAACTATAAGCTGGATCAGAAGATTTCCTATTATAAAGATGTCAGTTCTCCTCAACTTGATGTAGAAATTCAGTGAAATTATGATTTAAAATCCCGTGTGTGTGTGTGTGTATGTGTGTGTGTGTGTGTGTGAGAGAGAGAGAGAGTGTGTGTCAAGATGATTCTAAAATTTGTTTAGAAATGCAAAAAAATCAAGAATATTCAAGTCAAAGTTGAGAATGAAGAACAAGCTAGAGGACTTGTTCTCTGAACAAGATGTCACTAGATGACAAATAAAAGTTGAAATTAAAAAAAGAAAAAAAAGTGCTGAGCATAGTGGCTCCCAACACTTTGGGCGGCTGAGGTGAGCAGATCGCTGGCATCCAGGAGTTGGAGACTAGCCTGGGCAGCATGGTGAAACCCAATCTCTACAAAATACAAAAAAATTAGCTGAGAATGGTGGCATACTCCTGTAGTCCCCGCTACACAGGAGGCTGAGATGGGAGGGTCACTTGAGCCCAGAGAGATCAAGGTTGCAGTGAACTGAGATCACACCACTGCACTCCAGCCTGGGTGACAGAGTGAGACCCTGTCTCAAAAAAAAAAAAAAGGCATTGTAATATTGGTGTAAGGATAGACAGACCCATCAATTAGCTTAGGGAGTCCAGGCACAGCCCCACACCTGTGATGCTGGATGCATGACAAAGGTGATACTGCATTGCAGTGTGGGAAGCAAAATCTTTTCAGTAAAGGATCAACTAGGTGTCCCTGAGAGGAAAAAGGCTTGACCCCTGCTTCACACACCATGCACAAATTTATTCCAGATAAACTGTCAGTCTAAATGTGAAAGATAAATAAAAGCTTCTAAGCATAAGAGAATATCTTCATGACCTCTGGGCTGGCAAAAATTTCTTAAACAGAAAACAGAAAGCACCAACCATAAAAGGAAACAATGGATACATTTAGCAGATTAAGGTTTACAACTTCCATTCACTGAAAGACACCACTAAGTGAGTAGAAAGACAAGCTAAAGAGTGGGAGAAAAATATTTGAAATCCATACATCTGACAAAGGACCTATGTCCAGAATATATAAAGAATTCTACAAACCAGCCAGGCACAGTGGCTCATGCCTGTAATCCCTGCACTTGGGAAGCCAAGGCAGGTGGATAACCTGAGGTCAGGAGCTCGAGACCAACCTGGCCAAAATGGTGAAACCCCGTCTCTACTAAAAATACAAATAATTAGCAGGGTGTGGTGGCAGGTGCCTGCAATCCTAGCTACTCGGGAGGCTGAGGCAGGAGAATCCCTTGAACCCAGGAGGTGGAGGTTGCAGTGAGCACCATAGCACTCCAGTCTAGGTGACAGAGTGAGATTCCATCTCAAAAAAAAAAATTAAGAAAAGAAGACAATCCAATACAAAAATGGGCAGAAGAAATGAACAAGCACTTCACCAAAGAAGCTATCCAATGGCCAGATTAAAACCACAGTGGGACACTGGTTCAAGCTCGTAAGAATGACCAAAATGAGAAAAACTGACAATAAAGTGTTGGCAAGGATGTGGAGCAAGTGAACTGGAACTCTCGTTCACTGCTGGTGGAGTGTAAAGGTGTACAACTGCTTTGTGAAACTGGCAGAATTTACTAAAGTGAACATACACATACTCCATGGCCCAGTAATCCCATATGTAGGTTTAAACCCAATAGAAATGAGTGGTGATGTATCCCCAAAAGGTGTGTATAATACAAAAATGTTCTTAGCGGTATTATTTGTACCAACCAAAAACTGGAAACAACTCACATATCCATTAACAGCAGAATAACTAATTTGTGGTACAGCCATATAATGAATTCTACCTGGCAATGAGAATGAGCAATATACCTGTGCACGCAGTTGGGATGACTCTCACAGACATGAGGTTGAGAGAAAGAAGCTACACACAAAAAGAGGACATGCCATGTGATTCCATTTATGTAAATCGCAAAAATAAGCAATATTAGCTGGGTGCAGTGGCTCATGCCTGTAATCCCAGCACTTTGGGAGGCTGAGGCAGGAAGATCACTTGAGGTCAGGAGTTCAAGACCAGCCTGGCCAACATTGGGAAATCCTGTCTCTACTAAAAATACAAAAATTAGCGAGGTGTGGTGGCATGTGTCTGTAATCCCAGCTACTCGGGAGACTGAGGCTCAAGAATCACTTCAACCTGGGAGGCAGAGGCTGCAGTGAGCTGGGATCACACCACTGCACTCCAGCCTGGGCGACAGAGTGAGACTCTGCCTCAAAAAAAAAAAACAAAAGGCAACATTAATCCATGTTGGCAGGAGTCAGGATAGTGATTGGTGATTTCCTTCAAGAGGTGGCTAGAGAATGGAATGGGACATGTGGGGGGCTCCTTGAGTGCAGATGACATCTTTGATCTGGGTGATGGGTGTTCGGGGGCCATGTGAAAGGACATTCACTCTCTCTCCTGGTCTTCCTCCCCATGCTCCTGCACCACCTCCAAGCCAAAACTCTCTCTCTAGGCAGCTAGAAGATTCCAACAGCAACCTCCAGACTTCATGTCAAGGTTCTTAGACAACTTTTCCACCCCAAGCACTCCTGGGACCCTCATCAGCGCCCTCACTTCATCCCCCTTCCTGGTTCTCCCACTACTCCCCCTCCACTGGCCCCTCTGCTCTCCATCCCAGCCATCATCCTCTCTTTAAAGCCTCCTAATGGTCTCTGCCCCACTTGGACTCCCTCCCACCCACTCCTCTCCCCATTGCAGATCCAGAGAGGCATTTCCTTTCATCCAGTCCCTCAAACACTTCAGCACATCTGCTTGGCACACCCTCTGGCCCCTCTCCCCCAGACTCCTTCGCCAGACAACTCTTCTCCTCCTTCAGACCTCAGTTTAATATCATTTCATCAGAAAAGCCTTTCCCAACCTCATTATACCCACCCAGAGCTTCTCCCTCAGTGTCACTCAGGGCACTTGTCATCATTTGATATATGTACATCCTCCCACTAAGTTCTATGGAGACAGCATTGTTGTGCCCACTGTATGGCACACACTAGGTGCTCTCTAAGTCCCTTTGAATGGTCAAATGAATGAATGACTTACGTGGCTACATCCACAGTTATTACTGTCTCCTCTGGCATGTGACCCTCATGAAGCCTTCTCCCTTCCCAAACTACATTTTAGGAAAGATATTTTTTGGCTCATTTACTGAGTGTGACTATTTCACTCCCCCAAAACCAAGCATTTCAGAACAAAATTTGCCTTTTGTTCTGAATTAGCCTTCATTACTCAAGACTATTTTAATTACAAGTAACAGAAACAAGCTCTAAAAAGAAAAGATTTTTGACTCACATGCATGAATCTGCTTCGATTTCAGGCAAGGCTGGCTGCAGAGCATCAAGGCATGACATCAGGTTTTAATCTCCCTCTCTCCACCTCTGGACCAGCCTAATCCTCAGAAGGGGTCTCTTCCCTCATGGAGGCATAACAACTACCAGCAGCTCCAGGCTGGTCTCCTATCCTCTCATCAACCCCAGCAGAAAGAGGGCCTTTCTTTCCAATGGTTCCAACAAAAGTCCCAGGGCTTGAATTCATTGGCCAAGCTTGAGTCACATGTCTATCCAGAATCAGTGGAATCCTCTGATTGGCCAGGCCTAGTCAGGTGCCTACTTCTGAGGCTACAGACCCGCCATGTTAGCTCACTCAGCAAGAGCTCCTGGTATGAGTTGTAATAACAGCAGCCACCTTTATTCCATGCTTTATATGGCCCACACCTTACACTTGGTCCTACATCTGTGCTTGTTTCATGTTCACAGGGACAGTATTATGATCTCCATCTTAAAGAAAGAGAAATGGAGTTCTAGGCAGGAACTAACTTTCCCAAGGAAATGGGGGTTAGGGGAGGGTTAGGATAAAAATCTGACTCCTGAGTCCATAGCTTTGGCCATGTATCCCAGCCTCCTCTTGCCTCCCTGATCCCATCCCCCATCCCCAACCTGTGCCCTGGCCCACTAGACTGCTATCACCCAGGAGTCAGCACCTACTAAACACCAAGAGAGCCCTACAGGAGACTCCGCTGAATGAGAAAGGGCCCATCCTCCATCTGCCCAGATGCCCAAGTCTCCTGCTCAAACAAGCAGGCTGGAGAGGCTCAGCCTTGACCCTTCCCCATTCTGGTCCTCCTGCCCCCCTCAAGTCCCAGGGCCAGCTGCCAAGGCTGGGGAAGGAGGTGCAATGAGTCCTGATGGGGCAGCTGAGGGGCTCCTAGGCTGCCTGGTCTGAGCAGGGGCCAGCCCCCTTGGGAGGTCAGGTCTCTGCGACCCTGAGAGGTGAGTTGCCTCCCACCACTCTCATAGAGGAATGAAGAAAAGGAGTTAAGCCCAATGCCAATTCAAGGACAAGACAGGATTAGATTCGTGTCTTACATGGATTGCCCTTTGCAAACCCTTGGTCAAACTGGGATATTCCCCACACACTCTTTCTACACCCTTCCTCAAATCAAGTCCCAGAAATAAGGTTCTATCTCCAGCCATGCCTGTGGGTTTGTCCTTTAGTAATAGTAAAAACAACAGTGGCTCCCTCTTAAATCCCAACAGCTCTGGACCAAGATGAGAGTCAGTCAAAAAGTCCATAGATTTAGCGGTTAGGAGCATGAACCATACAGCCAGATGGTCTGGGTTCAAATCCTGACTCTGCCACTCACCAGCTTCAGGACCTTGGAGAGCTACCTAACCTCTCTGAGTCTCGATTTCCTCATCTGTAAAATGGCACCTGAATAGTACCAAGAGTAGTCATGAGGACTAAACGAATTTGCACATGTGAAGTGTTAGAACAGGGCGTGGCATACAGTAAGTGCTCATGGAGTGCTTGCCCCTAAGGGTTTTAAGCCATGTCCTCTGGAGACAGAAAGGATCCCTTTTTGTTACCAGGAGACTGAGGTCTGAGGGACGTGGCCACCTCCAAGATGGCACAGGTAGCTGAATCACTCAATAACCATATACGAGGGCCTCCTGAGTGTCAGGGCCCATGCTGGACACTGGAGCACCACGCTGCACCAGAACCCATCCCAGAAGTGCTCAGCCAGGTGCGACTCAGTGGGAGAACCCAAGTCTCTGAGTTCTTGAGGAAGCTGGGGCCACAGCCCAGCTGACCCTGGTGATACGGAAGCTGTGGTCCAAGGTCGAGCATTTTTGGTGTTCCAGTTACTCTCTAACCAAGCTCAGCTGTGCAAGCTCATGGGACCCAGCCAGCAAATCCTCTGTGCAACGCACACCTTGGCAAGCACCTGCCGAGCACCCAGCACTCAAGGAAGAGGCCAAGGTGCTGTGCCGTGATCCCACCTTTAAGGAAGTCCTCTGTCGTCCACATCCCTCCTGGCTCCTCCCCCAAGACAATGGAAGCAAGATAACACCCATGAAAGCCCCAGGCCAAGGTGGACGCACAGTAGGCACTTTGTGAATTGTCATCCATTTACCGTGAGGAACACCTCGCTGGACAAGTGCAAAGATCTGACTTTATCTGTGCAGAAGAAAATACCCTCAGAATAGGACAGGGCCACAGATAACTCAGCATGCCTGACACTGACCAGTCAGTGGCCTCTCCCCACGGTACCTGCTGTCTCACCTTCCTGGCTGTGTGCTCTGATGGGACAGACACTGAAATGAGATCCAGGCACTTGGGCTGGAGTCTTGGCTCTGCTGCTAAATCCATTTGAGACCTTAGACCTCCTGTCCCCATGGGTAAAACAAGAGATTTAGACTGTTTGTGAACTCTATACAGCCACTGGGTCTCCAGTCCACATTCACTGGGGCCATTCTCACCCTGTGCCAGGCCCTGGGCTCTATCCCACCATGCTGGAGGGGAGCTCCTGTGCTGGGGACACACAGAGCAGTCACTGGGTCAATCCTGGAGAACCTGCTGGAGGAGGTGGTACCTGGACTGAGTCTTACAGGATGAATAGGAGTCGGGTGGGTGAAAGAATGAGGATTCCACCTTGTAGCACTGAGCAGTCACAGTGGACCATTGTGACTTAGAGAAAGCACTGTGGCAATTTGTGAAGGAAGAACTAGAGGGGGTGCCTGGAGTCCAGGGTTAGGGGCAGGCAGAGGGCTCCTGATAGACTCTGGACATCCCAGACTGAAGGTCATTACACAATGTTCTGGACTGAAGGCTGGGGAGTCCTCAGGCAGTAGCTGGTGGCTGAGGCCATGGTAGACAAGACTGTCAAGAAAGAGCATGTGGAGAGAGGCACAGGCAGCAGGGAAGGGAAGGAGGAGAGTGAGCGCCAGAGTAGAGAGTGGAGGCGCAGAGCAGGCACAACCCCTGCTCCCACACACAGGAAGACAAGGATCCAGAAGGTCTGGCCACTGCATATCCCCACTTAGCACAGCCTGGACACAGGGCAGGTGCTCGACAAAAGTTTGGGTTTTAAAAAATACTTTAAATGGAAAGATTAAGAAAACCCAGGAAAGGCCGGGCACGGTGACTCATGCCTATAATCCCAGCACTTTTGGAGGCTGAGATGGGGAGATCACTTGAGGTCAGGAGTTCAAGACTATCCTGGCCAACACGGCGAAACTCCGTCTCTACTAAAAATACAAAAATTAGTCGGGCATGGTGGCGCATGCCTGTAGTCCCAGCTACTCAGGAGGCTGAGGCAGAAGAATCAATTGAACCTGGGAGGCAGAAGTTGCAGTGAGATGAGATCACATCACTGCACTCTAGCCTGGGTAACAGAGCAAGACTCTGTCTCAAAAAAAAGAAAAAAAAAAGGAAAACCCAGGAGAGTTGGAGGAAAGGAAAGCCCAGGAGAAGAGTGGACTGTGAGGAGGAGGGGCCACCCGCAGCATCAAGGCTACTAAGAGGTCAGAACCACTAGGTTCTGCCCACAAAGGTCCTGGTCACCTTGGAGGGATGCAGGAAGGGGAGACAGACCTCAGGACTAAGGGGCGACTGGCAAGTGCAGACATGGAAATAGTGAGTGTGGAAAACTCTATACCTTTTGATGAAAAATAGACAAGGAAGAGGAAGGAGAATGGAGTGGAAGAGTAGGGGCTGGAGGAAGGGGAGGGGAGAGGGAAAGGAGAGGCAGAGAAAGAACAGTGGCTAGAAGGAGAACGTGAGCCAGGGAAGGATTTAAATCCCAAACTGGGTACGTGCTGAGTGATAACTCAGGTGAGTCACATCACCTTCTGAGCCTCATTTTCCTCAAGTGTAAAATGAAGAAAAATCGCCCCCACCTGAAAAGTTACTGGGAGCATCCAGCGTTACCTGTACAAAGCGTCTAGCACAGCGCCCAGCAGGCCACAGGGCCCCAGAGAATGTGTCCTTGTCATCCTCTCGCCAGAGCTCCACACCAGCTCAAGAGTAGCAGGACATTCATTATCAAAGCATTATCCCCATTTTACACATGAAGAAACTGAGTCACAGACTTGTCTCTACCTTCTCAGCCCCACCCCCTCGAACACACAGGGCAGCATCTGTTCCTCACCGGTGTGGGAAAGGTGAGTGTGGCCCAGGGCCTGGCATGAGAAACATTTGTTGATTGAATGAATGAGACAGCCAGGCACAGTGGCTCACACCTGTGATCCCAGCACTTTGGGAGGCCAAGATGGGAAGATCACTTGAGCCCAAGAGTTTGAGACCAGCCTGGGCAACATAGTGAGAACCTCTACTCTACAAAAAAAATAAAATTTAAATTTAAAAATAATAAAAAATAAAAATTAGTCAAGAGAGACCAGGCATGGTGGTTCACACCTGTAATCCCAGAACTTTGGGAGGCCAAGGCAGGTTGATCACTTGAGGTCAGGAGTTTGAGTCCAGCCTGGCCAACATGGTGAATTTCGTCTCTACTAAAAGTACAAAAAAATTAACTGGGCATGGTGGCGCATGCGTGTAGTCTCAGCTACTTGGGAGGCTGAAGCAGGAGAATCACTTGAACCCGGGAAGGGGAGGTTGCAGTGAGCCGAGATGTGCCCCTGCATTCCAGCCTGGGCAACAGAGCAAGACTCCATCCAAAAAAAAAAAATTAGCCAAGTGTGGTGGAGCGTGCCTATAGCTCCAGCTACTCAGAAGGCTGAGGCGGGAGAATAGCTTGCGCTGGGGAGGTTGAAGCTGCAGCGAGCCATGATTGCCTCACTGCACTCCAAACCTGGGTGACAGAACAACACCTTGTCTCCAAAAAACAGAATGAATAGGGGAGACATAGAAACCAGAGGAAGCCTGCCCTGGCCTGGTGGCCACAGCGTCACCAAATAAAAAGAGCCTGGAAGGTAGCCAGTCAAAGCCAGGAATTTGGGTCTTGGAGGCCCATCAGAGCCAGCCATATGAGCCACAGGAACCACCTGGTCCAGAGATTCTCACACTGGAGTGTCTGGTTAGGTTCACCCAGAGAACTTGTGTCCTGGACCCCACCCTAGACCCACTGAATCAAGTATAAAGGGACAGGAGTCCAGGAATCTGCACTTTCTACCTGGCACTCAGGTGTTGCTGATGCTAGTGGCCCATGGGTCATGCCCCTATTTTATAGAGAAGAGAACCGTCTATGAGATCGCGTGGCAAAGCCGCACAGGACCTGACTGATCACCTGGGGGTCCAGGTTGCAAGCTACTGTCACTCCTGGTACCTGCAGGTGCCCTGGGAGTGGTAGGCAAGGAAAAGAACCACAGCATGGAAGAGAGATGAGCAAAGGCAGGATGATAGCTCCGATCCAATACATACCAGTACGAGGTGCCTGTGTTCACGCCAGCGGCCCCCCTCCAAAACTATATGGTGAGTTTTATTATTACGTCCATTTTTCAGGTGAGGTGAGTCACGTTCAAAAGTTAAAGTGATTGCCCAAGACCTCACCACTGGTAGGTGGCAGGACAGGAAACATGGTCTGTCTGGGGTGCTAGAGCCAACTTCCTTAACCACCTGGTGCACTGCTTCCCGGAGAAGCGAGAAGAGGAAGAAGGAGGACAGGAGAGAAAAGGAGAGGGCCTCAGCAGAGGGAGGAGGTGGGGCCTGCATGGAGAGGGGATGGTGTGCCCTCATTGCCCACCCAGGTGGCTGAGCCAGGCTGGCTGCTCAGGGTGGAGAGTGCCTGCCTGTCCCTGTGCCCTGCGGTTGCCATGCCGACCCCCAGGCTGTGTTTGCGGATGTTGTATTTGATTTCACACGTTTGGAACTCCGATTACGTCATTTCGCAACACAGGGTTGCCATGACAGCCGGCCCCATGTTCCCGGGGTAGCTCACACCTTGGGGGAAAAGGAGGGGCCCGGGCCTCTCCCCCAACCAAACCTCAACCCTGAACTCCCTTGGGGAGAGAGGCCAGGAATGTGGGGTTGGGAAGCACCTTGGGATCAATCAGCGTCTACATTTGGGGAAACCAAGGTCTGGGTGGTGAGCCAGCTCCCCAGGCAACACACTGCCTGTTGATGGAGTCTTTGCACACCTGGCTGCACACGGCCGAGGGCCTGACAACTGGCACCCAGCAACCAGCCTAGCCATCTGCCCTGACCGGCTCCCTGGGGCCTCAAAGTAGCTGCTGCCCTGGTCCATATGCGACTTTCCACAAACTCACAAGTGTATATGCCAGTATGGGGGCGGGCTGGTTGGCTGAGAACACCAGCTTTGGCGTCAGACTTAGGTGCAAATGGTGGCCTTGCACTAACCAAGCGTGCACCCTGGAACCTCGCTGAGCTTCCGCTTCCGCATCTGAAAATGATGATGAAGGTACTTATCCCTTCAGGTGGCTGGGAAGATTCACCTTAGCACACAGCGACCTGGTGCAGGTAGATACAATCAATAGAGTTGGGGCTTCTTCTATTTTCTTTCTTTCTTCTTCTTCTTTTTTTTTAGCTAAGTTCTGGCCTTTGCTTTGCCACCAGCCTGCGCTGTGTGACTGTGGGCCACTGACCTTCCCTCTCTGGTCCTCTCAATTGGTAACAATGTGATAATCTTTCTCCACTTCTCACTTCCCTACCATTAAACTGTCCACCCCTTGTCCCTAAATTACAATTACTTAGCATCTTACATCCTGGCTTCCATCTATTGGGTAATGTCAAACAGAAGGGCTTCTGGACTTAGTCTGGAAACCTCAGTATAATGTCACTAAGTCCCAGCTTCTTCTCTACAAGCTGCTAAAGGGACATATACATATACATATACATGCTTCTATATCTGTTCTGACACCTGTCCGTCTGTTTATATATACACATATATATAGATAAATCATAGGTTCATACTGGTATTTGTGATTTCAGTTCAACATCAGAAGGTCCCTTTACTTTTGAGATGGAGTCTCGCTCTGTGGCCCAGGCTGGAATGCAGTGACACAGTCTCAGCTCACTGCAACCTGTGCCTCCCAGGTTCAAGCAATTCTCCTGCCTCAGCCTCCCAAGTAGCTGGGATTACAGGTATACGCCACCACTAAGTTTTGTATTTTTAGTAGAGATGAGATTTCACCATGTTGGCCAGGCTGGTCTTGAACTCCTGACCTCAGGTGAGCCGCCCATCTTGGCCTCCCAAAGTGTTGGTATTACAGGTATGAGTCACTGTGCCCAGCCACAGAAGGTCCCTTCCTATTATACCTCTCCACTTTCCTTTTTTATTGTATTCTTTTTAATTAATACTATTTTTAATTGGCATCTCATAATTGTATACATTTATGGTCAGAGGTCCCGTCTGTCTGTAAATTGGGACTGGCCATTCTTCTCCACCTCTATGTTATGAGGCTCCCAGGGAAGATGACCAAGCCTCTCAAAAGGACACAGGACTTTTTTCATCATCAAGACCCTGTCACAGCCATCCTTGCAAAGGATCTGCCCACGGAAATCCAAGAGATAGGCAACTAGTTAAATGCTCGTTCTGGGCCAGGTCGGGTGGCTCTTGCCTATAATCCCAGCACTTTGGGAGGCCGAGGCAGGAGGACTGCTTGAGTCCAGGAGTTTGAGACCAGCCTGGGCAACGAAGTGAGCCCTGATTGCTACCAAAAAAAAATCAAAAAATTAGCTAGGCAGGGTGGCACATACCTGAGATCACAGCTACATGGGAGGCGACACGGGAGAAAGATGACTTGAGCCCCCCAGAACCTCAGAGGAGGATCCTTGTGGAGATCACATGGCGCCTCCCACGTAGAAAGGTCAACGCTACAGTGAGCTATGACAGCGCCACTGCGCTCCAGCCTGGGTGACAGAGCAAGACTCTGTCTCTGTTTTTAACAAAATAAATAAATAAATGCCCATTCTGTAGATGTGGAAACTAAAATGAGAACCAGAGAGGGGACAGGAGTTGCCCATGATCTTAGCAACTGGTGAATGGTAATTCTAATCCTCTCCGCCAAACGCACACCCTCAAACACCGTCCCGGAAAATGTGAGGAGTTATTCCCGATGAGGAGGGCCATACCCCTGGGCAGCCGTCACAGGTCACAGCCGAGGGCTTCCTGGGATGGCCACAGAGACCTGCCCACTGCCCCTGCTGCCGCCCAGTGCCCTGCCCGGCCCCCACCACCCTGGATGCTTCCCCAGACCCGGAGCCAGGACCAACACGAGCTGTTTTCCCTTGATGCTGCCTCCAACTTGCATGTGCTTGAGTTTGCTGGAAAAATCAAACACTACCACATGTGCACAGACATGCACTGGGCGGGGGCCATTCAGCCCAGTCCAACCCAGCACGTCTTTCTGGGGCTCAGCTTTGGCCTGAAGCAGAGCACAAGTTTGGGAGTCTGACTGGCCTGGGTTCAAACCTTCACTCTTCCGCTGCCATGCTTTGTGATCCCAGCCCCTTAACCCTCTTAGCTGCAGCTTCCTCAGCCGTAACGTGGAAGTGACAACACTCGCTTCAGAGTTGTCAGATGAACGAAAGGACACAGCAGGCTCGAGAGTCCCTGGCAAAAATTTGCCCACTGAGTGTACGCTCCTGCCCTTCCTCCAGGGAACAGAACTGAGGCCACAGTCCTTAACAACCAAGGAGCCTTTTTTTTTTTCTTGAGACGGAGTTTCGCTCTTGTCGCCCAGGCTGGAGTGCCGTGGCATGATCTCGGTTCACTGCAACCTCTGCCTCCCAAGTTCAGGTGATTCTAACCAAGTAGCCTTTTTATGAGCTCGTCCAAGAGCCAAGACTACTCTTCATGAGAGAATTGAAGATAAGACAGGGGAACAATCAAATGCTAACATGGTGCTTCCGATGGGTTGCCATAGATTGTGAGCTCAGAGGAGGAGGATGTCATTGTGGGCTGGAAGGAGTCAGGAAGGACTTCCTACAAGAAGAGGAGAGAAGTTGAAGGAGTTCCTGGAGACAGCCATGCAAGCCAGTCATCGCAGCACTGCCAGATGTGTGCAGTAACAGATACAGCTGGAAAGAAACAGTGTAAGGAGAGAAAAGACAGCTTTGTGAGGACATCACAGAGAAGAAGTCTTTGGACTTCTAGAGACTCAGAGGATGAGACACAGGACAGAAGGCAGAGGTGCCACGTGAGCATGTAGATGGAGAGAATGGCACAGGGGTGTGAAATACCCCGGAGTGCTTGAGGAATGACTGAGCCAAAAAGAGGGAGGTGGTGGCTGGAAAGACAGGCAGGGGGAAGATCAGGGAGGGTCTTGAAGGCCAGGATAAGAGGCTTAGAATTAACGCCATAGGCCTGGGGAACCATGGAGGGTTCTAGGGAAAGAAATGACATGAACGGATTTGAGGTTTAGAGAAACACTCTGATGAAGAGGGAGTCGGGCTATGGATGGTGAGAAATGAAATTGGAGACAAGAAGCCCAGAAAGAAAGTTCTCCTTTGGTCCTGCTGAGAGTCAACTACTATGAAGGAGAAAAGGAATGAATGTGAGATCGTTTAGAAAGTAAAATTGCAGCCAGCCACGGTAGTTCCTCCCTGTAATCCCAGCACTTTGGGAGGCCAAGGCAGGCAGATCACCTGAGGTCAGGAGTTGAGACCAGCCTGGCCAACATGATGAAACCCTGTCTCTACTAAAAAACAAAAATGCACAATTAGCTGGGCATGATAGTGGGCACTTGTAATCCCAGCTACTTGGGAAGTTGAGGCAGGAGAATTGCTTAAACCCAGGAGGCAGATGTTGCAGTGAGTCGAGATCACCACTGCACCTCCAGCCTGGGCAACAGAGCAAGACTCCGTCTCAAAAAAAAGAAGGAGTTCAAGACCAGCCAGGCCAACATGATGAAACCCTGTCTCTGCTAAAAAATACAAAAATTAGCTGGGCGTGGTGGCAGGTGCCTGTAGTCCCAGCTACTTGGGGTGCTGAGGCAGGAGAATCACCCAGACCCTGGAGGCGGAGGTTGTAGTGAGCTGAGATCGCGCCACTGCACTCCAGCCTGGGCGACAGAGTGAGTGAGACTCCATCTCAAGAAAAAATAAAAAGTAAAATTGCTAGATCTTGTTTTAATCGTGGTAAAATAAAATTTACCATTTTAACCTTTGTAAGTGTACGGTTCCTGCGGCAGCAAGTACATTCCCATTGTGCAACCATCACGCCAGCCACCGCCAGAACGTTTCCACAGCTGAAACTCTGTGCCTATTAAATGCTAACTCCGCATCCCCTGGTAACACCATTCTGCTTCGTCTCTGTGAATTTGACTGCTCTAGGTACCTTGTGTAAGTGGAATCACACAGTATTTGTCTTTTTGCGTCTGGCTTATTTCACCCAGCACACACAGTGTCTTCAAGGTTCATCCATGATGCAACATGTGTCAGAATTTCCTTTTTTTTTTTTTTTTTTCCGTGTGTGTGTGTGTGAAACGGAGTCTTGCTCTGTCACCCAGGCTGGACTGCAGTGGTGTGATCTCGGCTCATTGGAACATCTGCCTCCCAGGTTTAAGCAATTCTCCTGCCTCAGCCTCCCAAGTAGCTGGGACTATAGGTGTGCGCCACCATGCCCGGTTAATTTTTTGTATTTTTAGTAGAGACGAGGTTTCACCGTGTTAGCCAGGATGGTCTCGAGCTCCTGACCTCGTGATCTGCCCACTTCGACCTCCCAAAGTGCTGGGATTACAGGCAGAATTTCCTTCCTTCTTAAGGCTGAAGAGTATCTCATTGTATGTGGATACCACGTTTTGTTTATCTGTTCTGCCATTGATGGACACTTGGGTTACTTCCCCTTTTTGGCTATTGTGTGCTGCTGTGAACCTGGTTGTACAAATATCTTTCTGAGCCTTGATTTCACTTCTTTGGGGGTGTACACCCAGAAGTAGAATTGCTGGATCATATGGTAATTTTATGTTTGATTTTTTAAGGAACCTCCACGCTGTAGTCCACAGTGGCTGATCACTTCACATTCCCACCAGCAATGCACAAAATTCCAGTTCCTCCACATCCTCACCAACACTTGTTACTTTCTGTTTGTTTGTTTGTTTGTTTGTTTTTATAATGGCCAATCTAGTGAGTGTGACATGGTCAATTGCTAGATCTTAATGAATAATTGTATGTGAGGAGTTGAGGGGATAAAAGAGTGAGGAAAAGGGAGAGAATGACTTCTGGGTTTGCAACAGGCCAACTGCGTGGTAGAAGATTCATCAGCTGATTTGGGGTCTCCGGAAGGAGGAACGGGCACCAGGAAGAAGTTGGGGTCGATTGAGCTTGAGGATACTACAGGACATCCTGGCCGAATATTCTGGTGTGGAGGCCTGGGAGCGTCTGTGCTGAAGATTCAAAGTCACCTGCATCTGATATGAAGCCACAAGCAAGAACAAGATTGCTCAGGAAGTAGGAGATGCAGAAAAAAAGGGGGGGGCCCAGAACAGAAACCCCAGAATCCCCATGTTTTAGTAGTGGGACAATGAAGGTCCCCACAAACAGAAAAGGGAAAATCAGCCCAATAGGTAAGAGGAAAGCCAGGAAACACAGTTCCAAAATTGCATCGTAATCTAGATTGGATTCTGCTATAAGCAGCAGAGAACCCAAATCAGTGGCTTAATCTAGACACAGGTTCAGTTCTCTCCTTTGGGAAAGAAATGCAGAGGTAGGCAGCCCACTGTCATCAGAGCCTGGGGCCCTTTCTCTCTTGCTCAGCTATTCTTAGCTCTGATTTCCATCTTCAAGGGCACCTCATGGTCACAAAATTGCTGCTGCAGCTCTAGCCATCACAGTCATGTTGCAGCAGCAAAAAGGAGGAAGAAGCAAGAGCAGAAGACTTGCCTCCTAGTTGAGTGTTCCTGGAGGCCCTTTTCCACCCTCCTCCCCTGGTTTTCACTTCCACCTCATTGGCCACCCCCAGGTGCAAGGAAGGTTGATAAATGTGATCCTTTAGCAGAGCACATTGTATTCCTGAATAAAATCTAGGCTCTGTTCATAAAGAAGCAGAGGAGAATGGCTGTAGGGGAGGCTCTAACACAGAGAGAGAAGTTGTTCCCAGAAGGGAAAAATGGTAGATGCATTGGCTAAGGCATAAAGGGTTAACCATTGGACTTGGAAATGAGATCATGGGCAGCATCCCTCTACTGGCTGATGGGGGAGGGGAGATGGAGTTGGCAGTGGCTTGAAGCATGCCGGGGAGAAATGAAGATGTGTTCACTGACCACGACTGGGAAGTCCCAGGCCAAGGGAAGATCTTGGTGCCCAGAGAGAAGAGGCAGGATCAAGAGCAGTTTGGGGTCCTTTACCTTGAGATGTGAGGACTTAGCCATGATAATAAGCTAAGAGGGCTGAGCCAGAGAAGAAGGAGAAGGGATGGGGGAGGGTGGGGGGAACTGCAGGTATGAGGCCCTGGGGGGGATGAGGGGGAACAGGATCCAGAAGAGAGTGGCAGGGGCAGCCAGGCCCCAGGCAGGAGCCCTCAACTGCAGGTTCAGAGGACAGCAGGTGAAGAGGGAGTGGAGGGGCCACTGTTGGGTGGGTGGGTGGAGGAGGCAAACCAAGGATGTGCCCACCAAGGGCCTAGGGCCTGCACGACATAGGGGTGCCAGCAGCAGAGAAGGGGAAGGTGGGGCCAGTGAGGACTAGGAGTGCCGGGGGACAGACAGAGCCAGGGAAACCTGGGGAAGAGAAGAGAGTACTCCAGCAGGCCAAGTCTTTCAGGGGGCTGTACAGGAGGTCTCAGGGCAGGTGTAGTGGGGTGGGGGCCCAGGGGGTGGGAAGTGGTCACCATCAGAAAGTGGATCTCAGTATTTAGTGTTTCAGGGGAGGGCGGTCCTGAGGGATGACAAGGCCCAGGGTGGCAAGGTGGTGGGCCTTTAAAGGAGGGAGCCCCTGGACATGAGAAGGTCCAGGAAGTGGCAGCCAGGGGGCTAGACAGGCCATCCATGATGTCACTAACATCACCCAGATGGTGATGGGATGGGTGGAAGGAAAGAGCATGAGCCAAGTCTTCAAGGAATGTGGAAGGTGTCAGGGAGGTCAGCGGGGGACGGCAACGAAGAAGACCCCAGGCTAGCAGAGTGTGACAGGGCCAGAGAAGTGTCCCCAAGGAAAGCAGGGTCCTGGGTGGGTAGGGGGTAGGGGGTGCAGGGGAGCCATGGGCAGGCTGAGGGAGTCACAGAGAGGTCTGTGAGCTGTGAAGACATTCAGGACCTGTACCTGGGACCAAAGTCTTGGGTGAGGAAAGATGGTGTTGTAAAGGAAGGCAAGGAAGTAAGAGGGTGAGAGAAGATTGTCCTGGGACCAAAGGCTTGGGCAAGGACAGACGGTGCTGGAAAGGAAGGCAAGGAAGTAAGAGGGTGAGAGAAGATCAAGTGTTCAGGGCAGACTTGCTTATTCCATTTTACAGATGAAAAAATAGATGCCCAGAGAGGAGAAGAGATTCACCCGGGGTCACACAGAGAGTGACTGAACTTGAGCAGGCCCCAGGCTTTTGCTCTGGCCTCACAAGCCTGCACGGGTCCCTTCCCGTCTCCAGGCCACAGTTTCCCCATCTGTGAAAGGAGATCAGCGGGTGTGGTGGCTGGACTTTAGCTGTGATCCATGAAGATTTAGTGACTCCATGAAAGATTTTGGAATGAGAGATCCCCTTCCCTGGCCCTGCCCTTTTAACTGAGTCATCTCCAAAAAGGTAGACTTTCTAAATTCCCCCAACCCTGTGTTGGGTCCTCAGGGGGCTGAGTCACAGGGAAAGTCGAGACTGGGAGGCAGGTGGTGATTGATGAACATGAAGCCCGGTTGCCTCCAGGACGGGTACCTACGTGCCCTCTTTCCCAAGAGCCTGCATCTCACCCACCTCGGTCACCCACCTGGGTTGATCTGATCACAGCAAACCCTCTGCGGTGAACGAACAGCAAATGCTTATTCTCTGCCTTTGCACCTTTGTCCCTATCCACTCCCATCCATCTTCTGCATGCTGCTGGAGCCAGCTTCCCACGGCCACCTTGCTCCTTGTCCCTCCCCTGCTCTGAAGTCTTCCAGGGCTCCCCATCACCTGTAGAGAGTCAAGTCCATCACCTAGCGTGCCAGGTCCTTCACGCTGCAGCCCCATGGCCCTCTGCAGCAACACCATGTGGGTGCTCCCTGCCAACTTCATGCCAGGCCTTGGGTCATGCCATTCCCTCACCCACCCCCTTCCAATGGGGATGCCCTTTTGTCTCTGCCAATCCAAATTGCACAAATGTAAAACCGTAACCCCAATGTCCCCATGTCCTCTGGGCTCACCGCGTTCTTAGTTTCAACCAGTAATTATCATTAATAAAATAGTCCAAAACCCCACGCTGTGTACTGCAGGGTCTCCAACGCCCTTCTCAACACTGCCGAGGTCTCCCAAGCAGGACTTCTGTGTCCCTTCACCGATAGCTCTACCTTTGGCCTGAGCCACATCCCCCCTGCACCCTGCTGCCTCCCAGCCTCTCTCTGCTCCCTAGCCCCTGCCCCACCCACACACAAGACTGGGCGTGCAACAGACTCAGGTTTGGGGCAAGAGAGAGACTTCGGGACCTAACCAGCAGCAGCACCAAACTGAATATTCCCAGACCCTCCCAGCCAGCTCACTCTATGCCCCCTTGCCCCTGAGCACCCCCTCTGCTGAGGACCCCGGCCCATCTCCCCTCTGCTCCATGTCCCTAGGGTCTACCAAAGCCCCACTCTCCAGCTGCCAGCGCCTGCTCCTCACCTCACAGGGCCATGTCCTTCACTTTGCTTGGGAGGTTCGGGGGAGACACCTGCCCTTTATTAAACAAAAAGGACCTCTGAAGGAGATTTCCTGAAGCAAAAGCACAGCCTCCTCCTGTTCCGGCCCCATCTCAAGCAGGGAGCAGCTGCCTTCAGTCCTTTATTTAAGTACCACTAATTTTTTTTAAGTGTTTTTTTCTCACAGTGTGGAATGTTACAGACAGAGGTGGGACCATCAAGTCCAATGTCATCACTTCACCGAGGCTGACTGAGACCCAGGGCTCAGGATCCCACCCAAAGAAAGCTCAGCGATTGAGTGCCCTGCTTGGGACAGAACCTAGTTCTCTGACTCCAGATCTGGGGCATCTGTATTCCCCACAATGCCTGCTCTTCCACATCCAGGACAAGGAGGGGAGGTGGTGAGGAGGAACTGATACTTACTGAGCACCTACTATGTGCCAGGCATGGTGCTAAGCACTTTATACGCATCGTGTCATTTAATCCTTACATCTACCCTTAAAGTAGGAACTGCTATTATGCCCCTTTTACAATGAGCAAACTGACCTCCAAAGAGGAAGCCCTAGTCAGTTGCCCAGTGTCCCTCAGCTCAGAACTGGAATTACAACCAAGGCCAACACTTTAAGGAATTAACCCGGCTTGGTCTGAGGCAGGGTCCTTACTCTTCATCACAATCAAAGCAAACATTTGGGGACTCTTTGACAGGCAGCAGACTGAGAATCTCACAGGATTTATACTGTTTAATCTTCACAGTAATTCCAGAAAGCATGTAGGATTATTCCTATTTTACAGTTGAGGAAACCAAGGCTCAGAGAAATAAGGTGACCTGCCCAAGCTCTCACAGGTGATGAGTGGCAAAGATATATTCAAGCCTAGATTCATCCAGTCCAAGCCGCTCTCCCCACTCCTCTCCCCAGGGACCCTCCTCATCCCTTCCTGCTGGGAAGGCCAGGCATGGCCACAAAGGCCAGCCCCTATGCCTGCCTCTCCCTCTTGCTCCAGCCAGCTTTGGGGCCTCCTTTTCTCCCCACTTGCAAGTTCACTTCTGGGCACCTGGAGACCCTTCAGTTTGGAAAGTGGTTCTGCTCATGGTGCCAGCATAGCAGATGTAGTCCCTCCATCCCCGCTCCCAAGTCTCAACAGAAAGGATTAGATGTGGAGCTAGGAAGCCCCCCAGGGCAAAGTCCTAGCTGCTAGGCCCAGGCAACTCCTAGAGCTGGACAATGAGTGCCACTCAAGGACTGAATCAGCTGATCCAAAATAGGGCACTACCCTCCCTCCAGGCACTGTCGCCACCACCCTGGTAATACCATTCTGCCTCGTCTCTATGAATTTGACTACTCCAGGTACCTCGTGTAAGAGGAAATCATACAGTATTTGTCTTTTTGCATCTGGTTTATTTCACCCAGCAGAGTGTCTTCAAGGTTCATCCATGATGCAGCGTGTATCAGAATTTCCGTCCTTCTACAATGAAAAGTATTTCATTGTATGTGGATACCACATTTTGTTTATCTGTTTCCTCCCTGTTGGTGCCCTGGCTCTCGGTTCTAGGCGGCTACAGCTGGAGAGACATGGGTCCCTCTGTCCCAGGAGTTGGGAGTAGACATTTGTGATTTGAGGGGTGTCTCCCTTAGAGCTCCTTGATTGCAGACAGAATCCGATTTGACTTCCTTGTGCTCAAGGGGCATTTACTGGGAGGCAGTGGAGAGCTCACAGGGTGGAGGTGAGGCTGGAAAACCAGGTTCACACTCAAGTCCAGGACAAGGAGGGCTTCGGTGTGTCCTAGCAGCCCCAGGAGCATCTCATCATGTCCCATGGGCTCTGACGCAACTAAGCAAAGAGCAGGTCAGCTTAGGCAGGTCATGTGTTCTACCTCTAAGAGGCAGGAGCCTCGCCCATAACAGGTGGACTAAGAGTGGGCAGGGAAGGATCTCAGGGATCCTGGATCCTGGATCCTGCATGGTCAAACCCAACCAACTGCCTCAACAGAGGGCCTCAGACATTTCTGGCGTCTCTCTAGATTTGAGGCTTCTCGGGGGGCTTGGTGCTGTGCTTCTTCCATTATACTAAGAGGTCCCCCTAGACCAGGGAGGGCGATGCTTCCACACACAGAAGGAAGGAAGGAGAGAGGGATGGAAGAAGGGAGAGGGAGGGAGGAGGAACGTGAGCTTTTAAAGCACCAATGATGAGTTTAACTTGGTGCTGAGCTCTTTCACACAAGTTATCCCTGCAAGTGAGGAAAGGGAATCCCAGCAGAGCGAACCACCTTTGCACAGGCATGGAGGCATGAGACAGCGGGATCGCCAAGTGGCCCAGGGCTGGAGGGGCCAGGAAGAAGGGCAGGGGAGGAAACTGGAGGTGAGGGAAAGGGCCTGACAGACAAGAGCCTAGAACACTAGGCTAAGAAGCTGGGCTCTCACTGAAGACTGGGCAGCCACTGAGGCTTGGCCTGGCCTGCGCCTTCCCAGTGCAGCCCAGGATCTAGCCACCTGCTAGCTACCCAGCCCACCCCACAGAATGGGACCCTCCTGGGAAATGTGCCTGGCTGAGCCCGGGAAGCCCTTCCAGAAAACTTGCCGGCGTCCAAGTTCAGACCCTCCATTTGGTAAGGCCTTCATCTGGGCCCAGCCTATGCCACCCTCTGCCAGGGCCAAACACACAAGCAACAAAAGACACAGGCCCAGGGGCCATGTGGCCAGACTGTCTGCAGAGGGGCAGGAAGGGGTGCTCTTAGCAGAAATAAAAACATAGCAATTGTAATTTATTTTATTTTATTTTTGAGATGGAGTCTTGCTCTTGTTGCCCAGGCTGGAGTGCAGTGGCACTCCAGCTCACTCCGCTCGCTGCAACCTCAGCCTCCCGGGTTCAAGCGATTCTCCTGCCTCAGCCTCCGGAGTGGCTGGGATTACAGGCGCACATCACTACACCCGGCTAATTTTTTTTGTATTTTTAGTTGAGATGGGGTTTCACCATGTTGGTCAGGCTGGTCTCGATCTCCTGACCTCGTGATCCGCCTGCCTCAGCCTCTCAAAGTGCTGGGATTACAGGCGAGAGCCACTGAGCCCAGCACAACAATGGTAATTTTTAAACTACTTTTATAAGGCTAAAAATGAGCTGGCAAACAAAATAATCACTACTTTCAAGCTAGATAAAAACACATAATTTTGTTCTTATTTAGTTATCTCAATTAAAATGATTCTTGGCCTGGTGGCCAGAGATTCATTATATGGTTTGATCAGCGTGTTAACGATTGCCAGCTGCAGATCTGTCTACAGTTGAGCTGCTCAAATGCCACATGTCCCTGTAGATCGTCCTCCCTTGGGCAGGTCTGTCCAAGGTGCCGGCTGATCTATGCTACCAAGGTATACACAGCCCTGGCCCGTGAGGGCAGGGCAGTAAGGCCTTGGGGTGTGGAGTCAGTAGGATCTGAGTGGGGTTTGAGAGACCGGCCTTACATATCTAGAGAAGGTCGGTCAATGGCCAGGGAACAACCTGGCCTTAAACCCCAGCTGCATTTCAAAGCCATGAAACCTCGGCCAAGTCACTTCACCTCTCAGAGCCTCAACTTCCTCATCTGTGAAATGGAGATAATAACACTGACCCCTCAGAACTGTGAAATTAAGAAATCAGATGCAAAGGTGCTTAGCCTGGGGAGATCCACATAGTAGGCCCACAGAAAATGGCCACTTTCCTGGGTCTACCCCACTGGGCTGGTTGAACCCTTTCTCTTGCCCATTGCCCAAATCTCGATCCCAGCCCTATCTCCAAAGTGGCCCCCAGCCCTATCTCCGAAGCACACAGGAAAACAGCATTTCCTCATAAGGCATCTACAGGAAGCCGGGCTCTCTGGGTGGGTCTGAGCCAACCTCAGATGCAGACGCTTCCTGGGACTCTCCCGGAGCCCACGGGCATGAGGTGTGAAGGCCGCCGCCAGGTGATGACCTGCCCTGAGTCACCGCAACAGACAAAGCCTGACGCCTCCCCAAGCAACAGCCCCACCACCACGTGAGGCCCATTTATCTGCAATATCTTTGTCGGCCAAGCCAGTGCCCCAGCGCCAGCAGGGCATTTGGTGAAAACCCAAGTCTGAACCTGCCAGGCCTTGTGCGCTGGGCTCCACTCCCTGGGCAGGGCCACGTGGGACGGTTCATCAACCGGTGTCTGATGGCAGCAGCGCCGCTGGCCCCCACTCTCTCTGTTGTGTCCATAGCTCCAGCCTGCTTCCTGTAATGACCAGGTCTCTGCTCCAAGCCCTCACCTGCCAGAGGGTGCACACTCCTGGGCCACAGGTCAGACGCTGGCCGGAGAGGGATTCTGCAGGTAAATGCACGGACTCTGGAACCAGACTGCCTGGGGATGCATCTTGATCTGGCACTTGCTAGCAATGTGACCTCGAGCAAGTTACACAGCCTCTCCACGCCCCCATTTCCTTACCTGCAGATTAGAGAGAATAGTCACCTACCTTGTAGATTCATGGTGTGGATAAGGAGCTGAAAAACAGCTCATCATAAACACTCCCCAGTTTTGCCTTTTTTAAAAGTTGAGGCAACTTTTAAAAATAAGATTCCCACTTTGGGAGGCCAAGGCAGACGGGTCACGAGGTCAGGAGATTGAGACCATCCTGGCTAACACGGTGAAACCCCGTCTCCACTGAAAAAAAAGAAAAAAAAAATAGCCAGGCATGGTGTCAGGCGCCTATAGTCCCAGCTACTTGAGAGGCTGAAGCAGGAGAATGGCGTGAACCTGGGAGGTGGAGCTTGCAGTGAGCCGAGATCGCACCACTGCACTCCAGCCTGGGCGACAGAGTGAGACTCCATCTCAAAAAAAAAAAAAGATTCCACAGAGAAATCTCAATTTCTGGCTTTTCTTGCAAAAAATCAAAAAATTTGGAAAGACATGTTCCTGCAAGGTGCCAACTGGCATTCCTTCTGGATCAGCCACCCTCAGTCCCAGCTGTACCTTAGAATCCAATTAGTGCAGTGCCTCACACCTGTAATCCCAGCACTTTGGGAGGCTGAGGCAGGAGGAGTTCAGGACCAGCCCAGGCAATGTAGTGAGACCTTGTCTCTACAAAAATAATTTTTAAAAATTAACCAGCCGGGTACAGTAGCGTGTGCCCATAGTCCCAGCTACTTGGGAGGCTGAGGCAGGAGGATCATTTGAGTCCAGGAAGTTGAGGCTGCACTGTGCTCTAATCACACCACGGCACTCCAGCCTGGGCAAAGGAGCGAGACCCTGTCTAAAATGAAAGAAAAGAAAAAGAATCACCTGAGCAGATACTAGAATATTCTGCTGCTGAGCCCCACTCTGGACCTATGAAGTCAGAAACTCTGGGCATGGGGTCCAGGCAGCCTACGTTGTCAAAGCGTCCCTGATGATTCCGGTGGGTAGCCAGGGTTTAGGGCCACTGCTTTAGGCAGACTTTTCAGCTGTCCACAGTGACATTTGCCCTTTATCATTACACCGTGGCTTCTTTTAATTAGAGAGCACTTATTGGATCCCTACTCTTGTAAAAATGGGAAATAGAAGCCAGACCCAGAAGGTCATGGGGTCTTCCTTACACTTGAAAGACTCAGCTCATTCCAGTGCCTGCCTGGTCGCCAAAAGCAGCAGCCTGTGACTGTGGTCTCCGTCTCCTCTTTGGCCAAGCCCCATCCATATGTTGCTTCAAGACAGACAACCCCCAAGTCCTCATCTCTAATCTAACCTCCTCTTTCTGAACGCATCAGAAAAATCAGAAACTCTTGCTTCTCAGAGCCTTCACCTCTAACACCTCTCCTGACTTCTTCCCTAATAAACTTCTTTTTTTTTTAAGAGACGGAGTTTTGCTCTGTCACCCAGATCTTGGCTCACTGCCACCTCCATCTTCCGGGTTCAAACAATTCTCCTGCCTCAGCCTCCTGTGTAGCTGGGACTACAGGCACATGCCATCACTCCCCACTAATTTTTGTATTTTTTTAAATAGAGATGGGATTTCACCACGTTGGCTAGGCTGGTCTCAAACGCCTGACCTCAAGTGATCAGCCCACCTCGGCCTCCCAAAGTGCTGGGATTACAGGCGTGAGCCACCATGCCCAGCCCTAGCAAACTGCTATGCATCTGTCATGGCTCCACTTGAGGACCACCTCCTCCAGGAAGCCCTTCTCAACCTGCCAGGCAGAGTTGGAGTCTTTCTCCTTGTCCCAGGAGCATCTCGTGCGTCTCGTGATGCTTCATGCTGAGACACAGGATTCATTCGTTGGGGATCTGCTCCCCACAAGATTGGGAGCTTTTCAAGAATGGAGCCACCTCTGGAGCCCCAAGGCCTAGTTTAGGACCCAGCCATAATCAGGAGTTCAGTGAGCATCAGCTGATTTTCCACACGGCCACCAGTCCCCCACGAGCTCTTTCAGGCAGACTCTAAAAGAAACCATACAAGAAACTTCCCTCTCATTCAAATCTCCAGTCCCTACAAAAGGTAGCCCCTAAAGCTTTGCAAAGTGAAGTCAAGGTCAGGCCACCCAGTCATTCCCATGGCTTCTCATTGGCTCTGATTGTGTCATTCCCCCATCCCAGAGCCAGTCACCGTGGCCAGGGATATCCAGGGCTCTGATTGGCCAGATCGGAGTCAGACGCCACCTCTGGAGTCAGTGAAAGGAGCTAATCCCCCAGAACTCTCTCTGAGTGCTGTCTTGGAAGGAGGGAAAGTGGGTCCTGGCAGGCATGAAGGATGGAGTGTCACTATGGTCCTGAAAGACACGCCCTCTACTCATCACACCCCCGCAGCTGTGAGTCTAACATTTTCAAGAGAAGCACACCTTCTCCATGTGAACTTTTTTCCCCGTTGTACATTTTGTATTGCTTATATGAGAAATTACCTAATGATCATTTTTAATGTGAATTCAGGAATTCTTCGGAACTGATTTGTATTTTAGTCATCATTTCAGCATCAATACCTACATGTGTGTTATGTATTCAGCCTGCAGACAATGCCGGAAGCACTGTGAATATGAACTGGAGCACCGTTTCCACTCCTCTTGGCCTTCCCAAGAAAGTCTCGTGGGAGACTGACAAGGCTTCTCAATGAACAACAGACCCCTCTCCCACCGCATCACAGCCCCTCAGCAGGTGTATCACTGAGGACTTTTTGGTTGCAAGCAACAGAAATGACCTTTGCTGATTTCAGCTAAAGGAAGTATGTTGGAAGGCTAGTGGGAGCTCACAGGATCCACAGCGGTCTGGAGCACCAGGCTTGGGAACCAAGGATGCTACAGAGGTGCAAGGACAGAAGGCACAGCATTGGGCTAGCGACCTGAATAGTACAGTGAGGATCCTGCCTAGGAGGGGACAGATCAGTCGCTTCAGCTCAAGATTGAGTGCCAGTGAAAGAGCTTCTGTTTAGCCTGCCTTTAGCTAAGAGAAAGTGGGACCCCTGAGATAATTTCAGGAAAGAAAAGCAGAATGGCGGCCTGCAGGAGAGTGGGTGTGGGGGCCAGGAGCAAGGAACACTCCCTGTAGGAGTGACACACCCTTCAGGTGGCTCTGATCGGGATCCACCCTCCTCAATCAGGAGACTACCCACTTTGAGTATGACGGTCAATTATTTCACTATGAGAGTTGCCACCACCTTTTTTTTTTTTTTTTTTCTTTTTGGTTATTCTGGAAGCATTCACTTGGATTTTTCCCTGCTCTGGTTTTCTGTATGTTTCTATAATCTTTCGGCTCCTGGGTGGTCTGGTTTCCTACAGGCAGCAGAGTCAGCTGGTTCTCACAGAGTCCATGCGCTCATGGAGGAAATGTGGCCTGAGCCGATGTCGCCCCACCCACGGAAAGGAAGTGACAGCCACACAAGGTGGAGGGATGTATGGGCTGTATCCACAAGGGTGATTTTGGTTACAAGGAACAGAAAACCCAATTCAAACAGCCCTAAACGATAAAGGTGATTTATGGGCCCACATTGTTGAAAGGTCCTTCAGGAAAGGCTTGATCCAGCAGCTAACCAGTGCCAGCAAGAGCCCAGTTATTTTTCTCTCACTTGGTCTGCCATTTTTCAGACTGGCTTCTTTTATAGGCACAAGACACTTGCCAGAATTTCCCAAGACAAAGACGTGACAGGTCTGGGTCATGCCCAACCTTAAACCAATCACTGAAATGCATTTAATGACTTAGTCTTGCCCCTCCCTGGCATCAGAAGTGGAGTCAGTCCCTGGAACTACATGGATCTCCAAACCAAGATCAAAGTTATCTGGGAAGGGGTAGATAGTGGGCGACAACCCACCCACACAGGCCCGCTGCCCTGGGCAGCAAGGGACATGGGAATTGGTGGATTAACCATCATCGTTGCAGCTGCCTTCATGTACTGTATTAAGCATTTCACATGCATGAGTTATGTGATTTCATGAACGGTCACAGAACCCTGGGATGTGGCCTGCTAATCCTATTTTGCAGATAAAGAAGCAGGTTAAATGAAGTGACTTGAAGCATCATAGCTGGGGTGAGTCAGAGGCAGGACTTGAAGCCAGAGCTATCAGACCCCAAAATCCATTTCCTTACCTCTACCCGCACCTTGCCTCTCAGTTATGTGCAAGGCTCTGCTGGGGACACCAGGAAAAGCAGCACGTTTACTCAACAGGCCTTAACTGAGCACCTACTATGTATGTGTCAGGTATCCTGCCAGACTCATTGGGGTATAATCCCTACCTTCGGTGAGGTTCTTTTTTTTAGAGATAGGGTCTTGCTCTGTCACCCAGGCTAGAGTGCAGTGGCACAGTCATGGCTCACCGCAGCCTCCAACTCCTGGCTCAAGGGATCCTCCTGATCCTTCTGCCTCAGCCTCCCAAGTAGCTGGGACTACAACAGGCACACACCACCATGCCTGGCTAATTTTTTTGTAAATAGGAGTCTTGCTATGTTGCTTGGGGTGGTCTTGAACTCCTGGCCTCAAGTGATCCTCCTGCCTCGGCCTCCCAAAATGCTAGGATTACAGACATGAGCCTCCACGCCCAGCCTCTGTGAGGTGCTTGATCTGGAAAGGAAACAGTCCCAAACCCACAATAACAACCCCACGGGAAGCACGATTTATTGCTGTGTTCTACCACGATGCCTTTGGGCACTTCCCAAGCATTATCTCATTGAATCCTTACAACAAGCTCTGGGAAATTGATTACTGAGTTAACAGACAAACAATGAGATTAAGTGACTCCAGGTCATTCAGCTGGTCAGGTAACCCAGTCTGGCTTTCCAGAAGTCGAGGGGTCATTCAGGAAGGCTGGATCAGCGAGAAGACAGCCATGGCAGGTGCAGGTCCACTGAGGATTGAAGGCCTAGAGGAAGGGAAGGACACTGTAGATTGTGTTGGGCAGGGAAGGCTTCCTGGAGAACAAGTCTTGCTGAGCCACGGAGAACAAGAATAGAGATTGAAGGTGCCTGGGCTGGTGCTGGTGCCAACCACCCCCTGCAGGTGCTCGGAGAGCTGCCTTAGCAATATTCCCACCTCTGAAAATTGCCATCCCAGAATCTCCAGTGGGGAAACCTGCTTGACTGTCTCGGTAGCGCTCAAACTCCAAGGCCAGCATGAGAGAATTCTAATCCCAGACTGAAGCTTGCAGGTCCCTACTCAGTACCAAGGATTCATCTCAGCCTTGCAATCAACCTGCAAAGTAGGAATTGCACACATCACTTTACAAGCAAGGACAATGAATCGTGGAGAGAGCCAGAGATCAGAAGTCACCAGGTTCAGAGCACCAGGCTTAGGAACCAAGGATGCCACGGAGGTACAAAAACAGAAGGTGCACCACTGGGCTCGGGACCCGAATAATATAGTGAAGATCCTGCCTAGGATTCTGCCTGCAGGCCTGACCACAGTCCCTGCTTGTCCTGAGACACTGAAATTCCCCAGGCACATATACTGGCGATATACCCAGCTTTGTATATCCTGACTGTCAGAGGCAGAGGAGGCTGGTGTCCTTCCTGAGTCATCCTCCCCTAGGCTTCCCTCTGACCTGGGCTCCTGGCTGTGGACTTTCTAGAACCCTCAGGAAACCCTCGTTTGCCTTGGGAGTATCCAAGCCTCTCTAAACCTGCCACTCATATCTTTTTTTTTTTTTTTTTTTTTTTTAAAGACAGAGTCTCACTCTGCTGCCCAGGCTGGAGTGTGGTGGCACCATCTCGGCTCACTGCAAGCTCCACCTCCGGGTTCACGCCATTCTCCTGCCTCAGCCTCCCGAGTAGCTGGGACTACAGGCACCCACCACCACGCCCGGCTAATTTTTTTTTTTTTTTTTTTTTTTTTTAGTGAAGACGGGGTTTCACCATGTTAACCAGGATGGTCTCGATCTCCTGACCTCATGATCCACCCGCCTCAGCCTCCCAAAGTGCTGGGATTACAGGTGTGAGCCACCACACCCAGACAACCTGCCACTCATTTCTTACAGCCTTAATGGAGAAAATAAAGGCAGGGAAAGAGAACCATGGAGAAGAAGAACATATATTTTAAAGACAGACAGGCCTGGATTTGAATCCAGACTCAACCACTCACATGCTGTGTGACCTTGGGAAGTCATCCCCTGTCTCTGAGCCTCAGCTTCCAATGCTGTTAAAGGAGGGGCAACAGGCTGGGTGCGGTGGCTCACACCTGTAATCCCAACACTTTGGGAGGTTGAGGCAGGTGGATCACCTAAGGTCAGAGTTCAAGACTAGCCTGACCAACATGGTGAAACCCTGTCTCTACTAAAACTACAAAAATTAGCTGGGTGTGGTGGCAGGTACCTGTAATCCCAGCTACTCGGAAGGCTGAGGCAGGAGAATTGCTTGAACCTGGGAGGCGGGGGTTGCAGTGAGCCAGGATTACACCTTTGTACTCCAGCCTGGGTGACAAGAGCAAAACTCCATCTCAAAAAAAAAAATGCAGGGCAACAATCCCCACTCCATAGGATTGGGGTCCTATGGAGCAAGCCAGAAATCTAGAAGCTGTCCTTTAAGTGTTTTTCTCTTCCTACCCCTTCCCCCATCCAATCAAGCACCAAGTCCTATTAATTTACCTCCAAAATGTATCCCAAATTCATCCACCTCTCTCTGTCTCTAGTGCCATTTCCCTCCTTCAAGCCCTCTCCTGCCTGGGCTAGTACCATGGCCAACCAACTGGTCTCTCAGCACCTGCTCCATAATACAGCCAGGAAGATCTCCATGACGCCACCCCCCATTAAAACTCTCCTGTGACTTCCTATTTTTCTCAAGGAAACTCCAAAATTGTTACTGTCACCTCCCTGGAGAAGCCCAAATGGTCTGACCCTAGTTGTTCCTCTCTTGTGCCTAACTACGTGGTAGTTCTGTTCCCTCTGCTTAGAACAATCTTCCCCATCCTAGGCCAGTTAACTCACTGATATGGTGTGACTGTGTCCCCACCCAAATCTCATCTTGAATTGTAGCTCCCATAATTCCCATGTGTTGTGGGAGGCATCTGGTGGGAGATCATTGAATCATGGGGGCGGTTTCCCCCATACCGCTCTCGTGGTCGTGAGTAAGTCTCACGAGATCTAATGGTTTTATAAGGGGTTTCCCCTTTCGCTTGGCTCTCTCTCTCTCTCTCTCATCTGCCACCACCCAAGACATGCTTTTTGCTTTTCACCGTGATTGTGAGGCCTCTTCAGTCTCACTCCCCTCCACTCACGTGGAACTGTGAATACATTAAACCTCTCTTTCTTTATAAATTACCCTGTCTCAGGTATATCTTTATCAGCAGCGTGAAACAGACTGCTTATGATTCAAATCTCCATTCAAGGCCACTTCCTCCACGAAGCCTTTCTTGATTTCTCAGACCCATATTTATTTTATTTACGTATTTGGTTTGTTTGTTTTTGTTTTTGAGACAGAGTCTCACTGGGTAGCCCAGGCTGGAGTACAGTGGTGCAATCTCAGCTCATTGCAACCTCCGCCTCCCGAGTTCAAGTGATTCTCCTGCATCAGCCTCTCGAGTAGCTGAGATTACAGGTGCCTGCCACAACGCCTGGTTAATGTTTTTTTGTTTTTTTTTTTTCTGTTCACAGAGACAGGGCTTTACCATGTTGGCCAGGCTGGTTTTGAACTCCTGACCTCCAGTGATCTGCCTACCTTAGCCTCCCAAAGTGCTAGGATGACAGGCGTGAGCCACCGCGCCCAGCCCGACCCTCATTTATTGATTTCACCCCATACTTCTTTGTAGCACCAGTCACAACGATAATTACATTAAGTATTGGTTAAACTGGTCCCTGAATGTCCATCTACCCACTCATGGACACATTGCTTTTTGCCTCTTTCTCAGGATAACGATTTCACCCACATCCAGTGGTGTCAAAAATGGGTCTGGATTAAGCCCGGACATACGGATGTTGATAGAGGGCGGAGGCGCTGCAGGGAGACTGGTGAGGGCAGCCACCTTCCCCACCCCGTGGAGAATGCCCAGATGAGAATGAAGCCCCAGACAGAGAAAGCAGAAGCAGGAGGCAGAGAGAGCAGCTAAGGGCAAAAATGTTGTTTTGCCCTGGAGCCAGCACGCCTGAAAGTCCCCCAATTACCTGATCCTCTCCCCGCTGCACTGTGTTTTGCTTTGCTTTGCTGAAGGTGGTTTCACCTCGCAATTCCAGACTGCAAGTGCCCCGAAGACAGAGCCTGTGTTGTCTTCACTGCTGTACCCCAGGCCTAGCTCAGAGCCTGAAATGATCACTATTTGTGGGCTGAATAAATGAAACGGAAAGTAGACAGCAGGTGATATGGGATCAGAAAGGAATCGTCATGAATGAGAAACCAGACGCTGTCTTTCTGTCCCATCACACAGGATGCAGCAGGCTCAACCAGAGCACAAGCCTCCCTGGTGTCCTGTCGCCAGGACCCTGCTCCCTGGGGAGGAGAGAATCCCAGCCCTCCCGCTGGGCCTGGCTTCTGTGTAGCCAGCCTTATAGGACAAAAGACACCCTCTTGGGCCCTCCAGCTCATGGCCTCCACCTTGCTCTCAGAACCCGAGGCCTCCCATTTCCTTCCTTCACTTCCCGGAATATTCCAGAGCTGACCCACCACCGCCCATGGCACGCCCAAGTAGCCAAGGTGACTGTTTACCCTCTGCCCTTAGAAACCATCTCTGGCTGGTGGCAGCAGCCCCCCCACACAGCTGCCCTCTGCCCACAGGCTGACCGAACAAGCAAAGGTGCTTCCTGCTAGGGTTGGCACTGCCAGGCTGAGTTTCCCAGCCCTCCCCAGCCCCTGCCCCCACTGTTCCTGGCCCACCCCAGCTCCCCACAGCCTCAGATGCCACATACTCACCTCTGGTCAGTCTGGGAGCAAGGGCAGCCGGGAGCTGAACTCGCCCCTTCCGGATCCTCTGGCCACACTGTCCAAGGTCCAGTGACACCCAGGTGGCACACGGGGACCGCTCCTGCCTTGGCAGCCAGAGAGGCCTGTGCCAACCCGCTCCTCTGCTACCTGCAGCTTCCTGACCTCAGGCAGTGGCTCCACCTCTCTGAACTGCAGTTACTGGAAGTTACTCGCAATACAGTGATGCAGCGATGCAGCAGCGTGAGGATGACAGCTGTAGCCACCCCGGGGGCTGTTCCGACAATGAAATTAGCACAGTGCCGGCTCGGGATTCAACCCTGACTGACTGAGGGTGCTGTCAGGAGGGCCTCCATTCCTTAAGGGGACATGGAGGTTCACCTCTTTCTGAGGGGATACTGAGGGCTTCGTCCCCTTTCTGAGGGGATACCAAGGGCTCCAACCCATTCCTGAGGGGACACTGAGGGACTCACCCCTCTGCTGAGGGGACACTGAGGCCTCACCCCTTTCCCCAGGGCTGCTGGGCTGTGTGATCTCTGCCCCATCCAGTGGTGAGTCCTGAGTTTGGGGGCAGTCACCTGGTTGGAAAGGAGCCAGAGTATTGAAACTGACACTGCATGGCGTAGTCAGACCCTTTTTTAACTTGACTAGTGTTTACCTGGGGAGGCTCTGAGAGGTCTGATGGTGCTTATAGGGACCTGAAGGGCTCTCAAGTTGTGCCTCAGCACTGCTGACCGCCTGGTGACCCTCATCCTCCTGTCTGACCTGAGACCTGTCCTTGCCGTCTTCAGGACAAACTTCACAGCCATGCCCTCTTCTTGCATCACCCCTTCACCACTCCCATCAGCAGGTGCACCCATCCACAGGCTCTTTGCTAAGAAATGAGTTCCCCCAACCTGTTAGCACTGACTTTGGAGTCAGAGGAGCAAGGGGGCTCTTCTGGCTGTGTGGCCTTGCATGAGTCACCTGACCCCTCTGAACAAAACAGGGCAAGGAACACACTACCTATCACTGGATGCCATGAGGATTAAACGTGGAAACTTAAGAAAGGTCTGGATACAGCAGCAGGCCCTCAGTAAATGAGGAACATGCATAGGGGTATGGACTGAAGGTTTCTGTCCTCTCCCAAAATTCATGTGTTGAAAACTTACCCCCAGTGCAACAGCACTGGCAGATGGGGCCTTTTGGGAGCTGTTTAGGTCATGAGGGCTCCACCCTCATGAATAGAGTGATGCTGTTATAAAAGAGCTTGCAGGCTGGGCGCGGTGGCTCACGCCTGTAATCCCAGCACTTTGGGAGGCTGAGGTGGGCGGATCACGAGGTCAGGAGATGGAGACCATCCTGGCGAACACGGTGAAACCCCGTCTCTACTAAAAATACAAAAAAATTAGCCAGGCGTGGTGGCAGGCGCCTGTAGTCCCAGCTGCTCAGGAGGCTGAGGCAGGAGAATGGCGTGAGCCCGGGAGGCGGAGGTTGCAGTGAGCTGGGATCACGCCACTGCACTCCAGCCTGGGTGACAGAGCGAGACTCTGTCTCAAAAAAAAAAAAAAGAGCTTGCAGGAGTGTGGGTTCCCTCTCTACTGCTCTTCTGCCACATGAGGACACAGCAGGAAGACCCTCACCAGATGTCAACACCATGATCTTGGACTTCCCAGCCTCCAGAACTGTGAGCAATACATTTCTGTTCTTTATAAATTACCTAGTCTCAGCTATTTTGTTAGAGCAGCTCAAATGGACTAAGACACAAGCCAGCCAGAAAATAACATATTTGCATTCTTCCCGGCCCTTCTCTTGCTTGCTTTCTAAGAGGGGTGCAGGCTTGAAGCAGAGAAGCCTGGGGAGAAGCCAGGAGCCAGTGAGCCAGGCACCAGGCCCCAAGTGAGGCACTAGGGATATAACTAGAAATGAGACTCAGTTTTGCACACCCACAGTAAGAGTACCAAGAAGGCCCCAGCTACACCCTGTCCTCTTTCTCTTCCCACCCGGGCCCAGTATGTGGCCACTGCAGCCCACACACCCAAGCTCTGTCCACGTCCCCAAGACATAGGCTCCATGGCTGCCTCCAGGCCTAGCAGCATAGTGGAGTCCACCCTCAGGAGAATGGGTCACGGAAAGGGAGCCACACAGGCCCTGGAGCAGGCTCAGGCCTTTGGAGCAGGTCATTCCAGCATCCATAGTGTGCTCTACAAGTGGGGGTGGTCTGGGCTCTAGGTTGGCACCTACTCTTGGCCCCTTACCCTGTGGGACGGGGTGTGGCCAGAAGTAACCACAGCCAGGTCCAGGGTCAAAGCCTGGGCCCTGCCTGCCTCAACCTAGGGCAATTAGACACTGACTGGGTCCCCGCGCGCTTAGAGTCGAATAGCAACAACAGACATTAAACAAAGAACTTGAAGAAGGTGAGATCTGTGATACAAACGCCAGTGGAGGGAGAGCCTGGCTTCCCCTGGGAGTGGGAGCAAATCCTTCAATGCCCCCAGCTAAGGCCCCTTCGAATCCCGCTGCCAGCGCTCCCTCCCAGACCCCAGACAGAGTGTTTAGGGAGGTGTGCCCACAGCTTAGCCCCAGTCCTGACACGCTCTGGGCTCTGAGGCCCAGGGTCCCTGGGGCAGTGTCTCCCAACAGATGGCTTCCTGCCCAGCTGCAGATGCCTGCCCACCTCAGCCCAGGGATCCAGATGCTCGGCACGCAGTTAACAAGTTCCCCAGCACATTCTCACGCACCTTGAAGTTGGAGAACGCCTGTTGGAGGGAGCACACCCTGTTTGTGCATTTGTTCTGCATTCTTATATTGAGCACCTACAGTATGCCTGGCACCGATCTGGGTGCTGAGTATACACCTGTGCACAGACATGGCCCCCGACCCCATGGAGCTGGCATCCCAGCCGGGCAGACAGACAGTAAGGCAAATAAATGCATGGCGAGATCATTCCCACAGTGGTAAGATCCGTGAGGACAATAAAAAGGGCAGGGAAGGCCTCGTGGAGGAGGTGCTGTTGGAGCTAACACCTGAAGGACTTAGAACCAGGTCTTTCTGCACCACATCCTCACCATTGCATGACCCTGCCTCCCTTTGTCTGGTTGGGGCACCCTCGGGCCTGAGGGGCCAGGAAAAGTGAGGGTGATGGTGGAAAGAAGGTCGTGCCTCCTCCCCCTGGAGAAAAACCTTCACAAACTGAGCGTGGAGGGAAGTGGTGATATAAAACCCACCACATATAAATAGGCTCGTCCGCTCGAGTCGCCCGGGAAAGCTGCGGTCAGTTTGGACTTTGCTTAAGGCTGAGCTCCCGGCCACCGGGAGCCCAAAACGGCTGAACAAACTTCGAGCTTCACATGGGGCCAGCCCTCGGTGAGTTCAAGGCTGGAGCATTTCTCCAGAGTCAAAACCGCAACAGGAAGACACAGAAACAGTCTTCCGAGGAGGGCCGCCCTGGCGCAAGGTCAGCCTTCCCAGAGGTCACCGTGGAGGGGAGTCAGGGAGAAGCCAGGAATATCCCCTAGCTCCAAAACCTCTCCCCCACCCAGGTACCACCATGCCTGAAATTTCGCCATGAGAATTGAGGAACTGGATTAAGCATTGTTGCCCCTTTACTCCTGCAAGAAAGAACACATTTCATCCCGAACACGGGGTGGGTAGGAAGCGGGGCTCTGGGTGGTGTGGCTGTGCTGACGGTGTAGCCCGAAGCCTCCTAGATAGTTCTGATTTCAGATCATCTGTACCCATTTTCCATGGGACCAACTGGTGTCTCCTAGGGACAAAAGCCCATCCTTGTAGTTGTCTAGAGAAAGGAGTCCCGGGCAGGGAGTCCGGAGCTCTTGGTTCTGGCTCTGCCACTTGGCCAAGTTTCCCTTCCTATCCCTGGGCCTTGATTCATTGATCTCTACAATGGGGACTGTGACCTCACTCAAGTCCAGGGATCCTCGGGCTGATTCCCTTCCCTAACAAGAAGCGGGGACGTGGGCTTCAGAATGAAGGTGGCAATGTCCCTGGTGAGGGGAGGAGAGAGGAGAAAAGGGCCCTGGGGAGGAAGGTGGAGATGCTGGGATGAAACCTGCCAACTCTCCAGGTGCTGCCCACTAGCCAGATCCTGCCTCCTTCCTTGGATGCTTGGACCCCCAGGGAGCTCAATCAAGTCATCCCAGAGCAGCTTTGAGCCTGCACTCTGGCCAGCCTAGCCGTCAAAGCCATGCCCCAGGGCTCCCCTACTATGGGAGCAAGGAGATGCTTTGTCAAAGCTGCTCAGACTGTCACACCAGACCTCCGCTGGTGCTGGGGAAGTGACCAGCACAGAGGCCGGAGTACTGTCCATGCAGGAAAGAGCACGGGAGTTGGGGCAGGCAGGGACCTGGGCCAGAATCTGCACTTCATCCTTAATTCATTCTGTGACCTCGACCAGTCAGTCCCTCAGCTTCTCTGAGCCTCAGTTGCACCATCTGTAGAATGGGCTAATGATCCCTCTTAGAACCCATGGAGGCTCCCAGGACATTATGCACCCACTCTGCCTACCTCCATGCCTGGCACACAGTAGTTTTACAGAAGAATAATTCCCTTCCTCTAAGAAATGTATGGGTTTTTTTGTTTGTTTGTTTATTGTTTTGTTTGTTTGTTTGAGATGGAGTCTCGCTCTGTCACCCAAGCTGGAGTGCAGTGGCGCGATCTCGGCTCACTGCAAGATCCACCTCCCGGGTTCAGGCCATTCTCCCGCCTCAGCCTCCCGAGTAGCTGGGACTACAGGCACCCGCCACCACCCCCGGCTAATTTTTTTGTATTTTTTAGTAGAGACAGGGTTTCCCCATGTTAGCCAGGATGGTCTCGATCTTCTGACCTCGAGATCTGCCTGCCTCGGCCTCCCAAAGAGCTGGGATTACAGGCTGGAGCTACCACACTTGGCCTGTTTTTTTTTTTTTTTTTTTGGTTTGTTGTTGTTGTTGTTGTTGTTTGTTTGTTTGTTTGTTTTTGAGACAGAGTTGCACTCTGTTGCCCAGGCTGGAGTGCAGTGGCACAATCTCGGCTCACTGCAACCTCCCCCTTCTGCGTTCAAGCTATTCTCCTGCCTCACCCTCCCAAGTAGCTGTGACTACAGGCGCAGGCCACCATACCTGGCTAATTGTTGTATTTTTAGTAGAGACGGGGTTTCACCATATTGGCCAGGCTGGTCTCGAACTCCTGACCTTGTGATCCGCCTGCCTTGCCCACCCAAAGTGCTGGGATTACAAGCGTTAGCCATCGTGCCCGGCCAAGAAATGTGTGTTTAACTGTGCACTTGATCCTGGTCCCAACATTTAACTCAGGGGCTAAGCTCCTCCCACAAGGGGAGCTGGATTTACACAGTTGAGAAATATAATCACCACCACCACCCAGACTCCTGCCACCAGATCTCTGTATGTCACTGTGTAAGGTCCTGCCGGTGCAGGGCTACAACCACTGATAGTAACTACAACTGAGTGCACACTTACCATGTGCTGGGTGCTTCACACACTTTCACTGCCTCATCACATTCTCACCTCAAGCCACCAACCTGAGGAAACCCCCCATTTTACAGATGTGAAAACTGAGGATCAGCTCAGGGGTATGAAGTTCCTGCTCAGGGACCACACAGAGGTGGAAGGGACTCAGTCTCACTGTCTGCTGCAAAGCCCGTGCATTTACCACTAGGCTACCCTGCCTCTGGAGGCTGAGCAAAGCCTCTGTTTCTCGGTCCCCCAGGGAGGGCTACTGGGGAGAGCCCAGAGGATATAGCAGAGGCCTGAGTGACCCTCCTCACCAACCAGCAGATGACAATTTCACTTAATCCCAATTTCACCACATTAAGAGCTTCTCCTCCTTCTTTTCAAAAGAACTGGGCTTCAGGGTGGACTCCCAAAGTGGTTCTGAATTCTGGAGGGGCCAAGAGTGCGGTTATAATGCTGAGGGCACATCTCCAGGGTCATCATGTTTACCGAGTTCAATATGGACACAGGAGTCTTGGTGACGGTCCCCAGATATGTCAACTTGGAGTCATTCTGGGCAATCAGGGTCCTGGGGTCACTGCTGGGAAATTCCCACAATGCCTCAGTTCTCTCTGGGAAAGTCCAGCTGCGCCTCCAGACTGGGACTCAGTCGCCACACTTATGGGCCAGCCGCGGTGATCAAAGTTCTGTGGGTCTCTCCAGCACCCCCAGACACCCTGGCTGGGCCTGGGGACAGTCAGGGAAAGCTTCCTGGAGGAGGGATGATGGAGTAGGCCTTTGTGGACAGAGAAGATTCACGCAGGCAGAGAGAAGGGCATCTTCTCCAAAGAGTTTTCCTGGCACCATGGAGACGGCCAGCCTTCCTAGTCAAGCAGACCTGGGTTTGAATCCTTGGATGGACAAATAGATAGATGGATAAATATATTTTGAAAAAGAAGGAAGGAAAGGAGAAAGGGAGGGAGGGAGGAAGGAAGGGCTCATTAGTACTCATTTGTTAATTTCAGGGCTGCAGGCCCTTGCTGCCCGCATTTGCCCCTCCTGCAGAATCTATAACGTCAGTCAGGAGACGCTGGGTTACACTGCAGCCACAAGCAACTCCAAAGCCGGTGGCCCCACACGTGAAGCATTCGCTCCTGCTCACACTGCATGCCTGTGGATGGGAGAGCAGTGGGAGAGGCCCCAAAGCCCCATCTGCTCTGTGTCGTCCCCACCTGGGTCCCAAGTCACCCCCATCCTGCTAGTTGCTGCTTGCTGTCACATTTTGCTGGCCAAAGCCAGTCACACAGCCACCTCTAACTTCAAGGGGGTGGGAAGTGCATTCCTGCCTTAGATCCGGAAGGAGGAGAACCTGGATACCTCGCTGCCACACAAACCGTGTCCCATTCCAGCTGCCTGGAGCACTGTCCCCCAGTCAGGGGGGTGGGGATTGGGCAGGGAGGGGAGACAGCAGAAAGACCCTGGCCCCATGGCCTCCATGCAGGGATCCCAGTGGCCTGCAAAGGTATCCTCCCTCCCCAGCTCCCTGGCTCGGCTCGCTATGGGTAGAGACTTCACCATCAGCCAGACAGCAAGTCTCCCAGTTGGGGCTGGAGATAAGTCTTGTCCTGAACCACTCTCAGATGGATCCTTGCTCCCAGCTATGCCCCCAGGGCTCCAAGGGCAGGCCCTCAGGGACTAAAATGCTCCCTAGAGATAATCAAGTCCAACCCTTTCAATTACGGAGAAGAACGCAGGCTCAGAGAGCATGTGCCGGATTCCCATGGCACTGTTGGTGAAGGGCAGAGCAGGGTCTCTCGTGACCCTGTCCAGAGTCCCTTCCACCCTCCAGCTGCAGACAGGGACCTTCTGAATGGAATGCAAGAGACAGGATAAAATGTCTGCCCTTCCGCTGGCCAAAGTCTCACTGCTGAGCTTGACGGGGTCCTCGGGGGCAGCTGGGGGCCTTGGGACCTCTCCCACTGCTACAGGGGCCCATTCTCATCTGCAGGGGAAGGAGCACTGGATTTGAAGTCAGGCAGTCCTGTGTTCATGTCACGTCCTGACCGAGTGTCCTGGCCAAGACACTTCACCTCACTGGACCTCAATTTCCTGATCTATAAAACGGGGACAATGATACCTGCCCTGCCTAATTCACTGGACTCACGAGACGCTGTGGGAAGATTTCTCCCATTGCGACATATTCTACAAATGTGTATAAGGCAATGTTTTCATCCCCTTCTGCCCAGCCAGCCTGACCAGCCCTGGGTCCCCAGAGGCTCGCACAAGTTCTGGACAGAGGTGTATTCAGGGACTGTTTTGATGAACTGAATGTATTAATATATGTCCTTTTTTTTTTTTTTTTTTTTTGAGACAGAGTCTCTCTCTGTCACCCAGGCTGGAGTGCAGTGGCATGATCTCAGCTCACTGCAACCTCTGCCTCCTGGGTTCAAGCAATTCCCCTGCCTCAGCCTCCCAAGTAGCTGGGATTACAGGTGCCTGCCACCATGCCCGGCCAATCTTTGTATTTTTAGTAGAGACAGGGTTTCACCATGTTGGTCAGGATGATCTTGATCTCCTGATCTCATGATCCGCCCGCCTCGGCCTCCCAAAGTGCTGGTATGTTCTTAATTCATCTCATCAGGTAGCAGCCAACTTTAAGGCCAGTGCTGTGGATAACAAAGTCCCTCGGTCCTACGAGGAGCCCAAGCACATCTGTCACAGATATGGGAGCCTGAGAGGTCGCAGGCCACGCTAGGCGCTCAGCGCGCATCTCTGTATAATTTGGTGCATGGATTTATAGCCCATCTCCCCCACCAGCCTGTGTACTCCATGGACGCAGGAAACGGGTCTGGCTGGTTTTCTGCTAAATCCCCAGCACCTGGCCTGGGGCCTGACATGTGGCAGGTCTTCAGTGAATATTTATCGTCCAAATGAAGGCTCTTGTGGATCTGGCTCCGTTCCTTCCAGCAGTCCCATCTCTCTGCACCTCGAATTCTTTATCTGTAAGAGGTAAGGAGGTGGGAAAATAAGCTGAGATAGCGAAGAACTCAGATAACAGTTTACAAAGCCCTTGGGTCACCAAAAGGCTCTCAGTGGGCCTGGCTGCTATCATCACCATTACCATCACTACCATATTGCAGAGATGAGACAGATCCCATAGGGGCTGCAGAGGGCTGGGGAGGGCTCCAGCTGGGCCCCCAGTTTGTCCTGAAATACCACACACATTGCAAGTCCAGTGCCAGACCCACAGTTCCATTTCAGCTGCCAGACAGTGGTTCTTCTCCCCGTATTTTGGAAGAAGAAATGAAGAAATTGAGACTCAAGGCAACAAGAGAACTCGCCCAGGTCACACAGTGCCTACACACTTGATCATTTCCCGAGGGTCTCCAGGGTACCTGTCCCAGCAGCGACACATGCTTGCCTCATTTTATCATGCCCATCTTACAGGTGAAGAAATTGAGGCCCACGGAGGTCACAGGGCTTGCCTGAGAACCACAGCCAGTTAATAGCAAAAAAGCATCTCCTGCCCCTACTCGGGCCTCAGCCTCAGTTCCCGGTGCCCACTCCATCCCCAGGAGGCTGGGATCTGAGCAGGGCCCTGGCCACTCTCTGCCACTCCGGAAGTGCCCTGTGTCTGTACCTTGATCTCCACACCCACGGTGCCAGGAAACCCCGGCAGGGGCGGCAAACTGCGGGATATTTATAGCGAGTGTGCAGAAAGCTGCCACCCCCATCTGTTTACCCAACAACGCACTTCTCGCTGGCCACTTACAGCCCCGCCAGCCACAGACAGACCCTCTCGGTCGCCTCATCTATTTTTTCCTCCCCACTTAATTTTGCATCATCCCAGCTTCCAAAATAAACTTCCCCAAACCAGCCAGGCTCATTCTGGCCCAGAATCCCTGCCCGAGAGCCCCCTTCAGCCCCTGCCCCCACATCAGCCTATGCAGCAGAACCACCAAACCCAACCCGGCCCCTTGGCTGCCTTTGGCCTTGATTTAGAAGCAGCTGCTCCTGCCCCGGCGGGTTTCTGACAAGGCAGTGCCGGGGCGTCTGTCTCTGCAGGGATGCCGGCTGGGCTTCTGTGTACATAGTTGCTGGTAGGATGCTGAAGATACTGCCCCCTGTGCCCTATCCACCTCCCCAACACACATGGACACACACACACACGTATGCACACACACAGAAACACGGAGCCCCACAGGCGTCAGCCTCCTCCAAGACTTCTCTCTCATTCCCTGGCCCAAGCTGGCCTCTTCCAGCTTTGCATGGGGCCCAGCCACTCCTCACCTGCCCACCCACCGCTCTGAACGTTTCCTTCCTCAGTCCCACTCTGCCATTTCACCTCCGGGCCTTTGGACATGCTCTTCCCTTAGCCTAGAACACTAGAACAGTTTTCCCCTCACCACCAGCCAAGTTTACCTTACCAATCCCTCGGGCCTAAACGCTATGTCACCTCTTTCAGGAAATTCCCTGTCCAGCGTAGGGGAGGCGGTGCGTCCTGGGCCATCCTACCTTCCACCAGGCCAAGAGACACTGATAAGTCACACCTAGGGTGGAATGGGGCCCCCACCCGACCCTTACCCCCACCCCAATTCTCCATGAATTTCTCAGCCCAGCCCTGGCCCTGCACACAGAAGCAAACCAGCTCTCTCACCCCTAGGAGAAAGCACTCCCGCACCCCAGGACCAGACAGCATCATTCAGCCCATCCCCCTGTTGCAGCCAGGGACATCTCAATCATTCCAGAATTACCATTCTAACTTCATGTTCGATCCCTTGAGTTGCAGGTTTTTCAGGCTACTAATTCACAAGACCATTTATTTCTTCTAAGTTTCTTTGCAAAGGTTGAGGATAGGAAAGGAATTAATGTTATGTCTATTTCCATTTAAAAGAAAGATACTCTTAGGCCCATTTTTGGATAAAGAAACTGTAGCTTAGAGAATTCCCCTTCAATTATTCATTCAGCACTCACGCACTGAGCTCTCACCACATCCCAGGCACACCACAGCACCAGGGGCACAGCAGTGGGCAAAACAGCCACAGCCCCTGCCCTCCTGGAGGCCCCAAGCTGCGGGAAAAGACGCATTCAACAGATGATTACACCAATAACTATTGAATAACCATTTGTATTAGGTTGACAGTGTTTCAAAGCTCAGGACTAAGACAGAATATGTAATCAGAAGCCCACAGAAGCCTTCTCAGACCTGTTATGGAAGTTGAGACCTGCAGCAAATTAGTCCACTAAAGAGCAAGTTGAGACCAGGCACAGTGGCTCACACCTATAATCCCCACACTTTGGAAGGCCGAGGCGGGGGGATCACTTGAGCTCAGGAGTTCGAGACCAGCCTGGCCAACATGGTGAAACTCCATCTCTACTAAAACTACAAACATTAGCCGGGCATGGTGGCATGGTCCTGTAGTCCCAAACTAGTCAGGAGGCTGAGGGAGGAGAATCGCTTGAACCTGGAAGGCAGAGGTTGCAGTGAGCCAAGATGATGCCACTGCACTCCAGCCTGGGCGACAGAACAAGACCCTGTCTCAAAAAAAAAAAAAAAAGCAAGTGGAGGGGCATTCCCAGCAGGAGAAACAGCACACGCAAAGGCCTGGAGAGACCTCTTGACCTCCCAAAGTGCTGGGATTACAGGCACATGCCACCGTGCCCAGGGGTACAGTGTCCCAGGTACTCAGAAGGCTGAGGATTGCTTGAGCCCAGGAAGGCTACAGCAAGCCATGACTGTATTACTGCACTCCAGTCAGTGACTGGACAGCAAGACCCTGTCTCTAAAAAAAAAAAAGAAGGAGGGAAGGAAGGAAGGAAGGAAGGAAGGAAGGAAGGAAGGAAGGAAGGAAGGAAGGAAGGAAGGAAGGAAGGAAGGAAGGAAGGAGACATTCAAGTGCAATTTGGCACCTCATGCAGTAATCCTTAGCTGTCAGTTACATTTCTGTTACCACGACCTTGACCAAATACTGCTTCTAATTTACCTTGAATTTTTCTTTATCAGTCAGGCCTTTTTCTGAGACTTCAGAATTACAGGTGTCCAGATTGTCTGCCTCCCTGTTAATGGTCACTGCCAGACTAGCTTTTCATTCCTCCAAGTTCCTCTGATTTCTTCCCTTGTAGGTGATGTCAATTACCTTTGAGAAGAAGTCAAGTTAACACTGCCCACCCCAAGCTTCCCCGAGGCAATGGGCTGCATTAGAGGTCTGCCATGTGGAAGGGATGGGTCTAACAAGGGCCTTACCACTCCTGAATAGTGTGTTTCCCAGGTTGGGTCCCGGGATGTTCTCCTAACATCAGCTTCAACACACACTCGGATTAACCTTCTGTTGAAGGTCCAGCACTAGCAAAGCCTCCACGTCCCCCGTGTGCCACTCTGCTTCCCAGAGGAGTGGTATCCCTTCCAGGTCAAGCCATTTTGAAAATTCAAGCAGGGGCCACGTGCGGTGACTCACACCCGCAATCCCAACACTTTAAGAGGCTGAGGTGGGCAAATTGCTAGAACCTAGGAGTTTGAGACCAGCCTGGGCAACACAGTGAGACCCTGTCTCTTAAAAAAAAAAAAAAAAAGACACACACACACACAAAAATTAGCTGGACATGGTGGTGCATGCCTAGCATTCCGGCTACTCAGGAGGCTGAGGTGGGAGGATCTTTCTTGACCAGGAGGTCGAGATTGCAATGTGAGCTGTGATTATGCCAGTGCACTCCAGCCTGGAGGATGGAACAAGACCCTGTCTCAAAAAAAAAAAAAAAAAAGATTCGGCCAGGCACGATGGCTCACATCCGTAATATCAGCACTTTGGGAGGCCGAGGCGGGCAGATCACGAGGTCAGGAGATCGAGACCATCCTGGCTAACACAGTGAAACCCTGTCTCTATTTAAAACTGCAAAAAATTAGCCAGGCGTGGTGACGGGTGCCTATAGTCCCAGTTACTCGGGAGGCTGAGGCAGCAGAATGACGTGAACCCAGGAGGTGGAGTTTGCAGTGAGTCGAGATTGCGCCATTGCACTCCAGCCTGGGTGACAGAGCGAGACTCCATCTCAAAAAAAAAAAAAAAACAGATTCAAGAAGAATGTTCAGCTGCAACAAGTGTTTTCACCACAGTCCTCTGTTTCTAGAAGTAAAGAGCAAGCTCCCAGCTGACTCAGTGAGGTGACAAGAAGATAAAGACAGACAGGAGTCAGCTTCCGTGACTCAATCCAGTCAGAAAGACCAAGCAAGGACAGGAGCCCTGTGAGGGAATCAGAATCATGACCTGAGGCTGGGCCAGTGGACAAGACCCCAGACCTGTAGGCCAGGCTGTGCAGGGGGATCCCAGGACGGCAGGTAAAGGTGAATGCCGTCACCCTGATCAGTGAGAGCCCCATCCTTCAGGTGGATGGAAAAGGGATACCTGCCTTCTCCTAGGCAGGGAGGGGCTGGGGCATAACAAGGTCATAACCACTCCAGGGTGAAATGAGGACTGCTGCAAGTATAGCCCTTAGAATCCTGGAATCACAGGACATTGGGGAATTTTTCTTCTCAGCATTACAAGAAACTGAAGAGAGAGGAGGTTAAAATATCCTGAGCGTGGTGGCTCACACCTGTGATCCCAGCACTTTGGGAGGCCAAGGCGGGCGGATCACCTGAGATCAGGAGTTCAAGACCGGCCTGGCCAATATGGTGAAACCCCATCTCTACTAAAAATACAAAAATTAGCTGGGCGTGGTGGCAGGTGCCTGTAATCCCAGCTACTTGGGAGGCTGAGGCAGGAGAATCACCTGAACCTGGGGGTGGAGGTTGCAGTGAGCCAAGATCGCGCCACTGCACTCCAACCCAGGCAAAAGAGCAAGACTCCATCTCAAAAAAAAAAAGAAAAAGAAAAAAGAAATCTCAGGGTTCCAGGTGGAGAAAATGGGCTTCACCTAAAGCAGGAAAGACTGCAGTTAGACATGAGGTAGGAATACTGATCATCCAACTGGCAGCATGTGGAATGAACTCCCGAAGGCAGATGTAGGTTCAGCATTCCCAGGACCGAATGCAAAAAGACCTGCCCTGACTGGTGAGGCTCGACCACAAGGGCCAGCTTTCCCGAGTCTGACAACCCCTCCTCCATGGCAAAAGATTCCATAATGAGGGCACTTTTAGTATGTGTTAATGGCAAAATAACAAAAAGCCAACATAACCCATTCAGACTTTAGAGCATATACAGAAAGTCCAGGAACAGAGGAACAGGTTAACTGACAGCACAAACAGGCACTGCCGAGTGGGGCACCCTCCACAAATCAACTTCATGTCTGCACCAGCCAAGGACATTTTATTTTTATTTTTATTATTTATTTATTTATTTATTTATTTATTTATTTTGGGGGGATGGAGTTTCGCTCTTGTTCCCCAGGCTGAAGTGCAGTGGCACAATCTCAGCTCACCGCAACCTCCGCCTCCCGGGTTCAAGTGATTCTCCTGCCTCAGCCTCCTGAGTAACTGGGATTACAGGCATGCACCACCACACCTGGCTAATTTTGTATTTTTAGTAGAGACGGGGTTTCTCCATGTTTGTCAGGCTGGTCTCAAATTCCCGACCCCAGGTGATCTGCCTTCCTCGCCCTCCCAAAGTGCTAAGATTACAGGTGTGAGCCACCACGCACGGCAGCCAAGGGCATTTTAAAAAGCCACAACTGGGGGAAAAAGGGGCATGGCTCTAGATTAATAAAAATCAGGAGACATAACAAATATCACAGGTGGACCTTGTTTAAGCCCTGATTGGAGAAGCCATCAGTAAACAGACTTTTTAAAAACTATTGGGGACATTTGATTCTGATGTTGGCATTAATTTCATTAGGTAAGATAATAACATGGTCGTCATGCAAGAAACTGTCCTTGTGTTCCGAGACTGTAGTGTACTGGCAAATGTTTAACAACCAGCTCTCTGAGGTGGGGAGGTGGAGGGGAGCCCTGGTTTGTGGTGTATGCCAATTCTCATGGTGTAAATACTCCCACCATGGCCGATTTCAAGCTAACAACATGATGTCCCTGAACATGGAGTTAGGAAGAGATGTGCTAGCCAGGTCTTAGCCGCTGAAACCAGTGGCTCTGGCATGCCGCTGGTTTTAGAGCTGCACACTGGAGTTTGTATGGGCGAAACAAAAAGGTATCTGGCATGTGTTTTGAAATAACTTAGTAAAGATTTTTAAAAGTAGATGAAGCAGGCCAGGCACAGTGGCTCACGCCTGTAATCCCAGAACTTTGGGAGGCCAAGGCAGGTGGATCACCTGAGATTAGGAGTTTGAGACCAGCCTGGTCAACACGGTGAAATCCCGTCTCTACTAAAATTACAAAAATCAGTCGGGCGTGGTGGCACTCGCCTGTAATCCCAGCTACTTGGGAGGCTGAGGCAGGAGAATCGCTTGAATCCAGGAGGCGGAGGTTGCAGTGAGCTGAGAGCACGCTATTGCACTCCAGCCTGGGTGAAACAGCGAGACCCCATCTCAAAAAAAAAAAAAAAAAAGTAGATGAGGCAAATGGGATGAAATATTGGTAATTGTTGAATCTGGGTAATTCAGATATGGGTGTTTATTAATACTATTATTCTTTATTGTGTATATTTGAACATTTTCACAGTAAAACATTTAAAACTGTGATTATCTTCTATATAGGAGGAAGGCTTTTAGTCCAAGAATTCTGGGTGTTCACATTGATTTCTAGACCTCTACTCTAAACCCACAGCCTCCCAGCGGTCTGAAGGTAAAGAATGAGAACCACACGCTTAAATCCATCTTTTGATCATCAATGGGTCATAACCAAGGTTATTCTACAGACCCAGGGCTAGGTGAAGGGTGGAAAGAAAGCCCTAAAAGGAAAAAGAAACCTATGTCCTGATTGGCAGTCCTGGGTGTACCACCTGCTAACTGTGTGATGATCTTAGGCAACTTAACTGGACTCTCTGAGCCTCTATTTCCTCATTGGCAAAATAAGGGTACTAATAGCTTATGGTAAAGATTAAATGCAATATGTAGAAACAGCTTTTGAGGCGTTCTGTGACAAACAGTAGGATGCTCAGTAAATATTGACTTCCTTCCTTCCCATAGGGACCTGACAGGGGTTACGGGGGCATGAGTGAGCTGTTAAAAGTACAGTCCCCATCTAAAGTCAAAGATCGCTCTTCACCCGAGAAACTGGGTCCCACTTTGCCAAATCTCCCATTTCTCAAGAGAAGCTGGAGATCTAGCTTCTTATGTGAAATTTCCCAATCTGGAAATAGTATCAATAAATTCATGTACTTGAAAACACGCTAGGCAGGCCAAGCAAAACACCTCCAGAGACCACAGGTGCACAACTTCTGGTTTCAACCATAGAACAAGATTAAGCGCTAACAATCCCTGAAGCCTTATTCAACGTTCACTGAAGCTGGGCCCTGTGCTCAGAAGCCTTTACCCACCTTATCTATTGATTCCTCATGACATCACTATGATCCCCTTGAACAGATGAGGAAACTGAGGCTCAGAGAGGCAAAGAGATCTGTCAGGGCCAGGAACAAATGCAGGTCTTCCCCAGAACTTGCTGGTGCACTTCACTGCTTCTCTAGATTCCCACAGGAGTCTTTAAGGAGCGAATGCCAGTCCCAGAGAGGGGCAAGGACTTGCCCAGGGCTGCACGTACATGGCTGGTTGGCTGGGACTGACCAGGTTTCCCATTCCCTCCCTGGTCAGGGTGAACAGCCTTGGAGGACACACCTGTGCAGATCTGCCCAGCCAAGCCCAGCACAACGTAGGCCATAGTGGCAGGGGAAAAAACTACCTTTTATCTCCTTGAAAAATGCAGGGATAGGCATTAAGACTTTTCTAGACCCCAATTAGCTGGCTGTAGTGGCAGGCACCTGTAATCCCAGCTATTCGGGAGGCTGAGGCAGGAGAATCGCTTGAGCCCTGCAAGGCAGAGGTTGCAGTAAGCTGAGATCGCACCACTGCACTCCAGCCTGGTGACAAGAGCAAGACTCCATCTCAAAAAAAAAAAAAAAAAAAAGAATTTTCTAGACCCCGAGCCTAGTGCCCCCAGTTTCTTCACCTCACAAATCTGGGAAATTGGACTAGAAATCCCGGTCACCAGCTGACCAGACACTCTGTTACCAGTTGCTTCCAGGACTGAACTGGAGAAACATCCAACCACATTGCTTTGGGCCCACTGCCTGAGAACTGGCAATAACTTAGACAGGTTGAATGTGACTCTTTCTGATTAAAAACTTGGCTAGGTTTCCCTTCCTTGGTGAATTTTCATAGTTATTAAGGAGGGAGAACTAACTCCAGAAACCGGCTGCTCAGGAAGTTAAGGAATTGGTCCCTTCGAGAAAGATACGTTCTGATTCCATTATGTGTGAGGTGTTCATGGCGCTGGGCACAGGGAGGCATACAGTGTGGAGGTCTCTGCCTTGGATTTTGAGGGTTTAATAGTAACCCCCAGGAAGAGTCTACAGAAACCCCATGAGCTTCCCCTTCTGAACACAGACATTAATCCTGACATGTGGAAGACTTTTGTCCATTGAACAGCTTTGTGCTGGCTCAGTGCCCAGACCACCTGCTTCCAAACCCTGGCCATGCTGCTAACTGGGTGACTCTAGGCAATGCACTTGAACGCTCTGTGCCTCAGCTTCTCCATATGTAAAATGGGAATAACATTTACCTATGTGATAGGGTTGTTAATATGTCTTACAGCAGTTTTAGAGGCACACCTGGGCTTCCCCTCCTATAAATGGAACTAATAACAGTATCTACTTCCTAGAGCTATGGCCAGGATTCCATGAGTTAATGCAAACAGGCAAAGCACTTGGAACGGTGGCTGGTATATAGAAAGCACCAGACGCACTCTGACTACTGATATTAAAGAGCTATTCACAATTTGACTTTTTAATTAATTTGCATTGACACTTTCACAGTTGGGCTGTTCTTGAAAGTTAGAAGAGGATTTCCTCCACGAGAATTTCTCATTAAGAATTTCCGGCCGGGCACGGTGGCTCACGCCTGTAATCCCAGCACTTTGGGAGGCCGAGGCGGGCAGATCACGAGGTCAAAGATCGAGACTATCCTGCCCAACATGGTGAAACCCCGTCTCTACTAAAAACAATACAAAAATTAGCGGGGCGTGGTGGCACGCACCTGTAGTCCCAGCTACTCAGGAGGCTGAGGCAAGAGAATCTGTTGAACCTGGGAGGCGGAGTTTGCAGTGAGCCAAGATCACGTCACTGCACTCCTGCCTGGGCGACAGAGCTAGACTCCATCTCCAAAAAAACAAAACAAAACAAAACAAAAAAACAGATTTTCCACTGACTCAGAGCAAAGGGCTCCTCCTCTCCATTATCACAGCTTGGGGAGAGACTCTGGTTGGTGGCTCCAGTTCTTTACCTCCTGGGTTCAGCTTGGTCCTGCTCACAGGGCTCACTCACACCCACTCATATGCATCTCCCAGCACCCCAGGAGAAGGCGAGTCAGGTAACATTGTTCCCACCTGATGGATACAGAAACTGAAGGTCCTGCAGCTTCCCAAAGTCAAGTGTCATGTGCTTTGGGACAGGGGTTTAAGCCCAAACACCTGAGTCCCAGGCTCAGGGTGGTATGGGAGCTGGGGATGTGGCTCTGGAGTCCCAGGTCCACCGTTTTCCTTAAGAAAGTCACCCTGGTGTCTTCATCTGTAAAATGAGGGTGACAACAGTACCTACTTCCTAGATTTGTTGCAAGGATTGAATGAGTCAAAGCGTGTAAAGCACTTAGAACGGTGCCTGACATACCAGGGCTCAACACTTGAGTGGCATGAGGCATCCTAGGTGGCCTGGCACAGTCTTGGTCTATGCCTGGTAGCCTGGCAAATCTTCCAGTTAGAGCCCCCCGTCACTCTTGAAAACATCCTGGTTTGGAAGAAAATTATACGGCCATCCTAACATAATTGCCTGTTGCCATCTAAATTATTATTGTTGTTATTATTATTTTCCACCATACCACACTGAGTCTCCAGGAAGTGAATATGTTGGTTCAAAATAGGTCAGCACTTCAGTACCACCCTTAAACCCAGGTGTGAGTGGCCCCTACCCTGGGGACTCCCCCAGTCTAGCCCTTCTCCAGCTAACCTCTCATCACAAAGAGGGAAGACCATGGGACAAGGGGACATGCCCACCTGGAGCTTAAGCCATCTCCACTAGAGCACACTCTGGGTGCCCAGGCCTCTGGGGTTCCCTGCACAGATGGCCCTTGGCCCACTGCCAGGATCTGTGTGGGTCTCTTCCCCAGAGCCAGCCTGAGGACAGAGTGCACCACTGGTGTGCCCAGCCCTAAGCCTGAGGGGCGACCAAGGGGCTGAGCTTGCATGTGCAGGCTGAGATGTTCATGAGTGTGCACAAGACCCTTGAAGGACAGGACAGAGGCAGAGGTAGGAAAAGGTAGGGGGCAGGGGCACAGGCCAGGCACTAGGGGTCCCCTCTCCCTGTGCCACTAGCCCCAGGGCAAGGTCTGAGAAGTATGAGAATGCCACACCCAAAGCCAGCTTTCCGCCTTGTTAGGAAAGTGTATTTATCAAGATAGAAGAATAGAACATATTTTATTTTGCATTTTGTTAGCTTGATTTATAGCCTGCAAATATTTGGACATATGGTACATGAACCTCCATCTGTACTCTTGCCCAGCCCCACAAATCTCTGCCACATTCTGCCCAGTCCCAATACCAAATGTTTACTGAGCCCCTCCTCTGTTCTGAGCCCAGGGGACCCGAGGGCACCATCCCAGCACCCGAACATGATGGCCTCTGTGGGAGCAAATTTCATACTCCAAAATCAGTGAAGAACTGAGGTCAGGGGTGAGGGCATGGACCTGGTCCTTGCCTCTGTTCCCAACCCCTAGGGAGGTGGGACAGGTCCCTCCCTTTCTGGACCTTAGTTTTACTGTTTAGGTAAGAGTCCCTCTAGCTCTGAGCAACTGGGGGATGCAGCCTGGAGGATGAGTAGCACACAGAATCAGATCAGTGACCTGAGAGGGTGTGGCCTGGATTTGGGCAGACAATTCTTAGGGGTTACAGTGGTGTGGAATTGAGCTCTCTGGACTAGCCAAGCACAGGCTGTTGCAGCCCATTCCGTTCCATTCATTTATTCCTTCCACAAACATGGCAGCCACCGCCCTGTGCCCGAAACCAGCAAGAGGCTGAATCCGCCTGGTATGGGAGGATAAATAGAACAAGCACATAGAAAACCAAATGCAAAGTAAGACTTGGTGAGCGGGCCAAGAGAGCTTGCCTAAACTCCTCCTGTCCTCCCAATCGCAGCGTCTTAAGCCCACTTCTCGGATGAGAAAACGGAGGCTCAGAGTCAAGACCCTGCTGCCTGGGGCGTGCCCAGATCTTGTGGCTAGCCAGACGCGAGGTTTCGGATTCCCACAGTCTCGGGCCACTGTCCCAAGCTGCCCAAAGCTGGGGAGGCCCCGTCCAGCTCCCGGAAAGCTGTAGGGAGGTGAGCGCCAGGGAGGGGCTGGGCCGCAGGACGCGGGGGCCAGGAGGCAGGGAGGGACCGGGTGGGGGGCGGCCGGGAGACATCCAGCGCCCAGATGTGCAGCCCCAGGCACCCGGAGCGCCAGCGCCTGGGTGCGCGCAAGTGGCAGCCGCGCTCCGGTGGGTCTGCCGCGGTCGGACCGGGGTCTGGGCTCCCAGGGGCCGGCGGGGGGCAGTGGCGGGGTTGGGGGGCAGCGAGGGCCGCGCTGCAGTGCCCGCAGCGGCGTGTTGGGGGAGCTGTGCCCGCCCGTCCCCGAGGCCCGGGCGGCGGCCGGGCAGCTGGGTCGCCGCGCCTCTAGCCCGGCCGGGCTAGGCGGCGCGCAGCCAGGCGTGCCTGGAGCGGGCTCGGGCCCCAAGTCCTCCGGAGCGCCCAGCCGGGGAGGCCCCCGGAGCAGCCCAGTCCCGCGGGCTAGGGCGGCAGCCGCCGCCGCTCCGGCCCGCCCCCGGGGGGGTGTCCCGGGCCGCTGGGCCCGCCCAGGTAACCCCATCCTCGGCCCGCCCCCGGCCCGCCCCCCCGGCCGCCCGCCCGCCCGCCCGCCTCCGCCGCCGCCGCCGCCGCCGCATCCCGGCTCTGGGGCGGCGCTGACAGTCTGGTCCGCGCCGGGCAGCGGGCGCAGCAGCGGGCAGGCTGCCGGCAGGCACACGGAGGCAGAGCCCCGCCGCGCGCGCCCCGGCCCGCCCGCGGGCGCCCACCTGCCGCCCCGACGGGAGGCCCCCCGCGGCCGCAGCCGCTGCCCCGGGCCGGGCGCCCGCGGCGGCACCATGAGTCCCCGCTCGTGCCTGCGTTCGCTGCGCCTCCTCGTCTTCGCCGTCTTCTCAGCCGCCGCGAGCAACTGGCTGTAAGTCGGGCCGGGGCCGGGCGGGGCGGGGCGGGGCGGGGCAGGCCCCGGGGGCAGCGGCCGGTGCCAGGCGGCGCGGGGCAGCGGGCGCGGGGCAGCCCGGCAGGTGTCTCGGCCGCGGGACCGGAGGCTCGCTCGCTCAGCTGCCGCCGCCACTGCCCGAAAGTCCCTCTGCACACCCGGGGTCCCCTCCTGCCCGGGTCCGGCTCCCTGCTCAGAGGCGTCAGGGGTGGCGGCGGCGGCGTCCGCACCGGTAGGCGGCTCGGGGCGCTCGAGGGCGACAGGGGTGCGAGCGCGGGGCGGTGGCCCGGAAGGGGCGCCGGGCGCGGGGTGCAGTCCAGCCGGGCTGACAGGTCGCCGAGGAAGCCCATTGCAGGGAAGGGCTCTGGGACATAATAGCAGGTTAATCCCGAGAAGTCCGGAGCGAGCTCCCCGCGCCGAGCTGCGCCGCGCTGCGGGCTGGGCTGGAGGCGTGCAGGGACCTGTTTCTGCTTGAGGGGTGGGAGCCGGAGATAGAAGGAAGGGACCAGGATGCCTGGTCTCCCAGGGCCCGGGGCTGGCGCCGGCGCTGGCCGGGCCTTGGTTTTTCCCTGGGGCAGGAAGAAACTCCGTCCAGACGTTAAAGAAGACAACGGCCCCCCACCTTCCCGTGTCTAGCCTAAGGAGGAGGGGTGGTAACCGCTGGTGACCTGTCTGTTTCTCCTTGACTGGGTTTGCGCTCAGGGCGCTCCCTGGGTAGGGGCGGAAGGTTTGCTGCGGGGAGGGAGACTAAAGGGATGAGCTCCAGTGAGTGGGTGGACAGGGAGCAAGAGGACCTGCACTCCTTTCATCCCCTCTCAGGGACGGTTCCCCATGCCCCGCACTTAACCCTGGCCCCAATTCCTCCTGCCCAGAGCTCTGCCACCATCCGCTGCGGGCAGCCAGTGGGGAGCCAAGCTCCAATATTGATCTGAAAAGCATGGGGTGGGAAGGGGGATCGCCAACAGTGTAGCTGGGGTTTCCATGGAGACAGGGAGAGAGGAAAAAATTCTCTCTGCATCAAGACCAAAGAACAAATATCTCTCATGAAATTGCCCCGAGTGTCCAATCGCTGTTGCTATGAGGTCATTGTGGCCAGCCAGAGCCCTCCAGGCTGGAAGGAGTGTGTTCGTTGGGGTCAGAGCCACCCAGGGCTTGGGGGACAGAGGTGATGTAGAATTCTCCCAGCTGTTCCGAGAGCAAACGACTCCAAGGCAGCCCGAAGTGGCTGCGGAGCTTTTGTTTTTCTTGGAGACTTAATTTGATTAACACTTCAGGAGCAGTGGCAGAGTGTACAGAAAGCAGGGCACTACCACCTTCTCCCACTGCCCCCCTGCAGGCCACCCCCTGAATGGAGCCTGGGTCGCAGAGCTGGGGAGGGAGCTGATTTGGACTTGGAGGACCCTGGGTGTCCCCGGAGCTGGTTCTTGAATGCATAGGTTCAGAGCCGGCATCTCCAAAACAGATCTGAGCATCAGGAGGAGCAAGAACTGGGTCTCACCTGCCCAGCACCGCCAAAGCCACAAAAAACAAAGAATAAAAAGTGGCAGTCCAAGCGTCTGGCCCAGGCCTGCATGGAAGACAGCTACATCTGCAGGGGGAAGTCCTTCAGGAGCATCTCATCTTTGACTCATTTTACAGATGAGGAAACTGAGACCTAGGGAGGGGAAGCTACCTGCCCAAATTCAGAGCTGAGAACTGAACCCAGGTGTTCTGACTCCCAGGCAGTGACCCTATACCCCCTTCCCTGAAGCTGTCCCAAAGTGGAGCCAGCATGGCCCGGTGGCATCACCACTCACCTTCACCCATGTCCACCCCCAAAATCCCAGCGGGGAAGGCAGCCTCGGCTTTGGATCATGCAAACTGTGGGGAATTCCAGCAACTCAGTTCTCCTGCCTGTGCCGTTGGGGGTGGGGTGAGGAGGGGCGGCCTAGGAGAAGAGAGGTTGGCAAACCTGTTCTCTGCAACGGTGATGGTTCAGGTTGCCACGAAGCAGGTCTCTGGATGACCCAGCTCGCTCCTGCTCCACCCCCGGCTTCAAGCCAAGGGTCTCTCTGCTCTGCCCAAGGCAAGAGGAACAACAGGCTTCCCAGGACCCTCCCAAACCAGAGAGGGTATGAAGAAGACACTGGGCACATACCAAGGTTGGGTCCAATATTTACCAACCTCTATCGAACCATCAGCTGGCCAGGAATGGCAGCTCTGGGGGACATGGATGTCACAGCCTGGCCTCCCACAAGCCTGGAATCTAGGTAGAAAGACATGATAAAACCACGACTGGGTGGAATGGGGCGCATGCTCTATGGCTGTGAGAGAAAAGAGCTGAGTGCGAGCCCGAGCAGGCACAGAGGGGGACTTGGTCTGAAGACTGTAGGATCATAACAATAATAATTATTATGATGACTCCCACAGCATGATCTAAATCCCAACGTTTCCATCCCATTACAGATGAGAAGATTGGGGATTGCAGAGGTAACTGCCCAAGTCACCCAGCTGGTAAATGCCAGAGGTGTCTGACTGAAAAGCTGCCTCTAGAAGGAAAAGCTTTGGGCAGGCAGGTGTCCATGCAGGCATGGTGGCTGGCACTGTGTCTTCTCAAGCGTGAGGTATGAAGAGGCCTGGCCCTGAGAGGATAGCTGACAGCACCTCCTGAGGAGCAAGGTCTAGGTTCCACTCACCTCCCAATACCCTGGAGTCAGGCTTCAGTCCAGGGTGGGTCTGTTGGCCAGTGGCGAGAGCCGGGGCTATCTGTTGTCTCAGAGGGGCGGGTGGCCTAGTGGGGAGGCCAGGTGTCCCGCCGCGTGCAGCTGTTGGGCAGGATGGAGCCTGGAGCTGGGAGGGCAGCCTGAGGCCTGGGCAGGCCCAGAGAAGCTGGGAGCTGTTGATTAGACTCTCTTGTCTGGCACCCGGAGGAGCCGGCTGACAGCTTGTGATGGCTCACACCACTGAGGGAGGGCCGGATGGATGAAGAGTCCCTGGGGGAAGGCTGGGGCTCTGCCCTTAAGGAGGCTACCCTGCCACAGACCTGAGCTCAGCAATGTTTCTGAATGTCCCCTCTTCCCTGCACTGAGGCTGTACCGGGAGTCAGGACACCTGGGTTCCAGTCCCAGCTCTGGGCCACATACTGGGTGGCCCCTTCCTCCCTCGGGGCCACAGTCCTCAGCAGATCGTTCTGAACCCCAGATGGAAGTACTGGGGAGGGTTAGGGAATAAATAAGCTAAGGTCTGAGGATTGTGGATTTCTCAGAGGAGGGTAGTGGGGCTCTAGCAGAATCCCACGGGGGAGGGGAGGGAGCCCATGCTGCACTCGGAGGCAGGCCAGCGGCATGGCCAAGAAGTGGGTCTTTGAGATCCAACTGAGCTCTACCCTGCCCAGCTGAGTGACCTTGGACAGGTTACTTAACCTCTCTGAGCCTCGGGTTTCTCATCTGTAAAATGGAGCCCATTGATGCAAATGGTGCACAATGGTGGTTGGTAAGAAAGAGTGAACCCATACATGTGGCGAACTGGCAAGGGGCCAGGCACGTTGATGGAAATGGCAGCCATGGCAGCTGCCGGAAGCAAGGGCTGCTGTCAGGGAGCTACAGGGCCGCGTCCCTATTGATAAGGGTGGTGGAGAAAACGGGCCTTCAGGTTGCTGCTCCCGAGCCCTGTTTATCCCAGTCTGTCCCACCCAGATCCACTGATTTAACACAGATAGGATCTTAGGCTGCAACCCCCTTGCTCAACAAGGGCCCCCGCAGGAGCCTCCCAGAGTCAGGAAGACCTAGCCTGGCTCACAAGCCAATCATGTCGGGCAGAGGAATTGCTGCTGGGAGCACCTTTCAGTGCCCTGGGGGCAGTGAAGGACGCATCATGCTTTCCACTGGCTTTGAGTCCCCACTGGTGTGCAACTTCGGGCCAAGCTCCCCTGAGCCTGCTTGCCCAGGGGCCGGGGGGGGGCAGTTTATATCTCCCTTGGTCTTTGGTGGAGTGAAGCCCAACACTCTGGGCACAACTCCCTGGGGCAGGGATGGGGCAGAGCCAGCCCAGATGTGCAGTGCCAGCCACGCAGGTAAAGATGTGGCCCACCTCCTCCAGGAAGTGTCCCCCTGATTCCCAGCTTTTAAAGATCCCTCTCTCCCCTTAAATAGTCAAAAACCCGTCTCCTTAGAGCTCCTCCATGGCCCTGGGCAGTGAATTACAATCACAAACACCTTCCCAGTACTTTACAGTTCACACCAGGATTTCTCAACCTCCATATCACTGATGTTTGGGACCGGATACGTCTTCTGTGTGGGTCTTTTCTGTGCATTGTGGGATATTTAGCAGCATCCCTGACCTTTACCGTCTAGATAGCCTGTAGCATCCCCCCAGGTGACAACATAAAATGTCTGCAGACTTTGCCAAATGTCCTCTGGGGGCGCAAAATCATTCCCCCAAGAATCGGTGGTTTACAAAGACCTTTCACAACCATTACCCTGTTTGAACCACACACCCTCCCCGCCATGCCTCACCACAACTACTTTCAGAGGAGAGGAGCGTAGATTACTTTCAGCCCTACTTCAGAGGCCCAGACGTGCGATGACTTTCCCAAGGTCATTCTGCAAATCAGAAGCAGGACTGGAACTGCTCTCCCATGTCCAGATTTTACAGCTTTCATCCCCCGCCTATAGAACCGTTTCGTATTATATATAACTCTAGTCTAATCGTGTGGTTTCTTTACTGCTTCTACAAGGTTATAAACATCTGGAGGCCGCGGCTGTGGCATAAACACCTCTGAATATCTCACAGTGCCTGGCACGTGCCTGCCGGGTACTAGGTGCTCAGCCAATCTTTGATGGATGAATGAAAGGCGGGCTTGTTCAGAGGGTTCTCAGCTGTTGTCCAATGGTAGCCCCTCTTCAAAGGCCTGCAGTAGGAGGAAGGCTCTGCTCCACTGCCCTGAGGCTCAGGTGATACTAAAAGGCACAGAGTTGGGTGACAGGAAGTGTGACTGTTGCCCCCCAGATCTGCTGCTCTGCCCCTCACTCCTGGGCTGGAACAGACCCTGAGAGCCAGGCTGAGTGTTTCTCCGCCAGCACTGCAGCGCCCCAAGACCAGGCTGTGCCCGAGGGGGTGGTTCAGGCAGCAGTCACAACCCAGCTGTCTGCTATGGTTTGACTTTCTTCCCTCAACCCTGGATTAGCAATTGAGCAACGCAGCAAGCATCTGACAAGACAGTGCTCCCCAAACCTGTTGAAACTCGCTCAACTCAGGCCCTGTGGGTACACTTGGAAAGCTGAGCATTTGCACCAAGCCTCCTCTTGTTGCTGCCTCTGGGAAGAGGGGCTTGGGCTGAGCCTGTGGGGTGCAGATTGGCCAGGGAGCCATGGGTGGGGTGACAGCTGCCTGCCGTGGGCCCACCCGTCACCCCTCCACTGCATGGAGCAGGCGCAGCTGCAGGCAGAGCTGCGACCCCAGGGTTGCTCTCCAGATTTCCACAGGAGTTGCCAGGTTTTATCTCTGAGTCCTGAACTGCATCTTCTGTGATTCAGCCAAACTCGGGACGGCTCGCTCCCTGCCGTGACCCCACCAGCTCCCCCTCCCCCATGTCCTGGCAAACTGAAACCAAACTGTGTTCTGAAAGTTCCCTGCCAAGTCAGACCCCGCAGAGGAGGGGACCTGGTCTGAGGAGAGAGCGGGAGGGAGGTGGGAGGAGGAAGGGATGCGTCCTCCAGGGGAGAGGAGCCTCGGACAGCTCATATGTATCTTCGGGGAGGCCCATTAGAACAGCGGGAATGCTGATGGGCCTGAGGGCCCTTCCCTGCGATGACTCTGAATGGTCCCTTCAGACCCTATTTCTCAATCTGTTCACACACAAGCCCTGAAATCCCAGGATTGGGCCCCAGAGACCCTTCCCCAAGTGCTGGAGACAGCAGAGTAGCCCCTTCTGGGTCAGGTGCCCAGCTGTTCCGGCAACCCAAGCTTCGAGGCATGAGAGTGAGGGGGTTCTTGGGGACTCTCTCAGCTCAACCCCTTTGGGGAGCCTTCCTGCCAGGGAGGGCCTGGGATGCCCCCATGCAAACATGTCGAGCGCTTCCCCACATCAGGCCCTGTGCTGGGCACTGAGGGCCATACAGCATGGCGGTGGTAGAACCAGGACTCCATCCCAGGTCTCCCAGAGCTGTCCCTGCAGCCACTGGCAGCTGCCCTGCAGCCCCGTACCCCTAGCCAGTTATTATCTGCTGGGGGCATGAGCCCCACCCTGGTGGGGGCAGGAGTGGGGGTTCAGCCACAGGCTTTCCCAGGACTGGACCTTTGGAAGGTATCCCCCAAGGCTGAGGAACTCACTAGAAATCGGGAGCCTCACTCCAGGAGGCCAGCACTGGCTCTGGACAGTTCGGCTGGGGTTTCACCTGGTCTCCTCTTTCCCCACCTCCAGGTTCTCTCAGCCCACCAGGGAGGACAGTTCAATGGGTCAGTGGCCACAGGACATGAAAGGTTATGGGGACACAGGTTGGGTGGGTCTAGCAAAGGAAGAGCTCTCTGCTGGCAAGTCGGGGGACAAGGTGAGGTCAGATCAGCCTTAAATTTGACAACCACTCCCCCCCAACAACACACCTGCCTCAGGGAGAGAAGGCAAGTTCTCACCTGGCAGAGCTCTGGGGCCATCCAGGCTCAGGTCCAACCGTCTACTTTGTGGCCCTGAGGCAGCCACCAGCTCCCTGGGAACACATACAGTGAGATGGGAAATGGGGTGGGGGGCTCCCAAACAGGAAGTGGGGGACATAGATCCCTCAAACAGGAAGTGGGGGACACAGAGCCCTCAGGAGTGAAATGCAGGGGGCTGGGGTGCCAGGATACTGGAAGTAATGAGAATTGGGAAACTAAGAGTCAGAAAATGAGGGCACTGAGGCTTCCAAGGATAGGAGATGGGAGCAAGGGGTCCCAGGAGACAGGAAAGAGGGAAAGGGGCCCGAAGGTGCAGAGTGGTGTGCACTGGCAGTGGAGGCCTGGGTTCCAGGGGAGGCCGTTCTCTCTCTCCACCTGAGGAAATGCACCTGAGGCCAAGAGGACTTGGCCTGGGCCTTGACAGACCTAGGACCATGCTAAGGCTGAGAGGTGAAGGCAGCACCCACTGCCCTGCAAACCACCATGAGTGTCTCCAAAGCCTGCCCCTCCAGGGGTTTTGGACCAGTGGCAGCAGCTCTTCTGTGGCCCCAACAGCTACGGAGACCACAGGCCTCCACACTGTCCAGGCAGCCCCATAACCACCCAGACATCTGTCCCCACACCCCTTACTCCTGACACAGCCCAGACACCTCGCTGTAGTTCAGAAAAGACATGGGGCTCTAGAAAGACCCATCAAGGGAAGAATCAGGCCTCCTCCCTCAGGTCACTGTCTGTTGACTGCCAAACTTCAAGCCTCAGTACCCTGGATCATCTTTGGCTTAGGAGCCAGAGTGACCTGTCTTCAAATCCTGACCTCCCACTGCAGGCCGCACGGCCTCAAACATATGCTTCTCTGAGCTTCAGTTTCCTCATCTGCAAAACAGAGGGGAAGACACCTGCGTAGCCAGCCCTGTGCAGTTGCACTAAAGACATACTAAGGCATGTGACTATTGATTGCAGAACATAAATGAAGGTCCCGTGCATCTACTCTGTTATGTCCACAAATGGTTTCCAAGTCCCCTTGACACTCCTGAGCTTGTCCTGCACACCACTGTCCCTGCCCTCACCCCAGTGTCCCAGCTTTTGATGTCCTAGCAGCACCAACCCCTCCACCCGTCTCTCACACTCCCCAGCCTCACAGGGTCTGACTGACGGTCGCCAGGAAACACATTCTCAAACTCTGCAGACTTCGTCTGGAGACTCTGTCAAAAGCCTGCCATTGAGATGGCTGCTGAGGTCACCCACTGTACCCTGGGGGAGCGTGTCCCACCTCTCAGGCATGATCAGCTGAAAAAAAGACCAGGAACCCAGGCCTAAGAGGGCCAAGAGAGTCAAGCAAAGAAAACACACAAATGAGCGGAAGCCAGCACGGGTCTGGTCTGGGGTGCAGCAGAGGGGCGACCAGAGGAACTGGGAGAGGTAGTGGGAGGGGTGGTGACGGCACTGATGGCAGTAAGCATCTTGATGATGCTGCTAGAACAATGTTGCAGCAGGGACGAGCATCTCCTGCACACACATTTCATTCATTTAGGCCACCTGCCTGCAGGAATCCCAGTCTTCCCACTTTACAGATGAACACACTGAGGCTCAGAGGTGTTCACTAACTTGCTTCAAGCAACACAAAGATGAGATTTGGACCCAGGAGTTCCTGGTCCGTGTCCTTACTGCACTGCCTGCCATGCCAAAGGACAAGAGTCTCCAAGGCTAAGGCACTGTCAGGGGGAGGACAGCAGGATATCAAGACTATGGTTATAGAAACATTCAAAGATGGAACAGTGAGCGGGGGGTATGGTTAGCATCTTGGGAAACCAGGCACCATCCCCCTAAGAACACAGTCCTGGATGGGGACTGTGGTCACTTTTGTCCCCACTGGCCCACATCCCCCAAGGCGGCTCCGTTCAGCAGCCACTCCGTTTTCTTCCGGCTCCCCCTCCCACCCCCTTGGTCTCCTTCCTCCCTGGTATCACAGGCACGACCGCTCCTGAGGAGGCTCTAAATGTGGCCCAGGCAGGCAGGGAGGCCAAAGGGAGGGGGCAGAGAGGCCTGCGCCGGCGTCCCAGCCCCCACCTGGACACCCGCAGGGCCGGGACCCATGACACTGGTCTGCTTGGCCTCCCAAACGCTCCAGCTATTTCCCGTCCCCTCTCCTCTTGACTCACAGCGTAAGAGCCGGGAGGAGTCGCAGAGGTGCAGATTTTCCTCTAGGAATTTGTATATTTTTTTTAAAAAGCAAGCAAACCTGGAAAAGCTTGGGACAAGCCCAGCTAATTTTAGTTTCTAATGAAAACAGCAGGTGGCTGAGAGGATCTGATCTCCCTGGCAGGGCAAGGGCCCTCCAGCCTTGCAGGCTGTAGGCACGGGCCGGGCTCAGGGAGGGCCTCCTGGGAGGAGCCTGCAGGACCTGCAGCCCCCGTTGGAGAAGATCAGGGCATGAGCTGGCTGGTAGCGGCAGCAGGGGCGGCCTGGGCTGGCGGGGTAACCTGATCAACGGCATGGCCATGGCTAGAGTCCTGGGTGGCCGGGGCAGCAGGTGGCAAATTGCTAAGCCTGTACTCCACGGTGGCAGGAAGGAACCTAAATTGGGGTAATGCAGCCAGGACAGGAGAACTCTCAGGGATGGCCAACGCCCTGCACAGCCTGGCCCAGCCCACCCATCATGCCCTGGCTCTCTGTCACCCCTAGAAAGGGCTGGTGCACTCCATGTTTGAGCCTGGTCCAACTCCAGGGTCAGCGGATGGCACACGTGTCTCTGAGGTTGAACCACCCTAGGGCGCTAGAAGGGGATTCCTGAGGTGTCCAGGACGAATCAGGCCTCACCCTAACAGGTGTCCAGGCCCTCAGCAGATCAAAAGACCACAGCAGCCCCCACATTCCTCCCTCATCCTTATCTTCCCCGTCCTGAGCACTCTGCCAAGAGGCAAGCAGAGGGAACCCCATCAGGACAGAGCCCTACATCCCTGCTGCAGGCATTTATTAAACACCTTCTACGCACTGTGCTCTGTATGAGGCACCAAGGGCAGTATTAGCCCTCTCAGCAGGTAAATGGGGCATATCCACAGCCAGGTACAGAGGAAACAGAGTTGAGAGTTAGGGCTGGGTTTGCACTGCAACTCGCTGCTCTAGCTGTGGGACTTTGTGCAAGTTGCTTTGTCTCTGTAGCCTCAGTTTGCTCATCTGTAAAATGGGGCCAGATGCTAGCTAGATACTGAAACGGGCAAGCAGAAACATTGTGGATGAGAGCCTGTAATGCCTGGGGTTCTCACTCTCTAGAGCCGGTGCCCAGTTCCATTTCCAGCCCTGGCACCCAGCCCTGCCCGGGCGAGACCCTGTGGTCTGGGGGAACAGGGGTGGGGGTGGGGCTGGGCCTCGTGTGTATGGAAGGGGACAGCTGCTGTGCCAGATGAAGGCAGGGGCTGGGGGTGGGCACTGGTGCCAACGGAAGAGGTTGCTCAGCTCCTTCCTGGAAGCTGGCCCAGTGACTCACGGCCACGGCAGCCCAGCAGCTCACCCTAAGCCCCTGCGACTGTCATTTAGCCCTTGCTGCCTTCTGAGCCTGGGTGGGGGGATGCAGGTGGCTCCCCTGGTCCATCTCACTACTTATTCAATGGCAGAGACACATCTATCAGCCTGGCACGGGGCCAGTAGGCCCCTGAGGCCCAGCCACTCCCCACCCTGCCAGTAGAAGGAGGCTCACCTACTCTGACAGTGGGAAAGGCCATATGGACCCACCAGTTTACTGTACCCATGAGGAGACAGGCTCCAAGTATGGCAGGGACTTGCCCAAGGTCATGGTAGGTCAGAGGCTGCCCCCCCCCCCGCCACCTCGCCCAGAGAACCCGTGCCCTTGGGTGCCTCCCTTGACCAGAGGCCAGGGCCCAGCACAGCCAGACGCAGCCTCCTTGGCTGCACGCTGTGGGAGCAGAGGCTGACTTGGGAATGGGCCAGCTCTGTGCCCCCACATGACAGAGCAAACAGGGCCCCCACCCTTTGCCAAGAGGCCAAGCCTGGGTCTGAGCAGGAAAGGATCCAACGTCAGGCTCAATTCCTTGTGCCCCGACCTAGGGACACCTGTGGCCTCCTGAACGTGGACCTGGCCCACCGCCAGTAGCCGGGCTCTTGGTGCCCCCTGCAGGCCAAGAGCAACAGGTGGGACTAGCTCCACAGGCGACCCCTTGACTGGGCATAGGCGGGAGAGCGCCCAGGCAGGGCTGAGGAGCCGGTGGGCCCTTCCCCTTCCAAATACAGCCTCTGCTGCGTCTCAGCCCCCTTCCTGCCCTTGTCTTCCCTCCAAGGGGCTCCGAGCTCCTGCCTGGGCCTTGTCAGGACACCACCAGTCTGTGCATCCCCTGGGAACCACCAAGTAGATAGGAAGGAGGGGCGGGGAGGCCCCTGGGAGACCAGGAATGTGGGGGGTGGGGAGGGGAGGCTGGCCGTCCTTGGCCTGATACCACCTACTTCGCACTTGCCCCGTGCTGTGTACTTGCCCCCACAATTACCTGGCATCTAGGATGCACCCAGCTGACAGCCAGGTGCATCACACAGCAAATCACGGGCATTCCTCTCGGCAGCCCTCTGGGTGAGAACCGTTATCTCCATTTACAGATAAGGAAAACCAGGCTCAGGCTCCACAGCCACGGGAAAAGGAACATCCTGGGGATCAATGCCACAGTGAGGAGGGCAGTGGCGTCCCTGAGTCAGAGCTCCCTATGGCTGAGAAGGAAACATCACCCATACTTACACAGACTGCTCTCGGGGCCAGCGCCTACCTGGCCTCCCAGCTGTATCTAAGGCACATTAAGTTAACCTCAGATGCCCACCAAACCCCGCTGGGACTGGGACTCGGGCACGTCCACTTTCAACAAACCCTACACACATTTCTGATGCACAGCCAGATTCAAGAACCGTCACTTGGTCCAACTCACATACTTGACAAATAAAATTTAGCTGCCACCTGCAAACCTCCAGGGATAGGGAGACAGCCCCCCAACTGCACCCTGGCTAGCATCTTTGGGTTGAATAAACCCAGCTCCCAGCAGCTTCTGGCCACGGTGTCAATTCTAGTCTTTGAGCCGCACAGAGAATACTGTCTCTGCCCAAGGCTGTGAAGCCAGGCAAACGCCAGGTTCAAGTCCTGCTCAACCTCACCGGCTGTATGGCCCTGCACATGAGGTAAATTACTTAAAATGTCTGTGCCTCAGTTTCCTCTTCTTTCAAGTGGGAGTTGGTTGGCTGAGAGGATTAAATGCAATAAAGTAAAGTACTTAGCCCAGTCCCAAGTTCCATAGAAGTTAGCTCTTCTTATCTTTAGAAAGAATTCCTGTAAATAGGACTTTCTGTTTGCTTTTCTATTTGGTCACCATTCATTCATTCCCTCATTCAACAAAGGAATGGTGACTTCCTGCCTCATTGCCTCAGGCCAGTGTCAGGCCATCTCTCACACACAGATCCCTCTTGCTCCAGGCAGCAGTTCCTTCACTCAGACAGAACCAGTGGCCCCTTCTCTTATTACAGATGAGGAAACTGAGGCCCAGAGAGCAGTGACCTTCCCTTTATCCTTCTTCAAACAAGAAATTTGTGCAGCTTCCTTTATAAGATGCAACAGCTTCTTCACTGGCACCTCCAGAAGATCCCCAACGCTTGGGATACTCAGTGTGCTGGGCAAGCCCCTGCAGGAGGCCTGGCTCGCTGCAGAGTCTGGGGCAGCAGGAAACTCCAATCTGTGTGGCTGAGGCTGAAGGCAGAGCCAGGCCCGGAACCTCCTTCTGGCATGGGAAGGCCCCCCTCTCCATCTCTGGGGCCTCAGTGTGTCCACCTGTAAAACGAGGGGTCTGGGCCAGATCCCCTGTTGGGGAACATTGCTTAGGTGTGATTCTCTGCACTCTGTTGCTTCTCCAAGAACCTGGAAGGCAGCCCTGCCCTGGGAGGTGATCAGACGCATCTCCCACTCACCAGATGGGAAAGGGGGTCTTCCAGAGTCACCACTCAGCTCTCCTCTCCAGAGGCTGCCTCTTGTCCACCTACTATGTGCACTTGGCCCTGGCCAGAGACACTCAGGGGAAGGGTAGGGCAGGCTGAGGGGCAATGGTTAGAGCACAAGCCTCTGGGGTGTCCAGACCCGAGCTCTAATTCAGGTCTGCCCTTAGAGCTGGGTGACCTTGAGCCAGTCGCTCCACCTCTCTGAACAAGACCTGACACTTAATAAGTGCTCAGTTAATGCATGTTTCCCTTCCCTCAAGAGCGGTTCAGCTTCTCCCTCGTAGGGCCCTTCCCCAGCTCTGCTCCAATCCCAGTGAGCACTTTTATGTCTTGCTTCAAGTCTCTTTGCCTCCTGACCCAGATCACAGAGTGTCTGTCCTTAGATGAGTTAGGGCCTCCCAGGCCCCTTCAATGCCACGAAGGAGGACAGGCAGGAGAAAGACCTATAGGTGTGAAGGGATTGGAAGTTGAGCTCTCGCACTTGCTATCTGTGTGATCTTGGGCCTGTCACCCTCTTCATTTTAGAATCCATAAAATGGGCATAAGCATGATCACCTCATAGATTTGGGGTGAGGATGCAACAGGGCGAAGTGCAGCCATGGTGCACGGCACCTAGTCGGTGACCTGTAACTGTGGTGCTCTCTCTCGTCCTCCACTGAAATGGAAACATTCACAGGCCCCCTCCCGTATGTGCCTGGTCCCGGAGCACCTTCACAGAACTCCTCTCATTGAGATCATGATCCTCGCAATAACCCTCTGAGGAGCAGCCATCATTGCTCCATCTCCATAGAAACTCAAGGGGCAGAGGAGAGAGCATGCTGCACTTGGCTTTTGAACCCTCCATACAGCCGCCCACTCTCACCACCACCACCCATATCCTGACCATCCCTAGACCTCTAGCCCGTCACTGCCCTCATTGTCCCACCTCCAAAGGGTGGCAACAGTGCCACTGGTCTCCATCTGGTGGTCCTAGGATGTGGCTGGCAGTGAGGAACTTGGTCTTGTGGCCAGAAGGTGGGCCAAGGATCACTGGGGTTCCTGCCTAGGGCAGGGAAAGAGAGACCCTGGGCAGACAGCAGCTCCAGCCTCCTCGCTAGAGGGCATCTCGGCAAGGAATAGTGGGATCCCATAGCCAGGTCTGGGGTGACGTCCTGGCACAGACAGTGGCACGGGGGCCACCGGGGCAGGGAGGGATCCCATAGGGGCTCAATCAGCTTCACTCCCACTGCTGCTGCCTGCTTTGCCTAACTTGAGATAGAGGCCTTTTGTGGAAGACAGCATTTCCACTCCCTTGGTGCCCCTAGAGCTGGGCAGGAGGGCCTGTAACTGGATCAAGAGAGAAGTCAGCAGCCAGGCCCAGTCACTGGGACGAGTCAGTTCCCAGAGACCCAGGCTGGAGCGCAGGCCTGGTCCTGGGCTGGGAAAGATGAGGAGGTGGGCTCTGCATCACATGCCACCCTCTCCCCAGGTACCTGGCCAAGCTATCGTCAGTGGGGAGCATCTCAGAGGAGGAGACGTGTGAGAAACTCAAGGGCCTGATCCAGAGGCAGGTGCAGATGTGCAAGCGGAACCTGGAAGTCATGGACTCGGTGCGTCGCGGTGCCCAACTGGCCATTGAGGAGTGCCAGTACCAGTTCCGGAACCGGCGCTGGAACTGCTCCACACTCGACTCCCTGCCCGTCTTCGGCAAGGTGGTGACGCAAGGTGAGGGAAGGGCGTGCAGGGCTGCAGAGGAGCCTGCAGTGCCAGGGCGTGGGCCCAGCAGGAAATGAGATGCTTGTGAGCAACAGAGCTATTCCAGGTCATTTCTGAAGTAAAACCAACACAGGGCCCAAGTGAGGGCATAAAGGATGCAGAGTGTTGGGGGCCCAGGACAGGAGGATGATCCTGATGGGAGGCGCATGTGGGATGGGGGCCATCAGAAGAGATGGCAGCTCTGTGCTGGGGCAGCACTGAGAAGCACACCGTGTTTCCAGTGATGGCCTCCTGGAAGTGTAAGCAGGTAATGAAGGAAGAAACTGAAGCTCGGGCAGGGAACAGCACTGACTTGCCCAAGGTTCCTCAGAGGGAGAGGAGCAGTCAGGGCTTAGACCCGAGGCTCTGGATCCCTGGCCCGCTGCTCTTCCCACCCCAGCACTTGGCTTCCAGTATCTGGGCCCATCCCATTCCTTGGTACATCTGACCAACCTTATTGTGCACCTCCAGCACGGCCAGCCCTGAGATACAGGGATGTGCAGAAACAGAGGCACATGGAGGTTAAGTAACTTGCCCAAGGTCACAGAACTAGAAAGTGGCAGAGCCAGGACTCAACCCCAGGCAGTCCCGCTACCAGGTCTGTGGTCTTACCCTCAACAAGGAAACGCTGTGATCAAGGGGCCAGGGGAGACTGTGGGAGCACAGAGTGGACACCACCCCTCGCTGGGGCTGGGATGCTCAGGGAAGGCTTTTCCGAGGAGACTGGCCCTCAGCTGAGACCAGAAATGTGAGATGGCATTAAGCCAAAGACAGGGGGGCCAGGGCATAGAGAACGGTCTATGGAACTGGAAGTCTCCTCTGGAGGTCGCCAGCCAAGCTCCTGCCCTCGAGGAAGTTCTCTAAACTATGGGCCCCTTTTTCTACTTCCTGAGCATGAAACTGACACTTCCGAGTCACTAACCATCGACAGGGCCCTTTGACTTGCTCAGGCAGCAGGAAGGGGTTGCCTGGGCCAACCCTTCTCCTGGCACCTGTGGTCCTGGACGGCCGGGGCTGCTGGGCTTGTGGCAAACCATTTGGATGTTGCTGGAAACCAACTGTGATAGAAATTTGGAAGCCGTTCTCCTAAGAGCTGGCAGGGGCCAAAAAGGCATGATCTCGCTTGGCATTGCTGAACATCACTGCTCTGGAAAAGCAACAGAGACCCAGTGAGCCTAGCCTGGCAGTGGAGGATCTCCCAGGATGACAGTGCTGCCTCCAGGCAGGAAGGGCTGCCTGGTCGATGGGGCCCCAGAACCAGCCTCAAACAGCAGCTCATGAGCCTGGGAAGCCCTTGGACAGAGTAGGTGTGTCTTGGACAGATTGGTGGATAGACTGGCAGCGTTTCATATGGCAGGCTGTCACCCTCTCCCACTCCTCCCTTTGCACATGCAACATCCTCTACCCCAAACACCCAAGCCCCCTTCTTGAGGGCTCAGCAGTTCCCTCCTCCACGACACCTTCTCAGCTCTTCCCTCTGGGCTCCAAAGCTCTTTGTTCTTCCTGTGGGATTTTTTTTGAATCATAATTTCAAACTTACAGAAGAGTTGCAAAAGTAGGACAAGGAACTCCTATATCCTCTTCACTTGATTCAGCAACCGCTTACATTTTCACCCATTTGCTTTGTTATTCTCTATTTCTATATATACACACATCTTTTTATCTACACCATTTGTGTTCACGCTGCTTCTAGCACACCTTTTAGACTGAAATGCTTATCTCCTCACCCGACTCCACTCCCCCATCACTAGGACTCGGACCCTTCGAAGGCAAGGGTCATGGCTCATTGACCTGTTTCTTGGCACATGGCAAAGCTTGGCATGGAGGAGACAGTTAGTGGATGTCATCTAATGACAGAAAGCAGGTCGGGGGAAAGGAATCAAAGAGGCAAGGAAGGGGGTAGCCTGGGCCAATGCTGGCCTGAAGTCATCGTGGGTACTCGGGACCCTGTGAGAAGCCCTCCTTACCTTTGGGGGAGGAACCAAGGGGGTACCCAGCACTGGCTCAGCAAGTTCTGAGGGACGCTGAGATTCCTACTAGGCCTGGGTGGTACCTGCTCTGGACTAAAGTCTGAGTGGTAGAGTCGAATGTCCAGCCCCCTTTGGAGAGGGACATGTCAAGGTGCCGAGACTAGGCCAGTCACACCTGGCAGGTACCAGTCGCACTTGGAGAAGGAGGCTGAGCTCTGCCCACGCATCAGACTCCTCCTTTTTGCATTTGAGGTTTTCTTCCCTAGTAAAATTCCTCTTGGAAACTTCTTAATTTGTCTCCAGTGACTAAGAGGAAAAGGGGCTCGTCCCTCCTGAGGTCCGAGAGCGAAGCACTGCTCTCAGAAGGTCCAGGGACTGGCTGGTGAGGCAGATGGAGGAAGGGTGAGGCCGAGGATGGCCTGGGACAAGTGCCTGCGCTCCCCTGAGCATCTGTGTCCTTGCCTGGCAACAAGGCCACACGCAGGCCCACCTCATGAGGCTGTCACGAAGATACAGTGGCCTCACGCATGGGAAGCACTTCGTGTAGACACACCTCCCATCACCAGCTCCTGTCATCTACAGCAGCCCGTGTAAGCGGGCCTCACTCACATGCCCAGCTTTCAGGACCGGGGGCATGGCCAGAGCCTGCATACATGAGCCACCTGGCTGGGTCATGGCGTCAGACGTGGAAGACAAAGCTAGCAGGCCACACCAGACCCACCCCAGGGTCTGAGAGGAGAGAAGGAGCCCCCATTTGCTGAGGGCCTGTGGTGTGCTATTACATCAGGTCATTCTCGTGACACTCTGAGTTTATAGTGCTGTTCTCCGACATTACAGGTGAGAAAGAAGACTTGGCAAGCAGAGGGCGGTAACACCCCCAGCCCTGGGCCTGCCAACTCTTGGCTGGGAGATTCTGGGCAAGGTCTATGCCCTCTCTAAATCCCAGTGTCCTCCTTGACCACCCCAGGACCAGCCTCCTAGGATTCCCGTGAGGATCAGAGAGATGATGCCTAGGAAGGGCTAACTGACCCCCACATGGCTCAGGGGTGGGGGGCTCTCCCACTGCCAGCACTGCCCCAGGTCTCACAGCCTCCCCTGCTCCTGGCCTGGAGGCAAGATGGACAGTGAAATAATCATGAACAATGAGGGAGGTGTGTAATTTGGGGCAAAACTGTGTGTTCTAGGCTGAACATCTACCAAAAATTTGGTAATGTAGCTGGCATAGCTGGGAGGGTGGGGATTGGTGGTTCTTGGCTGAGCAGGTATTCAGGGCTAGATGAGGGATGGCCTCTGTGTTTTAGTCACTACTTAATCCCAAGCCCTAGAACAGGACTTGCACATAATAGGTAACCAACAAATATTAAAATATTAAATGAGCAGGACCTGCATATAATAGGCAACTGATAAATATTGAATGAATTGTTAAATACTGAACTGATAAATATCAAATAAACCAATAAATATCGAATGAACCAACGGGTGTGAGGGTGGGAGGGAGGCCATAGCACCAGGCAAAGGTGTGCCTGGGCAGGGTAGGAAAGGCAGGAAAGGCAGTAACAACAACCCTTCTCCTGCTGTCCTCCATTTGTAGACAGCACTGGGCCTCCTCTGCCTCTACTGTGTCTTATTCTACGACCTTGAGCAAATCCCTATCCTGAGATGAGGGACTTGATGAATTCTAAGGCCCCCTCAGGGTTTGACTGCTGTGGCTGGGAGGCCATGTGGTGCCCTGGCCATCGCAAAGTGAGGGTCCAAACCCAGGCCTGTCTGTCCATTCCCCATGTCTAAACCATCTAGGACACCTTCCTAACTGTGGCACCACCTGGACCTAAGAAGTAAATGCTCTGTGGTCTTGGGTGTCCCTCACTAGAACCTGTGCTCTCACCTTTGTCCTCAATATTGGCATCACACTGGACCCAATGATGGGGAGAACATTTTTTTCTCCTGGGTTACCTCTGTGACCCAGCCTTTTGATGCTATAAGTTACAGAAGATCTGGGGAGGAGGTACCCCCGAGATACTCCCACACTGGGAAAGCCTTGAGGCTGCAGTGGCCAGACACACACAAGACAATTAGAAGATAAAGCTTGGGACATCCTGATTCTGACCACATGGGGCAGGGAGGCAGAGAGGTGCAAAGTCTGGCCTGCCGGGGTGGCATTATTATCCTTATGTTAGAGTTGAGAACACTCAACTCAGGAAGGCTCAGAAAGAAACGTCACACTGCTAGTGAGAATGCAATACAACTTTGGCTCTGAAACCTTCGCTCTTTCCCTGATCCTGTATTGTCTCTTACATCTAAAGGGGCTTCCTGGAGCTGGTTTCAAGAAAAGGTGGGTTTTTGCACATCCAAGAGAGTAAAGGAATCTGGAAAGGCAGACTGGGCAGGGATAGAGGTTGGAGAACGGGGGATAAGGTTATCCTGGGAGACAGTGCCTATCCTGCCCCACCTCCCTAGGACTCCAGCTGGGCCTCACCTCTACCAAGATACCTGCCCTGGCACCCAGGGGATCAGCAAGCCTATGGCTTCCTTGCCAGTCCAACTCAGCCTTAGCCAGTTCTCCAAACACTCCTAACTACCTCCTTCTCCCGTATCTGGGAAAGACTTCACAAGTGATATGCTATGAAGGGCACAGGCCTTGAGTCTGACAAGCCTTGGTTCCAATCCCCACTTGGCCATTTACTGCCTGAGGGAGCCAGGGCAAGACACCAAGCCTCTCACCTTTTCTTCTATAGAGCAGAGCTGTAGAGAGCTCATTGCTAAGGCTGTCATGAGCCTTAGACAGCACATAGCAGGCCCTCAGAAAGAGTGGCCGTTAGTGGATTTACAGGTTAACTGAATTCCCAGCCCCAAGCAGCCTTAGCACCTTGGAAAAGGTGGCATTGAGGCTGGACCCAGAGGACACACAGTATTTAGACCTGTGACATCAGGGGCCAGGGGTGCTCTAGGAATAAGAAACAGCAGGAAGAAATGAGCTGGGTGTGGGAAGGGGCAAATGGCTGTATGAAAACGGAAGAAGTCACCATAGAGTTCTGCCTTACCCTGGCCCCTGGCCCAGGAAAGGACAAGGCAAGGATTGCCTTCCTCCCTCAAAAAGTCCCTGGCCAGGGAGCAGGATCTGCCACCTTGCTAGGGAAGCTCTGCTGCTACCCACCCAGGTGGACCACCGTTCTTTCTCTATGTCTGAGTGGCCCCTGGGGAGAGTGCTCTGCCAGGTCCTCCTCAAGTGAGCAGGGCTCCAGCCTGGGCACCTGGGCAGAGGTGAGGAACTGGGAAGGGCCACCACCCTGGAGTCCAAGGGCTGGAAGCCAGAACCAGGTAGAGAAGGCTGGAGGAGCTGCCATCAGCTTTAGAGGCACAGATGCTTGCCTACATCTTCCAGGCTTTCTGGGGCCTGCTGTGCTGAGCCCAGAGGCCAGCTGCTCACCGTCCCCTAATAAAGAACCCACAGAGAGAACTGGGCTTGTCCTACAGCATGTGAAGTTTGGGGTGGACCTAAGGAAGCCCTTCTTGGCTCCATATGTGGGAGGTGGAATCAACTGCATGTGTATTCCCAGGGGCTCAGGGCCTCTGGGAGGCAGAATAATGTCAAGTTTGAAAGCTCTGGAGTCTGGCTGCCTGGGTTCAAATTCTAACTCCACCACTTCCTGGCTGGGTATTGTTGGACAAGTTGCTTTACCACTCAGTGCCTCAGTTTCTCCATCTGTCAAAGATGGATGAAAAGTATCTACTTCTTAGGGTTGTTGGGACAAGTATATAACACATGTGAAGTGCTTAGACAGAGCCCAGCACATGGTAAACCGTCTCTAAGCTTTAGGTCGTTAATCTTCCTTCCAGAATCTCTTCCTTCAGGCCTAGTCCTGATATGAGAAAACAGTGTTCTTGTTCCCAAAGCCAGGGCAAAAGGAACCTGGGAGTCTCAGTGGATGAATGTTGGTTTGGGGAATGAGGCAGAGGTCTCTCTGAGCAACCTCCCTGGGGGCCCTGCACCCCAGGGACCCCCAGTACACAGGGGAGATCAGCCTGGGGCTGGGGTTGGGCTGGGGTGGCCTGGGAGCCAAGACCAGCAGAGGAGGAAGGACCATGCGAGGCCAGGCTGAGGCGACCCGCCAGTCTCGTCAGCCAGCCCCGTCTCCTGCTTTGACTTCCCTTCCCCCTTGGTCTTTGGGGCAAAGATTTGTGCTGGTTCAGGCCTGGAAATACCAGAAATACCAGAAACTGAAGTCGTCTCTCTTTGGGCGGCCACAGCATAAAACCAACCAACATGATCCTGCTATTAACCTCGATTAACTTGGAGAAGACTCTGTCTCAGGCTGTCGAGGCTCCATTGCTCCAGCCAAGCCCCCCAATGCTGGCCCAAAATGGCCAAGCCAGGGTGAAGGGTGGGCAGTGGAGAGTGGGTGGTGGGCACTATCGCCAGCTCAAGGGCCGAACCAAGAACAGGGCGTCCTGAGTGGTCGGGGACTGAGCTGCCTCCCACCCCAGTGCTCGGCCTCTACAGCCTCTGTCCACAGACACGGGCACAGAGAAGGTGATTGTTTCCATCTGACCACGGTGACTGCTCCCTGGGGCAGCCGAGAGCACAGGCCTGGGTGTCACAGAGGTAACTGCCAACCATGGGGCCAAAGCCTGCCCCCTCCACTCCTGTGGACACAGACACTCCGACAAGAGACAGAAGGACAGTCACAGCATACAGAGGCCCTCCTCACAGGGCCCAGGAGGGGAGCATGGTCTGCTGTCTGGTCACACACCCAGCCGGCCATGCATACTCCAGCTCGCACACTGCCCCCCACCTCCAGAAAGAGAGTCCACAACAGCTACACCCCCGAGGCACAGTTCTTAGGAGGATAAAAACATCCATTCAGGCAGGGGACGAGGGCCGAGGGCCGGCACCAAAATAGAATCACTGAGAAGTCACGGGGCAGAGGCGGTCAGACGTGTGCTTGAGTCTTGGTTCTGTGGCTCTCTGGCTGGGTGACTGGGACCAAATCCCTTCCCCGGCTGATCCTCCATTTCTCCATCTATAAAATGGGGGACAATGAAGCCCCCAGTGGTGGAGGGCTTATGCATAATAGGTATCTCCTAATTAGCCACAATAGGGGTTAGGGGTTACGTAGAAGCTGTTGTTATGGTTTACTCTAAGGAAGCAAGACATTTTCAGAAACAGGCCCAGTCTCAGAGGAAGGGGCAAGATCATAAGGTAGGGTGACTCCAGTGGGGCCAGCTGGGGAACAGGCCAGAAAAGGAAGCCAGACCTGAGTTTATAGTCCAGGCCTTCTTCCTACCTGCAGCCTTGGCAAGCCAGTTCACCTCTCCCAGCCTGTCTGGTCTTCCATAAACCTTCACAGACCTTCTGGGGAGGGAGTGAGAACAGCTTCCCACAGGAGCTGGGAACATAGGCTCTGAAGCCAGACTGTCTGCTGGCTCAGTGACCTCGGAAAAGCCCCCAAGACTCTGTTTAAATGGAGATGGTAACAGTCCTTGCCTTCTGGGGTGGTTGTGAGGATGACAGGATCTGCCTGTGTGAAGAGCCCTAAGCCATGCTCTGGTAAAGGAAGCAGATTCAGCTATTGGTGTGATAAGCACAAGCACCTTCCTGATTTCTGCCGTCTTGCTCCCTTCTGGCCTCCAGCAAGCAGGAGGCCACATATGCCCCTCCCCCTCTACAAAGGCGGGTGCAGGGAGGAGCCCTGGGACCCAGCCCTGCCCTCCATCTGCCTCCCACAGGGACTCGGGAGGCGGCCTTCGTGTACGCCATCTCTTCGGCAGGTGTGGCCTTTGCAGTGACGCGGGCGTGCAGCAGTGGGGAGCTGGAGAAGTGTGGCTGTGACCGGACGGTGCACGGGGTCAGCCCACAGGGTAGGTGCAGGAGGTGGTCAGAGTGGGAGGGCAGGGGGCATGACCTTGGCCCTCACTCACCACAACCCTCTCTGTGCCCACCACACCCCAGGCTTCCAGTGGTCAGGATGCTCTGACAACATCGCCTACGGTGTGGCCTTCTCACAGTCGTTTGTGGATGTGCGGGAGAGAAGCAAGGGGGCCTCGTCCAGCAGAGCCCTCATGAACCTCCACAACAATGAGGCCGGCAGGAAGGTAGTATGGTGCTACCAAAAGCGGGGTAGGGATAGCGTGCGCAGGGCCTCACATACTCTCCCACCCACATGGCCACTCAGAAAACATTTGTGCAGGCTCTCACCAGCACCTGGCACCTCTGTAGGCCAGTGGGGTTCAGGACAGGCCAGGTGGGGGTGCAGACAGGCGGGCAGGTGTTACAGACAGGGTAAGTGGCCCCCTCCATACATATGGCCCCCCACACACATACATACATGTGTGTCCATCCCTGTCTCTCATACACATTGACTCCCCAAAAGAGCAGCAGAGCTAGGATGTGAACCTTTCTCCCCATCACCATGAAGATCGTGTGCCTATAACGCCACCTGCCTTCTGGATGCCTACTCCCCAAGGTTCCTACAGAAGTTAAATGCAGCAGTGTTCTCCCTACCCAGCACCTGTCACTCACTGTTGATAGGACACCACCCTTAGTGCTTCTCTTTCATCAACTCCCAGTGCCCCAAGTGCAGGGACAGTACCTTGTTCACCTGTCACAACACTGCTTAGCAGCCCAGTACCGCATAATTCGTAAGAGGAGGTACAACAGCAAATCTGACTGCAGCGTCGGCCCCAGGGCGCCAACAGTCCACTGTCAGCCTCCAGGGCCCCTCCCCGCCTCCCCTTGCCATCTCCTGATGGCCCCTCTCCCCTACCCTCTCCCACAGGCCATCCTGACACACATGCGGGTGGAATGCAAGTGCCACGGGGTGTCAGGCTCCTGTGAGGTAAAGACGTGCTGGCGAGCCGTGCCGCCCTTCCGCCAGGTGGGTCACGCACTGAAGGAGAAGTTTGATGGTGCCACTGAGGTGGAGCCACGCCGCGTGGGCTCCTCCAGGGCACTGGTGCCACGCAATGCACAGTTCAAGCCGCACACAGATGAGGACCTGGTGTACTTGGAGCCCAGCCCCGACTTCTGCGAGCAGGACATGCGCAGCGGCGTGCTGGGCACGAGGGGCCGCACATGCAACAAGACGTCCAAGGCCATCGACGGCTGTGAGCTGCTGTGCTGTGGCCGCGGCTTCCACACGGCGCAGGTGGAGCTGGCTGAACGCTGCAGCTGCAAATTCCACTGGTGCTGCTTCGTCAAGTGCCGGCAGTGCCAGCGGCTCGTGGAGTTGCACACGTGCCGATGACCGCTTGCCTAGCCCTGCGCCAGCAACCACCTAGTGGCCCAGGGAAGGCCGATAATTTAAACAGTCTCCCACCACCTACCCCAAGAGATACTGGTTGTATTTTTTGTTTTGGTTTGGTTTTTGGGTCCTCATGTTATTTATTGCTGAAACCAGGCAGGCAACCCCAAGGGCACCAACCAGGGCCTCCCCAAAGCCTGGGCCTTTGTGGCTGCCACTGACCAAAGGGACCTTGCTCGTGCCTCTGGCTGCCCATATGTGGCTGCCACTGACCACTCAGTTGTTATCTGTGTCCATTTTTCTACTTGCAGACTTAAGGTGGAGTAACAAGGAGTATTACCACCACATGGCTACTGACCGTGTCATCGGGGAAGAGGGGGCCTTATGGCAGGGAAAATAGGTACCGTCTTGATGGAAGTCACACCCTCTGGAAAAAAGAACTCTCAACTCTCCAGCACACATACACATGGACTCCTGGCAGCTTGAGCCTAGAAGCCATGTCTCTCAAATGCCCTGAGAAAGGGAACAAGCAGATACCAGGTCAAGGGCAGGAGGTTCATTTCAGCCCTCACATGGACAGCTAGAGGTTCAATCTCTGTGGGTCCTTCCAGGCAAAAGGAGGGAGGTGAGAGCAAGAGAAGGCTGAAGTCCCACCCTAGAGCCCAGCCTGCCCCCTGGGTGGAGGAAACTTAACCACTCCCCAGACCCACCTAAGCAGGCATATAGGCTACCATCCTGGACCAGGGATCCTGGCTGTGCTTTTGCAGTCATGCCCCTGAGTCACCTTTCACAGTGCTGTTCCTCCATGAAACTGAAAAAGGAAACCACACACACACACACACACACACACACACGCACATGTGCAAGAGAGAGGGAGGAAAGGGCTGTGCAATAAAGTCCTCTGCCATTATCTTACTCAACACAATTTATTGGGCAAATACTACGTGTTCTAGGCCCTGTACGGACCATCTCACTTGATGGCCTCAACAGTCCTGGGAAGCAGACAAAACAGGAATGCTAATGCCCATCTGACAGCAGAGAGGGCAATGCTCACCAGACCTCACAGCAAGCTTGATGGAGAGGTAGGGCCAGAAGAGTCCTCCAGCCAAGCCTCCTCCTTGGTTCTTGTACCCTAAGGCACATAAACTGCAGGTCTTCTTGGGTCTGAGCCTGGGGCGGGGAGTTCTGGCTGGAGGAAAAGGGGCAGGGAAGCAGCAGGAGTCAAAGATCACAGGCTGAGCTGGAGTCCACATGGTTCCTGAGGGCAGAACAGGCTCTGAGGAAAGACGTGAACAGCTGGAAGGTTGACAGTGAGGTCTCAGCAGTGTGGCGCACCCATCCCCAGCGTATCTGGGTCCCTGGGGTCCCAGGTACCATGGTTACTGCAAGATTTCCCAAGAGACAGCACCAGCAACCTGGGCCTGACCCTGTGCAACCGCCAAACCATCAGGAGCCCCGCCCAGGCTTGTGAGCAGGACATGCACGAAGCAAGACCTTGCCCCTGACCCAACTGCTTCTCAGATGGGCTTCCAATCACCAGAGGAAGTTGCTGTCAGCCCAGTTTCCAGACTGCCCCCACATTGGGGCTCTAAGTTTCAGGTCTGAGATCTTATGCTCTGTGATCCCCCATTTGGGGTTCCCAGACTCCAAGCTCCTGACTCCTGTGTTCAGTGGCTGAATTCAACATCCGAGATTTGGAATATGGGCTCCAGCCTGCAGAAACTCCTCTCCAGGCATTATGGTTTGTGCCTCCTAGTGTTGGCTCCCTCATGAAAAGAGGGTCAACACCCTTGGCCCCCAGCCAAGATCTCTGCTCAGTGTCCACACAAGGAGGAAGCCAAAACCAAGTGAGGTGCTGGAGCCACATTCAAACGTGGGGATAATCTTGGAGCAGGCCAGCTCTGATGTGGATGAAAGCTGAGCCAACTGTCGCCACAGCTGCCCAGCTGGGTCCACTGCTCCTCTGGCTGGCTGTTCAGCTGTCCACTAAGCCCAGGAAAAATACTATCCCTCACTAGCAGAGGCCAGACCCAGTGAGAGGGAACAGTGAGGACCCCTCCCCTCCCAGAGACAAGAGCTGAGCCACTCTCCCCATGCAGAGAACAGTGGGTCCAGGCTGGATGCTGGTATGATGGGAACTGCCCTTTTCACCTGCCAGGGAGTTCCTAAAGCTGATCTTCCTGGGGTTCTGAAGGTTGCAACCTAGTTAATCAGACCAGATTCTAGGAACCACTACCCAGGCCGACCACCGCCAGTGCTGCAGAGGTCAAAGAAACCCACAGCCACAGGACAAGGAGCTTCTTTGGACATGCCCAGCTCCAAACTGTCCCGGGGGAACTGGCACAGCCCTTACATAGTCCACCCCCTCTTGGCCTCACTGTGGCCTGGAAATTGGCCAGAAGGTCCACATCCTGCCCAAACCACTCTCCTCTCATCCCAAGGCAAAGGTGATGCCCTGAGGCCTAGGGCTGGATAAACCCCAGCTCTGGATGCTGCTAACCCACTCTGCTGCCCCACCCCATCCTCCAATTTTTATACTAGGCTCTTTGCCATTGTGACGTCCCCATGACATAGTCTGATGCACGATAAAACAATTATTTCTTTATCTTGCAATTGTGACAGTGACTTTTTTTATAGAATAGGGAGAAGAGACTTGGAGAAGGTCATGGGAATAGCAGATAAATAGTAGCAAATTCTATATATAGGGGCCCTTTTGCCTTCTTAATAGGTGGTTTGAGGGCCACAAGAACCTACCTGCATGCTTTCTGAAACTTCACTGCTCACAAAGGCTTCTTCATGTGCGTTTCACTGGGTCATGACCAGCTACTTAAACCTTGGCCTAGTCAGATCTTTCAAGAGTATGGATGACGGCCTGACTGAGTAGAGGGCCTGGTAAACTGGGTACTGACATGGGAGGTAGGGGACGAGGGAAAAGGACTTAGCTTCTATCCTGAGACATGGGAATCCAAGGACTATGGCTTACAGGTAAACTCCAGAATTAGAACCCAGTTAGAATAAGGAAACTGGGTGGAAAACTTCATGTAACTCAAGTCTAAAGCCACAGCCAAGGGAACTTGTTGCTGATGGGGAGATCCAGGGTGGCTTCTCAGGAACCTCCCTTCTAACTCAGTGAAGTCCTTATTCTTACCAAAGCAGGCCACGGCCTATCCCCAACCCCCGCCACAGCAAATTCACAGCAGCCGAGGAGTGGGGAGGCTGCTGAGTGCTCAGCTTTCCAAAAGCTTAGCGGGGTAAAGAGCTAAAGGAAAGTGCTTTCAGGACAGCAGGGGTGCTTATGAATTGTAAAGAATAGGGGGCAGGGGCACAATAGACAAACGGAGGTCCCGGGACACGGTCTAGAGTACAGGTGGACAAAAAAGGACACCTCATCCTCAAAATCGCAGAGAGGGGATAGAGGGTACAAGAAGAGCAAATAAGTCAAGGTTAGCAACATGGTGACACTCCACCTCTACAAAAAAATTCAAAAATTAATGTAGCACGGTGGCACACACCTGTAGTTTCAGCTTCTCAGGAGGCTGAGGAGTGGGGATCACTTGAGCCTGGGGGACAGAAGTTGCAGTGAGCTGAGACTGCATCACTGCACTCCAGTCTAGGCGACAGGGCAAGACCCTGTCTCAGAACAAAATGAAATCAAGAAGTCAAGGTGACCATGGTGGATCATTTTCTAGACTATGCAAATGTCCCAGGATTTGCCATCAGATAGACCTGGTTTGGATCCCAGCGTTGCCGTTTCTTCACTAGATAAAACCTCGGATAATTCGTCATCCTCTCCCAGCCTCACTTCTTCATCTGTAAAATGGGCCTGTCCCACCCGCTTACACACACACTTCAATGGGGCTAGATAATAATAGAATCTATTTGTTGGGGTGTTAAATACGAGAACATCTGTCAAGTGCAACAACTCTTCTAGAAAGCTGCTGGCTCCTTTGCCCAAATGCCCTCACCTCAATTGCTGCCCTGAGCTCCCTCAGCACCTTCTCTAATTCTCCCTCTCCTTGTGTCTACCCTCCGAGACAACTCTCACTGGAAATATTACTATTCCCTTTTCAGGAACCCAGGAGGCAGTGAAGGTCACGGCAGTTAAGGTCACAGTAAGATGAAGGGGGCAGGAGGGGGATGAAACGAGGAGTGGCTCGATCCCTCTAATTCACATGGAACAGGTTGGGGGCTGAGGGAGGTGCCCCAAGACTTTGGCCCTACCCAGAGCTCAGAAGCAGGCAGATCTCTACCCAAAGTAGAAAACCCCAGGTAGGAGAGCAGAGAATCCCAGGAGCCAGGATACCCAGGCAGTAGCCAACAAGGTTATGGCAAAGCTGTCCCTACGCACCAGCTGGAAGGGCTGACTGAGATCCCAATGTCTGGGAAAAGCAGGGCAAGGCCAGAGAGCAGGGCCAAGTCGGAAGTGCAGACAGGAGTGCCAGAGCTGCAGGAAAGGGTGTAGTGGGCCCCAAGTGCTCTGTCTGTGGGGACGGAAGAAAGGCTTTCAGGCTCCCAGGCTGGGTCCGCTTGCAGAGAGCCTATGTCCAGGCTCCATCCTTGTAGCTGCCCTCAGAGTTTGGGCCTGAAGTTCTCTGGGAGAGCTATGAAAATGCAGTGACAAAGCAGACCTCCTTCTCAGCCTCTTCCTGAGAACAACCAGTCCATGGGAAGTCTGGGGAGCAGCAGAGGCCAAGCAAAGGCCAGAGAACACAGGAAAACAGGACAGAAGGGAAGTCTAGGAACTAGACAACTGCGGGAGACTAAGAAAGGCTAGACACAGAGTGAGGAAAAGGCAGAGAGGGAGGACAGATGTGAGGAAGACAGGGATAAAGAGATAAGAGGAGAGAAGATGCTGCGGGAGCTCAGAGCAGCGACTGAGGTGAGGGCGTCTGGGCAAAGGAGGCCAGCAGCTTCCTAGTAAGAGGAGAAAAGTGCTGAGCTTCAGGAGAAAGTGTCTGATTCAGAAAGGGAGCTGGGGAGGTGCAGTCTGAGGCATGTGGGGGAGGGGTGTGTGGAACACGGCCTGGCCTGGCCCAGTCGATGACTTCATAAGCATCTCCCCCAATTCTTTCCTGAGCCGCCAGTCCTGGTGACCCCTGCCCACATCTCAAGGGTCTAGGCCAAGCAGGCGCTGACAGGGGAGAGAAGGGGCCCTTCTGGGCCAGGCCCCCAAGCCTGGCACAGTGCCTGCTGCGGGAGGAGGGGACTAGAGGCCCAGCCCTTGTCAGCATCCCGGCCGGCACTTCGGAGGCAATTAGCAGCCCAGCTGAGCTAATCCCCCGCCTGGCGAGGCCAACACAAACAGGCCCAGACCGGGTGCACACTCGCCTCCCTGTTTGCTGAGGGGCTCGGTGGTCCGCCAAGAACAACACCAATAACCCAGGGCCTTCTCTAGGTTAAGAAGAGGACCGGGGCCTGCTGAAGAGCTGACAGTGCCCGACAGAGCACACTCTGGCCAGGTGCCCTGGCCGCCCCAGAAAGGCAGCCACTGTTCCCAAGCCTTGGGCCAGTCGGGAAGAGGAAGCTGGACACAAGGAGCCATGTATTCCAATTCAGCACACACCCCACCTCCTCGTGCCACCTGTGAGGAAGAAGGCCTCATGCAAGCTTGTGCCACCTTGGCCAGCCCAACAACTGAGACCAGCAAGGGCTGGGCCCTCTGGTCAGGACCCAAGGATTACAGGCTCAATGCTGGACAGGGAAAGGCCAGAGGCAACTCAGACCTGGCCCCTGCCCTCAAGGAGCTCAGTCAAGCCAGAGAACAGATTCTGTGTATGACCTTGGAGCAGTGCCAGTCTCTAGCCCCACCAGCACCCCAAGACTTGGGAAGGCTAAGGTAGAACCCTCAAAACAAAGGGAAAGGGGGACCCAGGAGAAGGAACTGAGGCCCAGAGACTGATCACTGTGGAAGATGGTGCAAAAGCCAGCGGGAAGGACCCAGGACAGGCTTTGCCAGACTGGTCCTGGACCAGGCAGTGGCTCCTCTGGGCTTAATTAGCTCAACTCGGCAGCCACTGGGAGAACGCAGGCCCCAGGCATGGCCCTTCTCATGTAGCCCCGCTTCTTTTTGAGGCAGAGTCTCACTCCATCATCCAGGCTGGAGTGCAGTGGCACAATAATGGCTCACTGCAACCTCTGCCTCGTGGGTTCAGGCGATTCTCCTGCCTCAGCCTCCCAAGTGGCTGGGATTCCAGGCACCCAGAGTTTCACCATGTTGGTCAGGCTGGTCTCGAACCCCTGACCTCAAGAAATCCACCTGCCTCAGCCTCCCAAAGTGCTGGGATTACAGGCGTGAGCCACCGCACCCAGCCTAGCCCCGCTTCTTGATTCCAGACCAACTCCACTTTCGTCAGCCCTGATCCCCCTTTGAGCCAAAGCCTCCATCCTCAATTTGGTTCCTCACCTACCCAAGGACTCCCTTTTTTTCATAAGTCCTCACAGGCCTCGTGCCAGATATAAGGGCCAAAAATGGACTTTGTAGCAACATCAGGAACAGTTGCCTCCTTGAAGCTTCTAGTTGAGAAAGCAACAGACATGACCTCCCTGAGACAGCGATGCAGGACACTACTAATTATCAATACTCAACACCACACCATCTACTGAGCAACTCACCGACTGTGGGTCAGGCCTGCACTAAAGCACCATTTACTAGCATTATCCCATGTCATGTTCATAGGCAAGCAAGTGAACACAAACATTTCCTATCAGATAAACCAACTGAGAGGCAGGTGTAGGCTTCATCACTATTTTACAGGTGAGACTGAGGCCTACAGAAGGGAAGAGACTTGCCCAAGATCGGAACCTAAGGCTTCAGCACCTGGTCAGGATGGAATTTGTCACCAGAGGCCCTCCTCAGTCCCACAGATCCTCCACTTCCCTCACTCCACTACTGGCGTAGACCTACCCTTGGTGCTTGCTCGCCAAAGGGCTTCAGAGCCTTGAGCCCACCCCTCCCCACACAGGAGCAAGAAATCTGTCTCTGGCTGAGCTAAGCTGGACTCTGTCACTCTGCTGGAGAATTACACATCGCTCTACAGCTTTCTCTTTAAGGCAGGGGATGAGAAAGCTTGGAGTCACATTGCTAGAGCTGACAAAGCCATAGCTGGAAACAGCAGCCCTCCCCCAACCCCTTTCCCTGGCTGGCGTGGCAGAAGAACTTTAGGCCCAGTTCCAGGCCTGTCAGATTGGCTGTCAGGTGCCTGCCTGCAGCAGGAAGGGGCTGACAATCCAGTCCAAATCCCTTCTGAGTTGTTCCCACACCTGGCTCTAGAGCATCTTGCCTGAACCAAGGTATAGATGAGTTGACGAGTCCTTTTCCCCTTCAGTTCAGCCAAACAGAGGTATTTTTCAAAAACATCTTTTACTAGGAAATTGAAGGAAAACAAACAGATCGTAAGTACACAGCAACAAGCAGATTCCTAAGCAGGACTTTAACCAGCACCTAACCAGAGCCCTATAGATGCTTGCGTCTCCCTTCTCTCCTCATGAAGCCTCTTTCTAGGCATCAGAAGACCTGGGGTCTCATTCCTCATTGCTGGCAGCCTGAGGAATCTGAAGCAAGTTCATAAACCTCTTAACCTCATCTGTAAAGTAGAGATGAAGATACCGCAGGGCCAGGACTGGACCCAGTTCTAATTCTGAAGCCTCCATTCTACACAGCCTTCCTGACCCCATACTTCCACCATTATAGTTGCTGGAGGTCCAAGTGAAACACTGTATGGGGAAGTGCTCTACGGACTGGGAAGGGCTATCGGGGACGCTGACGGTAGTCACTGGCCAGAACACTGGCTCTTTCCTTAAGAGTGAGGGAAATATGTATTGGGCATGTGAAGGATGGCATTCCAGGCTCCTGGTCTCATCAGGTTGTGACACTAGAATTTGCTTGCTGGGTCTCTCTTCTCCCATCTCTCCTCCTCCTTCCTTCCAGCACCTCCTGCAACCTGGGCCTCCTCCCCCATCCCCTTCTTGGACAGCGGCTGGAGCCACCTGGGAAGCTTCAAGAATGGCTGATGGTTATCATAGCCAGGACAGGGCGAGCTGCTGCCCCTCTGATTCATCATAGAGCTGGAATGGATCCAGAGAAGTGACCAAGAGGATCCGGGGCTGCTGCTCTGAATTCAGACAGCTTCAATGGGGAAAGAGGCAGGCTGAGAGGAGCGGCTCAATCCCGCAATCAGAAGGGTGTGAGGAAAAGGGACTTGAGACTTGCTCTCCAGAACAACAGGCAATAGTGTGGCAGGAAAAGCCTGAGAGCTGAGGTTGCACAGCTTCCCCATCTGTCCCATCTCAAAGAACTCCTGTGAGAACTGAACCACAACGCAGGTCGGCATCCAATGAATAGTTCCCTCTCCCATTCCCTTCACTTCTGACCTGGGACACACACATTCACCCTTCCCACCTGGGCAAGTCAGCACAGCCAGATGCTGCGTGACAACCCTCTACACACCCTGACCCTCTCATCTCAGAATCTAGGATACACTCAATGTGGGTGTGATTCCTGGTCCCCAAGCTGCTCAGGTGCCCATTTCCAACCACAGCAGGCTTCGGTTTGATAGGGGGACCCCAGTATGGCAAGGGGAAAAGCTGGTTACTCCCCTCCACTGTGCCCTCAAGGGTCACAGCTCTGTACAGCTCACCCACTGAAGCAGCCACTTGCTGGCAAGCAAGAGATTCTCAACCTTTAACCTATGTCCCCTGCCTTTGAGAGACAAACCCCTGCTTTGTTAAATCTGTCATTTCAAAATAAATCTTGTGACTAAAAACAAATCAACACAATAGTGATTTTAAAATAAGCATTTTTTTTCTATTATTCTCATCTGATAAAATAAGCATTTCAAATTCTACACATCATTTGTCCACCAGCTATTCTGTTACTGCGCCCAAGGGGAGCTGGTAGTACAAGTTCTAGAGTCAGAAGTTCAAGGCTGGCCAGCTTGTTCAAGTTCAAGGTGCAGTGGCTCATGCCTGTAGTCCCAGCACTTTGGGAGGCCGAGGCAGGCAGATCACGAAATCAGGAGTTCGAGACCAACCTAGCCAACATGGTGAAACCCCGTCTCTACTAAAAATACAAAAAATTAGCCGGGCATGGTGGCACAGGCCTGTAATCCCAGCTGCTTGGGAGGCTGAGGCAGGAGAATCGCTTGAACTGGAGAAACAGAGGTTGCAGTGAGCTGAGACCACACCAACGCACTCCAGCCTAGGCAACAGGGCAAGACTCAGCCTCAAAAAGGAAAAAAAAAAAAGTTCAAGGCTACAGTGAGCTATGATTGCACACTACACTTCAGCCTGGATGACAGAGTGAGAATCTGTCTTTATAATTTTTTTAATTTTATTTTAATGTAGAGACAGGGTTTCACCATGTTGGCCAGGATGGTCTAACAGGTGTGAGCCATCGTGCCCAGCCACACCTTACCACTTTTCTATAGAAATAAATACTGAACACCACTTTTAACTGCCAGTTGACTAATTTCAACTTAAGTAAACTAATAATTTAGTTATTGACATGTAAGAGGCTTAATGTCAACTCTATTCTAGAAATTTTTACATTTTCTATAAAGAAGTTAGCCACAACATCCCACCAATAGCACCAGTTACAAGAAAAAATAGCTCAGAACATTCTCAAAAATAATTTTTTTTTGAAGTTGTGGAGTCAAATCACTCCAGCTCTACCACGGACTGGCTGTGAACCTTGGGCAAGTCATTAACTTGTTTCCTCAGTTATAAACTGAGAATGAAAAGAGTAGCCATCTCACAGGGCTATCATGAAGATACAGCATGTAAAACCCTTAGCACATTGCTGGTCACAAAGCCAGGGCTCAGTCATTAGCTATTACTGCTTTTAACATCAGAGAATGTTCCTGCCCCCACTTCCAATCCTGAGAATCCTGAGCCAGTAGATGTTTAAGAGTAGGCTCCCCAAGACTTCAGTTGGGCAGAGAACACATTTTACAGAAAAAAAGGGCTGATGCTCCTTTGACAGACCTGTGCTTCCCGAGGTACAAGCCATATGGTGTCATACATACTACTGCTTATACATTCATACCCCCCATTAAACTGTGAGCACCTTCAGGGTGGGATCTGGAACTTCTATTTCATATTGAGGGTGGGAAGGATGCACTGAATGTCAAATGAACTGAGACATGCATGTTAGGGGAGAAAACATAACCATCTACTGACCATCAGAGAGGTACAAGATAGACTGACTCTCTGATGAATGGCCACACAGGAGTGGGCTCCAGCCCTTTTCTAAAATGCTACAGGTCTATGACTGTTACTCTGGACTCCTCTCCATAATAAACAAGTCCAGGGAACAGATTAAACTATCTCTACCCACTACTATCCCTGAACTTCAAGGCCCCTTAATGCCCCTTTCAGGGCCCCAGAAAAGAGCCTCAGCCTGGGTCCACAACCCATGGTCCCTGTGCAAGGCCTCCCTGGAGGGCCAGCCCACACGGCTTTGTTATAGATGACGTCCTGGACAGCTATCTGACCCACTGTCTTCTAGTCTCCTCATCTCCAAGTTCCTGAAGCCCTAGCCAAAGACAACAGTGTGGACTTGTTTTTTCGGGGCCCAAAGTAGAAGGCTTCTCAGCACCTGGGAGCAGCTGGAAGTTGGAACTCAGGACTCATCGCTGCTGGTCTCCCCATCCTGTGCCAAGTGCATCTGTAAACAAGCCTTCTCAGTGGCTCCCTGCAGCTGCTCCCCAAATGGGTCAAAAGAAGAGAAACAGGCTAGAATCAGGGCAGCCCATAGCTTGCAAGTGAGAACTAAGCCAGGCAGGGCCTGGTCTGAAAGGTGGTCCCTGGATACAGCCAGGCCTGCACTGCTGGCCCTGTGCCCAAAGTCTTAGATGGGTTCAACATTGCCCACGACTGCTGCCCTATGCCAAGGTGTTGAGACCCCAAGAGCCATGGGGCCTGTGTCACACTGCTGTAGGTCCCACTGTTTTACAAGCTGGCGGGGAGAATGAGCTTGCTGGGGTGGAGATGCCTGGATGCTGGGCTGTTGTGCGTGATTCTGTTTGCTATAAAACAGCCAGACATTCCTAGGACCTGGAATCGCGCCGAGGCCACGGAGTTAGCCTTCCCAGCCATATATCTCCAGGCGGGGGACAGGCCTGAGACATCTGAGATAATAAAGACATGATTGTCTCAGCCCTGGGGCTTGTCTCCCCTTTGTCCCAGGGCCCAGCAGCCAGCAAAAAGTTTAAAGACATCCTCCCCCTTCTCCTGGGAAAATAAAAATGCACCAGATTCTATAGCCCCTGGGGTGAACTTCCCCAAAACCAGGCCTTGGCCCGGGATTCCTGCTCTCAGCACCCCAAAGCAGAAGGTAACTTGGAAGCACACAGCAGAGACATGAACAGCTAGAACGTAAAGACACTCACTACATGCCATTCTCGTGCACACATCTCTAATTCTCACCAGTCCTACGACACAGCAATAATTTTAGGGATAAAGAAACTAAAGCTTAGAGGTTAATAGATTTCTCCAAAGCCACAGCTATTAGATGGCACAAAGAGGTTTGAAACCTAGATTCGTTTTATCCCAAAATCTGTAACTTCTGTGGTAACCTGAAAACTGCTTTTGAAAAAAATGTTCCTTCTTGGCCGGACGTGGTGGCTCACGCCTGTAATCCCAGCACTTTGGGAGGCCAAAGTGGGCAGATCACAAGGTCAGGAGTTCGAGACCAGTCTGGCCAACATAGTGAAACCCCGTCTCTACTAAAAACACAAAAAGTCAGCTGGGTGTGGTGGTATGCACCTGTAATCCCAGTTACTCAGGAGGATGAGGCAGGAGAATCGCGTGAACCCAGGAGGCAGAGGCTGCAGTGAGCTGAGATCGTGTCATTGCACTCCAGCCCAGGCAACAGTGCAACACTCCATCTCAAAAGAAAAAAAAAGGAAGAAAGTTCCTTCTTCCGATTTCTCAACCCCAAAAAGGGCAGGAGGACTCCCTTTAACACATGAAGGGAAAAATTTGTATGATGGAAGCAAAACCCACATTCCTTAATCTGGAACCCAAAGCAGCCGCTGCCAGGCCAGTTTCCGTAAGTCACTTCTACCTCAATCTGAGCAACAGCCTGTCCCAAGGGTATGTGGCTTCATGGAGGGAAACAGGGACCTGAGACGTGCTAAGGATGAAATCCCTACATACTTCCAAGGATGACTCTTACCCACTTTATGAATGAATAGAAGGCCAGTTCTAGCCTTCTTAACCACAGAAAAGGGAGAAGAGGCACCACCCACACAAAAGTAAGGTGTTTGAGTAGAGGGAACACTGGATTCAGAACCAAAAGACTCCAGTTCAATCTGTAAAATCTTGTAGAAACTCAACTCTAAGCCAGTTTTCTCATTTATAAAATAAACACCTGTTTTACTTGCCTCACAGTCTTTTATGAAGATGAACATGAAAGCATTTTTTCAGCAGCCTTATAAATAGAATGTATTACGACCCGTGCAAGCTTTTTCCCTGTTGCCTTCTTTTGCATTCCTGACTCCCCTCTTTTCTCCCTTTCTTCTGTTCATACAACTGAACTATGTGCTCAACAGCATGCTAGACAGCGAGGCTCAACCACAGGTTGAGTAGAGACATTAAGAAAATCAGATAGTGTCAGACCAGAGCCACTTGGTTCCCAATGAACAAGAACCAGACCTGCTGAGGCCCAGGAACTGACCTCAGTCATATACTTCTGTCTTAAGTTTCAGGCCTGCCCACGACCCTCTCAGTCTGGTTGCAGGGCCTCAGGACTAGAGGTTTATTGTCTTCCTAAGTCAAACATTCATTGCTGGACCACATGATCTTTTTCAAGGCTACTTCCAGCCCACCAATTTGCCCCTAACTCATCTGCTTTTTCTATCCTCAATTCACTGGCCTCTACAAACCAGGCAGCCTCAACTCCATTAGAAACACAACTGCCCTCCTTGGCAGCAAAAGGGGACTGAGAGAAACCAAGAGCAGGAAGTCCTCCTAAATGGCCCAGGGAAAAGGTGAACCTTCCACTGACTTACCCATTCTGGCGACATAGACTCAGAACTCTGTAAGAAGGGAGAGGTCATCTGGTATAACAGTCCCAATGGTTGCCCTCAAAAGTTCTCTGCTTGTACCTATTTCAAACAACCTAAACAGCCCTAAAATCGACCAATTTTCTCCAAGCACCATCCCACACACAGACATTTCACTATTCCCTGACAGTCTAAGTTTAATTCTGCTTGTAGGGATGGAATGTATCTGTCTAAAACAGAGGATGTCTGGGTCTGCAAGTTCCCCAACAACAGACTCTACACCAAGGCTTGACTCACGACCCAATTTAAAATAAAATAAAAATAAAACAAACAAGGAGAATGAAGACTGATACTTGGCTGAAGGTTAACTGAAAGGTAATTTCACGACCATCAAGCACACTGGGGTCTAGGGAATTGGCAGCAATTATTTTAAGAAATGAGAAGCAAGATCATCAGCTTTGGAGTGCAGTAATGTTTCTGTATCTGCACAGGCTGCAGGTATGGGGTGATGACATTCTGTGGGCAGTGGGCTCTTTTCCCAGCAATGTGGGAGCCTGTACTCTCCTCTCACGGACAATTAGAAAGAAGCTTAAGAAACCTTGCTAAGTTCCAGGTGCACAACCAGCGACTCTTTTCTTGCTGTTTCTCTGCCATCTAGTGGCTGCTCTGGATCATTACAGGCCCACCTCACAGTCATTTTCCTTGGTCCTTCCAGTAACTTCCTAAATGATGATACCACTTAGACAGCTAGGTATACTGGTGAGTGCTTTACCTATATTATTGCTAGTCTTCACAACAGTGCAAGGTACGTTATTAATTCCATTTTTCAAACGAGAAAGCCAAGGCTTATAGAAGTCACTTGTCCAGGGTTACAGAGGCTCAGTAGAAAATGTGACACCAAAGTCCATCCTCATGCTGTTGTATCACTCCTCCTGAAGGAACAGAAGGCCCCGAAACTAAACATAATTTCAATTCTTCCAGAAATCTCTACATGCTCCAAGCTCCTCACGGCTAGCTAAGATCTTGGTCAAGTAGATGGCACCACTGCCTCCTCTAGCCCCACAATGCATTGGACACTACACTGGGAACTGGGCAAATCACCCCACTCCATTTGCTTCATCTGAAAACTGAGAGACCACGTAAAAATGTGTACACAATGTTCATTGTAACCTAAAGTGGAAATAACTCACGTGTCCATCATTTGATGGAATGAATAAGCCAAATGTGGTATCTCCATACAATGGAATACTATTCAGCCATAAAAAGGAATGAAGTAATGACACATGCTACCATACGGATGAACCTTGAAACATGCTAAGTGAAACAGTTGGTTAAAAAAGACTACATATTATAATTATACGAACTATCCATAATGGGCAAATCTACAGTGACAGGAAGTGGTTCAGCAGTTGTTTAGGGCTGGGCAGATGGGACAGAAAGTTTCAGGGGATGATAGCTAAAGGGTACAGAGTTTTTGAAGGAAAGAGAAAGTTCTAAAATTTGTCAGGTGATAGTTGCACAACTTTGTGAATAAACTAAAAACCACTGACTTGTACACTTTAAATAAGTGAATTGTTTGGTACAGGAATTGTATCTCAATAAATACAGGTGTTACACTCACCTCACCCTGCCACAATTGAGAGGGCTGGTCTAAGTAACCTCTAAAAGTCCTTCCCACAGTCTTTTTAAAGCTGAGAGACTCACCTATCATTATCATTCCCATCGCTGATTACTTGGCCTGAACCAAGTTCAATTAACTTGAACCAAGTAAGACTATAATATCCTCAAAGCAACTAAAATCGAGAATAAACAAACATAATCTGAATCTTCTAGCTCTTTAAAATACTTACGGTTCTATGATATATACAAAACCTAGATTTTGAGGAGTTTTATTTCCTTATAGTCTTTTAAGACTTTCAAGGATCTCGTTTTTTAAATCCCAGAAGTGTAAGTAATCAGACCTGATGGGACTGTGGAGTCCCCTACTTTTTCTCTACAGCACTTAACACCATCTCTGACATACACATTTTAATCATCTGTCTGCCTCCCCCTACGAGAATGTAAGTTCCACCAGTGTAAGAATTTTGTCTTGGTCATCCTGCTGCATCATGAGAGTTACTGATTTGGTTTGGCTGTGTCCCCACCCAAATCTCATCTTGAATTATAGTTCCCATAATCCCCATATCCCCACGTGTCATGGGAGGGACTTGGAGGGAGGTAACTGAATCACGAGAGTGGTTACCTCCATGCTGTTCTTGTGATAATGAGTTCTCACAAGATCTGATGGTTTTATAAGGGGTTTCCCCCACCCCACCCCCAACTTTGCTCTGCACTTCTCTCTCCTGCCGCCATGTGAAGAAGGACGTGTTTGCTTCCCCTTCCGCCATGACTGTAAGTTTCCTGAGGCCTCCCCAGCCATGCTGAACTGTGAATCAATTAAACCTCTTTTCCTTTATAAATTACCCCATCTTTGGTATGTCTTTATAAGGAGCGTTGAGAACACACTAATACAGGTACTAAGCAGATGTTTGTTAAATAAACGAATTTATGGACAAATGAATGAACTGCATTGCTAGTGTTATGTAGGGAAAGATACAGTTCCTTTAGATCTATACCAGGTATACCACTAAGGCATACCAAAGAAAAATGTTGCTTGTTAAGAAATATGGCTGTAAATCACTGTAGGCAGTGACTGAATGTGGCAAAATAAGTCTACTGACAGACAATTAGATGTGTTCCCAAAGTCACTTCTAGTCACCCTCAATCAGGCAAATCACACTTTGTTTCTTCCTTTTATTACTATTATTCCCAGAGGTGCATCAGACCCCACCAGTGACCCCATGGGGAAGCACCATTAGCTCCTCCAAGAGCTCTATAAGCTAAAAAGGCACTGGTTACAACTCTCAACCCCAAGGTCATGATTCATAGATCACTGGTTACTACGTGGTAACAATTCCTTAGAACCTCTATCAGAAGAGAGCAGGATCAGGCTGGCATAAAAGTACACTGGCCTAAAAACAGAGGCCTGGAGTTTAGTCACCAAACAGCTGTGCAACTCTAAGCAAATTGTTTTCCTTCCCAGAGACCATACCCTTATTTTAAAATGTAATTAATTACCACCCTTGGCCTACTCACCTCACAGACTGTGGGGATAAACTGAAAGAATGTGACACACTGTGCAAATGTAAAATCTTGGTCATTATTTTCAGGGAGGAAACACAGGTCTCACCACATTTCAGCACTAGCTGGGGTCTTATCCAGAAAGAAAATACTGCTGGGAGGCCGGGCGCGGTGGCTCAAGCCTGTAATCCCAGCACTTTGGGAGGCCGAGATGGGTGGATCACGAGGTCAGGAGATCGAGACCATCCTGGCTAACACGGTGAAACCCCGTCTCTACTAAAAAAAATACAAAAAACTAGCTGGGTGAGGCGGCGGGCGCCTGTAGTCCCAGCTACTCGGGAGGCTGAGGCAGGAGAATGGTGTGAACCCAGGAGGCGGAGCTTGCAGTGAGCTGAGATCCGGCCACTGCACTCCAGCCTGGGCGACAGAGTGAGACTCCGTCTCAAAAAAAAAAAAAGAAAATACTGCTGGGATTGCTTGACAGGTTTTTTGAACTACATTCCTACCCATCTGAACTATTCAACACAGACTACATGAAATGCTCAATTCAAACATATGTGCAAAGTGCGCTAGCTCTGTAAGTCTCAAGATCTCTAAGCAGCAAGCTTCCCTCAAGATAATCATACAACAGCTAACAAAAATAACCAAACACTGTACTAGGCAATTTACGTACACGAACTTGTCTAATCCTCACGAAACCCCGTGAGGTGGTATTGCTACTATCCTCACAAGAAAAACATCCAAGTTAAATATCTTGCCCAGTATCACACAGTCAGTAAACAGTGAACCCAAGATTCAAAACCAGGCAGTCTGGCTCTAGAGTCTACGTTTTTAATACTACTCTATACTGCCTCCTACAAAACAGACAAGATATAGACAAGCATTCCTGAAATGAATAAATGCCTAAACAAAAGTAAATCACAGTGACGAATTACCATTTTGTACCCACTAGCATTATAAAATTGGCTGTTCTTCTATGAGAACTCCCTATCATACAAAGCTTTGTCTATCCTTTTGCCTGAGTGCTTATTGGAGGAGAGTACCTTATCCCTAAATCCTAATGACAAATCTGCAAAAGGTAAGCAGGCATAATTGGCTCGATTTTACAGATGTGTAAATCAAGACTCAAAAACTAAAGCAGTTTGCCCAAACACAGCTGGTCATTAACAGAGCCAGATTCAAAGTTAAGTCCTTCTACTCCAAAATATATGTGCTTTTCCTACTATTTAATACTGTTTTTCTCTTTAAAATCAAAAGGTTCTACATGGAACTGGCACTAGAATGATTCCTGAAACAAGAACAACAGGAAATATGCTATTTTACATAAACTGTAATGAAGAATGCCAGGATACTTACAAGAAGGGAGACAGTTAAGTCTGTATAAAGGGAGCTAATTTTACCACTGAGTTATATTTATGCTTGGATCCTACTGGTACTCCCAAAAGGAAGTGATCCATAAGGCAGAAAAATATGCTGTCTGTGGCTGTTTAAGAAGCCGTATTTGGCCAGGCCCAGTGGCTCACGCCTGTAATCCCAGCACTTTGTGAGGTCAAGGCAGGAGGATCATCTGAGGTTGGGAGCTCGAGACCAGCCTGACCAACATGGAGAAGCCCCCATCTCTACCAAAAATACCAAGAGATTAGATGGGCGTGGTGGCACATGCCTGTAATCCCAGCTACTCAGGAGGCTGAGGCAGGAGAACTGCTTGAACCCGGGAGGTGGAGGTTGCGGTGAGCCGAGATCATGCCATTACACTCCAGCCTGGGCAACAAGAGCATAACTTCATATCAAAAAAAAAAAAAAAAAAAAAAAAGCAGCAGTAGCCATATTTATCCTATAAACAAAAACCAACTCAGTCTTTACTGGTTACTGCTATACGTATTTTTTAAAAACACTACAGACTGAACCAAACTTAGAATCTCTCAACTATATCAGTAAAAATCTAGACTCATCAAAGATGATCCCTATATGGATAATAATCACAAATTTTTTTTTTTTTTTTTTTTTTTTTTTTGAGACGGAGTCTCGCTCTGTCGCCCAGGCTAGAGTGCAGTGGCCGCATCTCAGCTCACTGCAAGCTCCGCCTCCCGAGTTTACACCGTTCTCCTGCCTCAGCCTCCCAAGTAGCTGGGACTACAGGCGCCCGCCACCTCGCCCAGCTAGTTTTTTGTATTTTTTAGTAGAGACGGGGTTTCACCATGTTAGCCAGGATGGTCTCTATCTCCTGACCTCGTGATCCACCCATCTCGGCCTCCCAAAGTGCTGGGATTACAGGCTTGAGCCACCGCGCCCGGCCATAATCAAACAAAATTCTTAAAGACTCACTAGTCTACTTCTATATTTAGTGTACAGGTTTTTTTTCTTTTTTTTTTGAGACGGAGACTCGCTGTGTCACCCAGGCTGGAGTGCAGTGGCGAGATCTCGGCTCACTGCAAGCTCCGCCTCCCGGGTTTACGCCATTTTCCTGCCTCAGCCTCCAAGTAGCTAGGACTACAGGCGCCCGCCCGCACGCCCGGCTAGTTTTTTTTTTTTGTATTTTTAGTAGAGACGAGGTTTCACCATGTTAGCCAGGATGGTCTCGATCTCCTGACCTCGTGATCCACCCGCCTCGGCCTCCCAAAGTGCTGGGATTACAGGCTTGAGCCACCGCGCCCGGCCATAATCAAACAAAATTCTTAAAGACTCACTAGTCTACTTGTATATTTAGTATACAGGTTTTATAGATTTTTGTTAACTACCTGCTAGCAAAAAATCCTGAAACATAAGAGGCTACAGAAACGATCCTGCACTGGTGGTGTTCAAATTCCTTGGCAATACCTTAGAGGTTACTAGGGCTGCACAAAGTTTATCTCTGTGACAAGGAGGCAGTGGGAAGAGCAAAACTGCTGGGCCTGCCTTGACTACAGCATCTCTGTTTCATACACCTTTTCTGTTTCTATAGTGGGGCTCTATATAAGCTTTTGTTTAGGAAAGGAAGACACAAACCAAAAAGACTACTGAAAAAAAGACACAAACCAAAAAGGAACAGAAACTCATTTTATTGAGATGAGGAAACCAAGGCCCAAAAAGGTATAGCAACTTGCCCAAGGAAACTCTGATACCTCAATTAGAACCTGGGTCTTCAACTCCCAAATGAGAGCTCTTTCCAACAGTGTTATTACTACCATGGGAGAAATGAAGATATAATATCAAGCACCATAATGCAAGCTAGGAGCAAAAACGTGACTTGATTCATCATGCTGTATGTACCAGAGTTCACAGAGTTTTCTAACCGCAGAGGAGATAATCACAAACTCAGCACCCTCCAGTAAAGTCATTCTTACACAAAGCCAGTGAATAATTCACAGGTGCCCGCCCACCCTTCAACAAGCTGCCAAGGGATGGATCTAACTGCTTAACACCAATAATTCCAATACAACTGTGAAATCCTCAAGTTATGGAGAAAAAGGAACATTTCTTTAATAGCTTCAGAATCAAGACAAAAAAATTCCTCTCCCGGTGGCGGGCGCCTGTAGTCCCAGCTGCTCGGGAGGCTGAGGCAGGAGAATGGCGTGAACCTGGGAGGCGGAGCTTGCAGTGAGCTGAGATCCGGCCACCGCACTCCAGCCTGGGCGACAGAGCGAGACTCCGTCTCAAAAAAAAAAAAAAAAAAAAAAAAAAAAAAAAAAATTCCTCTCCCATCAGACTAATGCAAACCTTACAAAGGAGGGCTAAGAAGTTGGCACTGGGGCCCCATAGTGGGTCTGGAACTCCATACACGTTTCCAGCCCTATCAGAGTTGGTCAGAGGTGAAATTAAAAGCCTTACCCTACTCCTGGCAATGAGTATGAGGAGGAAGTCCCTCACTGATACAGCAGCCTCAGACCCAGAAGTCAACAGGGTTTTCTGGTTCTGATTTGATGTGAGCCAAAATGATGACAGTGATGATGACAGCTGCTATCTACCCCATTCACAGATGAGTACCTTCTACTTGCCAGGCACTGTGCTAAGAGCTTCACATATAGCAATTCATGTAGTTCTCACAACTCTTGGGCAAAGTACAGCTATTTCCATTCACAGAGAATGCAACACTCACAGCATTTAAGTTACTTGCCTGAAGACATAGATCAAGTTAGTGGCAGAGCCAAACTCAAATCCAAAGCCTATGCATGTACTTTGCACAACACCAACGCCAAGTTGTTTCGCCTCAGTTTTGCCATTTGACAAACGACATCATCCATCCCTGCCTCTTTTACAGAGTTGTAACTGAGGTCAAGTGAAATCAATAACACAAACATGATTTGAAGTTTAGGAGTTTACTACTTAAACTCAAAAACTGCATGAGGATCCCTGACCATTTGCGAAGATGTAGCCAGAGCCCCAGTCATCTCCCTATGCTTGGGTCAAGCGAATGAAAGAAGAGAGCCAGGTTGCAGAGGTGGCTCCTAGCCCTCCTCAGACCTTGGGTATTCACTAAGGAGGAACTTTCTCACCAAACCCTGCTCTTCCCAACTCACAGGCCTACTATAATTTAAAAAAAATAAAATAAAAAAAAAAGGTCAACTGAGCAGACTCTAGAGACAGACTACTTAAATTCAAATCCCAGCTCCCTCACTTACTAGCTCTGAATTCTTGGACAAGTTTCGTATCATAACATGCCTCAGTTTCCACATATGAAAAAATGGGGGATTGCTGAGAAGACCGAGTTACTTCACACAAGGGCTTCAAAGAGTCATGTACAGAATAAACACTCAAATTTTTAAAAGGACCAAATGACACAATGGGCAAAGGCACCCTACAATCCTCTAAAGTTACACCTTTAGATCCTCTAAAGGAAGATGTCATTCTCTCATGCTACAACCAATCCTAAAGTCACCTCCCGCAAAAAGTTCCTACCCAACAAACCTACCCTTACAGATGAAGCCTTTTATGCTGCTTTGCTTGTCCTGTGCACTATATGATGCTTGAACTACAATTTCCAGCTTTGTAATTAGTCACATACATTTTATTTCCACATAAGATATGTAATGAATAAGCACACAGGTTCCAAAATCAGACAGATACGACCTCCAACTCTGGCTACAGACACCAAGCGATGATGTCTCAGAGTCCTACTCCATAAAAAGAAGATACCTGTACTATCAACCTCAGAGCTGCTGTGAGTACCAAGTGTGATAACACCATGTGCTTAACACAATGCAAAGCACACAGTAAGAGTTCAATTAACAAAGCTGTTATTTCGCCAGAGTATGTCCCCATTTCTTTTGTCATCTTTAGCAGTTAGGGCAGAGCCCTCCTGGATGTGATTAATATTCCTTCCTTAATGCACTAATGTACTTACGGGGGCCTTGAGGCCACCGTTCTTCCTACTGCACCTGTCCCTATGCGGTGGTGAAACAGAGCCCCCAGCCACTCTGCAAACATGCCTGGGCCCTCCTTTGTTCACATTCCCTCCACTCAGAAATCCACACCTGGCCGGGCACGGTGGCTCATGTAATCCAGCACTCTGGGAGGCCGAGGTGGGTGATCAGCTCAGGAGTTCAAGACCAGCCTGGGTAACATGGCAAAACCCCATCTCTACAAAAAACCAAAAAGTAGCCAGGCATGGCGTCACACACCTGTAGTACCTTCTACTTGGGAGGCTGAGGTGGGAGGATCGTTTGAGCTGGGGAGGTCGAGGATGCAGTGACCCAAGACCACAACGCTGCACTCAGCCCGGGTGACAGAGTGAGACCCTGTCTCCAAAAAATAAATAAGTTGTAATGACCTATAGCCCAGAAATACTCTAAAATTCATGTTTGACATAAATAAATCCTCAAGAAATCATCTCATGTCATGGGTTTCAAACCAATAGCGCATTAGTCTGATGGGCTTTAAAGAAATGATGCCTCCAAAAAATAATTTTTTATGAAAATTTAAATGGTGCTCAGATCCTATTTCAAAACAATATGGCCCTAAGCACTGTTTTCCTTTTTTAAAAATAAGCTTCTTAGGTAACATTACACAGAACCCTTTTAACTTTTGAAAGTTTCAAAAAGGTTCTATCACCAAGGTGTGCACTGGTCCCTAAACATAGCTAATCAAAGTTCTATCTGGGACTCTTTTAGAAATTAGATTGATTCTCAGGTCCCATCACAAACTTACAGATTCAGAATCTCAGGAGCATTTTTTTTAGCCTTCCCATCTAATTGTTAACCAACCAGGAACCTGAACTGCATTTAAAACCTCAACAATAAGTATGCAATTTTACAGACAGAGGCCAGAAACATGGAAGCTACCTGCCAAAGGGCATGTTGTTAGGAGCAATAATGCAAACTTAATCAAAATAAAAAGATGCTTGTTCAAAATGTAGGCGCCTAGTCTCTACCCCTAAAGATTGAGAGTAAATCCTACAGGGTCCAGGAATCCTGATGACTTGAGATAAGTGGCCCACAGTTCACACCAAGAAAAGTACTGCTCTGCGGGATACATCAGAGCAAACAGAACGGTTATGATGCTGTGCTCTATTTTAATAGCGTTAAGAAAATGCTATGCTTACCTTTGCCTTGAAAATCTGTCACTTCTTCTTTTTTTTTTTTTGAGACGGAGTCTCGCTCTGTCACCCAGGATGGAGTGCAGTGGCCGATCTCAGCTCACTGCAAGCTCCGCCTCCCGGGTTTACACCATTCTCCTGCCTCAGCCTCCCGAGTAGCTGGGACTACAGGCGCCCGCCACCTCGCCCGGCTAGTTTTTTGTATTTTTTAGTAGAGACGGGGTTTCACTGTGTTAGCCAGGATGGTCTCGATCTCCTGACCTCGTGATCCACCCATCTCAGCCTCCCAAAGTGCTGGGATTACAGGCTTGAGCCACCGCGCCCAGCCGAAAATCTGTCACTTCTACTTCAGAGAAGGAATGCATGGTGGACCCAAAATCCATTGAGCATTTATTTGCTTTTGGGGAAATCACCTATGAGACTATGATACTGCATTAAAATCAGGGCTTTCCTCCCATCTTGACCCCACTAATCAGCAATGTGCTTTTAAACCTCCCACTGTACACCTTTATTAGATATATTTCACATTTTTCTACAACGCAGGGCTTTAATGACTCATTGGATATGCTTCTAAGAGGCAAGTGTCTAACTTCACAGAAGTGTAACTGTTCTGTCACAAGTTAGTTCTAATGCACAAATTACCTGATGGCAGCAAAACAAGACGTATACAGAGATTCTAAGAGAAACTAGGTAGAGCCACAAGAAGGCAGTACTTGACTTTGACAGGGGGACCTAAGAATACACATTTCAGGGCAGGCGCGGTGGCTCACACCTGTAATCCCAGCACTTCGGGAGGCCGAGGCGGGCGGATCACTTGAGGTCAGGAGTTCGAGACCAGCCTGGCCAACATGGTGAAACCCCATCTCAACTAAAAATACAAAAATTAGCCAGGCATGGTAGCTCCTGCCTGTAGTCCCAGCTACTTGGGAGGCTGAGGCATGAGAACTGCCTGAAATCAGGAGGCAGAGACTGCAGTCCTGGGCAACAGAGTAAGACCCAGTCTCAAAAAAAAAAAAAAAAAAAAAAAAAAAAAGAATACAGATTTAAGAGGTAAACTGGACCTAACACAGCACTGTAAGTACTACAAAACGAAAGGCCAGGAATGCAGGTTTCACACCCAGCTCTGCTACCATACAGCTGTGTAGTGACAGGAAAAAGTCATTTAAATGTCCTCACCTTTCCTCACCATGTGCAAGATGCAGGGATTTAAATTAGCTAGTCTCAATTCTGTGATTGTGACATATGAACTATGAACTAAAAAGGATTACAAAATTGTTCCCCACCCAGTTCTCCATCTTAGCCTATTTTAAATCCCACTATCTAAATAAATACAATGTAGAATAACAATCATGTCAATACAACATGGTGTATGAACTGTCCAAGTTGTGCACTGCACAAATAAATCTGTGTATTTACTCTAACAGTTCTAGCAGGTAGCAACCAAATGCCTTGTTCTTCGAAAAATAAAATCACTAAATTATTACAAGTCATTCACAAAGTGTCTTTGGAAGGGCCTTTGCACAAAGGTTGTGTGTGGCCTAGGCAGTGGCCCAGATACCCATCGGGGTTCCAACTGACCACCCACACCACAACGCAGGCACACAGAATACAGTCAGTGGATGGAGCACCGTGTAGGCCATTAAGACCAAAGTCCTTACCTCTGCCTGCTTACATCTCTGCACTGTTTGAGACTGTCATTCTCCAATGTCTCCAGTGCCAGGGAAGGGAACAGGTTTTTGATAAATAATGACAAATGAATGTGTGTCATGGATATGCATGCACAGATAAAACTTTTACATTACTCTCTTGAGAGCAATGCAAAGTAGAAAGAGATGACATAGTTATTCAAGAGAAAGCAGCTATCAAAATTGTAAGGGAAAGAAAATTCCAAGTAGAAGTCAGGAGACATCTATTTTACTCTCTGTATATCCTCAGTGCCTTAATTGCTTTAAAAAACCTATTTGTTGAATTTACTACTTGACTATAAGAATGAATGAGTAGGCCGGGCGCAGTGGCTCATGCCTATAATCCCAGCACTTTGGGAGGCTGAGGAGAGCGCATCAGGAGGTCAGGAGTTTTGAGACCTGTCTTGAAACCCAGTCTCTATTAAAAATACAAAAAATTAGCCAGGGCATTGTGGCGGGCACCTGTAGTCCCAGCTACTTGGGAGGCTGAGGCAGGAGAATGGCACGAACCCAGGAGGCATAGCTTGAACTGGTGTGAACAGTGAACTGAGATGGCGCCACTGCACTCCAGCCCGGGCGACAGAGCAAGACTCTTGTCTCAAAAAAAAAAAAAAATTAAAACTAAAATTAAAAAAAAAATAAACAAACAGCACTGACTTAGGATTGATTGGCTATATGCCATCTCTGGGCAATGGAATACGAGAAAGTGTAAATGCGCTTTCCCTTGCCCCTCTTTGGCCCACCACAAGCAAGTCCACACTCAAGCAGCCACTGCTCTCTGGAACTAGGCTCCAGAATGACAAACACGAACCCCACCTGAGCCCAATCTGAAGGCTAGAGACAAGTTCAGCTGACTCTTGAATGAGAAAAATAAATGCTGTTTTAATAAGCTACTGTTGGCATGGTTAAATGCAACATTATTCTGGCAAGTGAATAAAATAAGGAATTTTTTTTTTTTAACTGTTTGAGGCACTTAGAAAAAAGACTCGAAGTAGTAATTAAAAGTATTCATTCTGGTCGGGCACAGTGACTCACACCTGTAATCCCAGGACTTTGGGAGGCCGGCGGGCAGATCACAAGGCCAGGAGATAGAGACCATCGTGGCTAACATGATGAAACCCCGTCTCTACTAAAAATACAAAAAATTAGCCAGGCATGGTGTCACGCACCTGTAGTCCCAGCTACTGGGGAGGCTGAGGCAGGAGAACGGCACGAACCCAGGGGGCAGAGCTTGCAGTGAGCCAAGATCACGCCACTGCACTCCAGCCTGGGCGACAGAGCGAGACTCCGTCTCACTTAAAAAATAAAAATAAAGTATTCCAGCAGCCCTGGAAAGAAAACATGATTGGGCCATGTAATTAAATCTCCATGCTCTGAACTTGGGTGGATACAGAGTAAGACTTACAGAAAACAAGTGTGATATAAAGCCACTTCCCTCCAATAATCATTCAGAGATGCCCTAACCATCAGCCCTTCCTGAAAGATAATGGAGTTGCTACTTCCTAGTGAAATGTTGTCCCTTCCCCCCGCAGTTATATAACAAATTTCTAAATTTGTACCCAGCAGGGACTAAGTTTCAATCCTTCTTGAGCAGGGCCCTTGTATTCTGAGTTTCTTAGCACCCAGCACCAAAATAACCACTAATTAACCTCACAAATGGAAAAAGGAAAATAGTCCAAACCTAACAATGAAGTAAAAGAAGTACCACTATTTTATGCATTCTATGAAGGTAACAATTATGATAGCACAAATTTAGTGACAACTTGTAGGACAAAAGGAGAAAAAGTACTACTACACTAAATGTACACCAATGTTAAGAGGTATCCTGATTACAATACGAAAATGTGAGAAAAATACACCTCAAAATGAAGGAAATATTACAATTGTTCTTTCAAACCACAATCCTTTTCTTCCCCCTTAGAATACACTCCCCTTGTGGCATGAAGTCCTGCTTAAAGAACATCACTTTAACAAACTATAAGACCTATTTCTAAGATATTCAGTAAAACACTTACAAATAGCAATAATATATTAACATTGTATTAAATGCTGTAAATTCGGACACAAACTAAGCCTGTAAGGACTTTCCTATAACCCTTTCCAGCCTCTAAATCATACTCCCTGGAGAATATCACTCACCTTACCTTCTAAGTCATGACTATAAACAAGTTTGTTAAGTCAAATAGAAAACAATATTTAAATGGAAAACCTAAGCTGCATCCATTTGCTACCCAAGTTCTTCTGACATGCAGAAATCAATTTGAAAATATTTAAGAAAACATTAGCTTCAATCAATCCCCTTGTCATCCTTGTTCTTCTGATACATGGGTAATTCATTGACACAACTGTTCGACCTGCTTTATTTCACTTACTAATTTATAAAATAATACACCCATCCAATGACTATTTCTAGAGCCGTATCATGTCAAGCATTGCTTTAGGACAAAGATATAGCAATAGTTAAGGATCTATATGTCCCTGACTACACTAAGGATACATACGTCTCTGCTTTCCAGAGTTATCACATGATCCAGGTATCTCTCCCTAGTATGGTCAACAAGGAATAAATAAGATGCATTTCTTGGTTAGAACTGTTAAAGCTTACATCTGCCTCTTCCTAACCCCTTCTCAACCAACCCAGCTTAATTCTAGCACAGTATGCAAATCATGCCAAACATGACTCCATGCAGAGAACTATCAAAATGACACCACAGTGTATCAACCTTAACTGATTTTAGGGGTTCTTAGTTTCTAAGATTCTCAAGCAGATCAGTATAATGTCCTAAAGGTAAATAAACCTTTCTTGCTACCTAAAGAAAATGTATCCCATATTCAGATTCACAGCACACAATCTGTATTCTGACAGAAGTAGTTTGAGATAACCACCTAGGTGTGCTGGTTCCCAAACTTGGCTACATTTTAGAAAGCCTGGAAAACTTAAAAATCACATTGTTCAAGCTGCACTCCAGTAAGCAGCCAAGTGTGAGAACCAATGATACAGAAAACTTGGGAAATGAGCTGCTTTCCAATGATCTATGGATTAAAGGTACACTAACATTTCCTTCCACCATGAGCAGTGAGCTTCCTGAACACTGCTTCACTAAGAATTATTATGGACCTACTTGGTATTTAAGGGAAGTGTCAAACGTAGGGGAGAAAGCACAAACCTGAACATATAGAGGGCCAAATATTATCTCAAACTAAATGCCAGAAAATAAAATAAAAATAATAAAGCTTTAAAATTTTATCTCAAAGTTTGTTAGAAATTGATGTTATCAAGAGTCAAGTTCCCACTCCTATGTATCTGAAAAGTAAGAGACGGAGGGAAAATAACAACCCTCAGGCTGGCTTGTGAAGGGTTTTTGTTTGTTTAATACATCTGAAAAGAATGCATATACAAAGAATTGAGACATGAGAAAGCATTGGTTCAACACTAATGAATCTACAAGAATTAGGATTGGGAAGGTGGGAAAGATTACCTCAACATTTTTAAAAATTGGAAACTGCAACCAAAATAAGCTGATAAAATCCCTATTAGCACTTATTAAGAGTCTTTATTAAGACTCTTTCCACGATTTTTATTAAACTAGAGAGCCTCACCTGGCTGCTCTAGGGTTCCTCATATGCAAAACAGAAATAAGGGGATTCCCCTGACTGGTCCCCATGTTGTTAAGTGTTCTCCCCACCCCCACCCTACCCCCAGCTTCTTAATGAAGCAGGCCTCCATCCTCCTAACTTGAGAGGATGTGAATCATTCCACAGATGTCTGTCTTCTAGCACCACCCCTCGTATTTCCTCTACATACCAGGTCTTCAGCTGCATTCTAGGAACACCATATACTACTGAGCTGCAAATCTACGCTAAGCATATAAGACAATGACTGAGAGGGAAAAAAATTTTTTTAATTACAAACTCAATTCATTTGGTGCATTTCAAAGGTGCAATACTTTTCTTCATTTATCAGTGAAAGAAGTTAGAAATCAACTTCCCAAAAAAAACAGTGAATGGCAAACAAATGTCCTTGAAAGTCACAGTCACATATAGTGCGTCCTAGAAAAGAGGAGGGGCAAGACAGGCTCCACCCACTTTCATGAGTTTCATCAAATACTGGATCTACTCAAGGGTGGAGAGAAAAGGCAACTTTCAAAAAGGAGTATGTTATTAAATGAGGCATTTACTATACTCCTTCCTAAGAGCACCAGATGGGGAACATGTTTTCTAAACTAGATCTAGGAAGTGGAATGTGGAATCAATCCGTCCTCCTCCCCTTAAGGGCTATCCACTGGTTAATGAACTTAAAAAACAAGACTAAAAAACAAACCCCACACACACTCCCCCCCCCAAAAAAGAGGAGGGGGAAAAAAAAAAAAAAAAAAAACACTAAGATGTCCCAGATGTCTCCAGAGTGGAACCAGGGAGCAGCTTCAACAATTCCAATTAGTCTGTTACAGTCATCCACAAGCATGCCTTGCTTTAAAACCAAAAAAAAAAAAAAAAAAAAAAAAACCCACTACTTTTTTTTTTTTTTTTTCAAACAACAAAACAAAAACTAGTACTAATCACTTTTCTGACAATACACAATTACTCAAAATTAACTAGTACTGGGAGGGGAAAGGGGGGGCCATACCTATGGGCCTTGTCTCACACGAGTGCATGTGGGTAGGTGCAGGGCATTTGTCATTATTGCAAAAACGAATTTTAATTTTTAATCTTTAGTTTGATTTAAACATTGCTTTTAGTATGATGCCGACACCAGCTGTGCAGAAAGGGCTCTGGAGAGATGTTCATAGCAGCACACACCTGCGGCTCTTCTTCGGTTCTGGAGGCTCCAGGGCAGCCAATATTGCTTCGTCAAATACATTCTTTAGGCCTTTCTGAAAAGGGGTAGAAAGAAAAAACGGGCGGTCTGATTTTCAGTATAATAAAGTTGGAGTTCAAATTTAAACCATTCAAACCCCCAAGAGTTGGCAAAGAAAGAAACATTAAAAATAACCCTGAATCTCAACACAATAATCTCACTTCACCAAGATTTGTCCAAGGCACTGGAAGGACTCAGCAATTCAGGAGCAGAGGAGCAGATATTCATGAGTGAGACAGTGGTCCTTTGAGAAAACTTTGTGCAGACCAATGTATGTCACAAGAAGCAAACAAGCACACGTGTCATTTGCTCATTCAATATGAGTTTTGTAATGTGCTGCTAAAACATTTTACATAAAAACAAGGGAAGCAGCTCTGCATTCAAATGAAACAGCTGGATATGAAACAGGACTGAGAGGACGGGCACGGGTCAGTGGCATCCTTATTCTATGGAAGGCACAGGCAAAGAGAGAGAGATTATGGTAGCTGCAAAGATAGTCACTTTGAACTCCCTTTATCCCACCAGTTAAGAGTCAAGGAGATTCAAGGGAGCAAAAATGTGGGTACCTGATACATACGTAAAATTAGAGCCAGTCAGTGCAACAGGAATAAAGCTTCATCAGGCATTTATACAAACAGTTGTATATTTTTAATTTCAAAATTTGAAGGTAACCACAATTGTATATTTCCCTCACAATAAAATCAGAAGCAGGAAAATATAAAGGTGGCAGCTTTACATCTCAACATTAACAAACTGTAAGTCAACTGTTTAAATGGATGCTATTCTTAAAAGATAACGTAACAAATGAACTCATAAAGCAGTAGCAGATACATCAATATCTTCCCCACCCCAGACTGACAAATACTCCACTACAGCACAGACAGCCAAAGCAACAGCAACACAAAGTTTCACTGCACAAAGGAAAACCAGAAAAGAATCCTCCCTTCCCCGTTACACTCTACTAGAAGGTCACCCCTTTTCCATAAGGTTTGTCATGCAATTACAATTAACAATTGATCATAAGAGTAAAATGATGTTTGTGTTACTTTCTCCATCTAGAACTAAGATCTAGAAGTGTTAAAACTCTTGTTATTTTCTCCAAGAGGACACTCTTAATGCCAGACCAAGTTCCCTTTTGCAATGGTAATCCAAACCAAAAAGCTCTGAGCATCAGGCAACTCAAGCAGCAGAAAGTTAAAACAAGTCCAACTTGACTACTGATCACAAAAAATTTCTATAAGATATTGCATTCTTGATCAAAAACTAATACAGAGGTTGCTCTAAGGTGGTGAGTAAAAAGACGCAGAGGCTTTCAAACAGGATGGTTTTATTCCTTTGTTTTTAAACGATCTTTCTACAGTAGTGGGACAGGAAGCAGCAGCAAAGAAGGGAAGGAGAAAACAGTTTAGAATATACAGCACTTCCTTTTGGGTTGAGTTTCCGGAGGCTCGAGGGCAGCTAGGATAGCCTCATCAAACACATTCTTCAGACCTCTCTACAAGACAGAGGGGAGGAGAGAGAATAGCAGCCAGGTTAGAGGATTAGAAAGACTAGCAGGTACAACAGCAGTCCGGATTAAATGAGCTGAATTCACAGAAGCAATGTGCCTTAAGAAAAATGCTAGAATGTTGATCTTAAGCCCATTATTGGGAGAGCAGACAACTGACCAAAAACTTCAACTCAAGCAAGGTTACCTAAGCAGGAAAGCAATTTTTATTAAAATGCAATATGTTGACTTCTAACACATTTTGGAAATAAATCTATTACACTTTCAGGCTTATGTGAATTCAGCCCCTGAATAACTGAAGGACACAAATAGCAGACTAACAGGCATGCTACGTGTTTCTAGGTTCAATGACATATCTGAATGGGATTAATCAAGATTTCAGAGTAAACTGGTTTTCCAGAACAGAAAGGTTCAGACATTTAAAAAGTGTTAATTGTGCAACAGTACCAACTAGAACAGACTCTAGAAACAGCATACACTTCAGTTATTCAGCAATGTTATCAGAGCAAGTAACCACCACCCAAGTCATAAGAAAACAAAGAATGGGATCCTAGAATGAGTTTTAGCAAGCAGTCCAGTGCTTTAAGATGTCTGCATGGGTATCAGAGCATAAAGCATGGAGTGAAAACAAAGAATATTCTCAGATCTTATGGGATTCAGATACAGAAATACACTTACACCTCAGCCAGAAACTCCAACATGACAGTGTGACTCAGCAGTGGTGGTACTTAGGACCCAGGTCTACAGACTCACCTAAACTCACCTAAATCTGAAGCCACAAGTTTACCACCCAAGGTTGTTTCACATGTTCTTTAGTTTGATCAGTTTGATCCCAAGTAAGTATGTCCTAGAAGTCCCAGAACACAGCTCCAACTGTAAGTGCCAACCCCAGACCACCCCAAGTGTGCCCACCTCCACCCCGTCCCCATCCATGACATCCCACAAGACTGATACCCACACATCACGTTAGATACAAAATAAATCAAAAACAGCAGTAAATTCTTTAAAAGCAGCAAAAGTTAAAAAGCTTTCTTCTTTCTACATCATTTACAAAGTAGAAATGCCATATAAAAACTTAAATTCCTCTGCAATTCTTTCTACACATCTAGGAACCAACTCTGGCAGTCAAATATAAAAGGAAGGAAGGAGTACAGAAAGGGAAATATACTTTATAAGAAAAAAAAAAAAGAGGAGGAGGACCATTAGAAACTGGAGTGTATCCCTTAACAAGAAGGAATTCCTTTCTTGCTTACAGTGGACAAAGATCAACAAATGCTCTATGAAACAAAACTAATCTTTGCTTGACCACCATCTGTTTATATTACGATTTTAGTTTTAGAGGAATCAACAAACAGAATCTGTAAACCTAAAAGTTCTAGCTCCCAAACACAACCACAGACCCCATTTTCTAACTTCCCCTCTTTTGACTTCTCCATACTTCAAACTCTGGTAAGAAAAATGTACCTGCTAAGACCTTTTAAACTTCATACTCTCTACAAACTGATTTACTGTATACACCTGCTGATACTGTAAAAATCTTACATTAAAAGCATCCAATTATCTAAAGCATCACGAGTAACCTAAAAGTGAATCCACAGGGCCTATGTGTCTTCCCTCAAAGCAACCCATATCTAGAGAACAGAGGTATGCATCAGAAGCACACAGAATGAGTGTCTAACATGGACATCAGTGTTTCACACATGACCTTCCCTGTCTCCCCCAATATACACACACAGGCATACTTTTCTGGGAATGTTACTAAAACACAGAGAGAAGCACCAGGCATTTTTTTAAACTCTCAAAACAGCGCTGTGCATGGGAAGATATAAAATCTTCTAAACTTCTAAATAACTGCTTTTATAATAGCACTAAACTGCCTTAAAAAACTAGGATTAGAAGATTACGTTTAAATCATCTGATATTAGGCCTCGAAGTTATTCTGGGAATATCCCAGTTAAGCATAAAGGTTTTATCTTTAAATATCCAACCAAGTACTAAACTGATTATTAAATTATGCACTAGGCCCTATAAACTAAATACCTAGTACATATGTAATAAGTAATCATATATGCCATTTACCCTAGTATACGTGTAGTTAAGAATCCAAGTGTTTTTTAGAAACACAATAAAAATGAACAATTACCTGAAAACGTAACCATAAATATAATGAGTTTAATATAATTATTAGAAATCTCCACCCTTCAATCTTGCCCTATTAGGCATATCTGCTCACCGTTCAAAGTTCAAAGCACCAGTACCAGTAGAACGTAAGACTTTTGTGCTAATTATTTCCATAATTTTTTCCTTTGCCTCCAGAACAGTACTCAAAGGATGGAATCAGAGATATCATGAAGGTGAAAAAGTTTAAACCATACACATCAGTTACAAGTCCCTTCCAAATACCCTAACACTGCTCCCTATCTTCAAAATCTGAGTTTCCCATCAAACTACAAAAGGAGTTCCAATTAAATCACTCAAAAATGGTCAGAATGCATGAGGAAGGAATACTTCCAAAAACCTAGGAATAGAGACACTATATAAAGCATGCTTGAGAACTGTGGCAGAAACAGCCATGGCTGCCTTCTTTGACATGAAAGTCTCAATTATTATGACTAATTCCCTATCCTGGTTGAACTGCCCAAGAAACAGTATAGTATCAATTGTCTGAATTGGCAAGAAAAGATCAGACATATTTAGATGAAAATTTAAGTGTCTAGAAAAAAAAAATCATTCATATCCACTCTTGCAAGTCTGTGCTTATCTGAACCTTTCCTGTAAGGTTTTTGTTTTCACACAACCATGACCACTACAAATCATTCAGTACAACACGAGACGTTACCAACACAAGGAGTTTAGGAACTAATAATGTTCTCCAAAAAACGCAGAGGCCTCCAACAAAAGAATATACAATATGAAGCTGTTCATATTCTTGCTGGGCATCTTTGAGCACTGCTGATCACTGTTAAACTCCTATATCCTAATGCTCTAATAAATGACTTGACCATAAATATGCAAGGGGTTTCATGTCATCCTTACCTGTGTAAGTGCAGAACACTCCACATACTTGACAGCCTTCAGGTCACGGGCCAGCTTTTCAGCAGTCTCTGGAGTGATAGGCTTCTGTTTGTTCTTGGCAAGTTTCTCAATAGTGGAGGGGTCATCTCTGAGATCAATTTGAGTCCCAACAAGCAAGAAAGGAGTCTTTGGACAGTGGTGAGTTATCTCAGGCACCCACTACAAAAAGGTATTTTAAAATACACCTTTGTTATTCAACCAGCCTCTAATGCTATTTATAACAGGTCAGTAGAAATTCTGAGATGACCTTCTTAGGGCAAGAATACCTGATCAGCTTACCTTTTCTTTCACATTTTCAAATGAAGATGGAGAGACCACTGAAAAACAGACTAGAAATACATCTGTTTGTGGATAACTCAGCGGTCGTAATCTGTCATAATCCTCTTGCCCTAGAAAAAGGAAAAATATTGGAGAGAATTCAGCAACTGAATCTTGATGTCCTCAAAGCGTTACAAGTATGCTAGTCATTACTCAAAAAGCAACTTACTTATCTAATAAAATGTATGGCTTTGTAATATAATATGTAGGCAATATTCTCAATCAGGCAATTCTACAAACTTTAAGCACTCAGAACAGCAATGAATTTACTATTATGTTATTTGCTTTTACTACTAGTTTGTGGTGTTCAATCTTGGGGTCCATTAGAAACCCAGTAATAAATGTAATAATAAACTCTTGCTACAGAAATAGTTAAAAATCAATCCTTGTAATCCCAGCACTCTGGGAGGCCAAGACAGGCTGATCACCCTAGGTCAGGAGTTTGAGACCAGCCTGGCCAACAGGGTGAAGCCCCATCTCTACTAAAAATATAAAAGTTAGCTGGGTGTGATGGTGCACGTCTGTAATCCCAGCTACTTGGGAGGCTGAGGCAGAAGAATTGCGTGAATCCAGAAGGCGGAGGTTGCAGTGAGCCAAGATGGCGTCACGGTACTCCAGTCTGGGCAACAGAGCGAGACTCCATCTCAGATACGGTAAAGAAACAATTACAGTGAAATCATCTAAATTTCACTGTGTCATCTCAGTGAAACTCAGATGACAAAACCCACTGCCCATTGTGACTAGAAACACAGGTTCACATATTTAGTTAATGTGTGTATGTAAGACCAGTATCTGAAACTGATAAAGCCTAGAAAAAAAATTTACCAAGAATTTAGCAAGAATTAATGGATACTCAAAACAATAAAAATACTTAGAATTAACTTAATCAGAGGCAAAAGACTTGGACAACAAAAATTTCAAAACTGCTGAAAGAAATTAAAGAAGACAAATAAATGGAAACACATCCCACGTTCATGAATTGGAAGACTTAATATTGTTGACATGTCAACATTATCCAAAGCAACCTACAGATTCAATGCAATCCCTATCAAAATCCCAGCAAGGGATCCCAAATAGCCAAAATAATCTTGAAAAAGAAGAATAAAGCTGAAGGACTCCCACATCCTGATCTCAAAACTTAGTACAAGGCTACAATAATCAAAACAGTGTGGTATTGGCATAGGGCAATATATAAGACAGTGGAATAGACTAGAGAACCCAGAAATAAACCCTTACATATATGGGCAAATAATTTTTTTTTTTTCTTTTTTAGACAGAGTCTCACTCTCTCTTATCACCCATGCTGGATTGCAGTGGCACAATCTCGGCTCACTGCAACCTCCGCCTCCCCAGTTCAAGAGATTCTCCTGTCTCTGCCTCCTGAGTAGCTGGGACTACAGGCACACACCACCACGCCAGGCCAATTTTTGTATTCTTAGTAGAGATGGGGTTTCACCATGTTGGCCAGGCTGGTCTTAAACTTCTGACCTCAGGTGATCTGCCCACCTCTGCCTCCCAAAGTGCTAGGATTACAGGTGTGAGCCACCACGCCTAGCCTAGGTCAAATAATTTTTGATAAGGGTGCCAAGACCATTCAGTGGTAAAAGGACTCTGATGGTGCTGAGAAAATGACATATTCACATGCAAAAGACAAAGATGGAATCTTACCTAACACTATATATAAAAATTAACTCAAAATGGATAAAAGGTCTAAATGTTAGACCTAAAACTTTAAAACTCCCAGAAAACAGAGGGCAAAAGATTCAGCTGGACTTGGCAATAATTTGTTTGGATATCACACCAAACCAACCAAAAAATAGAAAAACTTCGTGAAATTGTAAAAATTTTACACATCAGAAGATAGTATCAACAGAATAAAAACGCAACCCACAAAATAGGAAAAAATATTTGCAAATCGTATATGTGATAGGAGATTAATACCTGGAATCTACAGAGAACTCCTAAAACTTAACCAAAAAAAAAAAAAATCCCAATTCAAAAATGGGCAAAGAATTTGATTAAACAGACCTTTCTCCAAAGAAGATATATGGCCATAAGACGTTCAACATCACTAATCATTAAGGAAATGCAAATCAAAACCACAAATAGATACCACCTCACACTAATTAGGATGGTTACAAAAAAAAAAAAAAAAAAACAGAAAATAAGTATCAAAGAGAAGAATGTGACTATATCAAGCCCCCACGTACTGTTGGTAGGAATATAAAATAGGACAGCCAGTGTGGAAAACAATATAGAGGTTCCTCAAAAAAATTAAAAACAGAATTACCACATGATCCAACAATTCCACTTCTGGGTATATACCCCTAAAGAACTGCAAGTAGGGTCTCAACAAGGTATTTGTATATCTCAACAAGGTATTTGTATACCCATGTTGATAGCAACATTATTCAAAAGAGCTCAGACAAGGAAGCAATTCATAGCACCAGTATTAAAACTGGAACCCAAACATCCATCAACTTGTTAATGGATAAACAAAATTGTGATATATTCATAGAACAGAGTATCACTCAGCAATCAAAAGAAACAACTACCAATACACACAACATGGACAACTCTCACAAACATTATGCTAAGTAAAAACAGTCAAACACAAAAGACTACATATTGTATGGTTCCATTTATATGAAACCCTAGAAAAGCAAAACAGTGGAAACAAAGAAAGCAGATCAGTGGTTGCCCGGAACCAGGTCAAGGGACAGGGCTGACGGCAAAAGGGAACCCAGAAATAAACACTCACATATATGGTCAAATAATTTTTGATAAGGGTGCCAAGACCATTCAATGGTAAAAGGACTCACCACGGAAAATTTGAGGGGTGATAAAAATGTTACACATGTTATTATGGTACAGGGTCAGCAAAATGCATCACACCAAACACTTAAAACGATTTTTTTTCTTTTTTTTTTAAAGACGGAGTCTCACTCTGTCACCCAGGCTGGAGGGCAGTGGCAGAATCTCGGCTCACTGCAACCTCCGCCCCCTGGGTTCAAGCAATTCTCCTGTCTCAGCTTCCCAAGTAGCTGGGACTTAACAGGCATACACCACTACATTCGGCTAATTTTTGTATTTTTAGTAGAGATGGGGTTTCACCATACTGGCCAGGCTGGTCTCAAACTCCTGACCTCAGGTGAACTGCCTGTCTCAGCCTCCCAAAGTGCTGTGATTACAGATGTCAGCTACCATACTTGGCCTTAAATTGATTTTTATTGTGCTACACATCAATAAAGCTTTAAAAAGTACTCGCCAGAAAATGTAAAGGCTTACAAAAAATAAACTCTGAAATCTGAAAATATTAATTTTCAACCACAAGTAGCCATAAATTATATTTTCTCACCAGGCGTGGTGATTCGCACCTGTAATCCCAGCACTTTGGGAGACTGAGGAGGGCGGATCACCTGAGGTCAGAAGTTCGAGACCAGCCTGACCAACATGGAGAAACCCCATCTCTCCTAAAATACAAAAAAATTAGCCGGGTGTGGTGGCGCACGCCTGTAATCCCAGCTACTCGGGAGGGTGAGGCAGAAGAATCACAGGAGGTTGAGGATGCGGTGAGCCGAGATTACACCACTGCACTCCAGCCTGGGCAACAAGAGCAAAACTCGGTCTCAACAACAACAAAAAAATCTTTTCTCTGTGCCTTTGGACACAAATGAACACAGAAGAAAATTCCTCATTTATCAAGAGATTATGGGTCACTGTTTTCTCTATTTTCCAAGTTTAATATACAATTACTTTTATAATTTTAATGTATTAAAATTTTCTCTAAACTTTATTGTCTCTCCATTTCATGTTCTCAATTAAATCCAAATAGTTCCTCATGGTACACAGTACAACAGATTCCATGAGAGCAACAAATTAGCTTGGAAACAGTAACAAAGAGTAACTCAAACAAAGCAGAAAGTTTAGAATTCCTACATTCTAAAGATATTCTAAAGGACATCTTTCTGAGACTTTCCTCTGGCTAACTAAGCTGATAATAAGACGGCACATAGAGAAAAGTCAGAAATTAAGATGTGCAGGCATTCTTGAAAACAAGAAATAGCACTGAGGAATTAGGTACATTTGAGGAAGAAAGTAATTTGTTCTTACAATTTGGATAGTTGACAAATGTCAATACTGTGAGCAAGTAACAGTTCACTCTCAAATTATTTTCAGATACAGTTTAAAATAAATAAGCTATCGTAAGAAACTAAACATGTTATTAGACACATAAATTGAATACGCCTTCAGATATCAGAGAGTGATAATAATAAATACTATAAATGGCTTATGACCTTACAACCTTAGGCATATTTAGGAAACTCTAGGCTTTAAAACGGAGCAGGTAGGGGTGAAGGGAGAGAATCAGTGGGCATGATTCCTATGAATTCATTCCCTTAGTCCCTCCCCAACCACTAATACAGTCCCCAATTCTCTGCAAGGTGCACACATCAGGATTTTAGTTCAGTTTGAGCTTGTATAATGCACTGTAGTCTCACTCTACTTCATCTACTACACTGTTCACCCAGGGTACTCCAAACTCCTATTTGCCAATCCAGGTCTGGGACTGCTCCTTGGTCAAGCATCAACGATCATTATATTCAATCCTGCTAACTAATAACAAAAGGCAAGTACTCTGCTCATGTGCTAGTTTCTCAAAATATCCACAAGAGACAAACAACTAGCAACTGTTAAAAATCAAAACAGTATAAAAGACATTAAGTTTTCACCTGCAGTATCAAAAAGTCCAAGAGTATATGGTTCTCCACCAATCATAACTGTGACTGCATAGTTGTCAAAAACCTAAAAACAAAAAAAATACAACACTGTTAGTGTGCAAGGAGAGAGCTAAAATGGGACAGAACAACTCTTAAGCTAAGGCAGTGTTTCCTTGCTAAGACTTAATCGTCCCTTAGTTCATTCATCATCCTTATATAACCAATCTTGCCAACTAAGTACCTTGTGTGAGCTAAATGGTTCCTGGAAAAAGACAAAGGATGTGTTCTGAGATTTCTGCTCTACCACAGCAGCCTGGATAAAGAGCCAGAGAAGGCTTAGAGGTGTCACAGGAGCAGAGTCCTCTAGCTACACAAAATGAACCTGTTCAAGTCTGAAACTTTTGAGACAGTGGTCTACCTCAACATTCAATCTGATTCCTAAGAAATTATTTCTTCATAGACCATTTTCTTTTCATTTAGAAATAAAATCTCCTAGATCCATGACCTTTCTTCCTTTCAGAGTCCTAGAAAAGATAAGCCTTGTTACAAACAAGCCCATTTGAGAGAAATAACGGTTCCCTCAAAGTACTCAAAGTGTCCAAGAAAAGGCTGACAGATTATTTGCTGGGATTTTTTTTTTTTTTTTTTTTTGAGACAGAGTCTCCCAGGCTGGAGTGCAATGGCATGGTCTCAGCTCACTGCAACCTGCCTCCCGGGATCAAGCGATTCTCCACCTCAGCCTCCTGAGTAGCTGGGACTACAGGTGCATGCCACCACACCCAGTTAATTTTTGTATTTTTAGAGAAAATTTTAGAGACGGGGTTTCACTATGTTTGCCAGGCTGGTCTCCTGACCTCATGATCTGCCTGCCTCAGCCTCCCAAAGTCCTGGCATTACAGGTGTGAGCCACTGCGACTGGCCAGCTGGGAATTTTATGAGTAAAATTCATGTTATTGGGCACAAACTGCATGATGTGAGACATCTTCTGTAACAAGATGCTTAATATGTAAATAGACCATAAAACCCTTATCAAATTCAGTACAGCATATGCTAATATTGGTTGTACTAAGTTATGTGTGAAAATGGGAGGTTTAACAATGCTAAATGGGAAAAGACCCAACACAAATTCTGGAGTCTTTAGAATTAATTTACAATAGAAAAGCAATGCTTTCATATACAACTATAATCTGTCAATTTACAATAAAAATTTAAAAATTAAATGATATATATAAAAAGAAAAGCAAAGCTTTCCAACTAGGAGAAGAATGCCACATTTTAAGACCAGCCCTACTTAACCTTTGGGTACCTACTCTGATTTTCTGATTTATGTTTTAACAGACTGCTCAAGAGCTTATTTAAATGTAAAGAAGAAAAGAAGCAAGGGCCTGAGGGAGATGACAAAGGAAAGTCCGTTCTTAAAAACAAGAACAAAGAAATCGAATGAATGTGATTAAGCTCTCAAACCAAACACATAACTTTCTTAAATCGCACTTAAGAGACTCAAAAACAACCCTCCTTTACCGGATTGTTCATATCCAAAACCAGACTAAGAATCAGAAAAGCTGGCTTCCATTCCAAAGTCTACTTTCCCTAGTGTAATTACACTAAGTAATTAAAGTCAGACTTCTAAGTCTCATCCCTAAATTGGGCCTGAGTACTCTCATCCATAAGCGATGGATAAGACAGTATGTATTGTCCCATTCAACTCTGAATTTCTATTACTCTAGAAACGGCAAGCTCCAATTTATAGATGGGAACTAAAATGCATTTTACACCAAATCCATTTCCATACTAACTTCAACAGGTACCATGAGAACATTATTTGTGCCTCATGGTCCATTCATTTACCTAAATCGGCTCATTTAAAATTTTATTCTACTACTCTTCCTTCCACCCTATCACTTTTCCAGAGATGTACACACAAACATACATATAAAAAACCCACAAGCCCACTTAAAATACAACACCAGAAGATCAAAGTCATAAAAGACTCAGAAATTATGTTTACAAGTTAAACAACTTCAATGGAAACTAAAACAGAAAAACTCTGATAGCTGTCCTCACTCTGAAACAAGATTCATGTACCTCTAAACGTCCCCTGTAAGTCCACTGAACCTCACAACATCTTCCATTTATCTTGTCTCCAAATGGGCCAATTCAAAATATCAATGTGATTTTAGTGTTTAAAAATACCTTCAAATTCTCCCCCCTTCAAAATAAACAACTTTACTTATTTTTGAGACAGCGTCTCACTACCTTTCACAAATGAGTGTTACTCTAACTCTTGTCTCTCTCTCTCTCACTTCAATATCTTTGTTATTCCCACCTTCCTTCTCCCATTCCAAAGAGTTGATTTAAAAAACAGCTGTGGGGTCGGGCATGGTGGTTCACGCCTGTAATCCCAGCACTTTGGGAGGTCGAGGCGGGTGGATCATTTGAGGTCAGGAGTTCGAGACCAGCCTGGCCAACATGGTGAAACCCTGTTTCTACTAAAAATACAAAAATTAGCTGGGCGTGGTGGCGGGCACCTGTAATCCCAGCTACTCAGAAGGCTGAGGCAGGAGAATCACCTGAACCCAGGAAGCGGAGGGTGCAGCAAGCCGAGATCGCACTACTGCACTCCAGATAGAAGGGGCGATAGAGACTCCGTCTCCAAAAAAAAAAAAAAAAGGTTGTGGGGGGTGACCCCCAAAGGTTTCTGTTGGTATTCTCATAACATAACAGGTCTTCTCTTCTCTGCCCCTAACAACCAGTTTGGAGCTCCATTACTGCTAAGAGAATAGTTCCACAAGAAAAGTGGAGACACATACAACTTTCTCTCAAGTTACAGGACCCCAAATGGTATCCCAGGAGACCTCCAAGTACTGTTCAATAACTGGCCAAAATATCCAAAAAAAAAAAGTCACCTCATTCCAAGATGTAGGGCATACTTCACCAAATTGAGATCACCACTCGTTAGAATCTTGTCTACTGGAGTTTTGCCTCCCAGCACTTCTTGTAAACCCTTGTGTCACCCCTTCTGACTTTCCACTGATTTTTCAGCTGTTTAATTTTAAAGTGTATATAATTTACCCATGAGAAGTCAAGATCTTTAAAAACAGGAAACAAAGGCAGAAAACAGAAAAAAATTCAGTACACACAGAGAAAGAATTTTCAAAAGGGTATCAAATTTTACATTTTACTAACAGAAAGAAGCCTTTATACTTACAGTTGGTACATATTCCGATGGAAATTTGTTTGTTGTGTAGGATATCAGGAGACATGTTTTACCAACAGCACCATCGCCCACAACAACACACTTAATTGTCTGCATTGCTGAAATAGTTTTGTATCCACTTTAAATATTTCAAATCTGATGTTGACCTGCAAAAAGATTAAAGACATGTTTATTTATGCTTATATATGTATTTTTTTTCCCTCACTTAGCAACAGGTTAAGGCACTCAGAGCAAGAAAAGAACTAGCACAATTATTATGGCTAAAAGAACCCAATAAGAGAAACAATGACTTGCTATAAGTTACAATAACAAATAAGGTTCATTTCTAAGTTTCTGATCCCTGGCTGTTTCAACTTTTTTTTTTTTTTTTTTTTTTTTTTTTGAGACAGAGTCTTGCTCTGCCGCCCAGGTTGGAGTACGGTGGCCGGATCTCAGCTCACTGCAAGCTCCGCCTCCCAGGTTTATGCCATTCTCCTGCCTCAGTCTCCCGAGTAGCTGGGACTACAGGCGCCCGCCACCTCGCCCGGCTAGTTTTTTGTATTTTTAGTAGAGACGGGGTTTCACCGTGTTAGCCAGGATGGTCTCGATCTCCCGACCTCGTGATCCGCCCGTCTCGGCCTCCCAAAGTGCTGGGATTACAGGCTTGAGCCACCGCGCCCGGCCTTCAACTTCTTAAGTGTTATTTCAGAAGGTCCCAACTGGTGTGATAAATAGCAAATTTATTTTTATAATGAAAAAGAAGAGACTGTATCAGAGAAAATTCCACATAGTGTACTAAATATTATTTTGTGAAAGCTTTTCTTCGGTTACACGTGCACACACACCTGTATGTATGCATGTATGTGAACTAGACTGCAATACAAAGGCCACCGCTTTAAAGAATGGTTCATTATCCAGCCTTACTCAGGCTCTGACCAACAAGCAGCAGAGCCTCACACGAATTATATGAGTAACGTGAGGAACTGAACAAAGAACAGGGTGATCGCTGGCCTCAGCAGCTGTTTTAGCACCAGAATGCCTAGTCCAAAACCTACATTTTTATAATGAAAAGTCAGATTGCTCTAAAGCATACTGACTTATAAACAGATACTACAGCTTCTCTTATTCGAGTTCTCCTCAATTTTAAGAAGTTATCAATTACAAGTACCAAAGAGTCATTAATTTGAGAAACTTTTTTTCATTTAAACATCTCTAAAGTCAGAATGTATCTTTATTGAGTCTCTTACAATCATTATCAGCCATTTTTCCCCCACATTTTGACTTCTATGAAATTGGAATCTTAGATTCAATGAAATACTTTAACAGTTTTCTGAAAGAATAAAAAGAAATACCACCCAATATATACCTAAATTTTAAGATTTATTTATATGTAAATTAATTCAAATTATAATCCTAAAAGGGTTTAATTAAACATAAAAATACAGAACCACCTAACTCTTGGTCAGATGCCACCATGCTCCTATAGCACCATTCACAACAATTAATCATAACAATTTATAAACGCCTATTAACATCCCTGTAAATGAACCTATAGTACCTCAAGCACCACTATACTTCTAGCACTGAGCACTTCTAGACTGGCACACTGCGAGTTGTTGAAAGGATGCAAAAATCAAGAACACGAAATTACACTAGTGTGAGTAACCTACAGGAAATACACACTCTCCCGTTCCTCATCAAAATTATCTGCAGTATATTTTTCTTTTTTTAAACAGGGTTTTACTCCCATACCCTAAGCTGGAGTGCAGTGGCACAACCTCAGCTCACTGCAACCTCCACCTCCCAGACTCAAGCAATCCTCCCACCTTGGCCTCCCAAGTAGCTGGAACCACAGACACATGCCACCATGCCTGGCTGGGTTTTTGTTTTGTATTGGTTTTGGTTTGGGTTTTTTTAAGAGATGGGGTCTCACTGTTACCCAGGCTGGTCTTGAATTCCTTGGCTCAAGCAATCCACTCGCCTTGGCCTCCCAAAGTCCCAAAGTGCTGGGATTACATGCATGAGCCACTGCAGCCAGCCATATTTATCTTTCTTTATTCAACTTCCTTTTCTATCTCTTTTTTCCTTCTCCTTTCCCTTTTATGCACTAAGAAGCACCCATACTAATACAGCATTAAAGGTTAACAACCCTGATCCCTAAGATCAATTACTGGTTAAATCTAAAAGCACTCTCAAATAATAGTAAGCAGCAAACACTTATACAGCATTTACTAAGTGCCATGTACTGTTCAAAACATGTTACACATATTCACACATTTCATCCTCCCAAAAAGCCTATGATGTGCTATATTATCCCTATTTTACAAGCAAGAAGAGTGAAGCTCAGCAAGTAAGCAAGCCAAGGCTATTCAGCCAGTAAGTGGTAGAACTGTAATTTAAACCCAAGCAGTCTGACTCTCAAGTCCCTGCTTGTTTTTTGTTTTGTTTTTGCGTGTGTGTGTGTGTGTGTGTGTGTGTGTGTGTGTGTGAGTGACAGAGAGAGAGAGACTCTCATTCATTCTATCGCCCAAGCTGGAGGGCAGTGAGACAGAGAGAGAGAGAGAGAGAGAGAGAGAGAGTCTCACTCTATGGCCCAGGCTGGAGTGCAGTGGCGTGATCTCTGCTCACTGGAATCTCTGCCTCCCGGGTTCAAGCGATTCTCCTGCCTCAGCCTCCAGGGCAGCTGGGATTACAGGCGCTCGCCACCACAACTGGATAATTTTTGTATTTTTAATAGAGACAGGGTTTCACCATGTTGGCCAGGCTGGTCTTGAACTCCTGACCTCAACTAATCCAACTGCCTGGGCCCCCCAAAGTGCTAGGATTATAGGTGTGAGCCACCGTGCCCAACCTCAAGTACCTGCTCTTACTAAACATTACATTACACTACACTGAGAAGTGACGCTAATCAAAACAAATATAATCAGTGCTAGTGGAGTGACGAGTATATATCCATGAGTTACCAGCAATGCAAAGAGGAAAGCAAAAATAAAGAAGAGGAAGCAAAAAACAGGGGCCAAGCTCATTTCCTGTTTTTCACCCTGCACATAACTACTGAATTTCATTGGGAGAAGGGAGTAAGATAAGAGTTTGCTCTTCCCCTTTCTATTTATCTACAAATCTTCCACTTCTTAGACTTCTCAACCTGACTGCTCAGCAATTTGTTACAAACTGGTTGGTTGTGAGTCCCCTGTTAAGCCTGGGTTCTGGAGTCAGAGTGGCTCTACCACACTCTAGCTATTCAACCTCTGTGTTATTCATCCTCTGTGTAGCTTGGTTTCCCCTTCTCTAAAAATGAAAACAGTACTACCTTTCTCATAAGGTAAACTAAGATAATACATGTAAAGAACTTGCAACAGTGCTTGGCATACAGTACATGCTTAGTAAATGTTAATTATTAGTCTTCAACAACTAATGGTAACTTTAAGTCAATATAAGGAATTTTAAAACAGCAACAATTCGCAAACTTCTTAGAAACTCATAACACCTTTTATCTCCAAGATAATTACAGTACAGTCAGCCTTCCATCTACACAGATGCAGAACCCAAAGATACAGACGGCTAACTGTACTATGACATTTTATATAAGAAACTTGAGCGTTCCAGGATTGTGTATCCTTGGAAAGCTCTGGAATCAATCCCCTGTGATATCAAGGGACAATTATACTAATTGTTCTCAGTACAAATGTAGTCAAATGTAGAGTTACCATTACAAAGATGGTCATTTCAGAGTCAAGTTCTAATTAAGACTATTCTGCAAAGTATTTGGCATGTATTAATAATTGTTTCATGTGTTAAATAAAACTATAGGAGGCTACCGTAGTAGACTAATCTCCTGCACTAGGCCCCAAGTGACCAGACTAAAAATCAAAATGGAGTCACTCATGCTAAAGTTTCACATCACTAAACTTAAATTTAGTTGTTATCTGACCTTCTGAGAAACAGGAGAGATGACAGCCAGTTTTCCAAACAGGCCACTTCCAATCTTCAACTGGAATGATAATGAAGTTCCCTCTGCTTTAATCCTTACACAAAAAAAGCAGCCTGAAGTAACCTGATATTAACTAATAAGTTATTTTTCTATTGTTCTGTCTTCTCCCTGTCCCTGCCTTACAAGAAAGGTAGCTTTGAAACAACTAATAGGCCCTTTGTTCTTTGCTTCCCCTTTTCTCAGCTCTTCTGTCTATTAAGCCAACCTCTTGTGCTCAGTTCCTTCGAACACTTACTCTGTTTTGTGGAATGAAGCATTGCCAAATTCTAAAATCGCAATAAAGCCAAGGGAGATTTAAATTTGTTGTAGTTTTGCCCTTTAACACACATATTAAACAGCACAGTGGCTCACCTATAATCTTTGCACTTTGGGAGGCCAAAGTGGGAAGATCACTTGAGCTCAGGAGCTCAAGACCAGCCTGGGCAACATAGTAAGACCTGGCCTCTATTTCTTTTTTTTTTTTTTTTAATGTCACCAGATACTCCACAAATTGGGGTGGGTAAAGGGAGCAATCATGGGAGAGACTTTGGGTTTTGCAATATATATAGGCCAGACATGTTCATATACCCTACTTTAATTCCCTATTGAATAATGTCAAACCACTATGGCAGCAAAGAGGCCACATAGAAACAATTACCATTCTGCTAACCAGAAAATTTATTCTGCGCGGAGCGCAGTGCCTCACACCTGTAATCCCAGCACTCTGGGAGGCCGAGGCAGGCAGATCACAAAGTCAGGAGATGGAGACCATTCTGGCCAACACCGTGAAACCCCATCTCTACTAAAAATACAAAAAACTAGCTGGGCGTGGTGGCACACGCCTGTAGTCCCGGCTACTCAGGAGCCTGAGGCAGGAGAATCGCTTCAACTCGGCAGGCGGAGGCGCACTGCAGTGAGCCAAGATAGCGCCATTGCACTCCAGCCTGGGCGACAGAATGGTCTCAAAAAAAAAAAAAAAAAAAAGAAAGAAAAGAAAAGTTATTTTGCACCAATAACTGAATCCTACCTCTTTTTAACAGTGAAGTTCATTTGTACCACAACTTAGAATTGGAGTTGGGCAACTTACAGCATAAAAAATGATTTTGCAGGGTCAGGTATGGTGGCTCACACCTCTAATCCCAGCACTTTGGGAAGACAAGGTGGGGAGATTGCTTGAACCCAGGAGTGTGGGACCAGCCTGGGAAACAGAGTGAGACCCCATCTCTACAAAAATAAAAAATTAGCTGGGTGAAGTGGCACACACCTGTAGTCCCAGTTACCAGGGAGGCTGAGGTGGGAGGATTGCTTGAGTCCAAGGCTGCAGTTGGCTATGACTGTGCCACTGCCCTCCAACCTGGGTGACAGAGCAAGACCCTGTCTCAAATTTTTTTAAAATGATTCTGCCAATCATAAGGAAATAAAATTGTGAAATAAGGTATATCTTCCTTCTTTCCTTCCTGGCATCTACTCTTCCAATACCCGTATCTTCTTTTTTATTTTTCTCTTTTCTTTTTTTCTTTTGGAGACAAGAGTCTTGCTCTGTCACCCAGGCTGGAGTGCAATGGCGCGATCTCGGCTCACTGCAACCTCCGCCTCCCGGGTTCAAGCGATTCTACTGCCTCAGCCTCCCAAGTAGCTGGGACTACAGGCATGCGCCACCACGTGTGGCTAATTTTTGTACTTTTTTTTTAGTAGAGACTGGTTTTCGCCATGTTGGCCAGGCTGGTCTCGAAATCCTGACCTCAGGTGATCTACCCGCCTTGGCCTCCCAAGTGCTGGGATTATAGGCACGAGCCACCACACCTGGCCCTCTTCTAGGTTCTTAACACTAGGGGAATCCTAATATCCTTTGAGAACCTCAGAGCTACAGCGCCTGAAATTTTAAGTCCATGCGCTATAGCTTTTAAAAGGCTATGGAACCCTCTCTATGGTATCATTATGATTGGCTGGCTGCCATCTAAACTCCACCAATCCCCGAGCAAACGATCCGTATGGAGGAAGGGGAGACTCCCAGCTACAAATGCCCTATTTTCCCGTGCCCGTTCATTCTAGGCACATACAGCAATCTTAAGATCTGAGATTAAATACTTGCTAATAAGTTTTACAAAAAAACTTATGTTCTCAATCAGATTACATCCCTTATAAAACTATGTCAAGTATTAATAGTAACTGTGAATAAAAGGCAAGCCAGATTTTTGGTAATACACTGTGGCAATATTTAGTATCTGTCCCCAGTTCCTAGCAGAGAGCTCCTAAAATCCCTAGGAATTTCCTGAGTGATGAGTGTCTTTTGTTTTTCATAACAAATTCCCACCTGAATTTATGTTAACAAAGTGACAGGGTGGCAGTGGAAGGCATGCGAGGAATCCTCAGGATGGGGCTGGGTCACCAGAAAGACAAAGTGACTAGAGGGATGTAACTTTCAGCCCCATGCACCAACCTCCAAAGAGGGGAGGAGGGCTGGAAACTGAGCTCTATGAAAACTCCAGAACAGGAGATATGGAGCGCTTCCAGGTCTGTGAACATTTCAAGGTGAGAGGAAAACAGGTCCTGGGAGGGCAACACTTGAAGCCCTCCCCACCCACAACCATGCCCTATATATCTCTTCCATTTGGCTGTTCGTGAGTTGTATCCTTTATGACAAAGGCATAAAGGTAAGTAAAATGTCTTCCTGAGTTCTGTGAGTCATTCTACCTAATAATCAAACCTAAGAAGGGCCATGGGAATCCCAAAATTCGTAGTCTACCGGGCAGAGGTGTAGGTAGCCTAGGCACTCCATTTGTAGCTGCTGCCTAAAGTGAGGGCGGTCTTGCAAGACTGCGCCCTTAAACTGTGGGGTGGGAGTATCAGAATAAAACTGTTAGTAAACTGTTAGTATCAGAACTGAATTTTCTTTTTCTGACACCACATTCACTCTAATCCAAAGCACACTAAAAGTAAAGTTGTCTTCACGTGAAATACATTTGCCCCTGAAGTAACCCATTTTCATACTTAGGATACAAAAAAGAAGAGGCACTACAGAAATCAAGAGAATGACTCAATTTCACAATCTTCCTTATCAGTTCAACAGAAGGACTAGTCTGGTTGTGGGATTAAACAGAATAAAATCAGAACTAGTTGTCTCTCCTGTCAAATCCAGCCACTTTGGAAAATGCAGCTTATATAATCTTCTGTTGTAAGTTATAGTAGCATATCTAATGTTCAATTTTTTAAACATCTGCCCATGCATGTGATTTTTAGGCAACCAAAAGTACTCAAACCACAGGAATGTATTCCATGCATTCACATGTATGCAGGTGTGCTAACAACTGTCTTGTTTGCAAAACTTTCTTGTTTGCTTCTATATCACAGAAGATATGTAACAAAAAGCATACAGCTGGCCTTATATGTTTGTTAGAAATGCTTGTTCCGGCCAGGCGCGATGGCTCACACCTGTAATCCCAGCACTTTGGGAGGCCGAGGCAGGTGGATCACAAGGTCAGGAGATCGAGACCATCCTGGCTAACATGGTGAAGCCCCATCTCTACTAAAAATACAAAAAATTAGCCAGGCATGGTGGCGGGTGCCTGTAGTCCCAGCTACTCAGGAGGCTGAGGCAGAAGAATAGGGTGAACCCGGGAGGCGGAGCTTGCAGTGAACCGAGATCGCTTCACTGTACTGCAGCCTGGGCGACAAAGAGAGACTCCATCTCAAAAAAAAAAAAAAAAATAGAAATGCTTATTCCTCGGTGCTGTAAAGAAATAGCATTTGAACATAAATTTCATTTTCTCAGCAAGGCCATTTATATCTTCTGCAGAAAGGGTACACTTGCCAGCAGTTTTGCCATGAAGGTATACCAAGCAAAGGAGACAGGGTCATTTATAACCTGATGCGTCTATCCTACTGCTGTGTCCGGTTTTTATTGGCTGGAACGGAACCTCACATTTTGTATTTGTCCTGACAGGCTAGCAACTTACAACTTTTAAAAAGAGGCAAAGGCAGCCAGGCACAGTGGCTCACACCTGTAATCCCAGCACTTTGGGAGGCTGAGGCAGGCGGATCATGAGGTCAGGAAATCAAGACCATCCTGGCTAACATGGTGAAACCCCGTCTCTACTAAAAATACAAAAAAATTAGCCGGGCATGGTGGCGGGCGCCTGTAGTCCCAGCTACCCAGGAGGCTGAGGCAGGAGAATGGCGTGAAACTGGGAGGTGGAGCTTGTAGTGAGCCAAGATCGTGCCACTGCACTCCAGCCTGGGTGACAGATGGAGACTCATCCCCCCCCCAAAAAAAAAAAGAGGCAGAGGAGAACAAAGGAAGGAGGAAGTAACTTGTGGAATGCTGAGAAAGGCAAAAACACCTTCCAATAAGGAAGAGGAAGAGGCTATGACCTGATGCTTGCTTGGACCAATATAAGCATGCCAGGGCAAATATTTAGGCTAAATTATGGGAGCTAAGAACATAAAGTACACTGACTTATTTATTACGGCTAGCAGATATTTAAGAATGTTAGCACAGGTCTTTGAATAAATTTTGCTTTTAAGAGAAGTTACTATTTATTTTGAATTAGATCGGTGGGGGGAGTCTTTGAAGAGGAATCTCTACTTTACCTCTTACATGTTCAACTAAGAATACAACATTGCTTAGACAATCCTACCCAGAGGCTGGGCACAAGGCTCACGCCTATAACCCAGCACTTTTAGAGGGGCCAAGGCACGTGGATTGCTTGAGGCCAGGAGTTCAAGACCAACCTAGGCAACATGGCAAAACTGCATCTCTACCAAAAATACAAAAATTAGCTGGGCACGGTGGCACGTGCCTGTGGTCCCAGCTACTTGGGAGGTTGAGGATCACCTCAGCCCAGGAGATGGAGGTTTCAAGTAAGGCAAGACTATGCCACTGCACTCCAGCCTGGGCAACACAGAGAGACGCTATCTCAAAATAAAAAACAAAAAATAAAAAAAAAATTCTACCAAGGCTAGGTGTGGCAGCTCACGCCGGTAATCCCAACATTTTGGGAGGCCAAGGCAGGAGGATCACTTGAGCCCAGGAAGTCACCAGTTTGGGCAACATGGCAAAACCCCATCTCTACAAAAAATACAACAACAACAACAACAAAAATAGTGGTGGCATGTGCCTGCAGTCCCAGCTACTAGGGAGGCTGAGGTGAGAGATCAACTGAGCCGGGAAGGTCAAGGCTACAGTGAGCTCTAGTCATACCACTGCACTCCAGCCTGGGCAAGAAAGGAAGGCCCTGTCTCGGCCAGAAGTGGTGGCTCACACCCGTAATCCCAGCACTTTGGGAGGCTGAGGCGGACGGATCAGGTCAGGTGTTCAATACCAACCTGGCCAACATGGCGAAACCTGGTCTCTACCACAAATACAAAAATTTTCCGGGTGTGAAGGTGCTCACCTGTAGTCCCAGCTATTTGGGAGGGTGAGGCAGAAATGCTTGAACCCAGAAGGCAGAGGTTGCAGTGAGCCGTGATAGTGTCACTGCACTCCAGCCTGGGGACAGAGTGAGACTTTGTCTCAAAAAAAATAAAATAAAATGGAGATTACAATAAAATTTTTCCTCAAAATATTCAAGACTTGTAGATTTACTCATTCATTCAACAAGCCTTTACTAAGCACCTACCATGTGCCAAGCTTTGTCCTATATGTAGGCATACCCCATAATTCGCAAAACGAAGTTCACGCCCTCTTGGAGCAACAATTCCAGTGGGGTACACAAACAATAAACAAGCATCATGGTCCTTCAATAACACTATCAACTGACATCCTTACATGTAACTTTCTCATTCTAGTCTCTTAACTAAGAAACAGCAGGTAGCCAGAACACAGCACAAGCTGAAGCCAGCATGGCACCAGAGCACAAGACCAAGTTCTCCAAGAACCTGCTGCACATGAAGTTCATGCAAAGAGGACTGGACTCAAAAACTAAGAAATGACTAGAAGAGGAAGAAAATAAAATTAGTTAAGAGCACTGGTACTCAGATTTGCTAGAGCTTAATAAAAGTAAAGAATTTCCTAACAGAAGAGGAGCATCTCTTGTTATGTGAAGATCATTTCTATGGAAGGAATGTCATTCATCAGATTTACTCCTGAGGTTGAGAAATTAATGCTTCAGATGAATACTAAGAACAAAGCAGATATTGAAGATGGAACAGTGGAATTTTATGTGTCAGAAGAAGAAGAAGAAATGGCTAGAAAAGCCGGGCGCGGTGGCTCACGCCTGTAATCCCAGCACTTTGGGAGGCCGAGGCGGGCGGATCACAAGGTCAGGAGATCGAGACCACGGTGAAACCCCGTCTCTACTAAAAATACAAAAAATTAGCCGGGCGCGGTTGTGGGCGCCTGTAGTCCCAGCTACTCGGGAGGCTGAGGCAGGAGAATGGCGTGAACCCGGGAGGCGGAGCTTGCAGTGAGCCGAGATCGCGCCACTGCACTCCAGGCTGGGCGACAGAGCGAGACTCCGTCTCAAAAAAAAAAAGAAATGGCTAGAAGAAATGGCTAGAAAATGAGACCTTGGTGGGGACAACAGGAAAAATGTTTGCCAAAAAGGGAGGTCAAGCCAATGATGAAGACAATGAAAATGGAGACCTACAACTAATTAAAGCAAAGAAAATGTTCTTAAAGCCCCACGATCAAAATAGACACCTTAAGAGATGGCTCAGAGATGCCTTGAGAAAGTTAACAGCATGTTTTGTAACTAGTCCTAATGGTGCCTCTATAGTTATTAATACTGTAACGTTTATTTGTAAAGACATGTATAATTTTAGAAACATGCTGTTTTTAAAACGGATGTGTAATGGATGTTATACATCCTCTGCTAAATGGTACTGAGTGAATTTTTAGCCCTTGATCTTCAAATATACAGGTTTCCTAAAGAGTTTTTTTTTGTTTTTTTTTTTGTTTGTTTTTTTGAGACAGGGTCTCACTCTGTCACCTAGGCCAGAGTGGAGTGGCTCAATCATGGCTCACTGCAGCTTCAACCTTCCTGGGCTCAAGGGATCCTCCCATCTCAGCCAAATCTTGGGTGCCTGGCCTTACAACTTACCCTATTTTCAAGCTACCCTTCCACTACAAAACCCCTCCTTCTCTGAGACCTTTCCTAACTAGTCCAGGTATCAAAACTGCCCCAACCACCTGACTTCCTGCTATGATCAGAATGTCTGTGTCCCAAAATTAATAAGCTGACACCTGATCATCAGTGTGATGTTGTCAGAAGGTGAGACTGTTGGGAGGTGATTAGGTCAAGAGGGCAGAGTCCCCTCATCCCCAAATGGGATTAGGGGCCTTATGAGAGACCTCAGAGAGCTCCCCCACCCCTTGCACCATGCAAGAGGACACAGCAAAAAGGAACAAACTGGTCTGGGCGCAGTGGCTCAGACCTGTAATCCCAGCACTTTGAGAGGCCGAGGCGGGCGATCATCTGAGGTCAGGAGTTCAAGACCAGCCTGGCCCACATGGTGAAACCCTGCCTCTACTAAAAATACAAAAACCAGCCGGTGGCGTACGCCTGTAACCCCAGCTACTCAGGAGGCTGAGGCAGGAGAATCGCTTGCTTGGGAGGTGGAGGTTGCGGTGAGCTGAGAGCACCACTGCACTCCAGCCTGGGCAACAGAGTGAGACTCTGTCAAAAAAAAAAAAGAAAAAGAAAAAACCAACCATCTGTGAACCACAAAGCAGGCCCTCACCAAACATCAAATACGCCAGCACCCCAATATCATCCTTCCCAGGATCCTGAACTGTGATAAGATTCTGTCATTTACAAGCTACTCAGTCTATGGTATTGTTAAAGAAGCCCAAACGGACTAAACAGAACCCACCGCAAGGCCCTTCTTAGCTCTCAAACCTTCTCATGCTCCGTTCCCCTGTACTCTCCATGTTCTATACATAGGTCTCTTTACCTCCCCAAATGTGCCAGGCTCTGTCCTGCCTTCAGGTCTTTTTTGGCCCAATCTCTGCTCACCACAACCTCCGCCTCCCAGGTCCAAGTGATTTTCCAGCCTCAGCCTCACAACTAGCTGGGATTATAAGGCATGTGCCACCATACCTGGCTAATTTTGTATTTTTAGTAGAGATGGGTTTCTCCATGTTGGTCAAGCTCGTCTCAAACTCCCAACCTCAGGTGATCTGCCCCCCTCGGCCTCCCAAAGTGCTGGAATTACAGGTGTGAGCCACTGCACCCGGCCATGCCTTCAAGTCTTTACCAGCAATACTCCTGCCCCTGCTCTTAAAGCTTTTGGCTTCTCACTCTCCAGATCTCAGCTCAAATCATCATCTCCTCCCAAAGCCCTCCCCTGACCACATTATCCAGGGCAATAGTGCCCTCCCTCCTTACACTCTTATCATATTACCTTATTTCCTTTATTGTAAGGTCATAATCTATAATTATCCCATTTATCTGTTATATGGCAGTAGAAACAGACTTTTAAAAATAAGGAAATCTCCATAAAGGCAGTAACTGCTGTATGCCCACAAAATAGCTCAATACCAGTCACATAGGACACACTGAATAAATGAATCACAGAAGTAATTAACCATGTTATTTTTAGTCACATATGCCTAATGTTTATTCTAACAGATTTTTTTTTTTTTTTTTGAGACAGGGTCTCACTCTGTCACCTAAGCTGTAGCACAGTGGTGCAATTTGTGCTTACTGCAACATCTGCCTCCTACGCTCAAGCGATTCTCCCACCTCAGCCTCCCAAGTAGCTGAGACTACAAGCATGCACCACCTCACTGCACCCAGCCCCTCTAACAGATTTTAAGCTCTCTGAGGGAACGACTAGGCTTATACTTCTTTTTTTTTTTTTTTTTTTTGAGACGAAGTCTAGCTCTGTCGCCCAGGCTGGAGTGCAGTGGCCAGATCTCAGCTCACTGCAAGCTCCGCCTCCTGGGTTTACGCCATTCTCCTGCCTCAGCCTCCCGAGTAGCTGGGACTACAGGCGCCCGCCACCTCGCCCGGCTAGTTTTTTTTTTTTTTTTGTATTTTTTAGTAGAGATGGGGTTTCACCGTGTTAGCCAGGATGGTCTCGATCTCCTGACCTCGTGATCCGCCCGTCTCGGCCTCCCAAAGTGCTGGGATTACAGGCTTGAGCCACCGCGCCCGGCCTAGGCTTATACTTCTTTATTCCCCCTCCCAATGCAGCCAATACAATACTGAACAATATATTAAAGGCAGGAAAAAATAAAATTCTTAAATGTCTTTTAAAACTTTGTTGACTAAAGTAGTAATACGAAAAAAACGCCCAGGCACAGTGGCCTGTAATCCCAGCACTTTGGGAGGCCAAGGCAGGTCAATTACTTGAGGTCAGCAGTTCAAGACAAGCCTGGCCAACATGGTGAAATCCCGTTTCTGCTAAAACTACAAAAAATTAGCCAGGCATGGTAGCACATGCCTACAATCCCAGCTACTCAGGAGGCTAAAGCTTGAGAATCACTTGAACCCAAGAGGAGGTGGCAGTGAGTTGAGATCATGCCTCTGCACTCCAGCCTGGTTGACAGTGACTCTGACCAAAAGAGAAAAAAAAAGAGATTTTTAAAGACAAGCAAATATGGGTTCCAATCTTAACTCCACCTCAATGTGTACGATCCTGGCAAGTTACTTCACTTCTATGCCTTAACTTTCTCGTCTACAAATTGACATCTAATTCACAAGACCACTACAGAGAAATGAGGTAATGTATATAAAGCAACTAGTAACAGAGAGTAAATACCTAATATGGCACCTTATTCTTATCAAAAATTAAAACTTGCAGAAACAGCCCTAAAAAGATTAGAAGAGTTAAGTAAAAGCATCTAAATACTATGAATAACAGGGAATTCAGAAAAATCCTTGCTTCTACTATACAGGGTTATTTGCTAATTTGATCAATCCTTTCAGAAATCCCTTCACTCCAATCTCAAAGAGCAATTTAATTTAATAAGTGTCACATTTGTAGCCAAGAGATTCAAAGTATCACAGAAAGGGCTGTAACCCACCTCGCCCTATTTTAAGAGACAAAATACCCTAATCACACAGCTAGTATTTCTCAAGTCTCTAACATGCCCAAGGAAGACTGTTACAGAGTTGCAGTGAAGAGGATATGCTTTCAATCAAGCAGCCCTAAAGTTCATATGCCCATTCTTGTGTGATTCTGGGCAAGCTACTTAAAACTCTTTAAGCCTTGCTTCTTTTGTAAAATAGACAATAGTATCACCATCACAGGTTGTCAGTCACTCTGCAAAAAGCACTTAACACTCAACTATGAACTCTATCAATAATCCAAACATGCAGGCAATTTAGAATCTTCTCTACCACGCCTGTAATCCCAGAGTGCCTAGGTGAGTGGATCACCTCAGGTCAGGATTTCGAGACCAGCCTGACCAACATGGTGAAACCCCATCTCTACTAAAAATACAAAAATTAGCCAAGTGTGGTGGCAAGTGCCTGTAATCCCAGCTACTCAGAAGGCTGAAGCCAGAGAATCGCTTGAACCCGGGAGGTGGAGGTTGCAGTAGGCCGAGCTTGCGCCACTGCACTCCAGCCTGGGCAACAGAGCGAAGACTCTCAAAAAAAAAAAAAAAGAAAAAAAAAATCTTCTCTAGGCAATCTTCTATAGCAGTCTGTGTTCTAAACTCCATCAAAGTGAAAGTCAATCATACTCCCCTGAAAACAAAGTAAGAGCACTCACAAGGCCAGGCACAGTGGCTCACACCTGTGATCCCAGCACTTTGGGAGGCCGAGGCGGACGGATCACCTGAGGTCAGGAGTTCCAGACCAGCCTGGCCAACATGACAAAACCCAACTTGACTAAAAATACAAAAATTAGCAGGCACGATGACACACACCTGTACTCCCAGCTACACAGGAGGCTGAGACAGGAGAACTGCTTGAACCCAGGAAGCAGAGGCTGTGGTGAGCCAAGATCACATCATTATACTCGGGCTTGAGTGACAGAGCGAGACACTGTCTCAAAAAGTTTAAAAAAAAGAGCATTCACAGAGTATTTGATTAGAAGGGAAGAAAGATTACAGTAAGATTTTCCCTCAAAATATTAGGAAAACACAAGGTTTTTGTTTTTGTTTTTGTTTTTAATGCCCTACACATATATTTCCACTTCAGGTATCCAAAAAGAAGAAAATACTTTATCAAGAAACAATGACATGCTATACCATTAAAACAGTTAATGTAACAAAAAAAAGAAAATTAAGTAGTAATACACCACAGGATGAAACGTTAAACATATTAAAAATGATTGTGAAGGCCTGGCGCAGCGGCTCATGCCTGTAATCCCAGCACTTTGGGAGGCCGATGCAGGAAGATCATATGAGGTCAGGAGTTCGAGACCAGCCCGGTCAACATGGCAAAACCCCATCTCTACTAAAACTACAAAAATTAGCCGGTGTGGTGGTTCGCACCTGTAATCCCAGCTACTTGGGAGGCTGAGGCACGAGAATCACTTGAACCCGGGAGGTAGAGGTTCCAGTGAGCCGTGATGGCATCACTGCATTCCAGTCTAGGTGACAAGAGCAAGACTCTGTCTCAAAAAAAAAAAAAAGGTTGTGGAGGCTACCAACAAGGTAATACAATGTTATTAAAAGCACACAACTGTTAAACCCTTTTTTGTTCTAAAGGGGGAAAAAAGCACAAAAGAAATTTAACAGTAGTTGTGCCGGTATGTGTGCAGTTAAACAAGATCCCAAGCACCTAACAGACCCTCTCTAATTAGGACACAAATTAGGACCTAAAATATCTGTTAAAATAGGATTTTGTTCTTCCAAGAACCAACTCTATTAACTTATTACAAAAGTTATCGAAGTAAGATATCTAAATGCGTATTACAGCATTACCCTGGGTAAGAGAAATCTTGCCTTCAAAGGCCTTTAAAACATTTCAATAATTTACTAAATGCCTACTCCGTGCCAAATACTATGCTAGAAAGTTCATCATACGTCATCTAGCATACTTTACTGGTTATAAGCAGAACAGACTAACAACTGTAGTAGTCTCAGATCGCTACAATTCTACACTATAAACTACAAGTGCCACAGATTTTCAGAGTAAACATGGGAGAGTAATCTAGAATAATGTGAGAATAAATCTCTAGTTAGATGGGAGTATCAGGAGAAAAAGCACAACCAAGCATGCAAAGTGGAAGAAAGAAACAAAAAAACCATGAGTCCAAGTCACATAGACTCTAAAATCTAGGCAGAACAGTCACTTCTTTCATATCCATGAACAGCGTTTTAGGAGTATCAATATTGTACCTGTATTCCAAGGTGGACTACCAAAGACAAACAGATAGTCAAGGAACTCGGCTAAGAAACTAGGGTAATAATCTAAGATTGAAATGGAGGATCTGTCCCGGGGTAGTAGCATAGAAATAGAGAATAGGTCATCAGATTGAAGGTGGAGGGTTTAAGGAGAAAGTTACAAAGAAGTTTTTTGGTTTGAAAAATTAGAGGATAGGTTTGTACCACAGACAAATGGACACATTCGGAAAAAATCCTCTTTTTTTTTTAACAGAGCCACGGTCTCACTATGTTGACCAGGCTAGTCTCAAACTGCTGGCCTCAATCAGTCCTCCCACCTCGGCCTCCCAAAGTGCTGGGATTACAGGCATGAGCCACCACACCCAACCAGAAAAAAACTCTTAAGACCAGGCAACTTATGTTCTTAATACATGCACCAAAAAAAAAGACAAATCTTTTCAGAATCAGTACAGAGTAATTTAGTCGTAAGTCTACAAGAATGAAATCATGCCAGCCTATTTCAGAAATTCTAAACAAGCATACATTTGCAGCATAAAATAAGTCACTACATTACCTAGGCAGCAAACGTTGACAAATTGAGAACCTTTCTTTTAAAAGTTATGAGATGAGATGCCAACTACAAAACAATGATTATGTAGGCTTTCTTTGCTCTAGCTGACAAGGCAGAAGTACCTACATTCAGATTCTCAGACAATTTGTCTTATAAACCACAAGTCATTTTTTAAATGGGTCAAACAGCAGGGCACGGAGGCTCATGCCTGTAATCCCAGCATTTTGGGAGGCCAAGGCAGGCATTATCACTTGAGGCCAGGAGTTTGAGACCAGCCTGACCAACGTGGTAAAACCTCGTCTCTACCAAAAATACAAAAATTAGCTGGGTATGGTGGCACATGCCTGTAGTCCCAGCTACTCAGGAGGCTGAGGCAGGAGAATCGCTTGAACCCAGGAGGCAAAGGTTGCAGTGAGCTGAGATCATGCCACTGCACTCCAGCCTGGGTGATAGAGTAAGAATCCGTTCTCAAAAAAAAAAAAAAAAAAAAAGGGTGTTCCATGGGGGTGATGGGGAGGATGAAACTCCATCAAACAAGTTTAAGAAACATCAAGTTAGGCCGGGCACAGTGGCTCACACCTGCAATTCCAGCACTTTGGGAGGCCGAAGTGGGCGGATCACTTGAGGTCAGGAGTTTGAGACCAGCCTGGCCAACATGGTAAAATCCCATCTCCACTAAAAATACAAAAATTTAGCCGGGCATGGCGGCAGGCACCTGTAATCCCAGCTACTCAGGAGGCTGAGGCAGGAGGATTGCTTGAACCCGGGAGGCAGAGGTTGCAGTGAGCCGAGATCACGCCACTGCACTACAGCCTAGGCAACAGAGCAAGACTCCATCTCAAAAAAAAAAAAAAAAAAAAAAAGGAAACATCAAGTTAAAATGATTGACAGTCTAACTTCTCTAACCCTTTAAAATAAACTTATATACATTATGATTTCCATGATGAAGATATAATAAAGGGTTTCTTTTTTTTTTTTTTTTTCCCCTGAGACAGAGTTTTGCTCTTGTTGCCCAGACTGAAGTACAGTGGTGCGATCTTGGCTCACTGCAACCTCCACCTCCCAGCTTCAAGCTATTCTCCTGCCTCAGCCTCCCAAGTAGCTGGGATTACAGGCACCTGCCACCACATCCAGCTAATTTTTTGTATTTTTAGTAGAGACGGGTTTCATCACATTGGCCAGGCTGGTCTCAAATTCCTGACCTCAGGTGATCCGCCTGCCTTGGCCTCCCAAAGTGTTGGGATTACAGGCGTGAGCCACTCTGCCCAGCTAGGTTTCTAATTTATCTGACACCCCAGCCCATGGAAACATCTTTCAGATATTCTGAAACACACTAAGCCACACAGGCCTTACTCTAAAATTATCCCCTACCTTCATCTTTACTAGCTTATCAACTATTAGGATGATCGCTAACATTCCCTTTGCCCCTATGATGAATAGAGCAAATAAGCAGCACAAATAAAACAGCAAAATAAAAAAACACTGATATTCATAAAACTATCCTTTCAAGTCATCTGATAAACCAAACTTTATACACTTTAAATTCTAATCACTCATTTTAAAATCTCGTTAATCTTAAACCCTATAATAAAAATGTTTTTTTTGGGAGGCTGAGACAGGCGGATCACGAGGTCAGGAGATCGAGACCATCCTGGCTAACACGGTGAAACCCCATCTCTACTAAAAAATACAAAAAACTAGCCGGGCGAGGTGGTGGGCACCTGTAGTCCCAGCTACTCGGGAGGCTGAGGCAGGAGAATGGCATAAACCCAGGAGGCGGAGCTTGCCGTGAGCTGAGATCTGGCCACTGCACACCAGCCTGGGCAACAGAGCGAGACTCCGTCTCAAAAAAAAAAAAAAAGTTTTTTAGGCAAGTAAGTAATATGAATGTATTAATTCCATTTCAGAATTTATCTAAAACTGAGTTCTTCTCCAACAGTATTCAGCTAATGAAACAAATACTAGTAAAGTTGTAATGAAAATCCCTGAAACCAGAGATAAGTGTTATTCAAGTAACATTATTCTTTCACTTCCCACTCCTCTTCATCTGCTTTCATACAGATTTAAAAACAAACTAAAAATATTAAATACTCCTAAACTGTCTTCCAGCAAAGCAAATGAATCATAGCTGAAATCTTGTTTATGTTTTCTTTACTAAATTTATCCTCTTCTCTCATACTCCTTAACACTAATTAACACAATATTCGTTTACTCCACCTCCATCCCCCTCTGGTTTCATCATCTGTTCCTCATTTGATCTGTTTTCAGACACCTCTCCTCCTTCCACAAGGAGTAACGAATTGCGATAATCTGTTTTTTTTTTGTTTTTTTAATTTTTTGAAACGGAGTCTCAGCTGTCGTCCAGGCTGGAGAACAGTGGTGCATCTCCGCTCACTGCAGCTTCTGCCTCCTGGGCTCAAGCGATTCTCGTGCCTCGGCCTCCCGAGTAGCTAGGATTACAGGCGCATGCCACCACAGCTAATTTTTTGTATTTTTAGTAAAGACGGGATTTCACCATGTTGGCCAGATTGGTCTTGAACTCCAGACCTCAGGTGATCCACCCAAAGTGCTGGGATTAAAAGCATGAGTCACCGCACCCAGCCTACTGATAATCTTTTAACTGAAAAGGATGTAGACTGTTTCAAATGGCCACTGAAGACACAGAGAATGGACACAGGTAATAAACACAGGTGTTCCTGACACACTGATCCCCCAGCTCTCAGGGACAGTCCTAGTCAATTTCTCCTATACCAAATAGTTAAAGAAGGAAAAAGGAAACATCAAAAAATTAATTCAATCTGTTCCTTGAAAAGTAACAACACGCTGGGAGCGGTGGCTCACGTCTGTAATCCCAGCACTTTGGGAGGCCAAGGCAGGCGGATTACCCAAGGTCAGGAGTTCAAGATCATCCAGTCCAACATAGTGAAACCCTGTCTCTACTAAAAGTACAAACATTAGCCAAGCATGGTGGTGTGTGCCTGTAATCCCAGCTACTTGGGAGGCTGAGGCAAGAGAATCGCTTGAACCTGGGAGGCGGGGCTGCGGTGAGCCGAGATCCCACCACTGCACTCCAGCCTGGGCAACAGGGCAATTTTTAGACTCCGTCTCAAATAAAAAAGAACAGAAAAATAGCAATAATTTTTTCAGGCGGGCAGCTGAAAAAGATTTTGGTTCTTCACATTTTCCCTTGAAATTGGAAATATGATGTCAGCAAAGAAAGCAGAAAACATTTTTACATTCAACAAGCTTGCCAAGTCTGTATTTCACCTAAATTTTCATAATATGAATTATCCTAATCATATGCTTAGACCATTCCTCTTCACAACAATTAGTTTTCAATAAAATGTCGCTTAAGTTCAAACGTGTAATTAAGGCCCGGTGCTGTGGTGGCACATGCCCATAATCCCAGCTACTAGGGAGGCTGAGGCAGGCGAATCACTTGAACCTGGGAGGCGGAGGTTGCAATGAGCCGAGATTACGCCATTGCACTCCAGCCTCGGCAACAAGAGCAAAATTCTGTCTCAAAAAAAAAAAAAAAAAAAAAAATTAAGGCCCGGTGCAGTGGCTCACAACTATAATCCCACAGCTCTGGGAGGCCAAAGTGGGAGGTCACCTGAGGCCAGGAGTTCAAGAACAATCTGGGCAACATAAGAAGTCCCCATCTCCACAAAAAAAAATATACATATATTTACAATTAGCCAAGTGTGGTGGTGTGTGCCTGTAATCCCAGCTACTTGGGAGGCTGAGGTTGGAGGATCCTTTGAGCCCAGGAGTTCAAGGTTACAGTGAGCTATAATCACACCACACACTGCAGCCTCGGTGACAGAGCAAGACTCTATCTCTAAAAAAGAGATATTTTTTAAATTAAAAAATACATAATTCAGCCGGGTACGGTGGCTCACGCCTGTAATCCCAGGCTGAGGCCGAGGTGGGTGGATCACCTGAGGTCGGGAGTTTGAGACCAGCCTGACCAGCATGGGGAAACCCCCCAACACGGAGAAACCCCAGCTCTACTAAAAATACAAGATCAGCCAGGCATGCTGGCACATGCCTGTAATCCCAGCTACTCGGGAGGCTGAGGCAGGAGAATCACTTGAACCCGAGAGGCAGAAGTTGCAGTGAGCGGAGATCGCACCATTGCACTCCAACGTGGGCAACAAGGGCAAAACTCCATCTCAAAAAAAGAAAAAAAAAACTTTAAACAATGTATTAGTTCCCAATAACGAGCAGACATGAGGCAAATCTACATAATAGGCAGGAAACTACAATTCCTTTAAAAACTAAATAGGCTTCAGATTCATTTTCAGATTATGATCCTTGCAATAAATTCTGGTACACTGCCTAAAATAAACCAGGTTATGCTTCCGTAGGAAAATAAAATGAAATAAAGCATTCACATTGTTTCTGAAATTTGAGACATCACTCTAGCAGTCCTGAAGAGGGTGCTTCAAGCCTTAATACACACATAAAAATCATGTGGGGATCTTATTAAAATATGATTCTGAGTAAGACTGGGATGAATCCTCATAGTTCAAATGAGCTCCCAGGTGATGCTTACGCTGCTGGGTCCACGGACTAGACTGCATACCTGAGGCCTTACACCCTTTGCTTCTATGATAATGGTAAAGATAATGGATAAAAACGTAAAGGAGGCTGGGTGCAGTGGCTCACGCCTGTAATTCCAGCACTTTGGGAGGCTGAGGCAGGCAGATCATCTGAGGTCAGGAGTTCAAGACCAGCCTAGCCTGACTAACATGGTGAAACCCCCACCTCTACTAAAAATACAAAAATTACCCGGGCGTGGAGGCGGACACCTGTAATCCCAGCTACTCAGCAGGCTGAAGCAGGAGAATCACTTGAACCCGGGAGGCAGAGGTTACAGTCAGCCAAGATCACGCCAGCCCAGGTGACAGATCAAGACTCTGTCTCAAAAAAAAAAAAAAAAGTAAAGCAATGCCCACTTCATTTAGAAATGTTTTGGGGCCAGATGTGGTAGCACAGGCCTGTAATCCCAGCACTTTGGGAGGCCGAGGAGGGCAGATCACCTGACGTCAGGAGTTCGAGACCAGCCTGACCAACATGGACAAACCCCATCTCTACTATAAAAATACAAAATTAGCCGGGTGTGGTGACGCATGCCTGCAAACTCAGGAGGCTGAGGGAGAATCGCTTGAACCTGGGAGGCAGAGGTTGCAGTGAGCTGAGATCGCACCATTGCACTCCAGTCTGGGCAACAAGAGCAAAACTCCTTCTCAAAAAAGAAAAAAGAAACGTTTTTGGATTCATCAGATTAGTCCAGGAGAAGGATGGTTATTAAAATGTTTATGTTTGAGGGAAACACAGCTTCTCAAAGATGGCGGGGAAGCGTCCTCAGAGTTGTGCCAAGAGCAAAAATCTATACGGCACTCACTATGTGACAGTGAATAGTCCTCAACACTTCACATATATGAACTAATTCAATCTTCCTAACACTGCAGCACTGTGAGGTAAGCATTATTGCTACCCCTATTTTAGAGGAAGTAAACCTGAGTCACAAAGACGTTACTAAGACTGCACATGGCTAATAAGTGGCAGAACCAGGATGTGAACCCAGGCAGTTTGGTTCCAGAGTCTATGCTTTTAATCACTATAGTAGCAATATATCAATCAAGAACACACAGCAGAATTGAAATGGCAAATGGCAATGACTTAATTTTACAGAAAAGGATGCAAGGTTAAAGGGTAAAGCGTTACAGAACAACAGTAAGTAATAGAGCCTAAATCAGAGTTGCTCTTCAGGTGACAGAGAACCAATGCTTACTGAATACCATGACTTAACAATATAGTTTTCTGCTCTATTAGAAACTGTTCTGGACTTTAGTATAATGGCCAATGCCAAATCTTTGATTTAAAAAATATTTTTCTAAAATTGCAAGGAGGGACACCATACTGGTGGCAGAAAGCCTGGTTTCACTTCATGGAATAAGCAGTTTGAGATCAATGTCCCAGAAGAGTTTTGACATTCAGGACTTAAAATAGCAGCAGCAGCAGAGGTAGCTGAAATGGCAAGTAAAGAAAACTGCTTTAGTAAAAATATTTTGGACTGGAGGGATGAGAAACTAAAAGTAGAAACTAGTAAGACACAAAGCATAACATGACAAGGAATCTGATACAGTAGTGAACAAGTGGCAAAAGTTATTTGCAAACAAAGAAATAAAGGAAGATAAGGAAACAAACATTAAGTGAATAATTTTTAGGAGAGTAAGGGAACTCGTCATCACAGATTTTCTAAGTGACAGTAAGTTGTCCAGACAGTGCAGCTGCAGAAGATACTGAACTAAACAGATGGAAAAAGTCAAGCAAAAGTAGATTAGTAATCACTACTTCAATGAGCCCAAATAAAGATATGGGCTGACCAAGCACAAAAGTTGTCTCAGGAAACACAGCACAAAGACCCATGGAATATTAGGGAAAACGTTAACCCTCAGACATCATCAAATTCATTCACTTGAAAAATATTTCTTAAAACCTACTATTTGTATGGCAGTATTCTAGGCATTAGCAATGGCGTGACCATGTCAGGCCAAAGCCCTGCCTTCACAGAACTTACAATCTAATGATGAAATTTATGTGGAAAAGAACACTGAATAAGGCATTACCATAAAATTCCCAAATGAAGCATTTTAATATAGAGGGATATGTTTATGGAAGATATGTTAATGCAATATTTAACCCCCTCTCCCCTTCAAAGGAAGCCCTGTAGCCTAAGGTGCTCATTAAGTGTTTCTCACCCTCTCAAAAAAAAAAAAAAAGACAAACTCTGAAACAACAGAGAAGTGCATTTAAAATACATCTATAAATAAAAGCACAACTTGTCTTTTACTTCCAAGTCTGCCAGCGGCACAGCAGCTCATGCCTATATCCCAGCACTTTCAGAGGCCAACGGGGACAGCTTGAGTTCAGGCATTCCAGATCAGCCTGGACAATATGACCAAACCCCATGTCTACGAAAGATACAAATATCAGCCGCGTCTGGTTGCATGCAGCGGTAGTCCCAGCTACTGCAGAGGCTGAGGTGGGAGGATCAGTTGAGGCTGGAAGGCCGAGGCTGCAGTGAGCTGTGATCACACCACTGCACTCCAGCCTGGGTGACAGGGTAAAACCCTGTCTCAAAAAAAAAATTTTTTTTTTATTTAAGTCCCCATACTACTCTAGGCTATAACATCTGCCTTAGATTCCCAAAAAATTAAGCTTAGTTAGAACAGGTATTGGTTGTAACATGAAAACATTTTAAGAGTAAACAGATGTGATACCTTTCTGGTCTTGAAGAAATTACTGAAAACGAGCTCATTTAATACTTAGTAGATTACCAATCTCGTGTCTCCATCTTAGTATAAACTACAAATTCAAACTACTGTTATTTTCTAAAAGGAAATATACAAATTGATATTTAAAGTTATTAAACATAGAAAGTTCAAGAAAATAAGGCAGATGTGTTCCAATTTTATATGCCTAAAATATTACATCAAGGCTAACAAATGTATTTCAGAAGATCCAAGTTCCACACTTATCCAATGGTCTGTAATGCCTACACACTACAGAAAGCTGCCTTGAACCTACATTCCTTTTAAGTGTTTACCAATCTGTTCTCTACAGAAATGAGAAACAGCGGGAAAGCACTTGTTCGGACATGAACTATCTTTACAACAATGCATTACACAATTGGATCTCATTTGCTTTGCAGTGTTAACATTTTTCTATGTTACTATTGCAGTCGCGGAAGGATATAAAATTTAGGATGTAAACACTCTACGGAACAAAAATTGTGATCTCTGCTTGACCCCAGGAGTTCGAGACCAGCCCGGGCAATATGGCGAAACCCTGTCTGTACAAAAAATACAAAAATTAGCCGGGCATGGGGGTACATGCCTGCAGTACCAGCTACTCGGGAGGCTGAGGTGGGAGGATCACTTGACCCCGGGAGGCGGAGGCTGTGGTGGGCCAAGATCGCGCCACTGCACTCCAGCCTGGGAGTGCAATATCCATTATATTTAGTAACGTCGAGACCCTGTCTCAAAAAAAATAAAAACTGTAATCTCAAAATGAAAATATTAAATTTTTTGCATAAAGATCCAAGTCTCGTTTTCAATAACAAAACTAAAATGTCTAGCATAGATCTGGCATAAACTGATTCTCTTTTCAACACAGCTTCGCCACAAAAAGTACACCTGAATCAACTTAGGGAGGTTCTCAGCATGCCATAATTCATAAAGGAGAAGTCAAACAGTCTGGGAAAGTCATTTTGGACCGAAAAAGTGTTCCCACAAATAAACCCACTTCATTCTAGTATAGTCAAAGGGGCCTCTATTTAAAGTTAATGCCCACGCAAGGGGCCGTGGACGGTGCTGTCTTACACTTTATTCCCTTACACAAACTAATGCTGGGATTTTAAACATTCCTGGCTTTTAGGTGCACTGAAGGCGGTCATGAACACAAGTAACAAGGCTTCAAAACATCATCTGTGAATACGACGCGTTGGGAAGTAGGCAGGACAAGCCACTGGGTGACCAAGGCTGCAAAATGCTGTCTGAATTTAAGTCCCTGACTTGTAGGAGTTAAGTCTCACTCCTTATACCGCGATGACGTAATCTTCCACACTGCATTTCTCTTGGACTTAAAGGGGAGGAAAAACAAACGAACAAAGAAAATTTCCCCCCGATAAGAGGAATTAACCAAGCAGCAGAACTACGGTTTCGGGAGGTGGTTAGGTAACTCCCCAAAAGGGAAGCTTCAGCTGAATCGGCAGGGAGCGGGCTGGAGAAGCGGACGGAAATGCTAGGAATTCGACCTCCGCCAGGAAGAGCAGCCTGGAACCCGGGGCTCGGGGCCACCGCGCCGGGAGGACGCGGCCGGCGCGGAGCGGAGCGCGGACAGGCACCGCCGCGGGCAGCCCGCGAGTTGCCCTCCCGCCGCCGCCCTGCCGCGGCCGCAACGCCGCTCCCCTCCCCCCGCGCCGCAAAATGTCCGCGACGGCGCCCGGCGAAGCAGGAAGTCCAGGCCGCAGCGCAGGGCACAGAACCCAGCTTGTGAGCCCCGGGGACCGGCGCCCGGCCAGGCCCAGGCGCCCGCGAGTCGCTCTGAGGCCCCCGGCACCCAGGCGCCGGCCGCCCTTAGGAGCCCGCGGGGCCGGGCTTGGGGGAAGGGAGCCCGGGCGCCCGGGATGGGTGTGACCCCTTCCTTCCGCCGCTGCCGGTGACAGCCCGGCGCCGCTCGCGCCCCGAGTCCCGGCCGCGCGCCCCTCAGCGGGCGGCCGCCCCCAGCCTCCCCGGCCGCGAACCCCGCCCCGGCTCCCCCACAGAACGCGGACCCGCGCCCGCCCGAAGGACGCAGCGCGAGCCTGGCACTCCCCCAGGACCGGTGCTCCCGAACCCCCCGAGATCCCGCAGATGGAGTGTCCCCGAGAACTGGGAGAGGATGGGGACGGCGGGGACGGGACGGCAGGGTGGCCGCTCCCGCGGGGAACCTCAGGCCCGGTACTCACCTCAGCTTCTCCACCGGGGCGTTGGCAGCACTGCGCGGGGTCTCCTCGGCTGCCGGACAGGGGCACGCACCTGACGTCAGCGCGCAGGAGACGCACAGTTGGGTGCCCGCGGAAGTGGGAGGAACAGGGAAGGGGAAGAGGCTGGGGCGGGTCAAGGCGGTGCCTGGACTGTCCTGGCTCCGCCTGCCTGTCGCGCAGGCGCGGGCCAGCGTAGCTCGTGAGTTCGGGGCTAGGCTCCGCATCTTTTCCCAATGGTTGTATTTGTAATAATACTGTGAACGGTAGTATGCAAAGCGCTTCCTCTACCAGTTCTTTGTTTGTTTGTTTGTTTTTCTGAGACAGTCTCGCTCTGCTGCCCAGGCTGGAGTGCAGCGCATGATCTCAGCTCACTGCAACCTCCACCTCTTGTGTTCAAGTGATCCTCCTGCCTCTGCCTCCCAAGTCGCTGGGATCACGGGCACCTGCCACCATGCCAGGCTAATTTTTGTATGTTTAGCTGACACAGGGTTTCGCCATTTTGCCCAGGCTGGTCTCAAACTCCTGACCTCAAGTAAGTGATCCACCTGCCTCAGCCTCCCAAAGTGCTAGGATTACCAGCGTGAACCACCTTGCCCGGCCCACTACCAGTTCTTTTGATCCTTGCAGCCTTGTGAAGCAAGGTATTATCGTCCCATTTTGCAGAGAAGACAGAAGCTTCTCTGAAAGGGCTGGTGATTTGCCCCAGATCACAGGGGTGGATGGTCTCTCGCTCCCCCGGGCCTGTATTCAGTCCGCAGTGATGTGAGAACTGAATATCACTTTTCTTATCTCTACCTACACTCAGTGTCCCTCGCTGTAGCCACATGGGTCTTCTTTAGAGTTACAACCTTCCCCTCAACCACAGGCCTTGTGTTTTTTTTGGGTTTTTTGTTTTTTGTTTGTTTGTTTGTTTGTTTGTTTTTTGACGTTTTTGCTATCACCCAGGCTGGAGTGCAATGGCATGATCTCAGCTCACTGCAACCTCGACCTCCCAGCAATTCTCCCTCCTCAGCCTCCCAAGTAGCTGGGACCACAGGCGCATGCCACCATGGCCGGCTAATTTTTGTATTTTTTTGTAGACACAGGGTTTTGCTGGATTGCCCAGGCTGGTCTCAAACTCCTGGACACAAGCTATCAGCCTGCCTCTGCCTCCCAAACTGCTTGGATTACAAGGTGTGAGCCATTACGTCTGGCCAAGGCCTTGGACTTTCTTTGCTCTGCCTCCCTCCTCTTCCCTTAAATTCGTATCACTACATTCTCCAATCATCCTATCTTCGCAGTATCTATTATTTGTCTTCTCTGTTAGTATGAAAGCTTCAGGGAAATAGAGAACTTCCCTCTCTTATTCTTAGATGTTTCCCCATGTTAGAGAAAAATTGCTTAAATTACTTATCTTAATAACAGCTCATTTATTGTCTACTGCCACAGCTATTTGGCCAGCAAAGACACTTAATTCCAGTGTATTGACTTACAGTCATATTTTCTTTTGGATTTTTTTTTTTTTTTTTTGAGACGGAGTCTCGCTCTGTCGCCCAGGCTGGAGTGCAGTGGCTGGATCTCAGCTCACTGCAAGCTCCGCTTCCCGGGTTTACGCCATTCTCCTGCCTCAGCCTCCCGAGTAGCTGGGACTACAGGCGCCCGCCACCTCGCCCGGCTAGTTTTTTGTATTTTTAGTAGAGACGGGGTTTCACCATGTTAGCCAGGATGGTCTCGATCTCCTGACCTTGTGATCCTCCCATCTCGGCCTCCCAAAGTGCTGGGATTACAGGCTTGAGCCACCGCGCCCGGCCTTTTTTTTTTTTTTTTGTGAGATGGAGTCTCGTTCTGTTGCCCAGGCTGAAGTGCGGTGGTTCAATCTTGGCTCACTGCAACCTCCGCCTCCCGGGTTCAAGCGGTTCTCCTGCCTCAGCCTCCCAAGTGGCTGGAACTATAGGTGCCTGCCACCATGCCCGGCTAATTTTTGTATTTTTAGTAGAGACGGGGTTTCACCATATTGGTCAACCTGGTCTCGAACTCATGACCTTGTGATCCACCTGCATTGGCCTCCCAAAGTGCTGCAATTACAGGTGTGAGCCACCACACCCAGCCCTCTTTTGGACTTTTTAATTACACAAGAATAAGAACTACATTCTTTAGCATTTACTGCAGGTATGGCTAATAGCTTTGCAGGTAGTAGTAGCTAATTTAATACTCACAGCCACCCTATGAGTTAAGAACTGTTACCCCCACTTTATGGTTGCATGAACTGAAGCTCAGAGGTGTGAAGGGATTTGCCCATCGCCACCATACCAAGCAGTGGCAGAGCTGAGACTTGCACTCAGAAGGCTGGCTCTAGTTGACTATGACACGATCACACTATCAAGCAGGCTTATTATAGAGAAATCAGAAGATAAGCTTCAGGATCATGCCTGTAATCCCAGCACTTTGGGAGGCTGAGGCTGGCGGATCACCTGAGGTTAGGAGTTCAAGACCAGCCTGACCAACATGGTAAAATCCCATCTCTACTAAAAAACATACACACACACAAATTTGCTGGGTGTGTGGGCGGGTGCCTGTAATCCCAGCTACTTGGGAGACTGAGGCAGGAGAATCATTTGCATCCAGGAGGCGGAGGTTGCAGTGACCCCGAGATCATGCCACTGCACTCCAGCCTGGGCAACAGAAGTGAAACTCTGTCTAAAAAAAAAAAAAAAAAAAAAAGGCCAGGAGCAGTGGCTCACACCTGTAAGTCCAGCACTCTAGTAGGCCAAGGCAGGTGGATCACTTGAGGTCAGGAGTTCGAGACCAACCTGACCAACGTGGTGAAACCCTTTCTCTACTAAAAATACAAAAATTAGCTGGGTGTGGTGGCATGCGCCTGTAATCGCAGCTACTCGGGAGGCTGAGACAGGAGAATCGCTGGAACCTGGGAGGCAGTGGTTGCAGTGAGCCGAGATCGCACCATTGCACTCTGGCCTGGGCAACAAGAACAAAACTCCATCTCAAAAAAAAGAAAGGGCCGGGTGTGGTGGCTCAAGGCTGTAATCCCAGCACTTTGGGAGGCCGAGACGGGCGGATCACGAGGTCAGGAGATCGAGACCATCCTGGCTAACACGGTGAAACCCCGTCTCTACTAAAAAATACAAAAAACTAGCCGGGCGAGGTGGCGGGCGCCTGTAGTCCCAGCTACTCGGGAGGCTGAGGCAGGAGAATGGTGTAAACCCGGGAGGCGGAGCTTCCAGTGAGCTGAGATCCGGACACTGCACTCCAGCCTGGGCAACACAGCAAGACTCCGTCTCAAAAAAAAAAAAAAAAAAGATAAGCTTCAGCTGTAGTCCTACCTCTAACGTGGCTCACACCTGTAATCCCAGCACTTTGGGGGGGCCGAGGCGGGTGGATCACTTGAGCCCAGGAGTTCAAGACCAGTCTGGGCAACATAGCAAGACCTGCCCCCACCCATCTCTACAAAAAATACAAAAACAAAACAAAAAAACTACATTGTGAACATCTTTCCATGTCAAATAAAGCATTATTTATAAAGGCTGCATTTTACTCTCCAGGCATTACAATATTTAGCCAGACTCCTACTGTTGGAATTTGGGATGTTTTGGGCTATTGTAAATTTATCACTATTGTAAAAATGTATAAGCTTCGTTTTTAAACTTGAGGGGAAAATGGTTGTTTCTTCCCTTCATAAGTCCAGCTGGTAGTGCCCTTTCCTTCATCCTGTCTCACAATCCCATGAATGTCCCCAGACAATGTCTGCCCTTTCCAGTAGCAGCAATATCTTGATGGGGTGTCACCCAACTGTTCAGCTTTTCCTGCCTTTATTCTGAGGACAAGGACTTACTTAGCACTGTGTCTTTTATGTTGTCAGGTTTTTTGTCAGAATAACCCTCCCAGACCTTTTCACAGCCCCAAACAGCAGTGACAATGGTGTTTACTATTACTTGACCCCAATCTACCATGTCCCTCACTGCCGGCCCAGCCCCCAGCCTCCTAGTGCCTCCCTGAAACTGCCTCACTGCTATAGCTGCCTCACATTAACAGGAAGGACAGCTTGTGGGGCTCCAGCTCCTTCCCGGTGGCTACCATTCCGGTGTCCATTCTTCCTTCTGGTAACAGCACTTCCATTTCTCCTACAGCAGCCCCTACCCCAACTCTCAATCCATGTAGCTCTAGAGATGACACTATCTCTAGTTGTGGGAACGGACACGTGACCCGGGCTTGGCCAATCACAGCATTATAGAGAGCCCTGTTGCCAAGCCATTTCAGCAATAGGCATGTGACCCAATGAGATTTAATTCTGGAACTTTGGTCAGAACTATTCAGTTCAGTGAATCTCTCTGTTTGCTGAGGGTAGGATGTAATCGTGGCACTGCTGGCAGCCAGCTTCCCACTGCAAGCAGAGATGCTGCCTGAGAATGAGACCAAGACAGAGTGGGAAACAACTGAGAGATGAAGACATGAAACCAAGTCTCAGTGGCATTGCGTGAGCCATCAGATCCAGTCTTGCTTCAATCTTCAGTAACATTGGCAATAAATTGCCTCTACTGCCTGAACCAGGTTGAGTAGGTTTCCGTCACTTATTGACTGCCAAACTCTTGATGAATCACTGCCACCCCCGCCCTGCTTGTCTGCCCATGAGGTACTTGTCCCTACCCTCTAGGTAATAACTCCCAAATCTATACCTCTTCCAATCCCTATTCCCACCCCCATTTTCTTTTTCTTTTCTTTTTTTTTTTTTTAAGACGGAGTCTCACTCTGTCGCCCAGGCTGGAGTGCAATGGCGCGATCTCAGCTCACTTCAACCTCTGCCTCCCAGGTCTGAGTGATTCTCCTGCCTCAGCCTCCCAAGTAGCTGGGATTGCAGGCACCTGCCACCATGCCAAGCTAATTTTTGTATTTTTAGTAGAGATGGGGTTTCACCATGGTGGCCAGGCTGGTCTCAAACTCCTGACCTCAGGTGATCCACCCACCTCAGCCTCCCAAAGTGCTGAGATTACAGGCGTGAACCACTGCACCCAGCATCCCACCTCCATTTTCAAATTTCTAGCTACTCAGCACCATCAAAATAATCTACCAGCTCCCACCTACTCTAGGGTCTAAGCACCCATGTCTGCTCTTGGCCCCTACAGCCTTGTATATCCAGGAGTTCCCAACCTTTTCTGCATCACAGATCCTATACCCACAAAATTCATATCTAATTTCTAGAGTCTCCCTTCAAGCTCTCTGCTTTAGGCCAGGCATGGTGGCTCATGCCTATAATCCCAACACTTTGGGAGGCTGAAGCGGGAGGATCACTTGAGCTGAGGAGTTTGAGACCAGCCTGGGCAACATATTGAGACCTCGTCTCTACAAGAAATATAAAAATTAACGGTGTGGTGGCAAGCACCTGTAGTCCCAGCTACTTGGGGAGGCTGAAATGGGAGGGTCGCTTGAGCGTGTGACATCAAGGCTGCAGTGAGCCATGATCATGCCACTGCACTACACTGCACTCCAGCCTGGGTGACAAAGCAAGACCCTGTCTCAAATAAATAAATAAATAAAAAGAATCTCGGCTGGGCATGGTGGCTCATGCCTGTAATCCCAGCACTTTGGGAGGCCAAGGCAGGAGGATCACACAAGGTCAGGAGATGAAGACCATTGTGGCCAACATGGTGAAACCCCCTCTCTACTAAAATACAGAAAATTAGCCAGGTGTAGTGGCATGCGCCTTTAGTCCCAGCTACTCCGGAGGCTGAGGCAGGGGAATCGCTTGAACCTGGAAGGCGGAGGTTTCAGTGAGCAGAGATGGCGCCATTGCACTCCAGCCTGGCCACAAAGCAAGACTCCATCTCAAAAAAAAAAAAAAAGAATCTCTGCTTTGTTCGAGACCATCCTGGCTAACACGGTGAAACCCCGTCTCTACTAAAAAATACAAAAAACTAGCCGGGCGAGGTGGCGGGCACCTGTAGTCCCGGCTACTCGGGAGGCTGAGGCAGGAGAATGGCGTAAAAACCCGGGAGGCAGAGCTTGCAGTGAGCTGAGATCCGGCCACTGCACTCCAGCCTGGGCGACACAGCGAGACTCCGTCTCAAAAAAAAAAAAAAAAAAAGAATCTCTGCTTTAATTCATTTGACAAAGCACAGCATTTATCTTCCCAGATCATGGCTCTGATTAGGTCACTCCCTTACTCAGAAACCTTCAGTGTTTTCTCCTTTGTCTTCAGAATAAAATTTAAGACCTTGGCCGGGTGCAGTGACTCACACCTGTAATCCCAGCACTTTGGGAGGCTGAGGTGGGTGGATCACAAGGTCAGGAGTTTGAGACCAGCCTGACCACCATGGTGAAACCCCATCTCTACTAAAAATACAAAAATTAGCTGGGCGTGGTGGTGCACACCTGTAATCCCAGCTACTCAGGAGGCTGAGGCAGGAGAATCGCTTGAATTTGGGAGGCGGAGGCTGCAGTGCCTGGGTGACAGAGAGAGATTCCATCTCAAAAAAAAAAAAAAATGTTAAACCTTTACCCAGACATTCTGTGTCCTCTATGATCTTTGCCTTTCCAAAGTGATTTCCCTTTCTTTTTGTATTAGTCAGAGTTCTCCAGAGAAACAGAACCAATGGAATGGTAATATATATTATTTATATATTACATATAAAACCCATTCTGGTTGCACGCAGTGCCTCACACCTGTAATCCCAGCACTCTGGGAGGACGAGGTGGGTGGATCACTTGAGGTCAGGAGTTTGAGACTAGCCTGGCCAACATGGTGAAACCTCGTATCTACTAAAAATACAAAATTAGCTGGGTGTTGTGATGCATGCTTGTAATAATCTCAGCTATTTGGGAGGCTGAGGCAGGAGAATCATTTGAACCCAGGAGGTGGAGGTTGCAGTGAGCCGAGAGCGAACCACTGCACTCCAGCGTGGGAGGCAGAGGGAGACTCCAACTCAAAATAATAATAAAAATAAAACCATTCTCTATATATTATAGAGAATGGTTGTATATACATACAGAATGGTTTATGTATAATATATAAATTATATATAGAATGGTCTATGTATAATAAATTATATATAGAATTATATAATCATATATTATATATAATATATAATCTCTATATATAATATACATATATAGAGAAAGAGATTTATTATGAGAGATTTATTATAATTGGCTCACTCACATGACTACGGAGGACAAGTCCCAAGATACACAGGGTGAGTACACTGAGTGAGTCACTGAGCGGGAGACCCAGGAGAGCCAATGGTATAGCTCCAGTCCAAGCCTGAAGGCCTGAGAACCAGGAGAGCTGATGTTTCAGTTCCAGTCCAAAGGCCAGCAGGCTCAAGATTAAGGAAGAGCCAATTTTTCTCTTTGAGGTCTGAAGGCAAGAAAAATTCTCCCTTAGTCAAGGGAGGGTCAGCCTTTTTGTTTTATGTTGGCCTTCAACTGATTGGATGAGAGGGTAATTTGTTTTACTCAGTCTCCTGATTCGGATCTTAATCTCATCCAGAAACAAGTTTGCAGACACATCGAAAATAATGTTTGACCAAATATTGCTTCCCACCCCATGGCCCAGTCAAGTTGACATATAAAATTAATCATCACACCTTCCACTACACACCTATGCTACAGCTAGACGGTAAAATACTTAGTATCATGCAGTCAGGAACCACGACTTCTACCTCTCTGCCACTGCTCATGCTGATCCCCTTCCCTAAAACACTTTTCCTGCTTATCCATCCTACATGTCAAGTCCACTCTCCCTCCCACCATGAACCGTACATTTTGCAAACATCCACTTTGTGTCCTTTCCCACCTCTGTGCCTCTGTGGATTCAGTGGCTCCCTTCTCTGCCTGCCAAACTCCATTCTTTTCTCCTTCAAGGACTAGCCTAGGGCTCAGTTTTGAAATCTCCCGACAACCCCAGGCAACCAATCAATCTTACATCACTTTGTATTTAAAGCATCTCATATTGGAATTATTTGTATCTATTTATGCTAAACTATTAGGCCATGAGCAGGCAGAGATCTTATTCATTTTTTGTATTCTTTTTTTTTTTTTGGGACGGAGTCTCACTCTGTCGCCCAGGCTGGAGTGCAGTGGTGTGGTCTCGGCTCACTGCAAGCTCCGCCTCCCAGGTTCTTGCCATTCTCCTGCCTCAGCCTCCGGAGTAGCTGGGACTACAGGCACCCACCACCACACCCGGCTAATTTCTTTTTGTATTTTTAGTAGAGACAGGGTTTCACCGTGTTAGCCAGGATGGTCTCGATCTCCTGACCTCGTGATCCGCCCGCCTCAGCCTCCTAAAGTGCTGGGATTACAGGCTTGAGCCACCGCACCCGGCCCATTTTTTGTATTCTTTTACCTAATTTCCTGGCACACTGCCTTCCCTCCAAAGTGTTTGATAAATGATGCATGAATGAATACAGCACCACCTCTTACACAAAGCCAGCTCTGCCTCCCACTGCCAAAAGGGATTGCTGGCTCTTCTAAACGCCCAGAGCACTTATCCGAGCCCCTCTCCAGGCCCTCTGTCTGGGTGATCATGTTTACCCACGCTTTTTCAACCCTACTGCAAGCTCCCAGGGATAGGTATGGTTTTGGATGCATTGCTGTGCCCCTCACAGTCCTCTTCAGATCCCTAGAACACTTTGGCTGAATGAGAAAAGCCTCATACTGCATTCTCTGCCAAATGCAAAAGACTGCAAATCCACTGCCATCTCCCCAAGGGCCTGCCAAGATTTACTAAAGAAGATCTATATTAAAGAGGCTGTCCTCCAAGGTCTTCAGGCTTGGAATTTGTGTGAGAAAATTCTAATTTAAGACTTTCTGTGTGATTCATAGGCGAAAACTACGAAGAAAACCAAGGAAGTGATTACCATACAAATCCAGCTAGTGGCTGCCTCTAAAGGGGGTTAGAATCTGGAAGGGATGGGGGTGTTGGGGGGCAGTGTTGGCAGTGTTCTATTTCATGACCTGGGTGATGATTACATGGATGTTTGCCTTATCATTATTTATTGTATGGTACATGTTTTATTTGCTTTTCTTATGTGTAATAGTTCATTAAAAAATAAAAGGCCAGGCACAGTGGTTCACGCCCATAATCATAGCACTCTGGGAGGCTGAGGCGGGTGGATCACTTGAGATCAGGAGTTCAAGACCAGCCTGGCCAACATGGCTCATCTCTACTAAAAATACAAAAATTAGCCGGGCATGTCTGTAGTCCCAGCTACTTGGAAGGCTGAGGCAGGAGAATGGCTTGAACTCAGGAGGCGGAGGTCGCAGTGAGCCAAGATGGTGCCATTGCACTCCAGCCTGGGTGACAGAGCAAGACTCTGTCTCAAAATAAACAAATAAATAAATAAATAAATAATAAAAGTTAGGGCCAGACGCAGTGGCTCACGCCTATAATCCTAGCACTTTGGGAGGCTGAGGCAGGCAGATCACTTGAGGTCAGGAGTTCGAGACCAGCCTGGCCAACATGGTAAAATCCTATCTCTACTGAAAATACAAAAACTAGCAGGTGTGGTGGTGTGTGGCCTGTAACCTCAGCTACTTGAGAGATTGAGGCAGGAGAATCACTTGAACCCAGGAGATGGAGGTTGCTGTGAGACAAGATCATGCCACCACACTCCAGCTTGGGCAACAGAGTGAGACTGTCTCAAAAAAAAAAAAAAAAAAAGTTAAAGCCTAGAATACACAGCAAGACCCTCGTCTCTACAAAAAAATATAAAAATTAGCCGGGCACGGTGGTGTGCGTCTGTAGTGTCAATTACTCAGGAGGCTGAGCTGGGAGGATCATTTGAGCCAGGAGGTCAAGGCTGCAGTGAGCCAAGATCACACCACTGCACTCGAGCCTGGGCAACAGAGTGAGACCACTATCTCAAAAAAATAAATAAAAATTAATTAAAGTTAAAAATAATTATATTAAAGTATCTCTGTTGTTGCCGAAAGGTTGATGTTGTTGTATAATTCCTATCACTGAGACTGCAGCCCACCCCACTTTCCTGATTCCCCTGGCTGGTCACAGCCCAGACCTCTCCAGGACCCCCTAACCCTACTGCCAGGACTCCAGCTGTGTTCCTGGTTTACCTGCTGCATCACAAGAGGCTGAACAGCTGCTGGGGCTGCCTCCACTAAGGGATCTATCTGCTCCCTCTGCAGCCCCTCCAGCTGTTCAGCCTCCCTCCTCCACTTATGCCCATATTATTACACTTGTCTAGGGACTTGGACCCTTCCTGGAGGCAGAGAAAGGGAAGGAACTCACCAAACCTGTTTTCTTCTTGCCTTTTCTCTAACTGGCCCAGGCTTGCCTCCTTCATCTTGCTTACACATCTCTGGTGAAGATAATCTGGGTCACTGAACAAGGGTGGATAAGACAGGATAGGGGAAAGAGGAAAGTCTAGAAATAACTGAGCAACTCTGTCCCCATCCTGTAGGCCCTTGTCCATCTCTCCAATCTCATCAAGACCACATACTCACTCACTGGGCTCCAGCCATGCCACCCTGGTTGCTGTTCCTCGGACACACTGGGTTTATTCTGCCTAGCTCAGAGCCTTTGCTCTTGCTGTTCCCCCTGGTTATCTGTACACACCTGCTCCTTTCCACCCCACAAGAATTTGCTCCAATACCCCCTCTTCAAGAAGACCTCCCCCTTCTCAACTTAAGTAGCACCCCCCACCTACTATCACACAGTTTTGCTTCCCTCATAGTGCTTATTTCTATCTGAAATGGTCTCAATTATTTATTTTTCTTACTATCTGTCTCCTCCCATTAAAGCCAAGTAAAGCCCAATAAATCTGAGGGCTTGCTTCATCACTGTACCCTCAGTGCTAGAATATAGTACATACTCAATAGAAATCTGTTAAAGAAATACAATAAGACACAATCCCTACTCAAGGAATTAAGGACTCCCAGTGGGACAAACAGTAATTAAAACAAAGCTGGGTGGGTGCGCTGGCTCATGCCTGTGATCCTGGCACTTTGGGAGGCTGAGGCAGGCAGATCACCTGAGGTAAGGGGTTCGAGACCACCTTGGCCAACATAGTGAAACCCCGTTTCTACTAAAAATATAAAAAAATTTAGCCAGATGTGGTGGCAGGCGCCTGTAGTCCCAGCTACTCAGGAGGCTGAGGCAGGAGAATCACTTGAACCTGGGAGGCAGAGGTTGCAGTGAGCCGAGATTGCGCCACTGCACTCCAGCCTGGGCGACAGAGCGAGACTCCATCTCAAAATAATAATAATAGTAATTAAAACAATCACTAGGACAGGGTATATATAAGGTGTAGAGGAATTGGAAAAGCAGAGTATTCACAACAGTTCTAGCTAACATTTGTTAAGCACTTCCTACACTCCAGGCACTGCTCTAAGTATTTAGTGTGTTATTATCTCACTTGAAATTCACAACTGCTCTGAAATATATAAATTATCAGCAAAAGTCAGGCATGGAGAGGTTAGTAATATTTGCCCAAATTCATACAGCTGGTAGGTGGAAGGGCTGGGACTCAAACTCAGAGCTGATCACGGAAGTTTTCCCAAAGGAGCAAGGTCTGATCTGTGTCTGGTGGAGCTGCCCAGACTGGCCGGGCCAGGATAGAGCATGCTGTGTCCTGGCAGAATGAACAGGAGTGTTCAGGTACACAGGCATGGAAAAGCAGGATGCTCAGGGAATGGATGATCTCATAGACACAGTGTTCAACACAAGAAGACAGACACTAATGACTCCCTTTGGTTCAGAAACAGACAACACTAGGGCAATAATATTTCAGGAGGTTAACAATTGGGAGAGGGCATGAGGAAGGCTTCTGAGGTGCTCGTAATATTCTGCATTTTGACCTGGAAGGTGGTAATAAGGGTATGCCCACTTTGTACAAATTCATTAAGCCATACAATTAAGATTTGTACACTTTATAGGATGCATGTTTTATATATATATGAAATTTATTATATATTCTTATGTTTTTATGTTTCCATTTTTTGATTTTTTGATTTGGAGTCTCGCTCTGTAGCCCAGGCTGGAGTGCAGTGGCACAATCTCAGTTCACTGCAACCTCTGCCTCCTGGGTCCCAGTCAAGCAGTTCTCCTGCCTTAGCCTCCCGAGTAGCTGGGATTACAGGCACGCGCCACCATGCCCAACTAATTTTTGTATTTTTAGTAGAGATGGGGTTTCACCATGTTGGCCAGGCTGGTCTTGAACTCCTGACCTCATGATCTGCCCATCTCAGCCTCCCAAAGTGCTGGGATTACAGGCATAAGCCACTGTACCCAGCCTATTTTTTATTTTTTTGGAGACAGTCTCATTCTGTCACCCAGGCTGGAGTGCAGTGGCGCAATCTTAACTCACTGCAACCTCCGCCTCCCAGGTTCAAGCAATTCTCCTGTCTCAGCCTCCCGAGTGAACGATCTGGGCTTACTGCAATCTCTGCTTCCCGGGTTCAAGGGAAGCTGGGATTACAGGCATGCGCCACCATGCCCAGCTAATTTTTGTATTTTTAATAAAGGCAGGGTTTCATCACGTTGGCCAGGCTGTTCTCAAACTCCTTACCTCAGGTGATTCACCCACCTTGGCCTCCCAAAGTGCTGGGATTACAGGCATGAGCCACTGTGCCCGGCCTTTATTTATATGTTTATTTTCTTTTGACTCAGGGTCTCACTCTGTCACCCAGGCTGGAGTGCAGTGGCACGATCTCGGCTCACTGAAGCCTCGACCTCCTGGGCTGAAGGAATCTGCCCACCTTACCCTGCTGAGTAACTGGGACTACAGGTGTGCACCACCATGCCTACCTAGTTTTATTATTTTTTGTAGAAACGGAATCTTGCTAAGTTGCCCAAGCTAGCCTCGAACTCCTGGGCTCAAGCGATCCTCTTGCCTCGGCCTCCCAAACTGTTGGGATTACAGGTGTAAATCACCATGCCTGGCCAAGAACAGGATTTGATGTATAGAAATTTGACATGAGAAGATGGAGCTACCTGCAGAGAGAGAGTCAAAAGAACAAGATCCAAGGGATAGCTGAGGAAAGGTCACTCACTGAATCTTCCCCTAATTAAGCAGATTCAGATTCAGACACAGTAGCATTTACTGAGTATTTATGGACCTGGGGTGCTGTGCTAGGGTAACCCTGCCTGAGAATAAGCCAGGACCAAGATAAGTATAGGAGCTGAAGCTCAGAAAGGTGGCGTGACTTGTCTGACATCACACATCTAAGTGGTAGAAGTTATTGTGGCTAGAAACCGTCCATTTTTGTTTCTAAGACAGGGCTCAAAACAATAAGTATTGGCCCCAATTGGAGGTGGAGTTTTGGCTCAGAGGAAGTGAAGGGGAGGCCCTGGCTGCTCTGGCGGTGTTGGTGGCTTCCTGCCCAGAAGACCACACCCAGCTTCAAAATCACCATTCTGGGTAGTCAAGTTGTTGCCAGGCACCCAAAGAGGCCCCTGAGCTTTGCAGAGCCAATGAAGGGCAGCTAACCTCATCTCCTGCAAGGTCAGATGCAGAACAGAGAAGTGAAGCCTTCCCTTTGTAGTTTTAGTTTTTGTTTTGTTTTGTTCTTATCTCCATCCCTGCTCCTTCCACAGGAATTAGTAGTCTCACTCCTTGTTCCCTCCACAACATAGCACCTAGTGGTCACGATGAACCGTAGGTATTTGCGTTCGCTAAAAGGAAATACCTTAAGAAGAAGCAACTGTGGCCGGGCGCGGTGGCTCATGCCTGTAATCCCAGCACTTTGAGGGGCCGAGGCGGGTGCATCATGAGGTCAAGAGATCAAGACCATCCTGGCCAATATGGTGAAACCCTATCTCTACTAAAAATACAAAAATTAGCTGGGCATGGTGGCACGTACCCGTAGTCCCAGCTACTTGGGAGGCTGATGCAGGAGAATCGCTTGAACCTGGGAGACAGAGGTTGTGGTGAGCCGAGATTGCGCCATTGCACTCCAGCTTGGTAACAGAGAGAGACTCCATCTCAAAGAAAAAAAAAACAAGAAGGAGCAACCATGTCTCCCACAAAAGTCAAAGTGCTCCTTGAGGATCCCCCAGGTGCAGGCCCTGTGTTCAATGCAAAGAACATAGAGAGTCTCCCTCTTCATGGGGCTCCCAATCTGCCTGGGGACGCAAACTAGATGCTGCACTGCAGTGTGATGCTTAGAACGGGGCATGGCACATAACATCTGTTTGCTGCATAAGCAAGTACCAAGAACTAAAGCTAAGGTGTTGTAGGAGCTCACAGGAGGGCTTCCAGTGCTAGTTCAAGGCAGAAATCAAAGAAGGCTTCATGAAGGTGACCGTGTCTATCTGCATCATAAAGAATGAACAGTTTGGGAGGCCGAGGTAGGCAGATCACTTGAGCCTAGGGGTCTGAGAACAGCCTGGGCAATATGGCAGACCAACCTGAGAACAGCCTGAAACTCCTTCTCTACTAAAAATACAAAAAATTAGCCAGGCATGATGGTGCATATCTGTAATCCCAGCTACTTGGGAGGCTGAGGTGGGAGGATCACCTGAGCCTGGGAAGTCGAGGCCATGGCACTCAAGCTTGGGTAACGCGAATGAGATCCTGTCTCAAAAAAAAGAAAACGAACAAATACAAGTAGGCTGGCAAAGATTCAGAGAAGGGCATTCCAGGCCAAGGGAAAATGTCCAATTGTCTAATACATGCGTGGCAGTGGGTGGAAAGAGAATGTTAGAGAAAGAGTCAAGTCATTGTCAAGCGTGTTGTACTGAGCTGTCTAGGGAAACTGACCACACGACGCTCCTGGGAGGGCCAGCTGTATTTGAATTCTGCAGCCACCACCATCACTACCACAGTCAACTCCTCATGGCCCCACACCCGCTGGAGCTGGCCTCCTCTCTGGCAGCCAGGGCCTGGCACCCACTCACTGCTCAGGGAGTAGCTGCCCAACAGATGACATGTTTTTCCATGGCACAAGCCAGTTGCTAGGGATCTCATATTACCTTGTGGTCCTAACACTGGTTTTTCCCAGCAGCCATCTCACAGGAGCACTTTTCAATAGCTAGATGAAATTACTATCTTGTAAAACTTGCAGTCAACATAATCACAAAGGGGAAATAGACATCTTAGAAATACAATATGGAAGTATTTCTACATTGCCCTCGTCCTTCCCGCAAGACTCACGGACAGAGTTTTTAGGGTTCTTTAGAAGTGAGGTCTAGATTGATTCAAGAAACAATGACAGACACAGGTGGTAACTGTGGGTAGTGCGGACTAGCTGCTTAGAGAAAGCATAGGCACCATCTCAGAGGTGTGGCAATAGAAATGGGGGATTCCTCTATTCCCGAATCCTCACAGAGCCCTTGAAACAGTGGAGCTGCTCTATTCTTTGACATTCAGGTAGTGTGACCCTGTGGCAAGGGCATGTGGCTAGGGCCAGATGAAACAAGAGATGAACTGTAGCTTCTCTACTTACTGGGTTTCTTTGGCACAAGGAATCTCGTCTATAAATTCACTTCCATAACAAAGAACTGTACCATGGGGCTGTTGGGACGCAATGCTGGTTTCAGAACGTGAAAGTTGAGACCTGGCTCTGTCACTTACTTCTAAACCTCATTTGTGCCTCAGTGGTTTGAGTCCATACTAAATCCTCTACCTTACACCTATTGCTGGAAAGTAAAAGGCTAAGTACAGCCAAATGGCTGCCAAAAATTTGTTTTTTACCTTTTTTTTTTTTTTTTTTTTTTTTTTTCGAGACAGAGTCTTGCTCTGTTGCCCAGGCTGGAGTGTGGTGGTGTGATCTCAGCTCACTGCAACCTCTGCTTCCCAGGTTCAAGGGATTCTCGGGTCTCTGCCACCCGAGTGGCTGGGATTACATGCATCCGAAACCATGCCCAGCTAATCTTTGTATTTTCAGGAGATGGGATTTCACCTTGTTGGCCAGGCTGGTCTCAAACTCCCGGCCTCAAGTGATCTGCCTGCCTTGGCCTCCCAAAGCATTGAGATTACAGGTGTGAGCTGCCACACCCAATCAATTTTTTCAATAAAGTAAATCTCTGTATGTTGATAGCAAAAGGCCTCTAAGACTTATTGAGTAATGAAAAAATATGTACTAAACATGCATAATATATGTTTACGTAAATTCTAAAGGAATATATATGTGTATCTGCTCACATAAAGATAATCTGTATTTTCTGCTCACATATATATAATTTGTATTTTCTAGAAGGATACATAAGAAACTGTTAATAATGAGAAGAGGGCCTTTAAGTTTTCCTTTTATACCCTTCTATTCTCCTGGGTTTTTCTATCCATATGCAAATATATATTTTTACATATATCACATATTAATATATGAATTTATATAAAATATATAAGTACTTCCATTTATATATAAATATGTAAATCTATATATGTATATTCTGTTTTTGAGACAGAGTCTCACTCAGCCACCTGAGTTGGAGTGCAATGGCACAATCGCAACTCACTGCAGCCTTGACCTCCTGGGCTCAAAGGATCCTCCTGCCTCAGCCTCCTGAGAAGCTGGGAACTGCAGGCATACACCACCACACCTGGCTAATTTTTAAATTTTTTTTGTAGAGACAGGTCTTGCTATGTTGCCCAGGCTAGTCTTGCACTCCTGGCCTCAAGTGATCATCCCATCCTGGCCTCCCAAATTGCTGGGATTACAGGCATGGCCTCTACTGACATTTTGTTTTGTTTTGAGACAGAGTCTCAAAAAGGCTGGAGTGCAGTGGTGTGATCTCAGCTCACTGCAAGCTCTGCCTCCCAGATTCACACCATTCTCCTGCCTCAGCCTCCCGAGTAGCTGGAACTACAGGCACCCACCACCACGCCTAGCTAATTTTTTTTGTATTTTTAGTAGAGACAGGGTTTCACAGTGTTAGCCAGGATGGTCTCAATCTCCTGACCTCTTGATCCGCCCACCTTGGCCCCCCAAAGTGCTGGGATTATAGGCATGAGCCAACGTGCCTGGCCTCTACTGACATTTTTTAAAGCTAAAAGAAATACTTGCAGGAGTGATGTATTGCTCACATTTGTAGTCCCAGCTAAGAAAGAGACCCAGGCTCTTAGAAAAAAGTCAGTAGAAATTACCTGGGCAGTGAGATTATGAACCATTTTTTTTTTTCACACTTTTTCTGTATCAAATGAATCTAAGAAATGTTATTTTACATTGTAAAACAGAGATTTTTAAAAAGCAAAAGAAGGGCCAGGCACGGTAGTTCACGTCTGTAATCCCAGTACTTTGGGAGACCAAGGCAGGCAGATCACAAGGTCAGGAGTTCGAGACCAGCCTGGCCAATATAGTGAAATCCTGTCTCTACTAAAAATACAAAAACTAGGCCAGGCACGGTGGCTCACACTTGTAATCCCAGCACTTTGGGAGGCCAAGGCGGGTGGATCACGAGGTCAGGAGATCGAGACCATCCTGGCTAACATGGTAAAACCCCGTCTCTACTAAAAATACAAAAAATTAGCTGGGCATGGTGGTAGGCACCTGTGAGCTACTCGGGAGGCTGAGGCAGGAGAATGGCGTGAACCCGGGAGGCAGAGCTTGTAGTGAGCCGAGACAGTGCCACTGCCCTCCAGCTTGGGCGAAAGAGCGAGACTCCATCTCAAAAAAAATACAAAAATTACCCGGGCATGGGCCGGGCGCGGTGGCTCACGCCTGTAATCACAGCACTTTGGGAGGCCGAGACGGGCGGATCACGAGGTCAGGAGATCAAGACCATCCTGGCTAACACAGTGAAACCCCGTCTCTACTAAAAAAATACAAAAAACTGGCCGGGCGCGGTGGCTCAAGCCTGTAATCCCAGCACTTTGGGAGGCCGAGACGGGCGGATCACAAGGTCAGGAGATCGAGACCATCCTGGCTAACACGGTGAAACCCCGTCTCTACTAAAAAATACAAAAAACTAGCCGGGCGAGGTGGCGGGCGCCTGTAGTCCCAGCTACTCGGGAGGCTGAGGCAGGAGAATGGCGTAAACCCGGGAGGCGGAGCTTGCAGTGAGCCGAGATCGCGCCACTGCACTCCAGCCTGGGTGACAGAGCCAGACTCCGTCTCAAAAAAAAAAAAAAAAATACAAAAAAATACAAAAAACTAGCCGGGCGAGGTGGCGGGCGCCTGTAGTCCCAGCTATTCGGGAGGCTGAGGCGGGAGAATGGCGTAAACCCAGGAGGCGGAGCTTGCAGTGAGCTGAGATCCGGCCACTGTACTCCAGCCTGGGCAACAGAGCGAGACTCCGTCTCAAAAAAAAAAAAAAAATTACCCGGGCATGGTGGCAAGTGCCTGTAGTCCCAGCTACTCAGGAGGCTGAGGCAGGAGAATCGCTTAAACTCAGGAGGCAGAGGTTGGATTGAGCAGAGATCGCGCCACTGAATTCCAGCCTGGGAGGCACAGCGAGACTCTGTCTCCAAAATAAATAAATAAATAAACAGCAAAAGAAGAAACACTATGCATACAGGAGATTCTCACAAAATGTTAAATTAACATTTCCATACATGAGGATAAAGGCCCACGCCTAGGACAGACATCTAAGCCTCAGATCCTAGCTCCACACTTATTAGCCATATTGCTTAACTGCTGGACCTCAGACTTCTCCTCTGTAAAATAGGTAGATTTACTATTTACCTCACGATTGTTAGGATTCAATGAATCATAGATGCATCAGTGCAGACTTTGGCACACAGTAAATCATCCCAACTAAATGTTCTAAAGGTTGACGATTGGGAGGTGTAGTATTTAGTCTTCACACCAAAGAGCTTCTTTTTTTTTTTTTTGAGATGGAGTTTCACTCTTGTTGCCCAGGCTGGAGTGCAACGGCGCAATCAAAGCTCACAGCAACCTCCGCCTCCCGGGTTCAAGCAATTCTCTTACCTCAGCCTCCTGAGTAGCTGGCATTACAGGCATGTGCCACCATGCCCAACTAATGTTGTATTTTTAGTAGAGACGAGGTTTCTCCATGTTGGTCAGGCTGGTCTCAAATTCCCAACCTCAGGTGATCCACCTGCCTCGGCCTCCAAAAGTGCTGGGATTATAGGCATGAGCCACTGCACCCGGCCAAGAGCTTTTTAAGATGTGCCAGAGTAGGTGGTATTACTCAAGTACATAATAGGAATTTTTTTTTTTTTTTTTGAGACGGAGTCTTGCTCTGTCACCCAGGCTGGAGTGCAGTGGCCGGATCTCAGCTCACTGGAAGCTCCGCCTCCCGGGTTTACGCCGTTCTCCTGCCTCAGCCTCCCGAGTAGCTGGGACTACAGGCGCCCGCCACCTCACCCGGCTAGTTTTTTTGTATTTTTTTTTTTTTTTTTTTTTTTTTGAGACGGAGTCTCACGCTGTTGCCCAGGCTGGAGTGCAGTGGCGTGATCTCGGCTCACTGCAAGCTCCGCCTCCCGGGTTCCCGCCATTCTCCTGCCTCAGCCTCCTGAGTAGCTGGGACTACAGGCGCCCGCCACCGCGCCCGGCTAATTTTTTGTATTTTTAGTAGAGACGGGGTTTCACTGTGGTCTCGATCTCCTGACCTTGTGATCCGCCCGCCTCGGCCTCCCAAAGTGCTGGGATTACAGGCTTGAGCCACCGCGCCCGGCCGTTTTTTTGTATTTTTTAGTAGAGACGGGGTTTCACCGTGTTAGCCGGGATCGTCTCTCTATCTCCTGGCCTCGTGATCCGCCCGTCTCGGCCTCCCAAAGTGCTGGGATTACAGGCTTGAGCCACCGCGCCCGGCCGGAATTTTTTTTTTTTTTTAGATGGAGCCTCGCTCTGTCACTTAAGCAGGAGTGCAGTGGCGTGATCTCTGCTCACTTCAACCTCCACCTTCCAGGTTCAAGCGATTCTCGTGCCTCAGCCTCCTGAGTAGCTGGGATTACAGGCATGCACTACGATGCCTGGCTAATTTTTGTATTTTTAGTAGACACAGGGTTTCACCATGTTGGCCAGGCTTGTCCCGAACTCCTGACCTAAAGTGATCCACCCACCTTGGCCTCCCAAAGTGCTGGGATGACAAGTATGAGCCACTGTGCCATATAATGGGGATTTAAAGATCAATTTATTATATATACCACTCTTCCTACAGCATTCTCAGTTCAACGTTAAGCCTGAGGCCAGCGATTGGAGGCCTGAGCTCCATGACCCCCTCAGATGGCCATGATGAACTCTCCTACATAATCAGTGGTTCTCAACCAGGGGCCATTTTGCACACACCCTCTCACCCCAACCCCCAGGATATCTGGCAATGTCTGGAAACATTTTTAGTTGTCACATCTAGACAAGTGCTTCTGGCATCCAGCAGGTAGAGATTAGGGATACTGGTAAACATCCTCCAACGCACAGGGCACGCCCCCACAACAAAGAGTTATCTGGCCCAAAATGTCAATAGTGCCAAGGCTGAGGAACCCTGTACTAGGGTCACTCAATTCAAGAAACCTCAGTTGACCAGGTGTGGTGGCTCATGCCTATAATCCCAGCACTTTGGGAGTGAGGTAGGAGGATCATTTGAGCACAGAAGTTTGAGAACAGTCTGGGCAACATAGCAAGACCCTGTTTCTACAAAAAGAATTAAAAATTAGCTGGGTGTGGTAGCACACGCCTGTAGTCCTAGCTACTTGTGAGGCTGAGGTAGGAAGATCACCTGAGCCCAGGAGGTCAAGGCTGCAGTGAGCCATGATCCTACCACTGAACTCCAGCTTCAGTGACCAAGTGAGACTTTCTCTCAAAAAAAAAAAAGCCGGCCTTGGTGGCTCACACCTGTAATCCCAGCACTTTGGGAGGCCAAGGCAGGTGGATCACCTGAGCTCAGGAGTTCAAGACCAGCCTGGCCAATATGGTGAAATCCTGTCTCTACTAAAAATACAAAAATTCGCTGGGCGTGGTGGCGCCGTAATCCCAGCTGTTTGGGAAGCTGAGGCAGGAGAATCACTTGAATCGGGAGGCAGAACTCCATCTCAAAAAAAAAAAAAAGAAAGAAAGAAAGAAAGAGGTTGGGCACAGTGGCTCATTCCTGTACTCCCAGCACTTTGGGAGGCCAAGGTGGGAGGATCACTTGAGGTCAGGAGTTCCAGACGAGCCTGGCCAACATGGGGAAATCCCGTCTCTACTAAAAATACAAAAATTAGCCAGGTGTGGTGGCGTGTGCCTGTAATCCCAGCTACTCAGGAGGCTGAGGCAGGATAATTGCTTGAACCTGGGAGGCAGAGGTTGCAGTTGAGCGAGATGGCACCACTGCACTCCAGCCTGGGCAACAGAGCAAGACTGTCTCAAAAAAAAAAAAAAAAAAAGGCCAGGCACGGTGGCTCATGCCTGTAATCCCAGCACTTTGGGATGCCGAGGCAGGCAGATCCCCTGAGGTCCGGAGTTCGAGACCAGCCTGACCAACATGGAGAAACCCCGTCTCTACTAAAAATACAAAATTAGCCGGTGTGGTGGCGCAAGCCTGTAATCCCAGCTACTCCAGAGGCTGAGCCAGGAGAATGGCTTGAACCTGGGAGGAGGAGGTTGCTGAGAGCCGAGATCGTGCCATTGCACTCCAGCCTGGGCAATGAGAGCGAAACTCCGTCAAGAAAGAAAAAGAAGGCCGGGCGCGGTGGCTCAAGCCTGTAATCCTAGCACTTTGGGAGGCCGAGACGGGCGGATCACGAGGTCAGGAGATCGAGACCATCCTGGCTGACACGGTGAAACCCCGTCTCTACTAAAAAATACAAAAAAAACTAGCCGGGCGCGGTGGCGGGCGCCTGTAGTCCCAGCTACTCGGGAGGCGGAGCTTGCAGTGAGCTGAGATCCGGCCACTGCACTCCAGCCTGGGCGGCAGAGCGAGACTCCGTCTCAAAACAAAAAAAAAAAAAAAGAAAAAAAAAGAAAGAAAAAGAAAAGAGAGAGAAACAGAAAGAGAGAGGGGAAAAGGAAAAGGAAAAGGAAAAGGAAGGAAGGAAGGAAGGAAGGAAGGAAGGAAGGAAGGAAGGAAGGAAGGAAGGAAGGAAGGAAGGAAGGAAGCTAGCTCAGTTGTCGTGTCATAAAATCTCTGAGGTGAAAATCTGAGTCCACCTGTAAAGCCAGGTCCTTTACTCACAGACCAAATCCTACATCATTGAAGCAGCTGAGAAACTGATGGAGGCCAGGAAATTCCTGAATACCAGGAGTTCCAGATCCCTGAGGACTAAAGGAAATATCTTCAGAATGATTCAAAATACTACAACCCTATCAGTGATACTACTTTGCCAACGTTAAATTTTACTATTCAAATTAATGATAGAAAAACTTACCGGCTGGGCGCAGTGGCTCACGCCTGTAATCCCAACACTTTAGGAGGCTGAGGCGGGCGGATCACGAGGTCAGGAGATCGAGACCATCCTGGCTAACACGGTGAAACCCAGTCTCTACTGAAAATACAAAAAATTAGCCGGGAGTGGCGGCAGGCGCCTGTAGTCCCAGCTACTCGGGAGGCTGAGGCAGGAGAATGGCATGAACCCGGGAGGCAGAGGTTGCAGTGAGCCGAGATCGCGCCACTGCACTCCAGCCTGGGTGACAGAGCAAGACTCTGTCTCAAAAAAAAAGAAAAGAAAAGCCTACCTTACAGTGGCCGGGCACAGTGGTTCACACCTGTAAACTTTGGGAGGCCGAGGCGGGTGTATCACAAGGTCAGAGTTCAAGACCAGTCTGGCCAACATCCCGTCTCTACCAAAAATACAAAAAATTAGCCGGGTGTGGTGGTGGATGCCTGTAATCCCAGCTACTTAGGAGGCGGAGGCAGGAGAATTGCATGAACCCTGGAGGCAGAGGTTGCAGTAAAGCGAGATCATACCATTGCACTCCAGCCTGGGCGACAGTGTGAGACCTTGTCTCAAAAAAAGAAAAGTCCTTACCTTACAGTTACTAAAAAGCATAATTAATTCATCTTATGGTCACTATTCCCCGAACACTATATACCTTTACATCTTTGCATTCCCATGCTTTTGCCTTCTGTCCAATGATCTCCTACTTCTCTTTCAAAATTTCATTAAAATGTCACTTCTACACCTTGACTGTCCTCTCTTCTCTGCTTGTAATTTTTTTTTTTTTTTTTTTTTTTTTTGAGACAGAGTCTCACTCTGTCGCCCAGGCTAGAATGCTGTGGTACGATCTCAGCTCACTGCAAGCTCCGCCTCCTGGGTTCACGCCATTCTCCTGCCTCAGCCTCCTGAGTAGCTGGGACTACAGGCGCCGGCTAATTTGTTTTGTAATTTTAGTAGAGGCGGAGTTTCATCATGTTAGCCAGGATGGTCTCGATCTCCTGACCTCGTGATCCGCCCGCCTCGGTCTCCCAAAGTCCTGGGATTACAGGCATGAGCCAGTGCATCCAGCCTGTAATTTTTTAAAAAACAAAATCTTTTATCTTGGTGCTGTTTCAAAACGAGATACCAAAAGCAAGGCTAGTTTGACTCCAACATTTCTAACAATGTATTTTTAAGGCTTTTTCCTCTCTTCAAAAATGATACACTTCCTTAAAAGTGGGTTTTACATTTCCATTCTGTAGCAGTCGCAGAGGCACAGGAAGTACTCAACAAACCCCAGCAGAATCAACAAGAGTTCCAGCATGCAGCTGACCACTCCCTACACCAAAAGCTGTTTCTGAAGTGGCACCAAGTTTGCTAGAAGAGGAACAGAGTTACAAGTCCCAGAGCCAGGCCACAGAGGCAGACAGTTTCCTCTGAACTGGGCTGTGCTGGGGAGGCAGCTGCTGTTTACCCTCCCTGTCACAGACACAGCTACTGCTCTATCTCAGCTGTCAGTCACAGAACAGGTCTCCACACACAGAAAAACAACGATGACCTCTGTTGCGGAAAAAGCAAAACACAGTAGCGTCAGGGAGCTTTACAGTAAGTTTTCTTGCAGATAGGCAAGCTATAGGACAAAGGTGATGGACATGGTGAAACAGCCAATCAAACAGCTCTGTGTACAGGTTACTCACCTCTTATGACCCTGTTTGACCCCTTTCTCAGTTCTGTCCAATCTAAATCTTGACTTTGAAAACAAAGGCCAGGACTGTTCCTATTTCCCAGCGCAACCACCACCACAGCCATAGTTCTTATCGCTAGCTCTCATCTACGCCTGATAATTATCTCACCTGTCTCCAATTGCTGACTACTAAGCGCTAACTGATTAATCACCACAGGACATATTTACTGAGGACCAAACTTTAATATTTCAAGGGCACCCCAAATGAGTTACTGGTGGGGTTACATAAGCTTTCATTCATGCCACCAAACCAAGATTCACGAATTCTGAAAGTTAAAGCTGATTACCTCTTTGGATACATAAAAACAATATATTAAAGCATGTCACAAAGTGCAAAAAAAGAGGCATCCAGCAGATGAAAAATAGGCTCTTGGAAAAGCCCAAAGCAGCAGGCTGATTGTCCTAACAAGGACAGAGAAACTCTTTCCGTAGGAAATAAAGCTGCCTCAGCGAAAAAGAGATCCAAACATGGGTTTTGATGGATTCTTATTACAACCAGTCAAAGACAAGCTCAAAGAAAGTGGAAGTTCAGATTTCCCACAGGTGAGTTGAATCTTGCATCCAAGAGAACGCTTAGGTTGACATCTCATATGTAGGCTGAGCAAGAAGCAAGCAGCAAGACTTAGCCAGTGATTCTGATTCCAGGCTGACATCTCTGTGCTTGAGCTCTGAGATCCTCGGGCAGGACAGCCTGGAATTGCTCCTGCACCAGCATTCCCACAATCTGCTTCTTTGTGTGAATATCAGGTCTCAACCACCAACCAGAAAGGTCCCGGAGATGCCTGAGGACATCCCTGGAGCCAGCTGCATCCTCATAGCGGAACTTCCTGAACCTCTGGAGGCTTTCTAGCATGGTTTTAAAGTCTTCAACAGAGTCTTCACTGAGGCTCTCTAGCGGGAGCCCAGAGGCTCCCATGGAATCTGGACCTGGAAAGCAGGTAGTAGGACAACTTCTGGCTCCTCGGCCCACCGTTTCATTGGGTAGTGATCTCACTTGATCATTCTGGACGTCTGTATTTCTTTGGGTCTCTGGGTACACTTCAGTCTCCATTCTGGAACACCAAGAAAAAAACGTTTCAGACTTCTAGGCACAAAGAGAAAAGTAAGAATCAGCAAAAACAGACCACAACAGCTGCTAAACCCCTCGGATCTCATGGATTTGGTCCAGACCCAGGTTCCATCAGCCTTCCAATCTTAACAGGGTTTCTTTTTTTTTTTTTTTTTTTTTTTTTTTTTTGAGACGGAGTCTCGCTCTGTCGCCCAGGCTGGAGTGCAGTGGCCGGATCTCAGCTCACTGCAAGCTCCGCCTCCCGGGTTGACGCCATTCTCCTGCCTCAGCCTCCTGAGTAGCTGGGACTACAGGCGCCCGCCACCTCGCCCGGCTAGTTTTTTGTATTTTTTTAGTAGAGACGGGGTTTCACCGTGTTAGCTAGGATGGTCTCGATCTCCTGACCTCGTGATCCGCCCGTCTCAGCCTCCCAAAGTGCTGGGATTACAGGCTTGAGCCACCGCGCCCAGCCTTAACAGGGTTTCTTAATAAAGCTACTAGAAACTCTATTTTTGTCTTCTTCTTGGTAGATCAATTAACGCAATTGAGAAAACATGACAGTGGTTTAACAAAATAAGAAATGTAGGTTCTCAAAGCCAACTGAAGAATACTGGCCTTGCTAGAGTATCGTGCATTCATTTTGCCCCTCACTATGAAGTATTTTACATTATGTTGAAACAAGAATTGCACAGGCACATGATTTGCTTGAGAGACGGCTTAAAATCATGGGTGTTTGCTTCTTCCAACCATTTTGGGTTTTTTTTGTTTGTTTTTTTTTCTCTTTTTTTTTTGAGACGGAGTCTCGCTCTGTCGCCCAGGCTGGAGTGCTGTGGCCGGATCTCAGCTCACTGCAAGCTCCGCCTCCCGGGTTCCCGCCATTCTCCTGCCTCAGCCTCCCGAGTAGCTGGGACTACAGGCGCCCGCCACCTCACTCGGCTAGTTTTTTGTATTTTTTAGTAGAGACGGGGTTTCACCGTGTTAGCCAGGATGGTCTCGATCTCCTGACCTCGTGATCCGCCCGTCTCGGCCTCCCAAAGTGCTGGGATTACAGGCTTGAGCCACCGCGCCCGGCCTTTTTTTTCTTTTTTGCAGACGGTGTCTTGCCCTGTCATTCAGGCTGGAGTGCAATGGCACGATCTCGGCTTACTGCAACCTCCACCTCCCAGGTTCAAGCAATTCTCCTGCGTCAACCTCCTGAGTGGCTGGGATTATGGGCATGTGCCACCACGCCCAGCTAAATTTTGTATTTTTAGTAGAGAGAGGCTTTCACCAGGTTGGTCAGGCTGGTCTCAAACTCCTGACCTCGTGATCTGCCCGCCTCAGACTCCCAAAGTGCTGGGATTACAGGCGTGAGCCACCACGCCCGGCCCTTCCAACCATTTTTATATACCATTTGCTATGTATACAAAGCAATTTATGAAGAGGTGCCAAAAGAGGAGAATAAGGTCAGTTCATTAATATCTAATCTACTGACTTTCTACTTCTCTAGTCTATCTCTTTCATCATGATTAAAGAATAGCAAACATTAAAAAGTACTTCAAAGGAGCAGTGCACTATGTATGATTGCACCTGTGAATGGCCACTGCACTCCAGCCTGAGCAACATAGCGAGATCTCTTTAAAAAAAAAAAAAAAGAAAGAAAGAAAGAAAAAGAAAAAGAAAGCCAGGCGAGGTAGCTCACACCCATAATCCCAGCACTTTGGGAGGCTAAGGTGGGTGGATCACCTGAGGTCAGGAGTTCGAGACCAGCCTGACCAACATGGAGAAACCCCGTCTCTACTAAAATTACAAAAATTAGCCAAGCATGGTGGTGCATGGCCTGTAATCACAGCTACTTGGGAGGCTGAGGCAGGAGAATCGCTTGAACCCAGGAGGCAGAGGTTGCTATGAACCGAGATCGTGCCACTGCACTCCAGCCTGGACAACAAGAGCAAAACTCCATCTCGGGGGGAAAAAAAAGGTGGATCACTTGAGCCCAGGAATTCGAGACCAGCCTGGGTAACATGGCAAAACCCTGTCTCTACAAAAAATACAAAAACAAAAAAATTATCTGGGTGTGGTGGCACAAGCCTGTAGTCCCAGCTACTAGGGAGGCTGAGGTGGGAGAACCACCTGAGCCTGGGAGGTAGAGGCTGCAGTGAGCCGTGATCACAGCACTGTGCTCCAGCCTGTGCAACAGAGTCCTTACCCACCCCCCCCCCAAAAAAAAAAAAAAGAACCCAGGTTAAGATCAAGAATGAAGCACCTCTGATCAGTGTATGGGACTTGTCAAAATGCTAATAGAGTACAATTCCAACCCTCTGGATATTTGAGAGCTCCAGGATTATCAAACCAGCTATGGTAAGCAGGGGGAGGGGGGTGGCCAAATTAAATACCTGTAAAATGCCAGAAAAAAAAGCCTTTGCTTCATTTGGGCTAGGGCCCCAGTTCAAAAAAGGAGTTATTTACAGGAAAACACATCCTATGTTAAGTTTAAAATAAGAGACAGTTCAAATAATAGAAATGACTAAATTAATTCTCACATTAGGGTACAGCCCCATGATGTAGTCACTTTTCAAGGATCATCGTTTTGTTTTGTTTTTTTTTTTTTGAGACGGAGTCTTGTTTTGTTGCCCAGGCTGGAGGGCAGTGGCACGATCTTGGCTCACTGCAACTTCTAACTCCCAGGTTCAAGCAATTCTCCTGCCTCAGCCTCCTGAGTAGCTGGGACTACAGGCGCGTGCCACCACACCCAGCTAATTTTTTCTGTATTTTTAGTAGAAACGAGGTTTCAACATGTTAGCCAGGTTGGTCTTGATCTCCTAACCTCATGATCCCCCTGCCTCGGCCTTCCAAAGTGCTGGGATTATAGGCGTGAGCCACTGTGCCCGGCCCATCGTCTCCTTTAATACTCTGTTCCCTCAAAGAACTAATCCTTTCCTGACATATAATACATAGCAGGAGAGGTGACATTTAAAATCCCTCCCACCTCAGAGAATCTCTCAAATCTGTTTCCTGGGCAACAATTGCCAGAAGCCAGCAATCACTAACGCTGACTAGCTGCCATGCACCCAGCACCTAGTCACCCTTCTCTAAAGGTTCCCTGACCCATTTCTTAGCAGACTTTAATTGATTCTGGACCCAGCAGCTTGGATATTCTTGGGAGTACACCAATTCTTCTCATATTATCTTGGTTTTTGTTCAGTTAATAGGGTGTGCTCATCCCCCAAAGTAAGCTGTTACTAACCTAGGGTGGTGAGTAGGGAAAAGTAGAATCACTTAGGGGTGACTTGGACTAAAATATTTCGTACAAGAAAGGTTATAGGTGAAACACCGTGGGAAAGCAAAATCTTGGGAACAACCTAAGTGACCATCAACAGGGAAATGACTGAAGTACAGTCAACCATTCAGTGGTGCCGCCATGTAAAAAATGAAGCAGGCTTTATGAGTACTGGTGATTAAAGCTGTCAATATTACAACATGACTAAGGTCCTGATAGATGTGTAGTATGACCCCCCCATCTGAGGAAATTAAAAATACATACATACAAGCAAATAAAACCTTATATATCCAAATAATACATGGAAGGTTATCAAAGAAATCAATTGTATTTACTTCTGAAGGGCAGATACAGTAGAAGGGGGAACTGTTTTCATTTTACATCTTTCTGTATTGGTTTCTAACTACACATATGTATTACTTTTATAACAACTCAAGAGGAAGAAAACTTTTCAGGTTTTCCCCTCCTGCCCAAAAACCTTTCTGAGTGAAAACCCCTAACCCACTTAGGAAAACACCCTTTTATCACTTCTTCTAGCTCCTAGCACCCAACGTCTTTACAACCCAGGTTTCTAGGAACAGTCTGTCAGTGGCCCTTTTTTATTTTTATTTTTATTTTTATTTTTGTTGAGACAGAGTCTTGCTCTGTGGCCCAGGCTGGAGTGCAGTGGCACGCTCTCGGTTCACTGCAACCTTTCCGCCTTCTGGGTTCAAGCAATTCTCTGCCTCAGCCTCCCAAGTAGCTGGGATTACAGGAGCCCGTCACCACACCAGGCTAATCTTTATGTTTTTAGTAGAGATGGGGTTTCACCATGTTGGCCAGGATGGTCTCGAACCCCTGACTTCCGGTGATCCACCCGCCTCAGCCTCCCAAAGTGCTGGGATTACAGGCTTTGGGAGTCACCACGCCTGGCAGTCAGTGGGCCAATTCTTAAGGCTGGCTCTCAAGGATGAACCAGCACAATTTACCCGGCTTATAAATCCTATCAGCTTCAGAAGACGACTTGCCAAACACAAACTTATCCTCACCAGTTAAAAACTCATTTTCTTTTCTCAAAAACCCAGTGAGAAAAAATAACTCCAGGCCAGGTGCAGTGGTTCATGCCTGTAATTCCAGCACTTTGGAAGCCCGAGGCGGGTGGGTCACTTGAGGTCAGGAGTTCAAGACCAGCCTGGCCAACATGGTGAAACCGTCTCTACTAAAAATGGAAAAAATTAGCCAGGCGTGGTGAAGAGCGACTGTAATCCCAGTTACTCGGGAGGCTGAGGCAGGAGAATCGCTTGAACCCATGTGGCAGAGGAACTTGCAGTCAGGCGACATCGCGCCACTGCACTCTGGCCTGGGCGACAGAGCGAGACTCCGGCTCAAAAAAAGATAAAATAACTCCAGTGTACTGCGCCCTTATTTCCTGACATTGCGCCGAATGTTACACATAGATCCTCCTCCGTAGGATCCTTAGTTCAGGTTAAATTCTTGATAAATTACTGCCCCAGGAACCTCCACTGACATCAACTGCTACTACCATTTGTGGAATTCCGCCGGCCAGACACCCCACACTGCATTCCCTCACAACTGATTCTCCCGATAGCCCACGGGGTAGACACTGTTATTTCCATTCACAGATAAGCAAAGTGAAGCTCGGAGGGAGGGGACTTGCCCAAGGCCACAAGGATAAAAGGGAGTGCGATGACTCAACCGATAAAAATAATCCCGGGTGTGGTAGGGGGAGCTGAGCCCGACTCCTCCCACTATGCGGCCGCGGCTCCGAAGGCCTAGCCCGGGTCCGGAAATGGGCTTCTAGGGCCCCAGGACGAGGTCCACCTCCAGAGCTGAGGTGAGGTCCAAGTCAGCCCGATGAGCCCGCAGGTCTCACATTTCAATCATTTTTCTACCCCACAGGCAGGGACTCCCAGCTCCTGGGGCAGGCAGCCACTGTGGCCGCGAGCGAGCGTGCGTGGGGTAGGAAGAAGAAGGAAGGAGACAGAGGGAACGTTCACCTGCGCAAGTGCCACCTCGGAGGACGGGGGAGCGGGGTACGAGGGAAGATCAGAATAAGACCCTAACTCCCACAACTGACTCCGGGAAAAGGGAGACCACCACTCCCCGAGCTTTGGAGCGCCGCGCGGGAACCGGAAATCTTGCCCCGCCCGGAAGTTAAAAGGAGGAGCATAGGTTGGAAGCGGGGCCGGGTCTCTCTAGCCTCCGGGGTGCTCCGCAGCTTCCTGATTTTAACTCTTGGTGGTCTTTTGACAGTCCTCAGTCCTTACCGTGCGGAGTTTTGGCTACATTCTAAGCAGCTTTTTTGCTCCGGGAACGTTCTTTGTCTTTTTGAGCCGCAGTTTGCCCAACTGCAAAATGGAAAGAAATGAAGCAGGAATTAAGATACTCTAGGAGCTCGCCCACAGCTGAGTCAGGGCCCCATTCTGAGGTTACACCCTTGGGCCTTTGCACCACTCAAAGGAAGGAAACCAAGAGAAAGGAGTGGCTGGCTGCTGTTTGGAGACAGTGGTTCTTGCATGGGCGCCCCGCGGAATCATTCCAGATGAGTCAGTGGATAGAATCTATAGGTCCTGCCTCAGTGTATGCAAACAGCAGTGGGCATATGGCCGTTGGAGGTTGATACAGCCTGTCCGGGGTGGGACTCTGTGTGTATGGGAGGCTAAATCTCAGCAGGACTTTTCCAGTTGCTATCAGACTACGCACTGTCGCCTGATGGTTAAGAACTGAAGCTTTGGCCGGGCGCGGTGGCTCAAGCCTGTAATCCCAGCACTTTGGGAGGCCGAGGCGGGTGGATCACGAGGTCAGGAGATCGAGACTATCCTGGCTAACATGGTGAAACCCCGTCTCTACTAAAAATACAAAAAACTAGCCAGGCGTGGTGGCGGCGCCTGTAGTCCCAGCTACTCGGGAGGCTGAGGCGGGAGAATGGCGTGAACCCGGGAGGCGGAGCTTGCAGTGAGCCGAGATCATGCCTCTGCACTCCACTCCAGCCTGGGAGACACAGCGAGACTCCATCTCAAAAAAAAAAAAAAAAAAAAAAAAAGAACTGAAGCTTTACAGTGAGCCGAGATCGCGCCACTGCACTCCAGCCTGAGCGGCAGAGCGAGACTCCGTCTCAAAAACAAAAAAACAAAACAAAAAAAAGATTGAAGCTTTAGCCGTGCGCAGTGGCTCACGCCTGTAATCCCAGCACTTTGGGAGGCAGAGGCGGGTGGATCACCTGAGGTCAGGAGTTCGAGACCAGCCTGACTAACAAGGTGAAACCCAGTCTTTACTAAAAATACAAAAAGTAGCCGGGCGTGCTGGCAGGCGCCTGTAGTCCCAGCTACTCGGGAGACTGAGACAGAAGAATTGCTTGAACCGGGGAGGCGGAGGTTGCAGTGAGCCGAGATTGCGCCACTGTGCTCCAGCCCAGGCGAGGGATCGAGACTCCATCTAAAAAAAAAAGAGAGAAAAAAGAAAAAGAACTGAAGCTTTGAAGTCATACTGATCTAGTTTGCGTCTGATCACACAGGTTCAATGACATAGCCAGCTAGAGGAAGCAGAGATGCTAACCACTGCAGCCGCGATCTTAACCCTGAGGGGGAGGGATTGAGCTGTTAGAGAGAGGTACTCTGTTGTCTTATCCCTCTCTCTTTCCAGCTGGCATATCCGAATGGGCTGAGCTACGGAATTAAGAGGGACACCCCAAAGCCCCCATTGCTGGGTTATTGCTCCAGAGCCAATGTCCTTGGGGAAAGGAAGATATGCCCTTTGTCTACACTGCCACTGCTGGTCTGTAAACTCCTAGACGGCCGGCTGGTGGTTCACAAACCAGGACTCCTTGCTCTGGCCCTACTCCTACCCACCAGAATGACCGTGAATCCTTCCCGACTCACTCCTACAACCAGGTTTCCACCTCCTCTCTCAGCTTAGGTTTCCCTAACTGTAAAATAAGAGGGTTGGACTAGATTAAGGACTTCCAGCTCTTTCTCTCTCCCTACCTCTAAGGTTCCTTAGGAATCCTTCAGAAAACAGCAGGGGTTGGGAGAAGGATGCCACTTGAGTCCCAGAGCAACTCCAACTTTATAGGTACATTAATTTATAGGAAAATATATACATTTAGGCTTGTGTAAGATTATCATCCCAGGTAAAATTCGGCCTTTGTGCTTCATCTTTCCCCACCCTCCCGCTCACTCAGTTTGCTCCAAGAATACTGGCCTTCTGGTTATTTTGCAAATCTGACAAGCTCATCTTCTTTTTTTTGTTGTTTTTTTTTGTTTGTTTGTTTGTTTTTTGAGACAGAGTTTCGCTCTTGTTGTCCAAGCTGGAGTGCAGTGGTGTGATCTCAGCTCACTGCAACCTCCACCTCCCGGATTCAAGCGATTCTCCTGCCTCAGCCTCCGGAGTAACTGGGTTTACAGGCGCCCACCACCATGCCCGTCTAATTTTTAGTACTTTTAGTAGAGACAGGATTTTGCCATATTGGCCAGGCTGGTCTCAAACTCCTGACCTCAGGTGATCCGCCCGCCTTGGCCTCCCAAAGTGCTGGGATTACAGGCATGAGCCACCACACCCGGCCTTTTTTTTTTTTTTTTTGGAGACAGAGTCTCATTCTGTCACCCAGGGTGGAATGCAGTGGCATGATCTAGGCTCACTGCAACTTCCACCTCTTGGGTTGAAGTGACTCTCTTGCCTCAGCCTCCTGAGTAGCTGAGATTACAGACTTGCACCACCATGTCCAGCTAATTTTTGTATTTTTAGTAGAGACAGGGTTTTGCCATGTTGGCCAGGCTGGTCTCCAACTCCTGACCCCAAGCCATCCACCCACCTCGGCTTCCCAAAGTGCTGTAATTACAGGCATGAGCCACTGCACCCAGCCTCATCTTCACCTCTTTTGCTGATCTCTGCTTGCAGTGCTCTTTCCTGAGATCTGTTCACCTGGGTTCCAGTTCAATTGTAGTGTCTCCTTTTCTGCCCACCTCCTCTATCCCCCCAACCCTGGGCACCCTTCCAATCCCTTTATAATCTGTTACTTTGCTTTTTGTTTTTTTTTTGAGACGGAGTCTTGCTCTGTCGCCCAGGCTGGAGTGCGGTGGTGTGATCTCGGCTCACTGCAAGCTCCACCTCCCAGGTTCACGCCATTCTCCTGCCTCAGCCTCCCAAGTAGCTGGTACTACAGGCGCCCACCGCCACACCCAGCTAATTTTTTGTATTTTTAGTAGAAACAGGGTTTCAACGTGTTAGCCAGGAAGGTCTCGATCTCCTGACCTCGTGATCCGCCCTTCTTGGCCTCCCAAAGTGTTGGGATTACAGGCGTGAGCCACCACGCCCGGCCTGCTGCTTTGCTTTTGTGATTACCTATTTATTATCTATCTCATCCACTAGAGGCAGGGTCCACAAAGCCAAGGACCTTGTCTGCCCTGTCACCACCATGTCCCCAGTACTTAAAACTGAGCATAGGGGCACGCGCAGTGGCTCACACCTATGATCCCAGCACTTTGGGAGGCTGAGGCAGGCGGATCACCTGAGGTCAGGAGTTCGAGACCAGCCTGGCCAACATGGCGAAACCCTGTCTCTACTAAAAATACAAAAATTAGCTGGGCATGGTGGCAGGCGCCTGTAATCCCAGCTACTCAGGAGGCTGAGGCAGGATAATTGCTTGAACCCGGGAGGCAGAGGTTGCAGTGAGCTGAGACCACGCCATTGCACTCCAGCCTGGGCAACAAGAGTGAAACTCCATCTCAAAAAAACAAACAACAACAACAAAAAAAACTGAGCATAGGCTGGACAAACACTGAATGAATGAATCAATGAGTAGGTAAAGGAACAGAGCAGCTGGGTATGGTGGCTCACACCTGTAATCCCAACACTTTTGGAGGCTAAAGCAGGAGGATCCCTTGAGCCCAGGAGTTTGAGACCAACCAAGGCAACATAGTGAGACCCATCTCTACAGACATTTTTTAAAAATCAGACTGGTGTGATGGTGTACATCTGTGGTCCCAGCTACTTGGTAGGCTGAAGTGGGAGGATCGCTTTAGCCCAAGAGATTGAGGCTGCAGTGAACTGTGATTGAGCCACTGCACTCCAGCCTGGGAGGATAGAGCAAAACTCAGTCTCAAAAAAAAAAATTTAAAATTTAAAATTTAAAAACAAAAAAAACAATGGTCTGGGCATGGTGGCTCACACTTGTAATCCCAGTACTTTGGAAGGCTGAGATAGGTATATTATCTGAGGTCAGAAGTTCGAGATCAGCCTAAGCAATATAGTAAAACCCCATCTCTACTAAGAGTTCAAAATTAGCTGGGTGTGGTGGTGCATGCCTGTGACCCCAGCTACTTGGGAGGCTGAAGCAGAAGAATCACTTGAACCCAGGAGGCAGAGGTTGCAGTGAGCCGAGATCATACCACTGCACTCCAGCCTGGGCAACAGAGTGAGACTCTATCTCAAAGGATAAAAAAAAGAAAAGAGAAGGCTTGAATTTTATGACAAATCCAATCTGATAAAAACCACTAGGGATATAGTTGTAGTTTAACAAAATTAGGCTTATTAACTTGATGTAGCAAGAGAGACAACGCACCAGAGAAACTGTGGAGGGTCTCATCAAAGGAAGAAATGGGATTATCATAGGATTTGGGGGAGGCTGGAGTTCAGGTGAAATTGAAATGAAGCCGTGTTGATAGGCCTAAAGCAAAGCTGGCAATGTGTAAAGGGGTTAACATCTGGCGTGGGCTGAGAATCAGATTCAGAGTCTTGTTTCCTTGGACACCACAAAGGTAAGACAAATATAGACTATTGTGTCCAAAAACCCTTTATCTGAAGCTCTGCATCTGGGTAGAAAATCCAGGCTGTGTCTCTGTATCAAACCTGGCTCTTCTGACCCACTAAAGAAGCGTGGGATGTTCTGCTCTCACTGATGTGATTTCAAACAGCGAAGTTTCTGACAGTCTCTGATTTTAGAGAATGAGATTTCTTTTTTCTTTTTTCTTTTTTTTTTAGGTGGAGTTTCACTCTTGTCACCCAGGCTGGAGTGCAATGGTGCAATCTCGGCTCACTGCAACCTCCGCCTCCTGGGTTCAAGCAACTATCCTGCCTTAGCCTCCCAAGTAGCTGGGATTACAGGCGCCCACCACGCCCAGCAAATTTTTATATTTTAGTAGAGATGGGGTTTCACCATGTTGGCCAGACAGAGAACGAGATTTCTCAGCACTGTCTTTTTTTTTTTTTTTTTCTTTGAGACAGAGTTTCACTCTTGTTGCCCAGGTTGGAGTGCAGTGGCACGATCCTGGCTCACTGCAACCTCCACCTGCCTGGTTCAAGCAATTCTCCTGCCTCAGCCTCCGGAGCAGCTGGGATTATAGGCACCCACCACCACGCCCAGCTAATTTAGCCTCCCAAAATACTGGGATAGCACTATGTCTTTGATGTTAATTAATAAAAGAAAGTTTGACAGATTCACTTTTTTTTTTTTTTTTTCTGACACAGAGTCTTGTTCTGTGTCCCAGGCTGGAGTGCAGTGGCATGATCTCGGCTCATTGCAACCTCCACCTCCCGGGTTCAAGCGATTCTCCTGCCTCAGCCTCCTGAGTAGCTGAGACTACAGGTGCGTACCACTACACCCAGCTAATTTTTATATTTTTAGTAGAGACGGGGTTTCACCCTGTTGGCCAGGCTGGTCTCGAAGTCCTGACCTCAAGTGATCCACCTGCCTCGGCCTCCCACATTGCTAGGATTATAGGCGCAAGCTACTGTACCCGGCCCAGATTCACATTTGATAGGAATTCCTTCATGCCTCAATCATCTGAATGTGAAGGCCCTTGAGAGTACCAATCTTTCCATCCCAGTGTGACCCCAGCTCCCTGGGCCCCACATCAGCCTGGCCTCCATTACAAAACTACCAAACCGAGTCACGATCCCCACACAGAGGGACCCAGCTTCCCAGTTGGACTGTGGGCTTGGCTGAATTAGGGTCATCTGCTTCTGCCCTGCACCCAACACAGGATACCAATAGGTGCTTGGGCCGCGTCCATTGAATCTAACTGCTGATGGGTTTTCTAAATGCAAAGAAAAAGAAGTGGAAGGAATCATGGAAATGAGGTCCACTATGTAAGGTAAGTGGGAATGTGAGTGATTTTTGAAAAATCTATTTCCCAAAGTGGAAATCTCTAAAATGTGGCCATTAGTGACATCCTGAAAAAGGAAAATAAAATGGTATTGCTGACTCTTTTAAGATTAAAATAATAAATTACTGATGTTTTAATAATTTTAAAATGAGAATGAAATTGTTGATATGTAATTAAAAGAAATTGTTGATATGTAATTATTGATGTTTTAATGATTTTAAAAGGAGAATGAAATTGTTGGTATGTAATTAAAAAGCAAGAATTGCAATTGATCCCTTTTTTCCCTCTTTCTCTTTTTTTTGAGGCGGAGTCTCGCTCTGTCACCCAGGCTGGAGTGCAGTGGCATGATCTCGGATCACTGCAAGCTCCGCCTCCCAGGTTCACGCCATTCTCCTGCCTCAGCCTCCCAAGTAGCTGGGACTACAGGTGCCTGCCACCACGCTTGGCTAATTTTTTATATTTTTAGTAGAGACGGGGTTTCACCATGTTAGCCAGGATGGTTTCCATCTCCTGACCTCATGATCCGCCCACCTCGGCCTCCCAAAGTGAGCCCCCACCCCAGCTTTTCTCTTTCTTTAAAGAGGCAGGGTCTTGCTATGTGGGCTGGACTTGAATTCCTGGGATCCAGCAATCCTCCCACTTCAGCCCCCTGAGTAGCTGGAACTATAGGTCCTCACCACCACGCCCAGCTTTGATCCTTTTTCTTTTTTGGGAGTGGGGCAGGGACAAGGTGTGGTTCTGTCACCGAGGCTGGAGTGCAGTGGAGTGATCTAGACTCACTGCAACCTGTGCCTTCCAGGCTCAAGCCATTCTCCCACCTCAGCCTCCCAAGTAGCTCAGACCATAGGCATGTGCCACCATACCCACCTAATTTTTCAATTTTTAGTGAAGATGAGTTCTTGCTGTGTTGCCCAGGATGGTCTCAAACTCCTGAGCTCAATTGATCCTTCTGCCTCAGCCTCCCAAAGTACTGGGATTACAGGTGTGAACACCAATGCCCAGCCTCTTTCATTTTTAAAGAGGAAATTGAAGGCAGGGCGCAGTGGCTCACGCCTGTAATCCCAGCACTTTGGGAGGCCGAGGCAGGCTGATCACGAGGTCAGGCATTTGAGACCAGCCTGGTCAACATGGTGAAACCCCATCTCTACTAAAAACACAAAAATTAGCCAGGCGTGGTGGCAGGCACCTGTAATCCCAGCTACTCAGGAAGCTGAGGCAGGAGAATCACTTGAACCTGGGAGGTGGAGGTTGCAGTGAACCGAGATTGCACCACTGCACTCCAGCCTGGGTGACAGAGTGAGACTCCGTCTCAAAAAAAAAAAAGGGAATTAAAGCATTGACATTGTGCCTTCTTGAAAAATGGATTGCTGGCTTTTCATGATTTAGAAATCAAAAGCAAAAAATTATTGGCCTTGACATTCTAATCATTATTCAAAGAATTAAGTTATTGACTATATGGGTTTTAAAAGACTTGAATTGTTAAGACTTGGAGATTTGAACAAAGGAAAATTGAACTGTTGGCAGTTTTAGGCAAGATTCCCTGACTCTCTGCTGCCCATGTGTGGAGAGAACTGGGTCATCACAGCTCCCAGCCTCCCTCTGAGGATGAGTAGAGGTCCCTTGGGGGCCCGCTGGCCAGCCACATTATGGAATTACACATATCCCACTGCCCTTTACTCTGAAACTATTTTGGAGAATTATCCAAGGGTTCTCCCTGACTCATTGAGAGGAAGTGGACACTCAGCCTTTGCAACCCTACTGTGCCTTGGCAACGCCTGACAGTTACATGTCACTAGGCACTGTCTGATTCAATAACAATGATTAATGTGTATGGTTTCAGAACTTCCTCCCGGCCGGGCGCGGTGGCTCAAGCCTGTAATCCCAGCACTTTGGGAGGCCGAGACGTGCGGATCACGAGGTCAGGAGATCGAGACCATCCTGGCGAACACGGTGAAACCCCGTCTCTACTAAAAAATACAAAAAACTAGCCGGGCAAGGTGGCGGTCGCCTGTAGTCCCAGCTACTCGGGAGGCTGAGGCAGGAGAATGGCGTGAACCCGGGAGGCGGAGCTTGCCGTGAGCCGGAGCTTGCCGTGAACCGAGATCGTGCCACTGCACTCCAGCCTGGGTGACAGAGCGAGACTCTGTCTCAAAAAAAAAAAAAAAAAAAAAAAAAAAGAACTTCCTCCCCACCTCCCAGCACCTCCATGATGCACAAGTCTCTGCTCAGCTTGACTCTATTTCTTCCCTGCTCTCACTCTGTCCTTGCCATACCAGTTCTCAGGCTTTGCAAGAGCTGGAGTGTGCAGGCAGATCACCTGAGGTCAGGAGTTCAAGACCAGCCCGGCTAATAGGATGAAATCCCGTCTCTACTAAAAATACAAAAAAATTAGCCAGGCACAGTGGTGCGCCTCTGTAATCCCAGCTACTCAGGAAGCTGAGGCAGAAGAATCACTTGAACCCAGGAGGCGGAGGATGCAGTGAGCCGTGATCGCACCACTGCACTCCAGCCTAGGAGACAGAGTAAGACTCCGTCTCAAAAAACAAACAGACAAACAAACAAAAAGAGCTGGAGTGAGGGTAAAGGTTGGAAGAGAGTTGTAGGGGAGGGCTGAGATGCCAGAAGTGGTTTAGGAGAAAAATGGGGCCAGTTTGTAATGTGTGGGGGCAGTGGATGGGAAAAGAAAAAAAAAGAGCATTTGAAGGAGTATTGTTGATACAATCACTTTGGAGAGCAATTTGGCAATTGGTAAAGTTGAAAATGAGCATGTCCTCCCAGTCAGCACAGCACGTCCATTTCTTGGAATATACCCTAGGGAAACTCTCCCACATGTACACCAGGAGACATGTCCAAGGACATCCATTGAAGCACTGTTTGCAATCACAAAAAAAAAAAAAAAAAAAAAAGCTCTGCTTTAAATATCCATGTGCAAGGAATAAAGAATAATAAAAATTTAGGCAATGGGATATGCTACAAACAGCGGCAATGAACTAGAGATATAAAACAGCATGGATAGATCTCAAAAACAAAAACACATTATGGCCAGGCGGGGCGGCTCATGCCTGTAATGCCAACACTTTGGGAGGCTGAAGCAGGCAGATCACTTGAAGTCAGGAGTTCGAAACCACTCTGGCCAACATGGCGAAACCCTGTCTCTACTAAAAAAAAAATATATATATATATATATATATATATATATATATATATATATAAGCTGGGCACGGTGGTGGGCACCTTTAGTACCAGCTACTCAGGAGGCTGAGCCAGGAGAATCACTTGAACCTGGGAGATGGAGGTTGCAGTGAGCCCAGATGGCACCACTGCATTCCAGCCTGGGTGACAGAATGAGACTCCATCTCAAAAAACACAAAACAAAAACACCCCCCACAACATTGAGTGAAAGAAGCAATTTGCAGGACAGTCCGTACAGCATGAAGCTGTGCATGTATTTTTAAAACCAAAACAATGCAATATATTGGTTTAGGATATTTATACATATGATAAAAATATAACAGCACAGAGTAGAAGGACAAACACTAAACTCGTATTATCAGTCAGGATAGGTTAGGTCCATACCTCTGCGACAAACAACACCCAGTCTTGGTGGCTTATAACAGAGTTTATTTCATGGCTGGGCTACATGTCCATCAGGGGTTAGCAGAGGCTCCAGTTCACATCTCACTCTGGGACCAGGCTGACCAGCAACAACCAGATGTCATGGCAGAGGAAACGAGAGCCTGACAAATTGCTTTGTCTCTCAACACTTCACCTTGGCAAGCCTAATGGCCAGATCCAACTTTTTTTTTTTTTTTTTTTAATCCCAGACAGACAGGGTCTCACTCTGTCACCGAGGTTGGAGTACAGAGTGTGCGCACCCCTCACTGAAGCCTCAACTTCCCAGGCTGAAACAATTCTCCCACTGTAGCCTCCCGGGTAGCTGGGGCTACAGGCAGATGCCACCATGCCCAGCTAATTATTTTATTGTATTTTTAATAGAGACAAAGACTCATTATGTTGCCCAAGCTGGTTTCAAACTCCTGGGCTCAAACGATCCTCCTGCCTTGGCCTCCCAAAGTGTTGGGACTACAGGCATGAGCCACCACATCCAGCCAAATTGATAGATGTATTATTATTATTATTTTCTTTAAGACAGAGTCTTTCTCTGTCACTCAGGCTGGAGTGCAGTGGCATTATCACGGCTCGCTCAATCCTCAATGTCCTTGGTTCAAGCAATCCTCCTACTCCAGCCTCACAAGTAGCTAGGACTACAGGCATGTGCCACCATGCCCGGCTAATTTTTTACTTTTTGTAGGGACGGGGTCTCACTATGTTGCCCAGGCTGGTCTTGAACTCCCAGGCTCAAGTGATCCTCCCACCATGGCCTCCCAGAGTGCTGGGATTATAGGTGTGAGCCACTGTACCTGGCCCAAACCCAACTTTAAGGGGGCAAGAAAGAGGTATCCTATTATGTGTCCAAAAGCAAAAGCAGTAATTGATGGATAAAAACCCTCTGTTCATCATGGTGATGACTTTTGGGAAGAGTAAAAAGGGCTTCCACTTTAACTGTGGAAACTGAAAATAAAACCCTAAGCCCTCTCAACCACTGAATGGGCCTCCTCTTGGCCAAAGGGACCCCAGAGAAACCTTGAAATTTGAGTTTCCAGCCATAACAGGATGGGATGTCAGACACACCTCATTGGACTTCCTTTTGGTGGTGTAGACACAACTGACCAGCATTCACGTTAAAAATTAGGCCGGGAGCAGTAGCTTACGCCTATAATTCCAGCACTTTGGGAGGCCAAGGTGGGCAGATCACCTGAGGTCAGCAGTTTGAGACCGGCCTGGACAACATGGCAAAACCCAGTCTCTACTAAAAATATAACAAATTAGCCAGGCATGGTGGCACATGCCTGTAATCCCAGCTACACCGGAGGCTGAGGCAGGGGAATCACTTGAACCCAGGAGGAAGAGGTTGCAGTGAGCCGAGATCGCAGCATTGCACCCCCACCACCACCCCCCAAAAAAATTAATGTTAAATAGAGATCATACAACTGACAGAACAGACTCATGGTGGCAGTAAGATACCAAATTATAACAAGATCTAAGGTCATGCCAGATAAGGGTTAAGACTCCTACACTTAAAAAACTATGTTCTAGGCCAGGCGCTGTGGCTCAAGCCTGTAATCCCAGCACTTTGGGAGGCCGAGATGGGCGGATCACGAGGTCAGGAGATCGAGACCATCCTGGCTAACACGGTGAAACCCCGTCTCTACTAAAAAATACAAAAAACTAGCCGGGCGCGGTGGCGGGTGCCTGTAGTCCCAGCTACTCGGGAGGCTGAGGCAGAAGAATGGCATGAACCCGGGAGGCGGAGCTTGCAGTGAGCTGAGATCCGGCCACTGCACTCCAGCCTGGGCGACAGAGTGAGACTCCGTCTCAAAAAAAAACAAAAAAACAAAAAAAACCACTATGTTCTAACTGCCACAAGATTTTTCTTTCTCTCTTTTTTTTCTTTTTTTTTTTGGAGACAAGGTCTCAATCTGTCACCCAGGCTGGAGTGGTACAGTGGTGCAGTCACAGCTCACTGCAGCCTCAACCTCTCGGGCTCAAGTGATCCTCCCACCTCTACCTCCCAAGTAGCTGGGACTACAGGCATGTGCCACTGCACCCAGCTAAGATGGGGTTTTGCCATGTTGCCCAAGCTGTTCTCAAACCTCTGGGTTCAAGCATTCTTCCTACCCTGGCCTTCCAAAGTGCTGGGATCCTACCCTGGCCTTCCAAAGTGCTGGGAGTATAGGCATGAGCCACCACTCCCAGCTACCTGAGATTTTTCCTTTTCTCTAGCAGCTCAACAAGCAGTGGCCTTAAGATAAGTAATATTAAAACAACTGCAGCTCATCCACCACCAGACACTAACAGCCCCCCTGCTCCTGCTTCACAGCCATAACTACAGCTTTGATTGGTCAAGACACAGATTTCATTAACTTTCTCCTGATAAGAAGAACAGGGACCATGGACTGGTTCTGTCTCGTTTACAGAAGCTGCACTTGAGTGCCTTCGTGTTTCTGCTTCACCTTTTGATGTACAGGGCCTTGTTTTCATGCTTTAAAAAAAGAGATGGGGTCTCACTACGTTGTCCAGGCTGGAGTGCAGTGGCTATTCACAGGTGTGATCATAGTGCACTGCAGCCTTGAACTCCTAGCTTCAAGCTATCCTCCTGTCTCCACCTCCCGAGTAGCGGGGACTACAGGCACATGCCACCATGCCCGGCAGTAATGCATTTAAATGTTAAGTCTCCACCCCACAGTGAACATGGGACACACGTAACATGCATGTTTGTTCAGAACACATGTGTCAGGACCCCCTTTGTGAATATTTACAGCTCCTTCTTTTTTTCGAAACGGAGTTTTGCTCTTGTCGCCCAGGCTGGAGTGCAATGGCACAATCTCAGCTCATTGCAACATTCGCCTCCTGGGTTCAAGCAATTTTCCTGCCTCAGCCTCCTGAGTAGCTGGAATTACAGGCACCTGCCACCATACCCGGCTAATTTTTGTATTTTTTAGTAGAGATGGGGTTTCACCATGTTGGCCAGGCTCGTCACAAACTCCTGACCTTAAGTGATCCGCCCACCTCGGCCTCCCAAAGTGCTGGGATGACAGGCGCGAGCCACTGCACCCAGCCCACAGCTCCTTCTATAACCTGTTGAATATGTATGTTTAGCCAACTCTTTCAGCTTAAGGCTCCCATTCCAATCCATCCTCCTTTGGAGTGCCTGTTTCTGGTCTCTGCAGGAGGCTACACTTCCCAGCCTGTCAGCATGGCCACCATATAGGCTGTAACCCTTTATAAGATATAAAATCTCCTCTCCAAATGTATAGATCTTGGCCAGGCACAGTGGCTCATGCCTGTAATCCCAGCACTTTGGGAGGCCAAGGCGGGTGGATCACTTGAGGTCAGGAGTTTGAGACCAGCCTGAGCAACATGGTGAAACTTCATCTCTACCAAAATACAAAAATCAGGCCGGGCACGGTGGCTCATGCCTGTAGTCCCAGCACTTTGGGAGACCGAGGTGGGTGGATCACAAGATCAGGAGTTCAAGACCAGCCTGGTCAATATGGTGAAACCCCGTCTCTACTAAAAATACAAAAATTAGCTGAGCATGGTGGCTTGTGCCTGTAGTCCCAGCTGCTTGGGAGGCTGAGGCAGGAGAATTGCTTGAACCTGGGGGGCAGAGGTTGCAGTGAGCTGAGATCATGCCACTGCACTCCACCCTGGGCAACAGAGCGAGATTCCGTCTCAAAAAAAAAAAAAAAAAATCAGCCGGGCATGGTGGTGGGTGCCTGTAGTCCCAGCTACTTGGAAGGCTGAGGCAGGAGAATTGCTTGAACCTGGGAGGTGGACATTTCAGTGAGCCAAGATTGCGCCACTGCACTCCAGCCTGGGTGACAGGCTGGATCTAAAATATTATAGATCTCTTTTTCTAGTGGATGATTGTAATAGACATTTTTTAGAATATGAAGCAAAATGTGAAATTTGTTGATTCTGAAGGGAGGATACCTGAGTATAGGTATATATTATTCTCCATATTATCTATATTAAAATAATATATATTTATTCTCTGTTATATCATTCTCTATGTTGCATCTTTTTCAGTTGTAGCTGAAAGTATAAAGGGAGGCTACAAATGGGCCATTAATATTAAAGTCATTTGTGTGTGTCCTTGCTGGGACAATCTTTCCTTTCATGGTGTTCAAAGAGAAATATGAGTAAAGAGATTCCTTTTTTTGTTTGTTTGTGTGTTTTCTTTTTTGAGACAGAGTCTTGCTCTGTGCCCAGGCTGGAGTGCAGTGTCACAATCTCAGCTCACTACAGCCTCTGCCTCCTGGACTCAAGTGATTCTTCCACCTCAGTCTTCCGAGAAGCTGGGACTACAGGTACGCACCACCACACCTGGCTAATTTTTATATTTTTTGTAGAGATGGGATTTTACCATGTTTCCCAGGCTGGTCTCAAACTCCTGGGCTCAAGTGATCCACCCACCCTGGCCTCCCAAAGTGCTGGGATTACAGGTATGAACCACCAGGGCCAGCCAGACTCCCTTGTTTTATGTTGCTTTTGTCTGTGTAATGGCATTCTTTTTTTCTTTTTTAAGACGGAGTTTCAAACTCGTGACCTCGGGTGATCCACCTGCCTCAGCCTCCCAAAGTGCTAGGATTACAAGCATGAGCTACTGCACCTGGCCAGCGTTCTTTCTTTCAAAACTCAACTGTTTGCTGGCCTCTGGGCTCGTGTGCAGCATTGTGTGTGCCTGTGTGTGTGTACCTGTGTACCTGTGTATACCTGTGTACCTGTGTGTGTGTGTCTTCTCCCCGCTGCAGCAAGGGCTCTCCCTAGGGTTGCCTGACTTGTCTCTATTTTTCCAGCCCTGAACTTGCCACATGTTTAATGAATGACCCTGGTATGCTCATGACATGGTTAGGCTTTGTGTCCCCACCCAAATCTCATCTTGAATTGTAATCCCCATAATTTCCATGTGTCAAGGGAGAAGGTAATTGAATCATAGGGCGGTTTCCCCCGTGCTATTCGCATGATAGTGAGTGAGTTCTCACCGGATCTGATGGTTTTATAAGGGACTCTTCCCCCTTTGCGCTCCGCACTTTTCCTTCCTGCCACTTTGTAAAGAAGGTCCCTTGCTTTCCCTTCACCTTCCGCCATGATTGTAAGTTTCCTGAGGCCTCCCCAGCCATGCTGAACTGTCAATTAAACTTCTTTCCTTTATAAATTACCTAGTCTCGGGCAGTTCTTTATAGCAGTATCAACACAGAGTAATACAGCTCAGTTATCTTTAAATAATGAGCCACTTCAGGGCAGGAACCATGTCTCCTTACCCCTCTGAGCCCTCCTCTAAAACAAGGAATAAGTGTTTGTTGAATGAATGAATAACCAAAGCCCCCAGCCCATCAATGGAAGCTGAACACACACTGTCCTTCCCACTCTACCATGAGCCTTCTGAGGGGCTGGCAGGGTCTGTTTATCTGCAGATTTTTTTTTTTTTTTTCCGAGACGGAGTCTTGCTCTGTCACCCAGGCTGGAGTGCAGTGGTGCGATCTCGGCTCACTGCAAGCTCCGTCTCCTAGGTTCACGCCATTTTCCTGCCTCAGCCTCCCGAGTAGCTGGGACTACAGGCTCCCACCACCACGCCCACGCCCGGCTAATTTTTTTTTTTTTTTTTTTTTTTTTTTGTATTTTTAGTAGAGATGGGGTTTCACTGTGTTAGCCAGGATGGTCTCCATCTCCTGACCTCGTGATCCGCCCGCCTCGGCCTCCCAAAGTGCGGGGATTACAGGCTTGAGCCACCGTGCCCAGCCTATCTGCAGATTTTTACCACATTTATATGCCTGCATTGAAAACCTACTGACTTATGTGTGACTATATACTAAGGCGACCAAATTGCCCCAGTGTTCCTGGGACTTTCCCAGTCTTAGCATTAAGTGTCCAGTGTCTTAAGAATTCCTGAAGTTCCAGGCAAACCAGGATGGTCAAGTCGCCGGAAAGCAACTCCCTTCTCTCCCAGCATCATTTTTTCCTCATCTTCATATGAAAGGGTTGGACCTGATCCTATCTCTGCATGTGAGATCTAAGATTTTAGGAACAGGCCAGAGGGGAAGAGGTGAGTCAACAAAGAAAGATTCAACCTGGAATTTTCTGAGAGATCTTTATTCTTTATTCAGGATGTGGGATCGATCAGCACTGCCAGCTGGGCCTTGGTTCTAGTGGCTTGCTATGGTCTGGAAAAGTTGGGGGGATGGACAGAATAGTCAATTTAGGAGCACAGGTTCTGGAGCCAGATGAAACTAGGTTCAACGTCCAGCCCTGCTGTGTGACCCTGGGAGAGGGATTGACTTCTCTGAGCCTCAGTTTCCTCCTCTATGTAGTAGAGATAATGATAGAACTTACCTCATGGGGGGGTTCTTGATTAAATTGTTAACTAAGGTTCTCTCTACAATGCCTGGCACAAATTTAGATGGTATGTGTGCATATATATATATATGTGTGTGTGTGTGTGTATGTATATATACAAACAGAAAATATATACTTTGGGTTTTTTTTTTTTTAAACAGAGTTTCACTCTGTTGCCCAGGCTGGAGTGCAGCGGCACGATCTCAACTCACTGCAACCTCCACCTCTTGGGTTCATGCCATTCTCCTGCCTCAGCCTCCCAAGTAGCTGAGACTACAGGCATCCGCCACCACGCCTGGCTAATTTTTGTATTTTTAGTAGAGACGGGGTTTCACCGTGTTAGCCAGGATGGTCTCAATCTCCTGACCTCGTGATCTGCCCACCTCAGCCTCCCAAAGTGGAGGGATTACAGGTATTAGCCAATATGCCTGGCCTTTTTTTTTTTTTTTTTTTTTTTTTTTGAGACAGAGTCTTGCTTTGTCACCCAGGCTGGAGTGCAATGGCGCAGTCTCGGCTCACTGCAACCTCTGCCTCCCATATTCAAGCAATTCTCCTACCTCAGCCTCCCTAGTAGCTGGGATTATAGCCATGCACCACCACACCCGGCCAATTTTTTAATATTTTTGTAGAGACAGGGTTTCACCATATTGGCCAGGCTGGTCTCAAAATCCTGACCTTGTGATCCACCTGCCTCAGCCTACCAAAGTGCTGGGATTACGGGAGTGAGCTGCCGTGCCTGGCCTTATATATATATATATTTTTTAACATGGGTCTGGGAACCAAGGTATTATGATCTATAAATCATCACTATTACCATTTGTTTTTTCTTTTTTTTGAGATGGAGTCTTGCTCTGTCACCCAGGCTGGAGTGCAGTGGCGCAATCTCAGCTCACTGCAACCTCCGCCTCCCAGGTTGAAGCAATTCTCCTGCCTCAGCCTCCTCAGCATCTGGGACCACGTGCATGTACCACCACGCCCAGCTAATTTTTTGTATTCTTAGTAGAGACGGGGTTTCACCATGTTGGCCAGGCTGGAATTGAACTCCTGACCTCAGGTGATCCTCCTGCCTTGGCCTCCCAAAGTGCTGGGATTACAGGCACGAACCACTGCACTAGGCCAGAAATGTTTTTTTAATGGAAGTCTTCATGAGTTTGCATATCATCCTTGTGCAGGAGCCATGCTAATCTCTGTATCGTTCCAATTTTAGTTTATGTGCTCCCAAAGCAAGCATTATTATTATTTTTTTTTAAGAGACAGGGTCTTGCTGTGTTGCCCAGGCTGGAGTGCAGTGGCACCATCTCAACTCACTGTAACCTCCGCCTCTTGGGTTGGAGTACAGTGGCTATTCACAGGTGTGATCCTACTACTTATCAGCATGGGAGTTTTGACCTGCTCCGTTTCTGACCTGGGACAGTTCACCCCTCCTTAGGCCACCTGGTGGTCCCCACTCCCAGAAGATCACCACATTGATGCCAAACTTGGTGCAGAACCCAATGGGTATAGCGTACTACAGCCCAGAACTCCAGGGCTCAAGCGATCCTCCTGAGTATCTGGGACTACAGGTGGGCATCACTGCACCCAGCTAGCTATTACTTTTTGTTGTTTTGGAGACAGAGTCTTGCTCTGTCACCCAGGCTGCAGTGCAGTGGTATGATCTCGACTGACTGCAACCTGCACCTCCCAAGTTCAAACAATTCTCTGCCTCAGCCTCCCAAGCAGCTGGGATTACAGGCACCCACCACCACACCCGCCTAAGTTTTGTGTTTTTAGTAGAGATGGGGTTTCACCATCTTGGCCAGGCCGGTCTTGAACTCCTGACCTCGTGATTCACCTGCCTCAGCCTCCCAAAGTGCTGGGATTACAGGCATGAGTACACCGAGCCCAGCTATTACTCTCTCTTTTTTTTCTTTTCTTTTCTTTTTTCTTTAAGCTATTACTGTTATCATGAGCATTACTAATCCTCTCTGATGACCCATCCCCAGATGAAGCCTGGGGCCTGGACTCCCCGCTCTTGGCTCTCGTCAGACTTTGTCATTATCGTTTATGTAATCACCTGTCCCCCAGCAGGCAGCCTCTGGTCTGGCATGTCTCTCTATCCTCCCTGACAAGAGAGGACAAGACCAGAGGAGATACTTTATAAATACTTGTTGAAATAAGGAAGTTCAGCTGTAGTTCCAAGCGCCACTCAGAAGCCATCAAGTTCCCGGAGACACACTATATCAGAAAACATCCCCAAGCTCTTCTGGAATGTCCCCAAGGGCCCTTCCCCACTGAGCTTCTAGGATCCTTTCAGGCCCTCCCCCAGGATCCAACGTTTCTCACCCATCACCTCTCAGAAGAGCCACCACCCTGGAGCCCTCCCGGCCGCCCTGCCCTCCTCACCTCCTCGATCCAGTCGATGAAGGCCGAGACTCGAGTGAACACTGTGGGCTTCCTTTGGGTGTTGCAGCCAAAGGAAGAAACAAAGCTGGTCACACCGTGGACCTGCCAGCCACCATCGTCTGTGGGGCAGTTGAGGGGTCCTCCAGAGTCACCCTGGAACCGTCAGAGAGGGGTGGGTGGCTGAGCCATGTCTGAGGTTTTTGGAACTGGTTCTGAACTCGGGATTTCGAGAAATTCCGACATTACTTGACCCCTCTAAACCTCAGCTTGCTCATTTTTTCCTTATTATTTGTAATTTTTAAAATTTTTTTAGGTGGAGTCTCACTTTGTCCAGGCTAGAGTGCAGTGGTGCGATCTTGGCTCACTGCAACCTCCATCTCCCGGCTCCCAGGTTCAAGTGATTCTTCTGCCTCCCAGGTAGCTGGGATTACAGGCACCTGCCACCACACCCAGCTAATTTTTGTATATTTAATAGAGATGGGGTTTCACCATGTTGGCCAGGCTGGTCTCGAAGTCCTGACCTCAGGTGATCCACCCACCTCGGCCTCCCAAAGGGATTATGGGTGTGAGCCACGCGCCCAGACAGCTGACTCATTTGTGATAGGGAATAGTAGTATCTATCCAAGAGCCTAGGGAGTTACATGAGATGATGCATGATCTTAGCACGATATCCAGTAGAGAAGAAGCACTCAATAAACGTAGTTCTTATTGGCAGTACTATAGTTAATTATTAATTCATATTCAATTATAATACAATGAGGGGGCCGGGCGCGGTGGCTCAAGCCTGTAATCCCAGCACTTTGGGAGGCTGAGATGGGCGGATCACGAGGTCAGGAGATCGAGACCATCCTGGTGAACACGGTGAAACCCCGTCTCTACTAAAAAAAATACAAAAAACTAGCTGGGTGAGGTGGCGGGTGCCTGTAGTCCCAGCTACCTGGGAGGCTGAGGCAGGAGAATGGTGTGAACCTGGGAGGCGGAGCTTGCAGTGAGCTGAGATCCGGCCACTGCACTCCAGGCTGGGCGACAGAGCGAGACTCCGTCTCAAAAAAAAAAAAAAAAAAAAAAAATACAATGAGGGTATTTGATAGTATTTTTTTTCTTTAACAGACAAGGTCTTGACCAGGCACAGTGGCTCATGTCTGTAAACACGACAGTTTGGAAGGCCAAGGCAGGAGGATCACTTGAGCCCAAGAGTTAGAGACCAGCCTGGGCAACATGGTGAGACCTCATCTCTACAAAAAATTTAAAAATTAACTAGGCATTGTGGCATGCGTTTGTACTCCTGGTTACTTGGGAGGCTGACCTGGGAGGGTTGCTTGAGCCCAGGAGGGTAAGGCTACAGTGAGCTGTGATGGCGTCACTGCACTCCAGCCTGGGCAACAGAGCAAGATCCTGTCTCAAAAAAAAAAAAAAAAAAAAAAGACAATGTCTTGCTCTGTCACCCAGGCTTGAGTGCAATGGCAAAAATCATAGCCCACTGTAAGCTTCAACTCCCAGGCTCAAACAATTCTCCCACCTTAGCCTCTCAAGTATTTGGGACTAAAGATAAGTGCCACCATGCCTGACTAATTAAAAAAAGCTTTTTTGTAGATGGACATCTCACCATGTTACCTAGGCTGGTCTCAAACTCCTGGCCTCAAGCAATCCTCCAACCTCAGCCTCCCAAAGCACTTGGATGATAGGCATGAGCAACTGTGCCCAGAACAATGATAGAATTCTTAATGTTGAATTATAACTTCAGAACGACAGAGTTGACCTGGCATTAGAGGTTATGGTACCAGTATCTCCTCCTGTGCTGATGCGGAAGCCTGAGGACCAGGGAGAGACAATGACTTGTCACAAGTCGTGTCAGTGTGTGAGCTGAGACTGCAACCCGGGGGTCCCGACTCCCAGGCCTGGGCTCTGTGTCTGGACTGCGCTGACTTCCTCCAAGTCCTGCCTGGCCTGGAGGCTGAATGGGGCAAGCAGGCAAGATCCCTCCTCCACGTTCCAGACAGTTGGCCCCATTCCAAGGCCCTGCACACCCGGCACCACCTCGTGCAGGTAAGAGCTGACTCACGTTGCAGCCGGAGCGGATGTCCCCACCAGCACACACCATGGTCTTCTTCACGGTGGAACCCCACCAGTTCCACTTGGAGCAGTGCTCATAGTCCACCACGGGCAGCAGGGCCTGCTGCAGCTTGTCTGGGAGTGGTCCGTTGGCTGCAGGGATAAAAAGCACCGAGTCAGGGGCCTGGGGGCACAGGGCTAGGAGCCCCAGAGGAAGGGGGCATTCAGGGCGCACAGCTCTTCCGCCCTGATGAGGACTCTCTTCCCACCCGCTAAATGGTCCTGCGTGCTTTGTGCACAATTACATCCCCAGCACCTGGCACACAGGAGGCACCAAAACATGTGCAAATGACCACATTCATGTTTTGGAGGTTGGTAGGAGAAGGCTGCAGCTGGAGAGAAACGGGAGAAAACTACAAGGTCCGGTCTTGGTGTTACCTTCAACCTGCAGCCCCCAAGCCCTGTCTTTCTGACGCTGTCCCTGTGGGCAGCTAGAGAAGTCAGCACGTACTATAGAGACGGCCCCAGCCGGTGATGTAGCAGGGTGTCTCATTGGGAAGGATGTCACCAGCGGGAGGGAGTGAGGCGAGCTGGACGGCGTCTCCCAGCTGGGCGCTGCGTGAGAGCTTGATGAGGGCGATGTCATTGCTGGGGAAGAGGGAAGAGTCACAGGGCCTGGTCCTTCAGCCGGCCCAAGTCCTACCCTCCAGCTGTTGCTCCAGGCTATTCCACCTCTGAGATGCCCCGGCTCCTTTACCCTCCAAATCCACTCTTTCATCATCATCATCATCATTATTATTGAGACACAGTCTCGGTGTGTTGCCCAGGCTGGAGTGCGGTGTCACAATCATAGCTCACTGCAGCCTCCTGGACCAAGGGATCCTCCCGCTATCACCTCCTGAAGTGCTGGAATTACAGGCATGAACCACTACACCTGGCCCAAATCGTTCTTAAGGCTGAGCAATTTTTTTTATTTTTTATTTTTTGAGTCAGAGTCTCACTCTGTTGCCCAAACTGGAGTGCAGTGGCATGATCTTGGCTCACTGCAACCTCCACCTCCTGGGTTCAAGTGATTTTCCTGCCTCAGCCTCCTGAGTAGCTGGGATTACAGGTGCACGCCACCATGCCTGGCTAATTTTTGTTTATTATTTTTAGTAGAGATGGGGTTTTGCCATGTTGGCCAGGGTGGTCTAGAACTCCTGACCTCAGGTGATCTGCCCGCCTCAGCCTCCCAAAGTGCTGGGATTACAGGCATGAACTACCATGCCCAGCCAAGGTTTAACAATTTTAAGAAGCACTTCTAGCCCCTTGGCTCACTCTGACCCTTGGCCTTCAGAATTGCCCTCTCCTTTGGCACTTTAACCCTCACAGTTCAGTATCAGAATCACCTGGAGGGCTTGTTAAAACAGACTACTGAGGATCACGAGGTTAAGAGATCGAGACCATCCTGACTAACACGGTGAAATCCCGTCTCTACTAAAAATACAAAAAAAAATTCGCCAGGCATGGTGGCGGGCACCTGTAGTCCCAGCTATTTGGGAGACTGAGGCAGGAGAATGGTGTGAACCCGGGAGGCGGAGCTTGCAGTGAGCCAAGATCGCACCACCGCACTCCAGCCTGGGCAACAGAGCGAGACTCAGTTTCAAAAAACAAAACAAAATAAAAAATAGACTGCTGCATCCCACCCCAGTTTCTGATGCAGTGGATCTTGGCTAAGGCCCAATAATTCACTTTTTTTTTTTTTTTTTGAGACAGAGTCTTGCTCTGTCTCCCAGGCTGGAGTACAATGGAGTGATCTTGGCTCACTGCAACCTCTGCCTCCTGGGTTCAAGCAATTCTCCTGCCTCAGCCTCCAGGGTAGCTAGCATTATAGGTGTGCATCACCATGTCTGGCTAATTTTTTAAATTTTTAGCAGAGACAGGGTTTCACCATGTTGGCCAGGCTGGTCACGAGCTCCTGAGCTCAAGTGATTCACCTGCCTCGGCCTCTGAAAGTGCTGGGATTACCGTGCCTGGCCAATAATTCACATTTCTACAGGTTCCCAGGTGATGCTGATACTGCCAGCCCAGGGACCACATTTTGAGAACCACTGCCCTCTGTCTTCACCTGCCTGCGTGTCACTCCAGTCCAGTCCTTTTGTCTGGGTCTCCGTTTTCTCTCTACTCACCCCAGAAGCCCTGTGAAGACGGGTCGGGGTTTCCATCATACGGTGCTTCACTCCTATACTGCCTTTGCAGGGGTTCCGCACCCGTCTTTGACCCTCTCGCCAGAAAAAACTGAGGCACTCAGACTTAATTTTTCACACACTTGAAGGGCATAAGATTGTCTCCTTGGCCTTCACAACCACCCAGGATGCCCAACTTCATGATCACCTTTTGACAAATGGCAAAACTGAGGCCCAGGGAAGGCCAGTGACTTGCTCAGGCTATACAGAGAGTTAATGGCCAGAGCCTGACTCTCAGGCCAGTGCTCCTCCTTTTACCCATAGTACTGGGAGCCCAGGATGCACTGGGTGAGCCATCTATTGAATGGAGAAACCCTCGGATTTAGGGGAAAGGTAGCAGAGGAATCCTGAGCTCTGAAGCTACTAGCCAAGTGGCCTTGGGGGAGTTCCTGCCACTCCCTGAGCTCTGCCATCCCCTCTATAGGAAGACAGGTTAGGTGGTGATGGTCCTTAAAGACTCTGCTGGCTTCAACCCTCAGTGTGTGAGACCTGGACACAGGCTGCTGGACTCAGCACCCCCTCCCTGCATGCCTACTCAGAGTTGGAGCCTACTCAGACTTGGCTGTGGGTCATGGAGGGACGAGTAGAGGAGCCTTTGAGTTCCAGACTGGAGCATTCACTCACCCACAGGCCACACACAAGCGGTTCCAGAGCGGATGCACAAAGAGGTCGCCCGAGTTGATGGGGATCACCTGCTCGGGGCCCTCCTTCACAGCAAGGTTGTAGTCGCCTAACACCACCTGGTAGGTCAGGGAGCTCCTGCGGGAGGAAGTGAGGTCAGTCTGGGCCTGACTGGCTCACCTCCCTCCTTCCCCATCATCACCCACTCTCTCCGGCTGCCCGGGTCATAGGCAGGGACAGGGTAGAGAACTCACGAGATGCAGTGGCCCGCAGTCACAACCCAGTCGGGGGCGATGAGGCTGCCACCGCAGGTGTGGTGGAAGCTTCCATTTTTCTCATACTGCAGGGAAACCTGGTGGCCCAGGAAGAGGGCCTGAGTGGGCTGGTCCCCACCACGAGAGTTGCCACCAGTGGCTGTATAGGTTGTGCACTGTGCAACTCTAGAGGGCGCCATTCGCACAGAAAACAAGAGCATGCTCTGAAATGTGCAGCGCACGACCTGCACAGCTGCCTGTGGCGGCCCCATCATTTTTCCGTGGGAGTCACATTTTGATTCTCCAAAGCCTCCCTGCACCAGGACTATGACCTCCCTGGGGACCCCAACGTTCTCTACCTTCTGTCTCCTGAGAGCCCTTGATGGCCCTCTGTTCTATCACACACCCCTTACTCCATCTTTTTTTTTTTTTTTTTGAGATAGAGCTTTGCTCTTGTTGCCCAGTCTAGAGTGCAATGGTGGCAATCTCAGCTCATTTCAACCTCCACCTCCCGGGTTCAAGCGATTCTCCTGCCTCAGCCTCCAGAGTAGCTGGGATTACAGGCACCTGCCATCATGCCCGGCTAATTTTGTATTTTTAGTAGACATGGAGTTTCACCATGTTGGCCAGGCTGGTCTTGAGTTCCTCACCTCAGGTGATCTGCCCACCTCAGCTTCCCGATGTGCTGGGATTACAGGCAGGAGCCACCATGCCCAGCCCCCCTGACTCTTTTGAACCTCCGATCTTTCAAGGCTTCTTGAGCTTTCTGAAGCACAGCTCACCCTGATGAATTCTTTGCCTCTCTTCTCATTTCCTACACATTCTGATTTTCAAAAGCTCCCTCTAGACCAGGGTTAGCAAACTGTGGACCGTGGGCCACATCAGCCTCCTGGTCTGTTTTTGTAATAAAGATGTCCTGGAAATAGTCACATTCATTTCTGTATTGTTTGTGTCTGCTTTCATGCTACCATGGCACAGTCAAGTCATTAACATCCAAACCATCAAATAACCTAAAATATTCACTCTCTGGCCCTTTACAGAACAAGCCTGCTGACCCTCTCCAATAAAAGTTCCCGCGATCATGGGAATGTTCTATATCTTTGCTGTCCAATATGGTAGCCACTAGCCACATGTGACTATCAAACATTTGAAATGTGGCAAGCAGGACAAGCATGGTGGCTCATGCCTATAGTTCCAGCACTTCGGGAGGTCAAGACGGGAGGATCACTGGAGCTCAGAAGTTCGAGGCAAGCCTGGGCAACATAGCGAGACCCCATCTCTACAAAAATATATAAAAATTAGCTGCACATGGTGGCACATGCCTGTAGTCCTCTCTACACAGGAGGCTGAGGTGGGATGATTGCTTGGACCTAGGGGATCAAGGCTGCTGTGATCTGAGATCACACCACTGCACTCCAGCCTGGGCAACAGAGCAAGATCCTGTCTCAAAAAAAAAAAAAAGAAAAGAAAAGAAATATGGCAAGCACCGAGGAACTGAATTGTTAACATTATTTAAGTAAATTTCAGCTGGCTGCAGTGACTCACACCTGTAATCCCAGCACTTTGAGAGGCTGAGGCAGGTGGATCACCTGAGGTCAGGAGTTCCAGACTGGCCTGGCCAACATACTGAAACCCTGTTTCTACTAAAAATACAAAATTAGCCTGGCTTGGTGGCACGTGCCTGTAATGCCAGCTACTTGGGAGGCTGAGGTAGGAGAACTGCTTGAACCCAGGTGGCAGAGGTTGCAGTAAGCCAAGATCATGCCATGGCACTTCAGCCTGGGCAACAAGAGTGAAACTCTGTCTCAATAATAATAATAATTTAATTAAAAAAAATTTTTTTTGAGACAGTCTCACTCTGTCGCCTGGGGCTGGAGTGCAGTGGCACGATCTTGTCTCACTGCAACCTCCGCCTCCCGGTTTCAAGCAGTTCCTCTGCCTCAGCCTCCCGAGTAGCTGGGATTACAGGCGTGAGCCACCGCGCCTGGCCTAATTTAATTAAATTTAAACAACCACAGCACATCAAGTCCAGCCTTCTGAGCTTCCCTCCACTGGCCTTACAAGACCCCTTACTCCCTTATTGCTTTCAGACCTCATAGCCCTGTTGTATCATCCTAGGAATCTAGAAATGAGTCTCTCAAAATTTCACTTCTTCAACACAGTGCCTGAAATTCCACCATCAGTGTGCCAACTCCTTGAGTTAAGCATTACCTTCACCCCCAATTCCACTTTTAAGTTGCAAATAGCCCAGTGAGGGTTACAGATGGAGTGGGCAAAACCTCCCTGTGAAGTAGATGGTCCAAGGGCTGCCTGGTTTTTGGAAGCTGAAGTGGACATTGCAAAGGGAGCAATGGTGTCAAGGCTGGATGCCACACCATTAGAGCTTAGGGTCCAGAGCCCATGGTGGGAATGAGTACAGCTGGTATTGCTCTTACCTGCCAGGGCCAGCTGTAGGGGACCGCATCCTCACCATTGACAACGCGGCTGGAAGGGTGAGAGGAAGGTTGGCCATAGCCTGAGGCTAGAGGGGAGAGGAGAGCTGTCAATCATCTGAAGGGTCCCAACAAGCAAAGAGGAGACCAGGGTCCCAGTCCAAGCTGTGCTTTCAACGGGCTGTGTGGCCCCATGCAAGCCTCTTTTGCCCTCTGGACCTCAGTAACTACACATGAACTGTGAACATTTAAACTAGAGCAGGGCTTTACAGAATCCCAGGAGTCCAGGGATAGAGATTAAAATGTGGCCTCCTTCATCGGGAGGATTGAAGAGGTTGATACACTTAGAACAATGCCTGGCCCTCGATGAGCCCTCAAAAACTGATAGCTATTGTCATACAGAGTGGAGGCTTTAAAGAAGGACTTCCTGGGGTCAAAGTGCAGCTCTGGGCAGTGTGTGGTGGCTCACACCTGTAATCCTAGTGCTTTGAGAGGGTGAGGCGGGAGGATCGCTTGAGCCCAGGAATTTGAGACCAGCCTGGGCAACATAGCAAGACCTCATCTCTAGAAAAATAAAGTAAAATAAAATAAAGTAGTCAGGTATGGTGGCATGTGCCTGTAATCTCAGCTACTCAGGAGGCTAAGGTGGTAGGATTGCTTGAGGCCAGGATATTGAGACCAGTCTGGGCAACAAAGCAAGACCCCATCTATACAAAAAAAAGCAAAAATAAAAACATTAAGTGCAGCTCTGCCTTTTGTTCTATGATAAGCTACTTTACTTCCCTGAGGGTCGGTAAAATGGGGATAATGATAATACTGATCTCATGCGGCTGTTGTGAAAATTACATAAGAAAATGTAAGAAAAACCCTAAACATTCTGCCTGGCACATAGTAAGCACTCAATCATGTTATCTGTTACCATTATTGTCAGTCAAGGGAGGCTGCTTGGAATTGGTGGCCCTGAGCTGGAATGGAATATGGCAGAGAGACGAGGAAAATGTCAGAGCATAGTATATGGAGCCAGGTAGCGGGAGTGTGAGAGGAGAGTTGGAGTGGTAAGTAGAACAATGGAAATTCAACCCAAGACGTCCAACCACAGAGCCCAAACTCTTAACTGTTTGACTTTGTTTACTGCCCCCATCAAGGACTTCCACTACAGCCCTTCATGGTCTTTCTCCATCCACGGTTCCCTCCAGTCTCCTGCTCCATCATAAGCTGAAAGCCCCCATAGTCATGCCCCCGGGTACAAGCTGAGACCCCCTTCTGTGGAACCAGGCGTAGGGTGTCATGGGACTCAAAGCGAGTGGTAGATTTCAAAGATTCCTAGTCTAGGGCAGCCCAGAGAGCACACACACAGGTTGGGGTCTTACCAAAGGCCACAAGGAGGAGGGAACTGAGAAGCCGAAGCATCGTGAGTTTTGCGATGATAAGAAAAGGACACAGAGCCTGGGGCTCTAATATAGGGCAGAAGGTGAGCAGGGGGCGGATTGGGCCCTACTCCCAGAACAGGTGGTGGAACTCCAGGTCTCCCATGGTCCAAGGCCACAGTCCTCACCCACTGCAGATGGAGGAGTGACAGCCAAAGGAAGGACCTAATGTTCCCTCTAACAGGTGGCTGCACAGGTGGCATGGAGTAGCCAACTGATAACAGGGGCTCGGGAAGAAAAACTCATGTCAGGACAAGACCTCCTCTTTCCGAAAGAACAGGGTTAAATCCTGGTTCTGCCACCTCCAAGCTCTGCGACTTTGGGTACATGGCTTAACTTCTCTGAGTCTCAGTTTTCTCATCTCTAACATGAGATTCATATTAGTACCCACCTCCACAAAAAATTTTTTGTTGAGCACTTTTTCTCTATATATCCGGTGCTGTTCTAGGGGATACAGCTGTGAAAAATACATGGTCTCAGCCCTTCTAGAGTTTGAGTCTAGGCCAGGAGCGGTGGCTCACACCTGTGATCCCAGCACTTTGGGAGGCCAAGGCCGGAGGATCACTTGAGGTCAGAAGTTCGAGACATGGTGAAACCCCATCTCTGCTAAAACTACAAAAATTAGCCAGGCATGGTGGTGGGCACCTGTAATCCCAGCACCTGTAATCCTAGCTACTGGGAGGCTGAGGAAGGAGAATCGCTTGAACCCGAGAGGTGGGGAGGCAGAGGCTGCAGTGAGCCGCGATCATGCCACCACACTCCAGCCTGGGCCACAGAGCAAGACTCTCTAAAAAAAACAAAAACAAAAACAAACCAAAAAAACAGAAAAGAAAGTGAAACATGGGTGATTGGGGTAGGAATGGGAGTAAGTCATTTAGATGGGGGGACAGGGAAAGTGATATTTGGGCTGAGGAGGTCACATCTGATGGAGTCCTGAGGATAAGTAAAAGCCAGCCACGGGAATCCCCGAAAGAAACGCACTCTGAAGGGAGGGGACAGCAGGTGCGAAGTTCTGGAGGCTGTAATGGGCTTGGCTTGTTCAAAGAAGGGGAGGCCAGTGTGACAGGAGCTTGGTGGTCAAAGTAGAGAGTGGTGGGAGATGAGGTCAATGAGCAGGCGACCCTGAAAGCTGAATTCATGGGTGATCCAGCAGTTTCCCTCCTAGGTCTCCACCGTGAGAAAATCTTACATGTGCTTCAGGAGGTGTGGATGAGATTGTTTGCCACAGTCCCCGTTCTCAAACCTCCACAGCAAAGACCTAGAAACAACTCCCACGTCCATCAAGGTTCGTACGTGAATATGTGTAGCGTATTCACACAATGGATTATTATTTCTTTATAGTGGTGCGATCTTGGCTCACTGCAACCTCCACCTCACGGGTTCAAGCATTTCTCCTGCCTCAGCCTCCTGAGCAGCTGGGATTACAGGCATGCACCACCACATCAGCTAATTTTTGTATTTTTAGTAGAGATGGGGTTTCACCATGTTGACCAGGCTGGTCTCCAACTCCTGACCTCTGGTGATCCACCCACCTCGACCTCCCAAAGTGCTGGGATTACAGGCATGAGCCACTGCGCCCGGCCAGATGGGGCAATTTCAATGGATCCCTCCTGGGGGAAAGTCAGACATCTTGCTGGACAAGTTTTCTTTTAGGAGTGACCCCCCTCCAATCACACCCTAGCCACTCTGATAGCCTGGGTTCGTGGAACGTGTGTGGATACAGCGGAAGCAGCTGTGAAAATTCTTCATACTGTGATAAAAATAGCCATGCCCTCCCCTGCCCTCTGTTCCCTATGCGCCCGGACATGTTTATTTACTCAGCTTGAAAGCTCTGAGCCATTCTCCAGACCCTACCCAGGGGTAGAAGGAGGGAGAGGCCCAGGAGGTGGCTGGGGAGAGAGAGGGTAGGTCTCATACGCCCAGATTCCACTGCAGAGTGTCTGAAACCGACAGGGCCTAAAACGCAATCTAATCCAACCACTTCTGTCTGACAGAAGGGAAAATGATGACCCAGAGAAAAGCCAGGACACGCTCAAGTCTCCCTGGTTTGTCACTGCTTGGCCTGGTGAAGGGTTAGCCCAAAGGCACAGGGAGGGTCCACTCTCTTTCCCCCAACTTCAAACAAGAAGCCTTCCCAGCTTCTTAACCAGGTGACCTTGAGCAAGTCCCAGCCTCTCTGTCAGTTCTGCTGGGTCCCCAGGGAGAGGGGCTCCCTGAGGCCGACTGTCCCATCACAACCCCTGCCTGGTTGGTCACTTCAAGGCCCTATGGACCGACACTGTCAGTTGCACAGCTGATTAACTCTCCGAGGCTTTTCTGGCCTAGGAGTAGCTTGAGTGAAATCTCTGAACATGAACCTCCTGCCAACACCTGCTCCCCAAGAGGGAAGACGAGGGATTAGAGCTACTTTAGGCCTCAGCCGGAAGCAAAGCAAGTCATTTCCTGAATGGGAGGTGGAGGTTAGGCCGGAGAGTATGGAAAATTAGGAGGTCAGTCTGGAAAAGAGAGGGAGGGGAGGGAAGCTGGGGAGGGGATGGAGGGGCAGCTGGTGAGCCTTTTTCTTGGACTGGGAGAGTTCCATTCTTTCTAGTTCCCACCCATAGGAAGCTCTTTGAGGGTCAAAACTTTGTCTTATTCCTCTTCGGATTCCCAATGCCTAGAAAGGATCCTGGCATATGGTAGGTTGTCAACAGCACGTATTAAAGGAGGCAACAAATGAATGAAGGAAGCAAAAGGACTCTTCAAACGCCCTCCTCTTCCTACCTTGAAAGCATGTTTGAGCCTGACATTCATGCAGGGTGCACCTGGAGGGTGTCCCCTCTGTGTGGCCTGGAAAAGGGCAGCAGCGTCTGGATGGTGTCCTGATGGGCAGCATTCTAGAGATATTAATAGATGTTTGATGATAAATGGACCCACTAGGATGGAGCCCCCATGGGGCGGGGGGTTTTGTGTGCTTTGTTCAGTGCTGTGGCCTCAGCTCCCAGAATATAACCCAGTGGGCACTCAGTGAAGAACTAAATGTCACATGGGATTGGGAAATATGAGGTCAAAGTTTGAATTGTTCTTTCCTACAGGACTTCTCAGAGCCTTTAATATGCCAATGTTTACAGTGAATCACACACACTGGTCTTAAGTCCAGGACTGTGGTGCCTTATTGCCCTGCAGTTTCTGTGAAAATAAGATATTCCAAATCTAAGCTGTTGGAACTTTAAAATACCTTAGACTTAAGGGAATGAGATACGGGACCTGAGTAACGTAAACAATAAGCCATAACTTTTGGATTAGCTTTTCCTCACCTACATTGTTTTATAAAATGTTGTAAATGACTAAAGGGTGACAGGGCAGACTCTTTCCCTCTTAACTGTCAATCTTCATTATAGCTTAATTTCCTTCTTTTCTTTCTCAAACAAAGACTCCTGACTCTCCCATTATCTAAGATAGAATGTTAAATACACAAATTGGAAAGGAAAATAAAACAAACTGTATGGAAAAGAAGACAAATTTTAACTAGCTATATTGTTGTAACTCATAAACCAGCCTGGTATGGAAAATATTATAGTCCTACTAAATTTCTTTGTTTTCTGCCTGTATGAGCAAGATCTTAATTTTTTTTTTTTTTTTGAGACGGAGTCTCGCTCTGTCGCCCAGGCTGGAGTGCAGTGGCCGGATCTCAGCTCACTGCAAGCTCCGCCTCCCGGGTTCACGCCATTCTCCTGCCTCAGCCTCCCAAGTAGCTGGGACTACAGGCGCCCGCCACCTCGCCCGGCTAGTTTTTTGTACTTTTTAGTAGAGACGGGGTTTCACCGTGTTAGCCAGGATGGTCTCGATCTCCCGACCTCGTGATCCGCCCGTCTCGGCCTCCCAAAGTGCTGGGATTACAGGCTTGAGCCACCGCGCCCGGCCTTTTTTTTTTTTTTTTTGAGACGGAGTCTTGCTCTGTCGCCCAGGCTGGAGTGCAGTGGCCGGATCTCAGCTCACTGCAAGCTCCGCCTCCCGGGTTTAGGCCATTCTCCTGCCTCAGCCTCCGGAGTAGCTGGGACTACAGGCGCCCACCACCTCGCCCGGCTAGTTTTTTATATTTTTAGTAGAGACGGGGTTTCACCGTGTTCGCCAGGATGGTCTCGATCTCCCGACCTCGTGATCCGCCCGTCTCGGCCTCCCAAAGTGCTGGGATTACAGGCTTGAGCCACCGCGCCCGGCCTTTTTTTTTTTTTTTTTTAATGAGAAGAAGTCTCGTTCTTGTCCCCCAGGCTGGAGTGCGATGGCAAGATCTCGGCTTATTGCAACCTCCGCCTCCCCGGTTCAAGCGATTCTCCTGCCCTCAGCCTCCCACGGAGTTGGAATTACAGGCACCTGCTACCATGCCGGACTTATTTTTGTATTTTTAGTAGAGGCAGGGTTTCACCACATTGGCCAGACTGGTCTCAAACTCCTAATCTCAGGTTATCCTCCCACCTTGGCCTCCCAAAGTGCTGGGATTATAGGCACCTGCCACCACGCTGGACTAATTTTTGTGTTTTTGATAAGAGATGGGTTTTCACCACGTTGGTCAGGCTGGTCTCAAACTCCTAACTTCAGGTGATCCGCCCACCTCGGCCTCCCAGAGTGCTGGGATTACAGGCATGAGCCACTGCGCCCAGCCCTTTTTTCTTTTTTCTTTTTTGAGATGGAGTTTCGCTCTTGTTGCCCAAGTTGGAGTGCAATGGCGCGATCTTGGCTCATCGCAACCTCCACCTCCCGAGTTCAAGCGATTCTCCTGCCTCAGCCTCCCAAGTAGCTGAGATTACAGGCATGTGCCACCACGCCTGGCTAATTTTGTACTTTTAGTAGAGACGGAGTTTCTCCGTGTTGGTCAGGCTGGTCTCAAAGTCCCGACCTCAGGTAATCCACCCGCCTCGGCCTCCCAAAGTGCTGGGATTACAGGCGTGAGCCACTGCGCCCGGCTTTTCTTTCTTTTTTTTTTTTTTGAGACAAGTCTTGCTCTTGTCACCCAGGCTGGAGTGCAATGGCATGATCTTGGCTCACTGCAACCTCTGCCTCCCAGGTTCAAGCACTTCTCCTGCCTCAACCTCCTGAGTAGCTGGGATTACAGGCGCCCAGCTAATTTTTGTATTTTTAGTAGAGATGGGGTTTCACCATGTTGGCCAAACTGGTTTTGAACTCCTGACCTCGTGATTGGCCCACCTGGGCCTCCCAAAGTGCTGGGATTACAGTCGTGAGCCACTGTGCCCTACTTTTTTTTTTTTTTTTAAGAGAGACAGTGTCGGCCGGGCATAGTGGCTCACACCTGTAATCCCAGCACTTTGGGAGGCTGAGGCGGGCGGGTCACAAGTTCAGGAGATCGAGACCATGGTGAAATGCCATCTCTACTAAAAAATACAAAAAAAAAATTAGCCGGACGCGGTGGCGGGCGCCTGTAGTCCCAGCTACTCAGGAGGCTGAGGCAGGAGAATGGCGTGAACCCAGGAGGCGGAGCTTGCAGTGAGCCAAGATTGTGCCACTGTACTCCAGCCTGGGGGACAGAGCGAGACTCCGTCTCAAAAAAAAAAAAAAAAAAAAAAGAGAGAGACAGTGTCTCACTCTGTTGTCTAGGCTGGAGTGCAGTGGTGTGATGATAGGTCAGAGCAGTCTCCAACTCGGGCTCATGCTATCCTCCCACCTCAGCCTCCTGAATGGCTGGGTGTACAGGTTCATGTCACCACACCTGGCTCCAAAACCTTAACTTTTTTTTTTTTTTTTTTTTTTGAGACAGAGTCTTGCTCTGTTGCCCAGGCTGGAGTGCAGTGGCACAATCTCGGCTCACTGCAACCTCCACCTCCTGGGTTCAAGCGGTTCTCCTGCCTCAGCCTCCCAAGTAGCTGGGATAACAGGCATGCACCACCACACCCAGCTAATTTTTTGTATTTTTAGTAGAGACGAGGTCTTACCAGGTTGGCCAGCCTGGTCTCAAACTCCTGACTTCAAGTGATCTGCCCTCCTCGGCCCCCCAAAGTGCTGGGATTACAGGCGTGAGCCACCGCGCCCAGTGAGACTTGAACTTTTAACTTTGGAGCACTTACTCCTTTTCTCTGGAACTCATGTTTCTGGATGGCTATTCTCAGATTTTTGCTGGAATAAACTCTTAAAAACTGGATTCTGATCTTTTTGAGGACTACAGGTAAACATTCCCCAGCTACCAGCCCCACCTGTCTCAGATGGGACAGCAGTGTCAGGGATGGGGAAGGAGGCCCTGCAGGTGCCCCACCTGTCGTACAAAGAAGCCACCATGGGAACCCAGGGCTAGGACAGTACGCGGGTATCTCTTGTCCCAGGGAAGGCATCACCCCGGCTAGGATCCAAGGAGGTTATTGAGCAATGGCAGTGGGGACAGGCACAGCCCTTTCCCCACAGCCAGTGCCATACCTTCCCGGTGTTACAGGAAAGGGGTCCCAATCCAGATGCCAAGAGAGGGTTCTTGGATCTTGTGCAAGGAAGAATTTAGGGTGAGTTCATAGAGTAAAATGAAAGCAAGTTTGTTAAGAAAGTAAAGGAATAAAGAATGGTCACTCCATAGACATGCCCATTTTTATGGTTATTTCTTGTTGATATGTTAAACAAGGGGTGGATTATTCATGCTTCCCCTTATTTTAGGCCATATAGGGTAACTTCCTGGTGTTGCCATGGCATTTGTAAACTGTCATGGCACTGGTGGGAGTGTAGCAGTGAGGAGGTCACTCTCATCGCCATCTTGGTTTTGGTGGGTTTGGCCAGCTTCTTTACTGCAACCTGTTTTATCAGCAAGGTCTTTATGACCTGTATCTTGTGCAGATCTCCTATCTCATCCTGTGACCTAAAATGCCTTAACCTTAACTCACTGTCTGGGAATGCAGCCCAGGTCTCAGCCTCTGAGACCTACCTAGCTCTGTCGCTCAGGCTGGAGTGCAGTGGCGCGATCTCAGCTCCCTGCAGCCTCCGCCTCCCAGGTTCAAGCGATTCTCATGCCTCAGCCTCCCCAGTAACTGGGACTACAGGCACGTGCCACCATGCCCGGCTAATTTTTGTATTTCTGTTGAGACCTGGTTTTGCCATGTTCAGTCTGGTCTCGAACTCCTGACCTCAGGTGATCTGCCTGCCTTGGTCTCCCAAAGTGCTGGGATTACAGGCTGAGCCACCACTGCCAGCCTGACTTGTGTTCTTATATAAAGGGGAAACTGGGACACAGAGAAACCTCACAGAGGGAAGGTGGCCATCTACAAGCCAAGGTGAGGGAACAGAACCTTCGCTTATAGCCCGCAGAAGGAAACAAGCTGCTAATACCCTGATTTCCTTCTTCTGGCCTCTAGGATTGTGAGAAAATCAATTTCTGTTGTCGAAGCCACCCAGTTTGTGATACTTTGTTCTGGCTTCCATGGCATTAAAAGTGATGGCAAAAACCGCAATTATGCTTTTACACCAATCTAAAAATAGAGCATGAAATGGCTCCTCCAGGACAACCACATTCCAGATGAAGAAAAGGGAAGGGGAGAGCTTCACCTTTACGTGGTCAACCTGAAATCTGCACGCATCTCTTCTGCCACAGCCAGAAATTAGCACACGGCCTCACCTTGCTTCCTGGGAGACAGGCAAGCGTGGCTTCCATTCTGCACAGCCCCTGGTCCCTATAAAAAGTCCTCTTATCAAGCAGGGTGCAGTGGCTCACGCATGTAATCCCAACACTTTGGGAGGCCAAGGCGGCCAGATCACGAGGTCAGGAGTTCAAGACCAGCCTGGCCAACATGGTGAAACCCTGTCTCTACTAAAAATACAAAAATTAGCCAGACATGGTGGGGCACACCTGTAGTCCCAGCTTCTTAGGAGGCTGAGGCTGGAGAATTGCTTGAACCTCGGAGGCAGAGGTTGCAGTGAGGTTGTGCCACTGCACTTCAGCATGGGTGACAGAGTAAGACTCTGTCTCAAAAAAAAAAAAAAAAAAAAAGGCTGGGCACAGTGGCTCACGCCTGTAATCCCAGCACTTTGGGAGGCTGAGGCAGGCGGATCACAAGGTCAGGATATCGAGACCATCCTGGCTAACACAGTGAAACCCCATCTCTACTAAAAAATACAAAAAACCAGCCGGGCGAGGTGGCGGGCACCTGCAGTCCCAGCTACTTGGGAGGCTGAGGCAGGAGAATGGCGTGAACCTGGGAGGCGGAGCTTGCAGTGAGCCGAGATCGCGCCACCGCACTCCAGCCTGGGCAACTGAGCGAGACTCTGTCTCAAAAAAAAAAAAAAGAAAGAAAGAAAAGAAAAGAAAGGGAGAGCCAATATTGGGGACAGCCACAGGCCTCTGCCACAAAATACAAATATTTTCAGATGCAAGCAACAGGACACTCTGCCTAAGTGAAACAATGAAGTTGTTTTTTTTTTTTTTTTTGAGATGAGTCTTACTCCATTGCCTAGGCTGGGGTGCAGTCGCATGATGGGAACTCATTGCAGCCTCAAGCTTCCTGACTCAGGCGATCCTCCCACCTCAGTCTGCTGGGACTGCAGGCATGTACCACCACGCCCAGGTAACTTTAAAATATTTTTTGTAGAGATAAGGTTTCGCCATGTTGCCCAGGCTGGTCTCAAACTATTGAGGTCAAGTGATCTGCCTGACTCGGCCTCCCAAAGTGCTGGGATTACAGATCTGAGCCACCATGCCTGGCCACAAATAGGAAATGTACAATCTCAAAGGTCTTGACTTTAAGTGGAGAGGCAGGGGAGCCGAAGAGAGGTGCACCTGAGCTCAGGCTTAGGATTTCTGCCATTCCCCGGCTCTGCCCCACACCAGCTGCTGGCTTCCTCCTCAGGCTGGAAGGCTGCCTTTGTCAGTCACAGTCAAACCAGAAAACAGAAATCTCAAGTATTTGAAGTACAGGGAATTTAATCTGGGGAATTGGCTGCCTAGGTGAGGGAGGTGCAGAGAAGCCAGCAGGGAAGATGTGGGAACCCAGAGATGAGCACAGCTCCCTCCCAAGGTGGTAGGACAGAGAGAGAAGATGCTGGCAGCTGGAGCCCAGGAGCAGAGGTCACCTCACCAAAGCTGGGCCCAGCCAGGCATGTGTGGTGGGAGCCGTGGAGGAAGTGTAGGGAGAGAAGTACCTTTGGGAGGACAGGAGGGAGGTTTCTCTTTCCCTCCTGCCTTCCAATCTGCCACTGGAAGCCTGCGGTCATAGGTGCCTGGGAAATCCCGCCTGCCCCTGCCCAGCCACGATACAGTGAAGAATAAATCTAAGGACTGGAGCTTCTCTAGGAAGGGAGCAGAGAAGTGGGGCTGGAGATTCCTGCAGGCCACAGGGGGCCTTTAGAAGGGTTTTCCACAGGAAAACGTGATCCAGCTTATGTCTTGAAGCGTAATCTCTGGTTGCTGAGTGGGAAACGGTTTGAAGAGGGGCCAGAATGCCATCAGGGAGGCTAGTGTGGGTTTTGCAGAGGTTCTCCAGGTAACCAGGGTGGGGGCAGTGGAGGAGCGGATGGGCTGAGGTTGAGGGAGGTTTTTAAGAAAGACAAAATCTGAGTCCAGGCGCAGTGACTCACACCTGTAATCCTAGCAGTTCGGGAGGCTGAGGTAGGTGGATCACTTGAGCCTAGGAGTTTAAGACCAGCGTGGGCAATGGGGTGAAACCCCATTTCTACAGAATAATACAAAAATTAGCTGGGCATGGTAACATGCACCTGTAGTCCCAGCTACTTGGGAGGTTGAGGTGCAAGGGTCACTTGAGCCCGGGAGGTATAGGCTGCAGTGAGCCGTGATGGAGTCACTGTATTCCAGCCTGGACAACAGAACGAGACTGTGTAGAAGAAAAAATTTTTGGCCGGGCGCGGTGGCTCAAGCCTGTAATCCCAGCACTTTGGGAGGCCGAGACGGGCGGATCACGAGGTCAGGAGTTCGAGACCATCCTGGCTAACACGGTGAAACCCCGTCTCTACTAAAAAATACAAAAAACTAGCCGGGCGAGGTGGCGGACGCCTGTAGTCCCGGCTACTCGGGAGGCTGAGGCAGGAGAATGGCGTAAAAACCCGGGAGGCAGAGCTTGCAGTGAGCTGAGATCCGGCCACTGCACTCCAGCCTGGGCGACACAGCGAGACTCCGTCTCAAAAAAAAAAAAAAAAAAAAAAAAGAAAAAAAAAATTTTTTTTAAAGAAATTCAGAAATATTTGGCTTTGAAAAATAAATAAATAAATACAATTTCTTTTCTTTCCTTCTTTTTTTTTTTTTTTTTTTTTTTTTTGGAGATGGGGTCCTTTCTGTTGAGCAGGCTGGAGTGCAGTGGTGCGATCTCAGCTCACTGCAACCTCTGCCTCCCAGGTTCAAGCAATTCTTCCCCCTTCAGCCTCCCGAGTATCTGGGACTATAGGCATGCGCCACCATGCTCAGCTAAATTTTTGTATTTTTATTGGAGACGGGATTTCGCCATGTTGGCCAGGCTGGTCTCGAACTCCTGGCCTCAAGTGACCCACCTGCCTCAGCCTCTCAAAGTGCTGGGATTACAGGCATGAGCCACAGTGCCCAGCCATAAATACAATAACTTTTTTAAAAGAAAATTTAGTGGCTGGTGGGAAGAGATTTGATATGTAAATAAACAGACAGCTAGTAGACAATACTTGTGTGGACTGAAGTCAATGAAAATTATCCAATAAAGTATGAGGTCTGGAAGGGCCACTAGAGACTGGCTAGTACGGCCCAGAGAAAGGCTGGGACTTGTCAATGTCAGCACAGACATGAGCCACTGTGCCTGGTCAAGACCTTGTCTGTTAAAGAAAAAAAATACTATCAAATACCCTCATTGTATTTTTTTTTTTTTTTTTGAGACGGAGTCTCGCTCTGTCGCCCAGGCTGGAGTGCAGTGGCCGGATCTCAGCTCACTGCAAGCTCCGCCTCCCAGGTTCACACCATTCTCCTGCCTCAGCCTCCCAGGTAGCTGGGACTACAGGCGCCCGCCACCTCGCCCGGCTAGTTTTTTGTATTTTTTAGTAGAGATGGGGTTTCACCGGGTTAGCCAGGATGGTCTTGATCTCCTGACCTCGTGATCCGCCCGTCTCGGCCTCCCAAAGTGCTGGGATTACAGGCTTGAGCCACCGCGCCTGGCCAATTTTATTATTTTTTTAAGACAAAGTCTCATTCTGTCACCCAGGCTGGAATGCAATGGTGCAATCACTGCAGCCTTGACCCCCCCAGACTCAAGTGATCCTCCCACCTTAGCCTCCCAAGTAGCAGGGACTATAGACGCACACCATCACACCTGGCTAATTAAAAAAAAAAAAAAAAATTGAGGCCGGGTGCAGTGGCTCACGCCCGTAATCCCAGCACTTTGGGAGGCCGAAACAGGCAGATCACCTGAGGTTGGGAGTTTGAGACCAGCCTGACCAACATGGAGAAACTCCATCTCTACTAAAAGTACAAAATTAGCAGGGTGTGGTGGCGCATGCCGGCAATCCCAGCTACTCGGGAGACTGACGCGGGAGAATTGCTTGAACCCGGGAGGCAGAGGTTGCAGTGAGCTGAGATCGCACCATTGCATTCCAGTCTGGGCCACAAGAGCAAAACTCCGTCTCAAAAAAAAAAAAAAAAAAATTTGTACGTACAGGGTGTCACTGTGTCACATAGTGCTGGGATTATAGGCATGAGTCACCGTGACTGGCCAGCAAGTTCTTAAATTCTTCAGCAAGTTGTTAAGACAATGGCTGTAGCATAGATAACCCTTCATAAAAATGCTAATCACGGCCCGGTGTTGTGGCTCACGCCTGTAATCCCAGGCTTTGGTAGGCTGAGGCAGGTGGATCACGAGGTCGAGATTACCATCCTGGCCAACATGGTGAAACCCTGTCTCTACTGAAAATACAAAAATTAGCCAGGTGTGGTGGTGGACACCTGTAATTCCAGCTACTTGGGAGGCTGAGGCAGGAGAATCGCTTGAACCCGGGAGGTGGAGGTTATAGTGAGCTGAGATTGTGCCACTGTACTCCAGCCTGGTGACAGCAAGACTCCATCTCAAAAAAAAAAAAAAAAAAGCTAATCTGGACTACCCAGTGGTCAAGAGCTTCAGAATGTCTGAGACATGACCAGCTGCACATGTCTTTACCCTAAAAACTTGCTATAAAAAGGATATTTTCTGGAGGGTGGGTACAAAAATTGCTTGCAATTGCTCGACGGTGTCGCTATGGATAGATCTCAAAAGCTTTTGCATTTTATTGAGTAAATGAATTTGCAACTTCTGTTTGCAAGTCCCTATTTTCTTTCCAATAAACTGGACTTGTCAGCCTCTTTCTTCGGCCTCTCAGCTCCCTCGGTCTTGCAGTGGTTTGCGTAGGCCTGCTCACCGCAGGACAGTGATACACAAGCACAAACTCAGAATGTGCACCCCGGCACCCTCGTGTACAGACCCCTCCTGTGTACAACACTGGAGCACACACATCCATGGTACACTCACATTCCGGAGCACACACCCTGTCCCCCCTTCCCAGGAAAACAAACATACATCTGCTACTGCTTCTTACTCTGGCCTTTGGCTTGGGCCTGACAAAAGCTAGGGCATTAGGCCGGGCGCAGCAGCTCATGCCTGTCATCCCAGCACTTTGGGAGGCTGAGGCGGGCGGATCACCTTAGGTCAGGAGTTCAAGACCAGCCTGGCCAATATGGTGAAACCCCGTCCCTACTAAAACTTACAAAAATTAGCCAGGCATGGTGGCACACACCTGTAGTCCCAGCTACTGGGGAGGCTGAGGCAGGAGAATCACTTGAACCCGGGAGGCAAAGGTTGCAGTGAGCCGAGATGGAGCCACTGCACTCTAGCCTGAGCAACAGAATGAGATTGGTCTCAAAAAACAAACAAACAAACAACAACAAACAAAAGGGTAGGGAGTTAAACATTTATGACAAAGACCGTAGTCTTAGAAGCCCCTAGAATAGAACTACTGGCAGAAGTTGCGGTGCACCAGGAGTTAGTGGGGAGCCAGGGCAGCCGCTTCCCAGAGTCACACTTGGACTCTCCAGCCTAGGATGCAACATCTCAAGTTACCAGCAAGGGGAGCCCGAGAGCCATGACTGTCTCCAGGTGTTTTCCAGGAAGTTGCCAGGTGTGAGGGTGCGTTTGTCTCTGGGTGAGTCTGAGGGACAGGGCAGATCTCAGAGCCTCCTTTTAGGGGTTGAATTGAGTGTGGTGGGCACAGTCACCACCAATTCTGGGGACTGCCTCACTCAGTTTCCAATGCCCTGGCACAGAGCTGGTGCTCAGTGTGTGTTAGATGAGTGGATGAATTAACAAATGAATGAATGGATGACTGGGGAATGAAAACAGAGGAGAGAACTCAAGAGAAAGAAGGTATAAAGAGAAGGATGGACCCCAGAGATTAGAAGGGAGTTGGAGGAAAGAGAAATGCAGGGAATGGCAGGGAGGAGTCAAGGGGTGGATGAGTGACTTGGGGGCAGGGCCTCAGTCGGCCAGCCTCCAAGCCTTGGCCCAAAAGTCTCCCTCCCAGATGCCTCCCACTGCTGCCCTCTGCAATGTTCATCTTTCTAGGCTGGTTGGGACTGGTACCTCCTCCAGGAAGCCCTCCCTGAGCACCTCCCCTTTGGGACCAGTCCTTCCTCCCACAGCTCTGCGGATTGTACCAGGGACCCTCTGCTCTGGCTGAAATGTGGGCAGTTGTATCAGACAGACCCAGATTTGGTTTGAATTCCTGTTCAATCATAATTGTGTGATCTTTGTCAAGACACCTAACCTCTCTCTCTTTTTTTTTTTTTTTGAGACGGATTCTCGCTCTGTCACCCAGGCTGTAGTGCAGTGGCGCAATCTCAGCTCACTGCAACCACCGCCTCCCAGGTTCAAGCGATTCTCCTGCCTCAGCCTCCCAAGTAGCTGAGATTACAGATATGCACCACCACGCCCAGCTAATTTTTGTATTTTTATTAGAGATGGGGTTTCACCATGTTGGCCAGGCTGGTCTCGAACTCCTGGCCTCAAGTGCTTCACCAACCTCAGCCTCCCAAAGTGCTGGGATTACAGGCGTGAGCCACTGCACCCAGCCTGAGACACTTAACCTCTCTGTGCCTCAGTTTCTTCACCTAGGGTAACATCAATAGCTCCCTCACAAGGTTTCTGTGAGAATTCAAGGAGATAAAGCGCTGAACACTGGGCTTGGCCCATAGGAAGCACTGAAGAGAGGGCAGCAATGATTGCTCTCCTGTCCCAGAGAATCCCAAGCTTAAGTGCTCCGTCCCATTGTCAAGTTGTTTGCTGTAGTTTGGGTTCATAGCATATTGTCATCAGAGCCTGTAGTGAACACCCCTGCTCAGTGAATGTATGTTCCCTGATAACACTCCTCTGTAATTCATTTTTTTGACATGTAAGAGAATATTTATTTCAGTGTTGCTTGAAATAACGAAACATAATTGGAAACAACTGAAAAGTATGCATATTGATGGGGGACTGGATGCATTGTGGTGTATATAGAATGCGATGTTAAGCAGTGAAAATGATTAAATTAGAGTCATATGTGTCATTATGGATAGATCTCAAAAGCATTTTATTTTATTTTTTTTTATTATTATTTTTTTTTATTATTATTTTTTTTGAGACGGAGTCTCGCTCTGTCACCCAGGCTGGAGTGCAGTGGCCGGATCTCAGCTCACTGCAAGCTCCGCCTCCCGGGTTCATGCCATTCTCCTGCCTCAGCCTCCCGAGTAGCTGGGACTACAGGCGCCTGCCACCTCGCCCAGCTAAGTTTTTGTATTTTCAGTAGAGACGGGGTTTCACTGTGTTACCCAGGATGGTCTCGATCTCCTGACCTCGTGATCCGCCCGTCTCGGCCTCCCAAAGTGCTGGGATTACAGGCTTGAGCCACCGCGCCCGGCCTCAAAAGCATTTTATTGAGTAAAAAAGCACATTACAGAATAATGCATTCAGTAGAATGTCATAGTATGTGTAACATTTGAATCCATGAAGATCAGTGCTATGCCATATACAGCAATGTGTAGGAATAGGATAAATACGTGTAGCAAAGATAATCAGAGATTAGATGGTGCCACCCTCCAAGAAGAAAGGGTGTGAAGTTGGCCAGGGCTTCAGCTGTATCTGGAAGCTTAACTTGTTTTGAGCTCCTTGAATATGGTAAAGGAAGAGAATTCATGTGAGACCGTCTCTATTTTAATCCCTAAGCGTGAAATAGGATGAAGCAACTGAGGCTCAGGGAGGCGTGGCAAAGTGTCCACACTTTCCCAGCCACTGAGAAGTAGAGGTGGGAACTGAACCCAGAGCTCCTGACCTCAGCGCCTTCCCTGCCAGGGCAGGCTGCTTGGAACTGCTGGTGGTGGTTTCAGAGGCAAAGAATGTACCCAAGTTGCTACAGCAGGGCAGCTCTGCCAGGCTGAGCAAGAACGGTGGGCTTTTTGGTCCACTGGGTCCAGGGCTCAGCCCATGCCCGGTAGGAGCTTGGGCCCAGGCCAAGCCCAAGGAAGGTTTCCGGTCTTAAGGTCTGTTTCCTGGCACTCTCCTGGTGGAGTCAGAGGTCAGGGCTGGAGCCAGGCTTGGGCAGGGTCTCCACTGCAGGAAGTGGAGGCCTCTGAGCCTCCAATCCAGTTTCCCTTTTACTCCCGCCACCTCCCTCACCTCTCCGGGCATCCAGGGGCACAGGAAGGAGGAGGTGCATGAATGGGCACCAGTCCTAAGGAGATCCAAGGCTTCCTGTCCAGGAACCCCAAACCCTTTAGGGGCAGAGGCGTTCTGGTACACAGGCTGGCAATCATTCATCTGTCCTCTCCTCTTTCCATGAACCCACTAAGTGCCAGAGCCTGTACCAGGCCCTGGGGAGACAGCCCCTACCCTCTAGGGCCTCAGTGGCTGGTGGGAAGAGATTTGATATGTAAATAAACAGACAGCTAGTAGACAATACTTGTGTGGACTGAAGTCAATGAAAATTATCCAATAAAGTATGAGGTCTGGAAGGGCCACTAGAGACTGGCTAGTACGGCCCAGAGAAAGGCTGGGACTTGTCAATGTCATAGAGTGGTTCAACAGCATAGCACTGACAATAGAACCCAGGACTCCAGACGCAATCCAGGGCTCTTTCTGCTGTGTCCTACCCCTGCATTTTCTATTCAAGTGTATCATTGTGAAAAATTTCAAGTGAACAGAAAAATTGAAACAGAACCATGCCCCTTGGGACGCCACCAGCAGGCTTTGCCGCATCCTCTCAGTGATCATGGCTGGTGCCTTCCCAGTCTGAACAAGATGCTCTCTTTGTTTCCTGGGACGTATTTCGTCTCGGGGGTAGAGGCTTCTTTCATTAATTTTAATACTATTATTATTATTATTTTTCTCACCCAGGCTGGAGTGCAGTGGCGTGATCTCAGCCCACTGCAGCCTCTGTCTCCCGGGTTCAAGTGATTCTTCTGTCTCAGTCTCCCAAGTAGCTGGGATTACAGGCACGCGCCACCACACCCAGCTAATTTTGTATTTTTAGTAGAGACGGGGTTTCTCCATGTGGGTCAGGCTGGTCTCCAATTCCTGACCTCAGGTGATCTGCCCACCTCAGCCTCCCAAAGTGCTGGGATTACAGGCGTGAGCCACCGCAGCTAGCCTTCTTTCATTAATTTTAATTTTAATTTTTGTAAGGTATTGTTTTTTGTTTGTTTAAGACAGAGAGACCCAGGCTGGAGTGCAGTGGCGCAACCTTGGCTCCTTGCAACCTCCGCCTCTCAGGTTCAAGTGATTCTCTTGCCTCAGCCTCCTGAGTAGCGGCAATTACTTGCGGGCCCCACCACACCCAGCTAATTTTTGTGATTTTTAGTAGAGACAGAGTTTCTCCATGTTGGCCAGACTGATCTCAAACTCCTGATCTCAAGTGATCTGCCCACCACAGCCTCCCGAAGTGCTGGGATTGCAGGCCTGAGCCACCGTGCCCAGCCTAAAAGAATTGCTTTTCAAAAAAAAAATTTTTTTTGTAGAGACAAGGTCTTGCTCTGTTGCTCAGGCTGGAGTGCAGTGGCGCAATCATGGCTCACTTGCAGCTTCGAACCCCTGGGCTCAATCGATCCTCCTGCCTCAGCCTCCCAGGGGAAATGGCTTTTACCTCACAATGTTATTGAAAGGGGGTGCTTGTCTAAAGCATCCTGCCACCTTGGCCTCCCGAAGTGCTGGGATTACAGGCATGGGCCACTGCATCCAGCCTCAGCCTCCCAAAGTGCTAGGATTACAGACATGGCCACCGCATCCTGCCTCGGCCTCCCGAAGTGCTGGGATTACAGGCATGGCCACCGCATCCTGCCTCGGCCTCCCGAAGTGCTGGGATTACAGGCATGGCCACCGCATCCTGCCTCGGCCTCCCGAAGTGCTGGGATTACAGGCATGGCCACCGCATCCTGCCTCGGCCTCCCGAAGTGCTGGGATTACAGGCATTGGCCACCGCATGCTGCCTCGGCCTCCCGAAGTGCTGGGATTACAGGCATGGCCACCGCATCCTGCCTCGGCCTCCCGAAGTGCTGAGATTACAGGCATTGGCCACCATGCCCAGCCAAGAGCTTCTTTAAGTGGAAGCTGGGAGGTGTTTTCTGACACCAACCACTTTTTCATTTATTTGACACCAACTGGGTACGCAACAATTCAATTCATTTCTGACACTGTCTACCTGATTTTAGCATCAGATCCCACAAGTTAAAGGGCTCGGGGCTCAGCCCCACAAGACTGTCCCCCTTCAGACACCAGTTGAAAGTCCTGGGGCCACCTCACCCCCCATAATTCTGACCAACCAGCTATAAATTGGAGACTCCCACAACCCGCTCCTCAGATTTAATAATTTGCTATTAATAGAACAGCTCACAGAACCCAGGAAAGTGATTTAATTACATCTACTGGTTTATGATAAAGAATACAAATGGCCAGGCATAGTGGCTCATGCCTGTAATCCCAGCACTTTGGGAGGCCTAGGTGGGAGGACCACTTGAGTCCAGGAGTTCAAGACCAGCTTGGGCAACATAGTGAGACCCCATCTCTATAAAAAAGAAACAAAATTAGTTGGGTGTGGTGGTGTCCACCTGTAGTCCCAGCTACTCTGGAGGCTAAGGTGAGATAGGATGACTTGAGCCTGGGAGTTCGAGGCTGCAGTGAGCTATGATCATGCCACCGCACTCCAACCTGGGTAACAGAGCAAGACCTTGTCTCAGAACAAACAAGCAAACAGACAGACAAAAAGGTTACAATGAACAGGCAGCTGAAGAGGTTGGGAAGGGTCCCGAGACTGGAGGACACCATTACTGAGACCAATAGGACTGGAACAGGCTTTAGAGACCATTTGGTCCCCCATTTGGTCCTCCAAACTCCTTTTCCAGTTGGGCAAACTTAGGCCCAGCTCATTCAGCAAATTAATAACAGAGCCGGGTCTAAAACCCAGTTTTCTCAACTGTCAAATAATGGTGGCAACAGCTAGTATTGATCGAGAGCCTGCTACCTTAGGGATAAACCTGGTGGAGCAGATATGATATGATCTTAGGTGAGGAACCTGAGTCTCAGAAAAGAGAAGTAACTTACCCAGAGTAACCCAGCTGGTACATCTGGTACAAAGAAGAACCTCACTGCTAAATTCCTCTCTTGAGAAAATGACTCTTTTTTGTTTGTTTGTTTTTGAGACAGAGTCTTGCTCTGTTACCCAACCGACGTGATCCCAGCTCACTGTAGCCTCGACCTCCTGGGCTCAAGTGATCCTCCCACCTCAGCCTCCCGGGGGAAATGGCTTTTACCTCACAATGTTATTGAAAGGATGTGTTCGTCTAAAGCATATTTGCAGGAAGGAACAAGTTGTCATCTGTTGCTCCCACATCTTAGTGGGGTTGGCAGAAGGAAGTCTGCTACTTTGTCAAGGAAACCCCCACCACCCACCCCAGCTGAGAGTCAAGAGAGCCAGGAGTCACTGCCGGGTACAAGAAAGAACGGGGAATGCTGGCTTTTCTAGTCAACAGCTGAAAGCCATCCATTTTTCAGGCTCAGCAGCCAGAGGGTGGGAGGCCTACTGGGGCGGTGGGAGCCCTGCAATAGGGGCGGGGGAAGAGAGAAGCTGGAGAAAGGTTTCCTGTGGGAGTAGCAGTCACAGAGCAGTGTGGCGAGGGCTGCAACTTTGCTGACAGAACATGACAGTCACAGAAGGTGAAGCAGCAAGAGGGGCTAAGCATTGACCCAGAAGCAGAGATTCAGAGTGAGGGGTGACAAAAGGCCATAACAGCCCCCTGGGCTCCCTGAAAAATAGCAGGGAAGGCTCTGGACTTCCCACAGCCCACGGGATGGAGACTTGAGCCATTATATCTGACTATGAAAGGAAAGGGGCTGGGCGCAATGGCTCATGCCTGTAATCCCAGTACTTTGGGAGGCCGAGGCGGGAGGATCATTTGAGGTCACAAGTTCAAGACCAGCCTGGTCAACATAGTGAAACCCCATCTCTACTAAATATAAAAAAATTAGCTGGGCATGGTGGCACATGCCTGTAATTCCAGCTACTCGGGAGGCTGAGGGAGGAGAATCACTTGAACCTGGGAGGGGGAGGTTGAAAGGTTGAAGTGAGTCAAGATTGTGCCACTGCACTCCAGCCTGGGAGACTCTGTCTCAAAACAACAACAACAACAACAAGTCCTGATGTGCCATATATGCCAATTCCTGGGGTCTAAATATTTTCCTCATGGCTGATTTCAAGCTACCTGTGGTTTAACAGCCACTCATCATATTTCAGAACATTTAACAATTGGCTCTTGTGGGCCAGCACACAGCTGCAGCCACTTGTAAGGTAATCAAGCACTCGGAAATGTGCCGGGGACACGGGGAGCACTTTGTGAACACTCGCTGGGATCGCCAGCCAGTCAAGTCAACAGTGTTCAGGAAGTCCCCTCTCTACCTCCACTTCACAGAATAGGAGATTGAGGTTTGGAGAAGTTCACCTGTTTGCCCCAGGTCACAGCACAAGCCACTTACTTGCCATCCTACCTTCCATGAGCACTGTTCTCTCAGCAAGGTTGTACATAAGCCTGCCTGTGACCATCCTCCTGCCCCCTCCTTACAGGGAATTTCCCAGGCCCCATCAAGATGGGAGCCCTGCTGCCTCCCAGATTGGCTGCTCTACCCGCAAAGCCCTCAGGTAGCTAGGAAGGCGGGAAGCTCTCGCTGGCCGGGACTCCTGCCAAGCCACTCCTGCCCCAGTGCTCCTGAGCTCAGATCTGCCCTGGCTTGTGCCTGCCACACGTGGGCTTGGGGAAGCGCTGTTTTTGGCAGCAGGTGACCAGGGTCCCCATATCCTTGAGGGTGTTATGTGAGGAGGATGCGTGACTCACTGTGCTCTGGTGGGTATAAGGTTGCAGCTGGGGGAGGGCCAGATCATGGCCCAGGAGAGATTTTTCAGTCCTGCAGGCAAGTTGGCTCAAAGCCAGGTATAGGCTCCAGTCACAGTGCCAACAGTTGCCTGAGGCTGGACATAGATGCCCTTCAGGCAGGGTAGAGGACTCTTGGCTCTAGCTGTCCCTGAACTGACCTGGGTGTCACAAACATGTGGTTGCTGAGCTGGGCTTATAAGAGCCTGAGTCCAGGCCGGGCGCGGTGGCTCAAGCCTGTAATCCCAGCACTTTGGGAGGCCGAGGCGGGTGGATCACAAGGTCAGGAGATCGAGACCATCCTGGCTAACATGGTGAAACCCCGTCTCTACTAAAAAATACAAAAAACTAGCCGGGCGAGGTGGCGGGCGCCTGTAGTCCCAGCTACTCGGGAGGCTGAGGCAGGAGAATGGCGTGAACCCGGGAGGCGGAGGCTGCAGTGAGCTGAGATCCGGCCACTGCACTCCAGCCTGGGTGACAGAGCGAGACTCCGTCTCAAAAAAAAAAAAAAAAAAAAAAGAGCCTGAGTCCTGGGTGAAGGGATAAGGGGACACTTCCCACCCTCTCAGGCCGCAGGTCAGGAGAGAAACTGCTGAGGGGCAGGTGAAGGGTTAATGGGCAGCACCTGAGGTGAAGGGTTAATGGGCAGCACCTGAGGACAGGGTCCTCAGGTCTCTGGAGAAGGGAGCTACTCCCCCGACCCAGGGGAATGCAGAGAATGAGATGCCCTGGAACTCATGTGCTTGGGGTTGGGGGAGGGCCCCAGTGTTCTTGGTGAGCACAGGATGGGCAGAGGATGTTGGTGGGACTGTGGCCCTTGAGGGGTGGGAGGGGGGATAGGTGAGAAGGAGGAGAGCTGGTTGGCAGGGGGTGCAGGGGGAGGGCAACGAATGATGCAGAGCTACTTTTCAGCCAGTTCATCCTTGGCAATGAAGCCAAGGATCCAATGCTGGAGGTGGTGGAGAGGGGCCAGGTGGGGTAGGGACGGGGGTGGCACTGTGGCTGGAGATGGCTGGACAGAGCACCCATGACCCAGGACCTTCTGAGACTCTGGCATCTTCTCTGCAGCACTGGGAGCGGGGGCAGCTGGGCTTGGCTGGGGAGTGGAGGATGGGGCAAGTGGGGGATGGTACTGTCGCTGCCCACCATCCTGTCTCCAGGCTGGACCCCTCCCAGTGCTGCTCAGTTCACAGGGCCACTTCCTGAGTCCTCACTGAGTGGGAGGGACAGCCTACCCCCTTTTGCACTGAAGAAGGCCAGGTTCTCACTCAAGCCTCCTGGGCAGGCTTGGGCAAGTCTCTAGCCCTCTCTGAGCCTCGATCACCTCATCTGGAAAACAAAATACCTCTTAGGGGTGCCGTGAGGATTAAATGGGAAGGAAGGAGGCTGAGAAGGGCCTGGGACACACAGTGTCATGTTCTGAGGCACATGATATGTGCCTTACCAATGTCGGCTTCCCAGGGTTGAGCCTAGGAAAGAGGTGGGGCAGGCCTCTTCCCCACATCCTTCCCATCATGCGCCCCGGGCTTGGAGTCAGCTGGACTCCAGCCGGCCCAGCCTAACTCCAGCCCGGGCCCTAAGAGCCCAGGATCGAAGGCCAGAACTTCCCCTCCCCTACCAGGAAGGGGGGCTCCCGCTTCCCACTCTTGACTCCCAGCTCCTTCTGGCTCTGAAGGCCTCTGTGACCCTCAGTGAGCCTGGAGGTTCCCCGGAGGTGGGAGGCCGCAGAGGGACTGTCCTGATCTAGGACACAGCCCGGCTTTCTGGGAAGATGGAGGAATAGCATAATCTTCCTGAAATAATTGTCCTAGAGCTATTTCCAGTGCCTCTTAGGCCAGAAATGGGTAGTGATCTTGATGCCTGGGACCTTCAGGGCAAGCATCCTAGAGAGGCCCAGCCCTCTTGCTGGGTGCCTGCCCACCCAGCCACCCCGCCCAGAGCTGAACCAAGCCCTGGCTCAGGCCCCACAAGGGAACTGTAGACACGGCTTCCCTGGTCCACGGAGCTCCCTTGCACTCCTCTTCCGCCGGCTGTGGGCAGCCCTTCTGATCCCTCCTCCTGGCTCCCTGTTTCAGCAGCTGTAACTATCCAACCCAGGCAAAAGACTCCTAGTGACTGTGGACTGTGTATTGTGACGGGCCCACACAGGGGTTTCTATTACTAAAGAACTTTGTAATCCTGGATGTGGTCATTAGCAAACATCAGATAAACCCAAATTGGAAAACATTCTCCAAAATAACTGGTATGCACTCTTCAAAAATGTCAAGGTCATAAAAGACAAAGGTCGAAGGAGTCTAAACAGTCGTAAGAACTAAACGCAATGCCTGATCCCGAAATGAATCCTGAATCAGGAAAATAATTGCCATGAAGGACATGAGAGGGATAATAGGTGAAATTTGAATATGGGCTGTAGATTTGATAATAGTACTATAGTGAAGTTCAGTGTCCTGAATTTGATCATTACAGTGTGCATATGTTAGAAAATGTCCTTGTTGGCCAGGCACGGTGGCCACGCCTGTAATCCCAGCACTTTGGGAGGCCGAAGTGGATGGATTACCTGAGGTCAAGAGTTTGAGACCAGGCCGGGTGTGGTGGCTCAAGCCTGTAATCCCAGCACTTTGGGGGGCTGAGACGGGCGGATCACGAGGTCAGGAGATCGAGACCATCCTGGCTAACACGGTGAAACCCCGTCTCTACTAAAAAATACAAAAAACTAGCCGGGCGAGGTGGCGGGCGCCTGTAGTCCCAGCTACTCAGGAGGCTGAAGGAGGAGAATGACGTGAACCTGGGAGGCGGAGCTTGCAGTGAGCTGAGATCCGGCCACTGCACTCCAGCCTGGGCAACACAGCGAGACGCCATCTCAAAAAAAAAAAAAAAAAAAAAAAGAGTTTGAGACCAGCCTGGACAATATGGTGAAACCCTGTCTCTACTAAAAATACAAAAATTAGCTGAGCATGGTGGCATGCGCCTGTAGTCCCAGCCACTGGGGAGGCTGAGGCAGAAGAATCGCTTGAACTTGGGAGGCAGAGGTTTCAGTGAGCCGAGATCATACCACTGCACTCCAGCCTGAGCGACAGAGCAAGACTCTATCTTAAAAAAAAAAAAAAAAGTCTGGGCACGGTGGCTCCCACCTGTAATCCCAGCACTTTGGGAGACCAAGGCAGGCGAATCACCTGAGGTCGGGAGTTTGAGACCAGCCTGGCCAACATGGTGAAACCCTATCTCTACTAAAAATACAAAAAATTAGCCAGGCATGGTGGTGCATGCCTGTAATCCCAGCTACTTGGGAGGCTGAGGCAGGAGAACTGCTTGAACCCAGGAGGTGGAGGTTGCAGTGAGCTGAAATTGTGCCATTGCACTCCAACCTGGGCAACAAGAGCGAAACTCCATCTCAAAAAAAAAAAAAAAGAAAAGAAAATGTCTTTGTTTTCCTAGCATGAGATACACATGGAAGTAACAAGGTGAAAGATCCTGTTGTCTGCAACTTACTCTCAAAATAATAAGTATGTGTGTAAGGGAGGGGGTGAAAAATATGGCAAAAGTGTTCATAATTAGAGGATTTGGATGAAGAGTATATGGGAGTTCATTGTCTTATACGTTTTCAGTAAGTCAACATTATTCAAAATAAAAAGTACAACTGTATATATTCAACTTTTGAGGGAAGAAAATGATGGAGAGAGTATTTTCCTGGCACCTATTTTGAGACCTCAAATGAGAATTTTGTTCTTTGGTTCAACAAATATGTACTGGATGCCTCTTATAGACCAGAGGCCCCAACGAGGGGCACTAGGTTTTGAAAGTTCTGAAATTTGCTCCCTAAGAGTCCGGAGACTGAGGCTGGCCACTGCAAGCCGGAGTTATATTTGAGCCAGCATAGATCTTCCTTGCTCTTGGCGTCATTAAACACGAGAAAACCAATGGCAAACGCTGGAAAACAGCCACCCCACCCTTGTTTCAAAAATAGGGCCCATCTGTCCTGGCAGGCTTAAAGTGGCTCTGGCCCTGAGGCAGGGGTCTGACCAGGATGACCTCGAAGTCCCCTCCCAGCTCTAGGATTTCATGATTCCATGACATGGTCAGCAGTCCAGAGTGGCAGCATGAGGCCATCCTTCGAGGAGAGCAAGAGGAGCTCCAAATCATCTATCTCCTAAAACACTGAGTGAGAAGGGAGAGGCCCCTGGTGGCAGGCGGGGGACCAGGCAGCAGGAGAGGGAAGGGCAGCGTCCTGCAGGGATTAGCCCTCCCTGGCCTCTTACTTTTTCAGAGGAGGAGATGGGGTGGGGTTGGACCAGGCAGGGAAGAGGCAAGGGTCTGGACATTCCACCCATATCAGACCCAAAAGACAAGGGCAGCTGAGGGGCCCGGGCTGGAAGGAGGGCAGGCAGCTGTTTGATGGGTAGGATGTGCTTAAACACTGCTCTCTTTTCACTAGGCAGACATGGAAAATCCGCATCAAGCTGGTAGCAGTGGGGAGAGAAGCCAGAGCCTTCCTTCTGACTAGCGGGGTGGGGTGGAGTGAGTCCTGGGGAGCCAGGGGACAATGGAGACGGGCACTGCCCCTGGCTGGGTCCAGGGTCAGGAGGTGGGGTTAAGTGGATGGGACATCTCTTTGGCCTGGTAAGGCCTTTGTCTCTGAGAAGTACCCACGTTTGGGCCAGGAAGAGTGGGAACCCCCATCCCTTCTTCCCTTGTGGGGTGGATGAGGAGAGTCTGTACTTTCAGAGAGGACCCAGGCCAAATTCCTCGAAAAGTTCTGATCTCATAATCCAGCCCCATCAGTGGGCTTATCACGCCACCTGGCCCTCACCCCAATTTGGGGTTCTTAGAGTCAGGATCCACTTACTAACAGGGTTACCTAGAGCCCCTACGTCTCACCAAGGCCCCCGTCTAGGCAGGCAGAGCAGGTGTGGTGAGAATTCATCCTTAGCAGGCTACAGGGGAGGCCAGATTCACCCTGATGATGTGACATTGTCTGTCAGGGGTCAATAGACAAACCCGAGATGCTACCCTGACCCCACTGCTTACAAGCTGTGTGACCTTAGGCCCGTCCCGTCATCCCTCTGAGTCTCAGTTTCCCCATCAGCTGGTGATAGAATAGTAACTACCTCCTTGATTTGTAGCAGGAATTAAAGGAGTTGGCCCCCAGGGGACACCCAGTGAGGAGTGCAGCACACAATGTGTATAGCATTGCATCCATGCTAAGACACAGTTTCTAGTATCAGGGTGCATTATAGGGTTGATGGTTAGCATTTGATATGACTTCAAAAGAAGGTGTGTCTCTGCTTGGAATTTCACCATTAGAGATTCAGTCCTTGTGGTCTTCTGGAGTACCTGCTTCAAGGGGGAATGGGAATTTCCAAATGTAGGCTAAAGCTAAAAGGAAAAGAAGGTACTGCCCCACTTCTAGGTGGACCCCTTGGTCTCAGTCATCATGATGATCTGGCCTTATGCCCCATCTCTTATGCTTTCCCTGATGCATTACGAAGAAGAGGCTGTCAGTTTTCCAGTTTGAGAATCCCTGGGCCTGGGAGGAGGACGGGGAGAGGAGCAGAGCATGGACCCCTGGGGGCAGAGGGAACACCTGGAGAGAAAGCCTGGAGGGTGGCGGCAGGGAACCCAGTTGAGCTGAACTAACTCTGTCCCTGCCAGGCCCCGAGAACCAGTAACCAATCTCCAGACACTGTCACTGCTCAGCCACGAAGCTTTGTGAACCCCGCCAGGATGATGTCTGGATACCAGGCGAGCCATTCCAACACTGACGGCCGCTTGGGCCATCCCAACAACACATCCTTTCCAGCCCGAATTCCAGGCTGGACCAAATGCACCCTCCTGAATGAGGCTAAGAGCCTCAAGTGCCTCCATACCCAGCGTGGCTCTGGCTCAGAGTCCAGCAGCTGCAGCAGCTGCTCTGAGCAGCCCTTCAACCCCAGCCCCACTAGGCTTCCGCTAGGGAGAATCTGCATGGGCCGGCCCTGCTACTCCAAGTACTCAGAAACAAGTCACCTGGTGAGCCCCAAGGTGGCCAGAAAGCCTGCTTTCCACGGCAGCCCCTGCTGCCTGCTCTGTAGAGATTGTCCCTCGGACTCCTCCAGCCCCACCTTCCTGGACCAGCTCATCCAAGGCATCAACTACCTGGACCGATTCCCCAATGCCTGTAACAGCTGCCATAAGACATTGCAGAGGCCGGGCGCGGTGGCTCAAGCCTGTAATCCCAGCACTTTGGGAGGCCGAGACGGGCGGATCAGGAGGTCAGGAGATTGAGACCATCCTGGCTGACACCGTGAAACCCCGTCTCTACTAAAAAATACAAAAAAACTAGCCGGGCGAGGTGGCGGGTGCCTGTAGTCCCAGCTACTCGGGAGGCTGAAGCAGGAGAATGGCGTGAACCCGGGAGGCGGAGCTTGCAGTGAGCCAAGATCACGCCACTGCACTCTAGCCTGGGCGGCAGAGCGAGACTCCATCTCAAAAAAAAAAAAAAAAAAGACATTGCAGAGCCTGCCAAAGCTTGCAGCCAACTACCTGGAAAGGGCTGCCAGCTCCCTCAACCTAGACCACCAAGACCACCCCTTGCCCCAAAGTTACTCCCGAAGTTACACCTGCATGGTTCTGTCCCTCAGGGGTGCCAGTGCCCTGCAGTGCCTGGACGACTCCGCCAACATGAGTTATCCGCGCAGGTCTCATTGCAAGAACTTCACTACTGTGCTGCCGCGAGGGCCGCGTACAAAGCTGCCTGAACTCCCTTTGCTTGGCAATGGGCTGTTTGCCTTAGGTTGTCTGCCCAAGGTCTGGGAAGCAATCTGCTCAGGCTGGTGTGCCCCTGAGCCCATCTCCAAACCCCCAAGCTGGTGGTGACACCGACGCCAACCGTGAAATGGACCCATGCCCCTCAGGCTACAGTTGTGGAAAATAAATCGTCTGTGGCAAAATACTTCTTCTAAGACTTTGTTGGAGGGGCATGGTCATTTACATCAGGGTTATAAACTCAAGGGCCTCTGGGGCCAGGCAGGGAAAAGTGAAATGAGAGAATTAGGCTGGGCAGTAGCAGGCAGTGATAGAGACTGTGGCTGGGTGGAGAGGGACTGCCTAGTCTAAACCCACCTCTCGAATGGGTTGAGGACTTTATAAGAGAATCCAGGAGGGCCGGGCGCAGTGGCTCAAGCCTGTAATCCCAGCACTTTGGGAGGCCGAGTCGGGTGGATCATGAGGTCAGGAGATAGAGACCATCCTGGCTAACCCGGTGAAACCCGTCTCTACTAAAAAATACAAAAAAAACTAGCTGGGTGAGGTGGCGGGCGCCTGTAGTCCCAGCTACTCAGGAGGCTGAGGCAGGAGAATGGCGTAAACCTAGGAGGCAGAGCTTGCAGTGAGCTGAGATCCGGCCACTGCACTCCAGCCCGGGCGACAGAACGAGACTCTGTCTCAAAAAAAAAAAAAAAAAAAAAAAAGGCTGGGCGCGGTGGCTCAAGCCTGTAATCCCAGCACTTTGGGAGGCCGAGACGGGCGGATCGCGAGGTCAGAAGATCGAGACCATCCTGGCTAACACGGTGAAACCCCGTCTCTACTGAAAAATACAAAAAACTAGCCGGGCGAGGTGGCGGGCGCCTGTAGTCCCAGCTACTCGGGAGGCTGAGGCAGGAGAATGGCGTGAACCCGGGAGGCGGAGCTTGCAGTGAGCTGAGATCCAGTCACTGCACTCCAGCCTGGGCGGCAGAGCGAGACTCCGTCTCAAAAAAAAAAAAAAAAAAAAAAAAAAAAACAAGACAATCCAGGGAACTGATTTTTTTTTTCTTTTGAGACTGAGTCTTGCTCTGTTGCCCAGGCTGGAGTGCAGTGGCGCAATCTCGGTTCACTACAACCTCCGCCTTCTGGGTTCAAGTGATTCTCCTACCTCAGCCTCCTGAGTAGCTGGGATTACAGGGACACGCCACCATGCTCAGCTAATTTTTGTATTTTTGGTAGAGATAGAGTTTCACCATGTTGGTCAAGCTGGTCTTGAACTCCTGACCTCATGATCTGCCCACCTCAGCCTCCCAAAGTGCTGGGATTACAGGCATGAGCCACTGCGCCCGGCCTCAGGGACCTGATTTTTATATGTCAGTGACAAATTTAAAAATGTCATGATGCTCTGTGGGCTGAACAAAAATACTTGCAGGCTAAATGTGAAGCCCACAAGTCTCAGCTTGGAATCTCTGGTTTAGATCCTGAACGGATCACTGAGGAGGTTGCTGGCCTCCCTTAGCCTCGGTTGCCCCACATGAAGAAACGGACTGGCTGTCCATTCCCAACTGCTATGTGTATTCCTCTCTTTTCAGGATTGTTGATTTTAGCACAGTCCCATGTGAGCAGAAATGTAGAATTAATACTAATTAGAACAATAACAAGCACTCATAGAGTACTTATTATACAGCAGGAACTGTTCTAAGTACTTGATATATGTTTATTCTTTTAAAGGTGTGATTTTAATGATCAGGGCCTAGGTTAGACACAGAATAAAGCTTCCTGGTGGCTGGTGTGAGAGGCGTTGGAACAGGCCACAAGGGATAGTGGCAGGTAGTTGGATGGCCCTTTTTGGGAAATCTCTGCAGAGTGGTTCTCTCTGTGTTAAGGGAGGGCTGGAAGGGTCAAGATGAGCTGATCCCCTTTTCCCACTATGCTGAATTTCTTGCTGGGAATATCTGGGAAAATGTTCCCTGGGCCACCAAGAGCTCCAGCGGCGCTTCTTCAGAGACCCAACTGAGCCTCGTGCTGGAACATAGGGCATTCAGCAACCCGCCATCCTGCTGGCTAAGGGACCCTGGAGACGGGGATTCCAGCCTAGTCCCACCACTAGCCTGCCCTGAGATCATCCTGGATATATCACTTCTCACTCTAGCCCTCAGATTCCCCATCTGTAACAAGGGTGCAGTAGCTCTGATGATCTCTAAGGGCCCTTAGACTCTGATGTTTCTGAGTGTCTCCTCTTGGTCCCGGGCAAGGCCTAGAGACTCTCAGGCTGAGGATTGAGAGTACCTACACCCAAGAACTCAGGCCTTCTGTACCCTGAGCCATCTTCTCAGGCTACCCAGGGGCCATTTCAGGCCTCAGCGCCCATTTCTATATGGTGATAAACTTCAAGCTTCAGGTCTCTTATTGCTTGAGCTCTCCTCGTAACCCTGGCAATGTGAAGGCCAACAGCAGCTCAGACTTCAGAATGGGGCTGACCTTGAGGTATTGCAGAACCTGGAGGCCCACCAGGTGGCCAGTCAGACAAAGTGACAAACCTGAGTATCCCCACCATGAGGTCACCACAGTGGTCCCAGGGCAGGAGGAGGGAAAGGGCCAAACTCCTGGCCCACTGAATTCACCCTCCCTTCTATTCCATCTCTGGAGGACAAGGGCAATCCTCCCTGGGCCCACAGTGTAGCATGTGGCATACTCCTTTCTCTGTTGCACCCCTTCCCTTCTCAGGGAGAAGACTTTGGCCTTAGTCTGGTGGGTTCTCATTTTGCCAATGACCCATTCCCCAGGTGAACATTTGCAGGAAAACAGCTTGTTAGAATCCATTTGGCCCAGTTCAGGAGACAGTTCAAGGGTGTCCTGACTCCCAAAGCCTCTGTCTGGCCATCCAGAGCCATCTTTCCCATTCCAGGACTGTATTTTCCTGGTTCTCAGAGGTCTCAGAGCGGTCTGTCCGTGACTCTCCTGGAGATGCTCACCTCCAAAACGGTGCACTTTCTCCCAATGAGAGTGTAAGATCCTTGCCTAGGGTGCTGCTCTTAAGGTCTCCAGTATCTACTCCACTTCTGGATCGCGATAGGGACTTGAATATTAGATTAATGTTGATTGCAGGCCTTGCGCTCAATAGGTGCCCAGTAATAATAACTAGTATTTTCCTAAGGATGATTGCAGGGTCTCATGCAATGGATATTCAATAATTAACAATAGTAATGATGACAGCCAACATTAATTAAGCTCTTGGTTTTTTGTTTTTTGCTTTTTTCTTTTTTTCTTTTTCTTTTTCTTTTTTTTTTTTTTTGAGATGGAGTCTCACTGTCGCCCAGGCTGGAGTGCAGTGGCACAATCTCAGCTCACTGCAAGCTCCGCCTCCCGGGTTCACACCATTCTCCTGCCTCAGCCTCCTGAGTAGCTGGGACTACAGGCACCCGCCACCACGCCCGGCTAATTTTTTTGTATTTTTAGTAGAGATGGCGTTTCACCGTGTTAGCCAGGATGGTCTCCATCTCTTGACCTCATGATCCGCCCGCCTCGGCCTCCCAAAGTGCTGGGATTACAGGCGTGAGCCACCACACCTGGCCTGCTGTTTGCTTTTTTTTTTGAGATGGAGTCTCGCTCTGTTGCCCAGGCTGGAGTGCAGTGGCACAATCTTGGCTCACTGTAACCTCCACCTCCTGGGTTCAAGTGATTCTCCTGCCTCAGCCTCCTGAGCAGCTGGGATTACAGTCATGCACCACCACATCAGCTAATTTTTGTATTTTTAGTAGAGACGGGGTTTCACCATGTTGGCCAGGCTGGTCTCGAACTCCTGACCTCGTGATCCACCTGCCTCAGCCTCCCAAAGTGCTGGGATTACAGATGTGAGCGACCGCGCCCGGCCTGTTTTTTTGTTTGTTTGTTTGTTTGTTTTTCTGAAACGATGTCTCGCTCGGTCACCCAGGCTGGAGTACAGTGGCACAATCTTGGTTCATTTCAACCTCTGCTTCCCAGGGTCAAGTGATTCTCCTGCCTCAGCCTCCTGAGTAGCTGGGATTACAGGTGCCTGCTACCATGACTGGCTAATGTTTGTATTTTTTAGTAGAGATGGGATTTCACTGTGTTGGCCAGGCTGGTCTCGAACTCTTGACCTCAAGTGATCCACCTGCCTTGGCCTCCCGAAATGCTGGGATTACAGCATGAGCCACCGCCTCTGGCTGCACAGCAACTCTTTAAGGATGGTACCATTATCCTTATTTTACAGATGAGCAAACTGAGGCACAGAGTGGTCAGGTATAAATGATTACGATGAAGATGATTAAAGTGCACAGAACACAGTGGCTTTTCAGAAAATGTTTGGTATTAACATTACGGAGTACTATATGCATAATAGGTACACAATAATGTAATTCTTTTCAGGGGGACAACATCTTGCAAGCAGAAGGCGTTCTGCAAATGCACACAGTAGGTGCTCAATGAATGGTAGATGTCATTATAGAGCCTTGTACTGAGTAGGTGCTCAAATGAGGTTTTCTCATTCGTTGGGGATTGGATTGTATCCCAGAGAGACAGGATCTTGGCCCTTGGCCCAAACTGCTTCTCAGGATAGATACTCACTGTTCACAAATCCCTTCCACAAGTTATTCAGCCGGAGTCCAGGGAAAATAAGCCTGTTAGGGAAGGTCCTCTGCGCCGCATGGCCATGCAGAGGCCACAGGAAGCCTCCTGGGTCTACAGTTCAAGCCATGCATCTGCAGGGTCCACGTAAACAGGAAGCAGCATGCTGGCTGCAGACAATGCCACAGCCTGCTGTACTGTCCCCCTTGTATTCAAGAGTGGCCTTGGTGTCCCCGTGGCAGGGAGTGGCCAAGGAAACTCTTTCACACCTGCAGAAGTACGTCACCCATTGAGCACTCACACTGTGTGCCAGGCATGCTTCCGAGGCCTGAAACACAGGCTCTCGACCCTCCCCAGCCTGCCAGGCTAGGTTGCAGTGCCCCATTTTGCAGAGGGGGAAACTGAGGCTTAGTGAGAGGGGGTGACTGCCCAAGTGCCTGCAGTTGGTGGCAGAGCTGGGATTTCAACCCAGGGTTCTAACCCTCAACCAATGTCCTTTTCATCCAAAGTATAGCTTCTTTTTATTTATTTATTTATTTATTTTTATTACAATAGTTTTGGGGAAGAGGTGGTGTTTGCTTGGCTGGATAAGTTCTTTAGTGGCGATTTATGAGATTTTGGTGCACTCATCATCCGAGCAGTGTACACTGTACCCAGTGTGTAATCTTTTATCCCTCACCCCCCTCCCATCCTTCCCCCTACCAAGTCCCCAAAGTTCATTATATCATTCTTATGCCTTTGCATCCTCACAGCTTAGCTCCCACTTTTTTTTTTTCTTTCTGAGATGAAGTCTCACTCTTGTTGCCCAGGCTGGAGTGCAGTGGCATGATTTCGGCTCACTGCAACCTCTGCCTCCCGGGTTCAAGCGATTCTCCTGCCTCAGCCTCCCCAGTAGCTGGGATTACAGGCACCCGCCACCACGCTCAGCTAATTTTTGTATTTTTAGTAGATATGGGGTTTCACCATGTTGGCTAGGCTGGTCTTGAACTCCTGACCTCAGGCAATCCACGTGCCTCAGCCTCCCAAAGTGCTGGGATTACTGGGTATGAGCCACCATACCCAGCCAGCTCCCACTTGTGAGTGAAAACACATGATGTTTGATTTTTCCATTCCTGAGTTACTTCACTTAGAATAATGGTCTCCAACTCCATCCAAGTTGCTGCGAATGCCATTATTCCATTCCTTTTCATGACTGAGTAGTATTTCATGGTCAAAGTGCAGTTTCTTTTCTTTTTTCTTTTTCTTTTTTTTTTTTGAGATAGAATCTTGCTCTGTTGCCCAGGCTGAAGGACAGTGGCGTGATCTTGGCTCACTGCAACCTCTGCCTCCCAGGTTCAAGCGATTCTCCTGCCTCAGCCTCCCAAGTAGCTATAATTACAGGCATCCACCACCATGCCTGGCTAATTTTTGTATTTTTTAGTAGAGATGGGATTTCGCCATGTTGACCAGGCTGGTCTTGAACTGCTGACCTCACATGATCCACTCGCCTTGGCCTCCCAAAGTTCTGGGATTACAGGTGTGAGCCACTGCGCCTGGCCCAATTTCTTTCTTAGTATATATTAAACAAATTCAAAGAGAAAGAGGAGTAAATCTTGGTCTCCTAAATATGTACTAAATTAGAAAAAGCAAGGACGGTATTTAACAGGGGTTTGGGCTGTCCCACAATACCAATGTTCTGAACAGGGCAGAGTAAACCTGGAACACGCTCTTTCCAGTAAATAGGAAACAAAGGGAGAAATTTCCTCGAAGGTCATCTATGGTATCAGTTGCCCAATCCAATGGTCTCTGCATCATTTGGTATCATTGGGTATAACTGCATGACAATAAATTTTTTTGTATATTTAAAAAAATCTGGCCGGGTGCGGTGGCTCAAGCCTGTAATCCCAGCACTTTGGGAGGCCGAGGCGGACGGATCACAAGGTCAGGAGATTGAGACCACAGTGAAACCCCGTCTCTACTAAAAATACAAAAAATTAGCCAGGCGCGGTGGCGGGTGCCTGTAGTCCCAGCTACTCAGGAGGCTGAGGCAGGAGAATGGCGGGAACCCGGGAGGCGGAGCTTGCAGTGAGCCGAGATCGCGCCACTGCACTCCAGCCTGGGCAACAGCGTGAGACTCCGTCTCAAAAAAAAAAAAAAAAAAAAAAAAAAAAAAAAAAAAAAAAAATTCTGGTGTGGTCCTTTTCAAACAGACAATTTGATGTCACTTCTGTGATTCTAGAAAATAAAAGCAGCTTTTTGGCTGGGCGTGGTGGCTCGAGCCTGTAATCCCAGCACTTTTGGAGGCCGAGGCGGGAGGATTGCTTGAGCTCAGGAATTCAGAACCAGTCTGGGTGACATGGCGAAATCCTGTCTCTACTGAAAATACAAAAATTAGCCGGGCATGGTGGTGTGCACCTTTCATCCCAGCTACTTGGGAGGCTGAGGTGGGAGGATTGCCTGAGCCTGGGAGGTAGAGGCTGCAGTGAGCTGAGATTATGCCACTGCACTCCAGCCTGGGAGACAGAGGGAGACCCTGTCTCACAAAAAAAAAGAAAAGAGAAATTGAAAAGAAATGCAGCTTTTTTATTACCAAGTTGTGTGTGCCAGAGAGAGACGCTCATCTTATTCCTCATTCTCACTCCACCCCAAATCTTTCCTCATGGGCATAACTTTCCTAAGCCTCAGCCCTCCCCATCCCTCACCCCATTCCTGGACCCTCCTTGATCCCTTACTGCCTCTTCTGTCTTCACAGGACTGGTCCTGCTTGCTCTACCTAAGAAACATAAAAAGGAGGCCTGAGTGGCAACCTACTCGCACCTCAAAATGCACCCGCACTCCCCCTGTCAGCTGAAATCTGTGGGAGCAGCAAAGAGCCTCGGCCGTGTGCTGTCCCTGAGCGGGTACCACCATTTTTGGCAAACTCTTTAACAGCCTCCCAGGCCCCTCCCAACAGGGCAGGAATTTCTGGTGAACAATTGAACAAAGCCGGGAACTGGGAGAGAGAAGGCACAGGACATTCCAAAAGGATTTCTCTCAAGCTCCAAAAGACAACATGCGGGAATACTGCAGAAAGCTCACGGCCGAGCAAAGAAAATCATGAAAGGGACGGAAAATCCGTCTAGGAGGAAGGGCAGTGCAGGCTGCAGGAAGGAACAAGGGACTGGGGGTGGCCAGGAGGCCTGGGTGGGAGGCCTCTCTCTGCCACTTGTATCCCTGCGGAGGCCATTCCACCTCCCTAGCCTTGGATTTGTGGTCCTTAAAAACTGAGGGAGCTGCAAAGTGAACACACGGATCCACACACAGCCATTCATAGCAATGCCCTTGTGAATGACAAAGACCTGGAAACAGCTCAAATAGCCAACATTTCCATCAGTCACATAATGAATGGTAGTGTGTTGATGAGACACGATACCAAATGATTATCAGAAATACTGTGTGCAAAGGCGATGTCTTTGTTTGTTTGTTTGTCTTGAGACAGAGTTTCACTCTTGTTGCCCAAGCTGGAGTGCAGTGGTGTGATCTCAGCTCACTGCAACCTCTGTCTCCCTAGTTCAAGCAATTTTCTTTTCTCAGCCTCCCAAGCAACTGGGATTACAGGCGCATGCCACCACACCCAGTTAATTTTTTTGTATTTTTAATAGAAATGGGGTTTCACCATGTTAGCCAGGCTGGTCTCAAACACCTGACCTCAGGTGATCTGCCCACCTTGGACTCCTAAAGTGCTGGAACTACAGGCGTGAGCCACCGCGCCCGACAGCAAAGGCAATGTCAATGCTATTCAAAGTAGCTGGCCCAGGAATTGTTCATGGGCATCATCCGTCACAAAGAGCTTGCACCAGAATATAAATCTATGTGCTGCTTCCAATATGCGGGCAAGAATGGTCAGGAAAAAAAAAAGTGTCAACTGAGCTAAACTGTCACTAAGCTGTGCGTATTGAAACAGTTGATATACACCTGGAGCAAACTCCTTATCTCGTCTCAGACTGGTAATAAACAGTTTGGGGACTGGCACCACAGACTCATTTTTAAGTAGCTCTGTTCCTTCCTGACACATAGAACGTGTTTATCTAAAAAATATTCAGTGAGTAAGGCCGTGCACGGTGGCTCACGCCTGTAATCCCAGCACTTTGGGAGGCCGAGGCAGGTGGATCACGAGGTCAGGAGATCGAGACCATCTTGGCTAACACGGTGAAACCCTGTCTCTACTAAAAATACAAAAAAGTTAGCCGGGCGTGGTGGCGGGTGCCTGTAGTCCCAGCTACTTGGGAGGCTGAGGCAGGAGAATGACGAATGGCATGAACCCGGGAGGTGGAGCTTGCAGTGAGCCAAGATCGCGCCACTGGACTCCAGCGTGGGCGACAGAGTGAGACTCCATCTCAAAAAAAAAAAAGTTTAGTGGGAAAAGCAAGACATGAAATCGTACATATGCATCGAAACATACACAATGAGATCAAATGCATAATGTCTACACTGACGAGGGAAGGGAAAGGAGCATTTATGGAGCTCTAACCATGAGCCCTGCACAGAAGTCTTCTATAGCTGAAGCAGGGGCTAGCAGGCAGGAATGTGAGGGCGTGTACGGAGCCGTAAGAATTCCAGCCTGGCTGGATGGGAGGGGAGGAGTGGGAGTGAAGAGCCATGAGTGCAAATTCAAATTATAAAGACCATCTATGGTCAGCTCAGGAGCCAGGCTCTGGGGCAGCATTTGCAAAGTGTTAAGAGAAACCCCAGCTCTCTAAGATTTTAAAAGGATTTTCCATAAAATCTACTGGGTTGCGTTCTCAAAGAGGTTGAGGAAGGCTGGATTACATACAGTTGCACAGGCGACTTCGCTGGAGGCCTGTTCAGAAACCTTTCTGCTTTGGTGTCCCTTGAGATGGTCAAAGTGTGGGAGAGAGTGCAGGGTACCCAAACTTCTTTGACCAAAGAACCTCTTTTTCAAAGAGCATCTCAGATGGCAGGTGACCCATGAGGTACAGTGTGGGGACCCTGCCTTGGGCCTGGGACCCCAGTCCAAGAAAGTGATGGATAATGATGAAGGGTAGTGGGGAAACAGCAAGTTGGGGCAGGGGGTCAAATCCAAAGGCACTTTCAGAAGATTCACGCTTCTGCCTGAGCTGGGAGAAGCGCAATTCTGCCTGGCCAGAGTTGAGAACAGCCCTCGGGGAGGCAGAATGGGTGTGGTTGAGAACAGGAGTTCTAGAATCAGACCGACATGGACAGGAATCCCGGTTCTACCTCTTACTGACTGCATGACCTGGGCAAGCTGCTTCGTCTCCTGGGCCTCAGTTTTCCCGGCTGGAAAGGATGGGGGATAATACAATATACTGCCTTGCCTGCTTACTCCCCAGGGTTTATCTTTGTTCCAAGCACAAACCAAAACAGGGACATTTACACTGTGTGCCATGTTTGAACCAACTTACTCGTTCTTTCATTTAAGTAACAATTATCCAAATGCCAACTCTGTGCCACACACTGTGCTCTTCACAGGGGATATAATCGGGGCCAAGACAGAAACAAGACCTTCATGCCCTCTGCCTTCATTATGCCTCATAATATTAAATGATCTTCCAAATAATTACAATGGTCAAAAATGCTACAAGAAAAGCATGGCGGGGGGACTGTGGGAAAGTGTGGTGGGGAACGCGACCTAGCTTGGGAGGTCAGAGAAGGTCTCTATAGTAATGTGATGTTTGGACTCAATCTTAAGGGAGAGTACAGTGAAAGGGGGATGGGTGTTAACTGGGAAAAGCACTTAGGAGAAGGAACAGCATCTGCAAAGACTATGGTGGGGAAAGGATGTAGCTGGATTGATGGTCAGGACTAGATCATGCCAGGCCTTGTGGGGTCCCTGCCCTCTCCATGGGAACTTTTGCTGCCTGCTTAGACCCATGTCCTGCCTCCTCTTCCTCCTCTTCTTCAACACTATGTTATTCTTTCCTCTCCTCCATCTCAACTCTCTTTCACACCAATTTCTGACTCTCCATTTTCACCCAAGGACATATTGTTACTCTGTTAGCATTTGTTTTCCCAGCCGGGCATGGAAACTCTTGTGGGTGGTGTTTAGTTTCATTATTGAATGAATGTAGGGACACAGTTAGCCTTACAGTGCCTTCATTCATATTAACAAAAAGTACCTATTCTGGGCCGGGTGCAGTGGCTCATGCCTGTAATCCCAGCACTTTGGGAGGCCGATACGGGTGGAATACTTGAAGTCAGGAGTTCGAGACCAGCCTGGCTAACATGGTGAAACCCCATCTCTACTAAAAATACAACAATTAGCCAGGTGTGGTGGCATGTGCCTGTAATCCCAGCTACTTGGGAGGCTAAGGCAGGAGAATTGCTTGAACCCATGAGGCAGAGGTTGCAGTGAGTTGAGATCGTGTCACTGTACTCCAACCTGGGTGACAGAGCGAGACTCTGTCTCAAAAAAAAAAAAAAAAAAAGTACCCATTCTGGGCAGATGTAGCCCCACAACAGGGCCCATTACAGTTCCTATTTGCCCACTTGGCCGCATACCCTTGTTCAGTGAACAACCTGCCCAGCTGTCCACTGCAGCCCTGAATGAATGAATGAATGAATGGACAAAGGAATGTGATTAAGATGAGTGATAAGCTCTCAGGCAGAGAAAAGATTTGGAATGGGAGTGGAAGCCAGGAGAAGATGAGTCTTATTGAATTTGGAGGAGTGGACAGGTAAGCCACAGACTCCAGCTGCTGGTTCCAGAACCCCCAACACCTATTCTCAGAAGTCAGGCTGTTTGACTGTTTCTGCCTATCCAAGTTCTTACAGTCTCTCCCTGCCCAGGGAACCTCGTATGAGACTTGAGTTGTTTCCTCGAGTGTGATCAGCACCCTGAACTCTGTATACGCACAGAGAGATTATGGGCGCCTCCAAGGTTTTGCCAAGCACAGAAGGCCTTGCGCCTGCTCCTCTTCTTAGCCATATGAGGAGATAGCCAGGCTCTAGACAAAGCAACTTGAGAGCATTTGCTAAACATATCGAGGACTGCAAACGAAAACAGACCCAGCCAAATCCCTTAGTGGGAAGGAGAGGACGCAGAATAAATAGGTGGATGACCAATCCTCCGCTGCCGGAGCCGCCCTGGAAGACTTTCTCAACATGCCGTATTTCCCTGCTTTCTGCCTGTCAGCCCAGCTCCTTCCAGTCCCCAGTCGGCCTTACCATCTCTTTCCTCAACCCCTTTGAGGAAGCAAGACTTATAGCTCTGGGTTAGTCTTGACCAAACGTCTACAAAGGGTTGCTTGTTTGCCTTTTTTTTCCCCCTTTGCTCATGAGCAAATCATCCAAGAAGCCAAAGCTCTGATACTTAAAGGGCCCGAGGTAGGGAACAGACACTGAGGCAGCTCATGAAATGCGATTTGTCACGGATGCTGACAAATCCACGGACAGGCAAGGCCTTGGAAAAATCCTGCCACTAGGGCTGGCCACCTGCCAGCTCTGAAGTCAGTGGAGTTTTGAAGCCTTTCTCATCAGACAGGGAGTTTCCAAGCACAAACCTGGTGTGCTCTCCCCTCAAACGGGAGGTCCCTGGGGTAGCTGTGGAGGCTGCTCCTCTATCAGACCTGAGCTCCCCAAGGGCCGAGTCATGTCTCTCTCTTTAGACTGGGAACACACCAGAAATAGTAATAAAAGAGAAATGGCTACCACTTATTTCATGTTTACCATGTGTCTGAAATGGCTGTGTTTTTTAAAAGAAATATATTAATCCATCTTAATTCTCATAACAACAGTAAGAGAGAAGTCTTAACGTTATTCTCATTTTCTACACGCAGGGACTGAGACATGGAAGTTGAATAATGTGCTCAAGATTGCACGGCTAGGTGGTGTGGAGGCAGGATTCTCTATCAGACTGAGGACGATACCGGGACAGGGACAGTTCTTCCCCACACCTCTATCAGATTAAGAGTTTGCTGAGGGCCAAGATTGGGCGTCCCTCCTCTGTCCGCCCCTATCTCCCTGTGTGGATCAGAGATAGACCTTATTCAGTGCTGTGCCTGGAGCCTGGGTTGGGACCAGCGAGTTGGCCTGACTACTCTGGATGTGGTTTCTGTTCTTTACAACTCTGAGCTGGTCCCGCAGAAATATGCCCCACAGGGCACAGAAGAACTCAATCTTTTGGAGATAGGGTAGTTATCTGGGATGGCGGTCAGGATGCCAGTGTTTTTTCAAACCTCCAGATGCCTGGATGAGAGGCTCCAATGTGCCTGGGAGCCTGCGGACCCCTATCACAGGGAACATAGCTTCCGGAGCCAGGCCTGGTGCTGCCCAGTGAGCTGGGCATTTCCTTCTGTCCACAGATCACCTCACTCCTGGCTACAAACCCAGCCATGACTTTCTGGAACCTAGCAACTCTCGCAGGAAACAATGGAAACTTCAGTTTTATTCTCCTCCTCTATCATTACTCAAAAGGTTTTCCTCAGAGCTACACACACATAGTTTTCCTCTCCACCCATCAGCCTGGGGCTGCCCTGGAAATTTCAGGCAAAAGAGGGGAGCTGAGAGTAGGCAATGGAGAGGCCCGGGGACTTGGTGCTGTTTGCTGCCTGCCGCTGGGTCGGAGACAGATCACAGGGCTGTGATTTTACCATCTACCAGAGTATCTGTGATGGGGCTTTGGCAGGGTCTGTCTGTGTCTGGGCCTGGGTGTGTGAGTTGGTGTGGTTCTGGCTCTGGGGCTGTGATTTATGTAACTCAAAGTTGGTGTGTGAGTGATTTACATGGAAAATGGTGCAGGTGGGGCGGGCAGCTCAGTTCAGTACCCAGTGCCCACTATGAGGCACTGTGATTAGTGGGTGAGAACAGGTAAAAAATTCAGGCTGAGGCTGGGTGCGGCGGCTCACGCCTGTAATCCTAGCACTTTGGGAGGCCAAGGCGGGCAGATTATGAGCTCAGGAATTCGAGACCAGACTGGCCACATGGTGAAACCCCCCATCTCTACTAAAAATAAAAAAATTAGCGAGGCCTGGTGGCGCACCTGTAATCCCAGCTATTCAGGAGGCTGAGGCGGAGAATCGCTTGAACCCGGAGGCGGAGGTTGCAGTGAGCCAAGATCATACCACCGCACTCCAGCCTGGGGATAAAGCAAGATTCCTTCTCAAACAAACAAACAAACAAACAAAAACAGGCTGGTTAGCGTTCAGGCCATGACGTGGGCCTGTGTGTGAAATGTGCGTGCCTGTGAGGAATCTGTGTGAAAAGGCGTTCTCCCGCTCAGTGACTTGTTGGGATGTATGCGTGAGTCTGTGTGGCATGAGAACAAGCCTATGAGGGGCTCAGTGTAGTGTGAGGGCTGTCCCCTGTGTCCCTGGTGGAGGTGAGAGTCTGGAAGCGAGTTAAGTGTGCGTGTGAGCCGGTGAGGATTGTTCGTACTTGAGAGTTGGGTCCAGAGTGTGAAAGTGTTCCCGGGTAGCGCACGAGTGTGTTCGTGCAGTAAAGTTATGATATGAAGGTGTTCTTAGGTGTGGAAGCTGGCGTGCACGTGTGGCACGGAGTGGCAGCTGCGTGCGTATGAGCGTGGGAAGTAGATCCCGGGGTCCTCAAAAGCTGCGCGAGTGGAGTCGGCCGTGCCGGGCGTGCAGGGGCGTGGAAGTCGGCGGGGCGCGCGGGGAAGCGGGGGAGCCGGGGATCGGGGAGGAGAGAGCGACTGGCCCGGCGGCCCCATACCATGCCCGGGTCCCAGGCCCCCGGTCCCCCGCCCCGTCCCATCCCACACTCCAGGCCGGGTTTGGCGGGGAGCCGGGCCGGGCAGCGGCTCGCGCGGAGGGGGCTGGGGGCCCAGACAAAGGCCCAGTGGGCTGCGCGGCCGGCTGGGGCGAGCAGAGCCCGCGGCCCGGGGGCGGTCCGGGGGTGGGGCCTGGCGCTCCGGGGAGGGGCGGTCCGGGGGCGGGGCCGGCGCCGCGGGGGCGGGGCGGGGCGGGCGGGGAGGAAAGAGGGCGGTGGAGAGCGGGCCGCGCTGTCCAGAGCTGGCCGGCGAGCGGGCGGCGCAGAGCGAGCGAGAGAGCGGCGCGGGCCGGGCCATGGGGCGGCGGGCGACGGGCGCGCTGCTGCTGGCGCTGCTGCTGCACGGGCGGCTGCTCGCGGTGAGTGTGCGGGGCTGAGGGGCGGGGAGCGGGAGGCGGTCGGGCTGGGGCCGTCCGGGTCCCGCTCGCTGCGCCCGCCAACTTGGCTGGGGCGCCCAAGGCTGCGCGGCGGGGATTCTGGCCCGGGACGGCGGCGCCCGCCGGGGACCCTGGGCCGGCGCCGCCTTGCGGCATGGGGCTAATCCAGGGGGACCACCAGTCGGGACCCTGCGTGGGGCCGGGGGCGGGATTGGCCCGCGTGGGAGCCCGTGGGTCTCTCGGCCACGTTGCCGAGTGTCGGAGTCTCGCTGGGCATGGTCCGGCCTACCATTCCTGGGGACCAGGAGGGGAAACTTTGAGCAGGGTGGGAACTTGGCAGGACGAGGGAACCCTTCTGCGCCAGCTTGGCAGAAGGGCCACTCAGTGGTGATGGGGACCCTATGAGTCTCGCTGAAACTTTACCACGCCGTCTATCACCTGGGGGAGCTTGGAGCCAGGTAGGCACAAGCAAAACTTTTGGGACAGAGCTGAAGCTTGTGTGGAACACCCACGGGCCTTGGAGTCATACAGCCCAAGAGTTGAATCAATCCCTGCCTTTCACTGAGTAACTGTGACCTGGGGCAAGCTAGTTAACCTCTCTGAGGCCAGCCCCACGTGGGTCAAGGGAACTCAAAATACACGGTCTCAAAATACATAGCTGCAGGGCGCTGCTGGACCGGGTGGAATGAGCTGCAAAGTGTGTGGGGAAGGGATGCAGTGCACCCTTAGGGGACCCGAGTTCCCCAGCTTTCCTCTTCGCAGGTCTCCTAGAGGCAGGGAGAGGCCTGCCCTTGCAGTCTAGTCCCCTACTCTGAGCTTAGGTGGAGGAAAAGGGAATTCTAGGTTCAGGAATCCTGAGGCTTAGAAGGCACTTGGCCAGTAGAGGCCCTGAGGACCTGAGTGAACTTGAGGAGGACTGGGCGGGGTCAATGGGCAGAGAGCTAGTGGCAGATGTGGGTGGGGGCACATCTGGGGAGCCGAGCCTACCGTGGGGAGCCACAGAGCCAACCCCACTCTGTTTGAGGTGCTCCTAGGCAGTCCGCATACCTGCCCCCCTGTTCTCTGAGCCAAGACAGGGACTTTTCTAACCAGGCTGGTGTTTACCCAGGGACTGCCTGCCTGGCCTCACCTTGCTGGCTTGGTCGCACCTCTGCCCTCCTGAGTCACTCGTCATCCACCCACCCAGACCTGGCTCCTCACTGCTCTTGCCCCACCCACCCAGCACTTCTCCTCCCCCACCCCCACTCTGGGCAGCCTCCTCTGTTGTCCTCCTGTTTCAGCCTCTCACCCCGAAATATTCAGCAGGGCCATCCAGTAGCTCCCTAGTCTTGACCTGAACTTGCACTCCCAGCCCTGACTTTTACTTTTCCCAAGGCACCAACTTAGCACGTGGGATGTTTTCCGAGGCCCAACGGTCTTTCCTGACCTTCCCCCAGCTCTGCCCCCTGATGAGGGGCTCCTCCGTGCCTCCGTGCCCAGGCGCGGTAGGATGGCGATGGGTGGAGTTGTTTGCTGTGTGCATGAGGAATTTCCACAGACATTCCTGGACCGCGGCAGATCATCTCATTCACTTGTTCATTCAACAGATAATCACTGAGCGACATTCCATGGCAGTCACCGGGAGTACAGGGGTTCGTTCTTTGGGCAGATATTTGCCATGCACCTACTGTGTGCCAGTGAACCAATGAACCTGGTGCGATGCTAGGGGCTGGGGTGGTGTGGACCAGCAAGGACAGGCCCTGTCTGTGCCTTCCCAAAACTCACAGGCTGGTGGACTGTAATTTAGACAAATAAACAGGCAGCTCCAATCCTGTGGGATTAGAGAGCCTTCTCAGCAACACATGGACGGTCGCTGTCCCACCCCAGGCTGCTGGTGGTGGGCTGGAAAGAGCTTGGCCCCTGAAGTCTCTTTATAAAATTCTTTTCAAAAAGTTTCTCAGGCCGGGTGCGGTGGCTCATGCCTGTAATCCCAGCACTTTGGGAGGCCAGGGCGGGCAGATCACGAGGTCAGGAGTTCGAGACCAGCCTGGCCAACATAGTGAAACCCCTTCTCTACTAAAAATACAAAAATTAGCCAGGTGTGGTGGCATACGCCTGTAGTCCCAGCTACTCGGGAGGCTGAGGTAGGAGAATCACTTGAACCCGGGAGGCGGAGGTTACAGTTAGCGAGACCACACCATTGCACTCCAGCCTAGGTGACAGAGTGAGACTCCATCTCAAAACAATAAAAAGTTTTTTGGGGGCTGGGTGTGGTGGCACACGCCTGTAATCCCAGCACTTTGGGAGGCCGAGGCAGGCAGATCATGAGGTCAGGAGTTCGAGACTAGCTTGGCCAGCACAGTGAAACCCTGTCTCTACTAAAAATACAAAAAATTAGCCAGGCATGGTGGCACGTGCCTATAGTCCCAAGTACTCAGGAGGCTGAGGCTGCAGAATTGCTTGAACCCGGTGGGCGGAGGTTGCGGTGAGCTGAGATCGTGCAACTGCACTCCAGTCTGGGTGACAGAGCAAGACTCCATCTCAAAAAAAAAAAAAAAAGAGGGCGTCACACTTTGTTGCCCAGGCTGGTCTCAAACTCCTGGCCTCAAGTGGTCCTCTCGCCTGATAGGCATGAACCACCATGCCTTGCCTTCCCCTGAAGTCTTATAGACCCAAGGTTGAGTCTCAGGGCTGCCGTTTCTGGCTGTGTGATCTGGGGCAAATTCCTCTCTCAGCCTTAAAGTTTCCACGTCTGTACAGTGGGGTTGAGGAGTTTGTTGCAAGTCAAAAATGAGATCAGTTCCTAGCCGAGAGTCCCAGCACGCCTTGGACCCTCCTTGCCTGCTGCCCTTCAGTTCAGTCCGGAGCCAGTGGCAGATGGGGAAGGGTTGGGCACAGGAGCAGGGTGAGATGGGCCTTAGGGAGCTCAAGACCTCCCTGGGACGGGGGACAGGACCGTAGGAAGCTGGTCTGTGATTAAGTGTGGGTGTAATTTCAGCTGTTGGGAGGTGAGGAGGCTTGCTGGAGGAGGGGGCTGGGCCTGGGTGACTCGGCAGGCCTTGGCCTGCTGACCCCTTTGGGGCGGCCCTGCAGGGGACAGGCGTCTTGAGGGAGCCGGTGGTGATTAAGGTGTTTTCCAGGGCCGAGGAGGGAAGTCGCTGAGATACCTGTTTCCTGCCTCAGCTGGATTTCCTCGCTGGGGAGGCTGCCAGCTGAACTGGAGGAGCCTCCCCTTCCTGGCGGTCCCTCAGCCCTCCCCTCCACGCAGCCAGCTGCTCTGTCCTCTGACACTAGCCTACTCCATACCTGCAGCCAGGACAGGATGGGGTTTTGAGTGTGTCCTGGACTTTCCTGGAGGGAAGGAGGGCAGGTTGCGGGTCTGTCTGCGGGGTGGAGGCTGGAAGGGGCGGAGGTGGACCACCCCCCATCCCTTAGGCCCAGTTCCCCGTGTCTGGGGAGTTGTGGCCCCTGCCTGGCTTGGCCCAGGCCTGTTCTCAGGCTGAGTGCAGACAAGTTGGGATCTGTGGGTCTGAGGCCTTGCCCGGGAGACGGTGGAAAGAAGGTGGCAGGAGGTGACTGGGTTCAGGGCCTGGAAGACGTGTGAGCAAAATAGAGAGGAAGGAGCTCTTGGGGTGCCAGGCTGGATGATGACAAAGTAATACGGGTACTTCATACTTACCCAGCACCCACTGTCTGCTCTGAATTTCTCAGCGAATCCTCCCATTCACCTGTGTTTCCTGCTCACCACCTCCCTGCGGTGCTCAGAATTAGGTCCCAGCCCCTGACTTAATATAGCCTACGAGGCCCTGCAGGACCCGGCCTCCTGCCACCTGCCCCTCTCAAACTCCTCCAGCTACACCGGTCTTTTCTTTTTTATTTTCTATTGTTTGTTTGTTTGTTTTTTTTTGAGACAGGGTCTCACACCGTCACCCAGGCTGGAGTGCAGTGGCACAGTCACAGCTCACTGCCGCCTCAACCTCCCGAGCTCAGGTGATCCTCCCACCTCAGCCCCCTGAGTAGCTGGGACTACAGACACCCTCCTCTACGCCTGGCTAATTTTTGTATTTTTTATAGAGACAGAGTTTTGCCATGTTCCCCCAGGCAGGTCTCAAACTCCTGGGCTCTAATGATCCACCCCCCTCGGCCTCCCAAAGTGTTAGGATTATAGGCGTGAGCCACTGCACCCAGCCTTTTCTTTTCCGATGAATATACAAATTTAAAACAAATAGAGATGGGGTCTCATTATATTGCCCAGGCTGGTCCCGAACTCTTTAACTCAAGCTATCCTCCCACCTCGGCCTTCCGAAGTGCTAGGATTACAGGCATGGGCCACCTCGCCTGACCGTTCTTGTTTCTTGAGCATGTGAAACACACTCCCACCTTAGGGTCTCTGCGTCTGCTGTTCCTTCTGCCTGGAACACTTGTCCCTGTAATATCCACATGACCCGCTCCCTCTCCTTCTTCAGGTCCTTACCACTCTGCCCATAATGGCTGTCTCCTTAAACTGCTTTATTTTTGTTCTCACAATCATCTGACCTGTATTTGTCTGTATTTGTTTATGTGTTTGTCTGCCTCCTCCTGCTCAGTTTAAGTTCCACGAGAACAGGATCTCATCTGTTTTTGTCCTCTGCTGTGTCTTTAGCACCTGGCAGGTAGTAAATGCTTAGTGAATATATTTGTTGAATGTTTTAAGCTATAGCTACTAACCTGATCCCCATTCTCTAAGCAGAGGACATTGAGGCACTGAGAGGTTACGTAACTTGCCCAGTGGCTTACATATCCACACACTCAGAGATGCTATGAGCCAAGTTTTGAATCCAGACGAAGCTCTCCTAATCACTCCACCTACTGCCCCATGTGCGTGTAATGGGCAGTCAGTAGATATTGCTACAACTTGTCACTGATGTTGATTAAGAACTCTGGTCTCAAGTAGTAAAGGGGCTACCTCAGGCAAGGAATATCAGGATTGGCTTGGGAACAGAAGCTCTTTAGTGTGGGTGTGCCTCAGTGTCCATGGGGTCTCCTGGGGATGCCTGTGCCTGGGCTGGGGAAGCCTAGGAACTAAACTCTAGGGTGGTCATTTTTAGGTTTGTTAATTCATTAGTGTCCTCTTCAGATAGTCCCCGGGACTCTACAGGGAGTGGAATTTATCCAGGGGCTTTTAGGCCTGAGTGGGCCAGGCTGGCCCTGCCTAGTGTGGGAGGTCAGGGGCCCCTGCCCCTGCCATGCTGCTGGTGGGGGAAGGGGAAGAGCACCCTCCTGGTTGTCCTGCATGGAGCCTGCACTGTTTTTTTCTGGCTGTTCCCTGGGGGCTCAAGGTTTAGCATGAGTCTGCACAGCTTCAAGGGCTGCCTGGCCTTGGGGTGAGAGGCTCAGGAGGGAGGGCAGGAGGGCCTGCCCAGGCTATGGAAAGATCTGGAGCAATGATTCAGAGGCCACTTGGAGGCCAGACGTGTGGGATCTGCACCCTCAGACCACTTGGGGTATATGGGAAGGGTTCCCAGCCCTGGCCTGTTGCCCCCCTCCCCTCCACCCAATCCAGTCCCAGCTGCAAGGGGTCAGGCTGGAGGAGGAAGTGAATATGACTCGGTTCCCCGGCAGCTTCCCAAGGATCTGCTGGGCCCACCTCTCCCCGTCCCAGGGCCTACCCTGGCCTTTCCCTCCTCTCGCTCCTGCTCCTGCCAAGAAGAGGGAGGCTGCACCGAGGGTCCCGGCCCTGCTGGAATGTTGCCTCGGCCTGGGCCTTGGCCTCTTTGGCCCTGCCACCCCCTCCTGCTCCCAGGGCCAGCTGCCCCAGCGCCCAGAGCTGGCTGACTGAAACCCAGAAGTATGTGTGGAACTCACTTCGCGGGGAGCCGCCGGCCTCACTGCCCAGCCCGGTGGCGTCAGGGCTGTGTCAATAGCAGCCTTGAGAGGGGTGTGGCTCGTGGCTGCTGGGGGTGGCTGGGTTGGGGGTGCTGTCATGAAAGCCCTGAGAACAAGGTGGCTCTTTGAGGCCTGGGATTGTGGGGCCTTTGAGTCTCGCTGCCCCCAGAACCACCCTCCCTTCCCTTCCATGATGCTCATCTGTGCCAGGCCTGCAGGGACCTCAGAGCATCCCTGGGGGCATCTGTGGCATCCTGAGATAGCCTTAGGACCAGCTCCTAGCTCCTGACCAGAGCCCATTCCCTGAGCCATGGAGGAGGGTGTTCTGTTGCTCTGGGTTTTAGGGGGAGTATCTGGTGCACAAAGCCTTACAGAGTGTATTGAATGAATGAATGAACAAATGATGTATGTGATTAAGCATTTGTTAAAATTCATTTCACAGGCCGGGCGCGGTGGCTCACGCCTGTAATCCCAGCACTTTGGGAGGCCAAGGCGGGTGGATCACGAGGTCAGGAATCGAGACCATCCTGGCTAACACGGTGAAACCCTGTCTCTACTAAAAATACAAAAAATTAGCCGGGCGTGGTGGTGGGCGCCTGTACTCCCAGCTACTCGGGAGGCTGAGGCAGGAGAATGGCATGAACCCAGGAGGTGGAGCTTGCAATGAGCCGGGATTGCACCACTGCACTCCAGCCTGGGCGACAGAGCAAGGCTCTGTCTCAAAAAAAAAAAAAAAAAAAAATCATTTCACAAATATTTGTGGGGCATCTTCTATGTTAATTTATTTGTGTCTGACTGTGTTCTAGATCGTTTTTTGTTTTTTTGTTTTTGAATGGTGTCTCACTCTGTTGCCCAGGCTGGAGTGCAGTGGTATGATCTCGCCTCACTGCAACCTCCGCCCCCCAGGTTCAAGAGATTCTCCTGCCTGAGCCTCCTAGGTAGCTGGGATTATAGGCGCACACCACCATGTCCAGCTAATTTTTGTATTTTTAGTAGAAATGGGGTTTCACCATGTTGGCCAGGCTGGTCTTGAACTCCTGACCTCAAGTGATCCGGCCACCTTGGCCTCCCAAAGTGCTGGGATTACAGGCATGAGCCACCGCACCCGGCCTGTTCTAGATCTTGAGGTTACCTCAGAGAATAAAAATGTCAGATTCCTTTCTCTCATGTAACTTGCATTATAGCTAGTGCAGAAAGACAGACAATAAATGAAATACAACAGGTGGTGACAAGTGCTCAGAAGAAAAAATAAAACAGGGAAGAGGGCAGTGAGTGATGAGGCGGGGTAGGGTGGGGTGGTAGGAAAAGCCTCTGATAAGATAAATTTGAACTGAAGGAGACCTGAAGTAAATGAGCGGGTAAGCCTCACAGATATCAATGGAAAGGGCATTCCAGGCAGAGGGCACAGCTAGTGCAGAGGCCCAGAGGTGGGAGTGTCCTTGGCATGTCTGTGGAAAAGCAAGGAGGCCCGTGGGGCTGGAGCAACATCAGTGAGGGGGAATGTGGTGGACACAGCAGGCAGGGGGGTAGCAGAGGGTGATTGGCAGAGCCTTGGCCATGGGAAGGACCTTGGATTTGCGCCTGAGTGAATTGAGAAGTCACTGAAGGGGCCTGGTGTTACATAGGATTGCTCTGGCTGCTGTGTGGAGAGGAGCACCGGGAGGGTCCAGGGGAAGGGCAAGGAGGCCGTGACCCAGGACAGACAATGGGAGCTCGAGCCAGGACCACAGAAGTGGGAGGTGGTTAAATCCCCAGTACATTTTGAAGATGGGTCACCAGGATTTGCTAGTGGGTTGGATGTGGGGTGGGACGGAAAGAGAGGAGTCCGAGATGCCTCCACAGTCTTTGGCTTCAGCATCCCGAAGGATGGAGCTGCCACTACCTGAGATGGGAGAACTCCAGGAGGAGCTGGCTTAGGAGGAAGATCAAGAATGGCAGGAGATGGAGTCCAGAATTCTCAGAACAGTTAATTTATTTTGTGTCTTCTCTTACGATCTTTTGTTTGGACAATAAAAATTCTTAAAAAAAAAAAAAAAAAGGGGCAGGTGGGCCAGGAGTGGTGGCTCACACCTGTAATCCCAACACTTTGGGAGACCAAGGTAGGAGGCTCACTTGAGCCCAGGAGGCGGAGGCTGCAGTGAACCATGATCTTGCCACTGTATTCCAGCCTGGGTGATAGAGCAAGACCCTGTCTCTTAAAAAAAAAAAAAAAAAAAAAAAAGAGAGAGAAAAAGAATGGAAAGTGATGGAGGGGACAGCGTGGGTGGGGGTTGGACTGGCTCACATGCCTGGCAGTCATCCCTCTACCCATTTCCAGCCAGGAGCTCCCCCGTCCCCGCCCAAGCTGGGGCCTCTGCATTGGCTTGTGGTGTAGGTGGAGGAGATCTTGCTGAGTGTTCATTTGTGGAGTTGCAGACTCTGCCTTAGAACTCCACAGCCGGAGCTCATGGCTTATAGGTTTATTCTTACCCCCTCATCTAGAGTGGAAGCTCCATGAGGGCAGGGACTTGGCTTTGTTCATTGCTGTTTGCCTGGTGCTAGGCAGATAGTAGGTGAACATGTTAAAAATTCAGATGAGGTGGCTCACAACCTGTAATCCCAGCACTTTGGGAGGCTGAGGCAGGCGGATCATCTGAGGTCAGGAGTTCGAGACCAGCCTGACCACCATGAAGAAATCCCATCTCTACTAAAAATAATAGTAAAAAAAAAAATCAGCCAGGCATAGTGGCGCATGCCTGTAATCCCAGCTACTCAGGAGGCTGAGGCAGGAGAATCAATCACCTGAACCCGGGAGGCGGAGGTTGCAGTGAGCCGAGATCGCACCATTGTACTCCAGCCTGGGCAACAAGAGCAAAACTCCGTCTCAAAAAAAAAAAAAAAAATTCAAGTGAATAAAGGATGGGCGCAGTGGCTCACGCCTGTGATCCCAGCACTTCGGGAGGCCAAGGCAAGCAAATCACTTGAGGTAAGGAGTTCGAGACCAGCCTGGCCAATGTGGTGAAAGTCCATCTCTACTAAAAATAAAAAAAAGTTAGCTGGGTGTGGTGGTGCATGCCTGTAGTCCCAGCTTTCGGGAGGCTGAGGCAGGAGAATCGCTTGAACCTGGGAAGTGGAGGTTGCAGTGAGCTGAGTCATGCCATTGCACTCCAGCTTGGGCGTCATAGGGAGACTCTGTCTCAAAACAACAAACAAACAAAAAAATTCAAGTGAACAAATTAATGGCTTTGAGGAAGCCAGCAGGCCAAGAAGGGCCAGGTTCCTTGCTGAGATTGGAAAGGGGCGTGCTCTGGCCCCTGTACTTGGAAGCTGCCTGCCCAGCCATGCTCTCTGCAGGGCCCCAGATGTGGGACAAGCTGGGATGACCACTCTGCCATTTTTGACTTGTCTGTGTCCTCACTGGTTTCAGAGCCCCTTCCCTGGGCACTATGGTCAAGGGAAAGATGTGGGCTCAAAAGGCCCTGCCTTCACGTCTTGGCCCAGCCCTGACTGGCTCTGTGACCTTGGGCAAGTTGCTTTACCTCTCTGAGCCTCAGTCAACTGTGAAATGGGGAGGCCTGCTTCCTGGTGGTTGTGAAGTCTCAGTGCCTGGAATGCGGCAGGTATTTGACACTCTGTGATTGCACTAAGTCTTGTTCCTGCTAAAGGCAAGGCCGGTGGAGTATCTGAGGCAGGGTTCCCAGGGCCCAGCTGGGCACGCCTTTTCTATGACCCAGGTCCTGTACTAGGCTTGTTGAATGAATGGCTGTGTAAGGGATTGTCCATTCCCTGGGCCTCTTTCTCAGTCTCAGAGCTCTGGGTGTAACTGCCTCTGATCTGCCACTGCCCCTCCTTCCTCTACCGAGGCCGCAGCTGTAGGACAGAGTCCACCCTTCCACCCTGATTGCTCCTTCCTGGACTGGGAGAAGGAGGGGGGTACACCCCAGGGTGTGGCCTGGGAAAGGCTGGAGCCTTTGGACGCCTTGTCCCCTTCCCAGATGTGTGCAGTTGGTGGGCTCTGAGCAACAGGAGATGTGGCCAAGTGGCTCCCATGGGTGCAGAAAGGATGTTCATGCATCCTGAGGGTAGCGACGGCGGGAGGGTGGGGGACGTCCTGGGACCCCATCCTAGCCCTATCCCTGCTCCAGCCTACACTGGAAGAGGCAGGACCTTGCCTGGGAAGCTCTGGGCAAACCCATAGTTGGTCCTTACTTGGTGGGGTGTGGGGCTGCTTGATTCTGAATCTGGCTCCCGTGGGCTCAGAGAAACAGCAGGACTCAGGAGAGAGAGACACACAGGCCTGGCGATCTCGCCCCACCCCCTCCTATGCTTTGGGTTTGGGCTGTGGGTTAGAGATGTGTCCCCTCCCCACCAGGCAGGTCACACCTAGGTGTTTTTTAACGTTTGGACTGTTTCCCCATCTTTCTCCCATTCCAGTCAGTGGGGAAGGGGAGGCCTGGCTGGGGCCTGAGCCTGGGGAGGACTTCAGAGGTGGCCTTGGGTCACCCCACAGATGCTTCTCCACGGGTGGGGCTGGGATTCCCAGCTGCCTCTGGCCCCTTCCCAGCCCACCTCCGGGTCCCTGCCCCCACCTCCCCACTCCCCGCGCCTGCCCATGCCTCTCTCCCAGGAAGCCAGCTCCGGCCCCCACCTCCTGGTCCTGGGCTCCCCTCCTAACTAACCCCAGCTGACTCAACCCTCTCCTTGTTTGGCGTTTCCAATTTTCAAATAGTTGGGAACTGGGATCATGCCTCTTCTTGGAACCCTCGCTGGGCTGGATGGATTGAAATTCTGGCCTCATAAATCCCAGCCCTAGTGGCCTCTACTCTATCTTTTTTTTTTTTTTTTTTTTTTTTTTTTTTTTTTTTGAGACCGAGTCTCACTCTATCTCCCAGCCTGAAGTGCGGTGGTGCTATCTCGGCTCACTGCAACCTCTGCCTCCTGGATTCCAGCGATTCTCTTGCCTCAGCCTCCAGGGTAGCTGGGGTTATGGATTACAGGCATGCACTACCACACCCGACTAATTTTTGTATTTTTAGTAGAGTCGGGCTTTCACTATGTTGAATAGGCTGGTCTCGAACTTCTGACCTCAGGTAATCCACCCGCCTCAGCCTCCCAAAGTGCTGGGATTACAGGCATGAGCCACCACGCCCAGCAGCCTCTATCACTTTCATAGCTCTTCATCCTCTCCTGCCTTTTGCCTTCCTATGACCCTCAGGCCAGAGGAACAGAAACCCAGGAGTTTCCTGGGGACAGACCAGTCTCTTCCCTGTCCTGGGACTTGCAAGTTCTCCTCCCCAGTGGCCTCAGTCACATAGGTCGCCAGGTTCCCTGAGTGCTGACACCTTCCCGTTAAAACCGCCACCCTCTTTAGAGCCAAGCCTCCCACTGGGCTCTTGCCAGGCATTATCTCATATAATACTCACAGCAATCTTTTGAAGTTGGCATTATATCTCCATTTTGCAGAATGGGAAACTGAGGCATCAAGAGGGGGAGTTGGGGGCCAGACTTGCACTGGTAATCCCAGCACTTTGGAAGACCTAGGCAGGCAGATTGCTTGAGGCTAGGAGTTCGAGAGCAGCGTGGACAACATGGTAAAACCCCATCTCCACTAAAAATACAAAAATTAGCTTGGCCTGGTGGCTCATGCCTGTAGTCTCAGCTTCTTGGGAGCCTAAGGCAGGAGAATCGCTTGAACCTGGGAGGTGGAGGCTGCAGTGAGCCAAGACTGTGCCACTGCACTCCAGCCCGGGTGACAGAAAGATACTCTGTCTCAAAAAAAAAAAAAAAACTAGGGGGAATGGCTGGCCCTTCATCCACCCAGTACACGCCACACCTGGGAATGGAGCCCAGGTTGTCAGACTCCCAAGTCGTCATTGTTTTCCCCAGTGGGTCCAGCCTGTTATGTCCAGAGAGGGGAATTCTGGGAGGGCTGTGTGGAGAAGGTGGGTCCAGGCTGGCCTTGGCAAAGGGTTATAGGAGGCTGCATGTCTGCCACCTGGGCTTTGCCAGTTCCTGCTTCGCAGACTCGGGTGCCTTTTTGCCCTTTGACTTCCATTTCAACCCAGTGATAATGTTCCTCAGAGAGATGGATGTGGCCTTCCCTTTGACTGAGACCCCTGGGAACCCTGATTCTTCTCAGTTAGGTCCCAAGCTCCCTGTGGGGCCTGCAGGTTTTGCCCTGTTGGGAGTTCAGTGAGTTTTCCTGAGCGGGGCCTGGTCGGAGCCAGCCCTGTGTCTCCCTCATACTGGGGGCTTGAGTGAAATACAAGGCAGAGAAAGAAGCACATGACTCAGCTGCCAGGTGAAATCTACATCCAAGTCCCGCCTTATATTGTTTCAACAGCCCTGTGCAGTGGAAGCTTCAAGAATCCTTCCATCCATCCCTCTGTCCACTCATTTGTTCACATATTCAGCTAGCACTGCCTGAGGACCTGCTGTGTGCCTGCAATTGCGCTTATTGTTTTATCTGCATTATCAGTCCCCCTGTACAGCTGGCGTTATGCCTCCATTTCCCAGATGAGAAGTAGCTCAGAGAGCAGGGAATAGTCAGGTGCAGGGGAAGGTGGAAGCTGCCTTCAGCATCCCCAGACCTCCTGGAAGAAGTTGAAGGCACGGTCCCTAGTCTCTGGATGCCTTGGATCTTGTTGGAGAGGCAGGACTCATAAGCTGTAAGTGCCCAACACAACTCAAAGTCCAGACAATAGCAGAGTGTCAGGGGAAGGAAAAGACTGATTGGGCATGAGTGATCTGGATGGACTTTCTAGAGGAAATGGGGCTTAAAGAGCAAGTCTGATTTGGCTGGTAGAGGAGGAAAGCATTGTGGCAAGGGTCCAGTTGTCCCCATTGTCCCTGGACTCACATTGTCCGCATTGTTGTTGCATGTGCGAGAGCAGGAAGACACTCGCCTGCTGCCAGAGTTGTTAAAGTTGGGAAAGAATAAGAGGAAGTCCCCAAGATAGCTGAGGTGACATTCATTGCTGGTGAGACCAGGGAGGCAAGAGGTTAAGGCCTGGGCATCCACTTGGTCACCAGCCAGCTACCATCCCTCCTCCCTGGGCCTCAGTTTTCCTACTCATAAAATGGGCTCCTTTCTTGCTTGTTGGCCACCTTCCAAGTCAGAAGAAAGGGACCCTGAGTTCTTGGAGAGAACTGCTCACTACCCCCAAGAGTTGGTGGCATTCCATTTTCTGGAGCCTGGGGTGGTAGACACCTCAAGGAGCCCACCACATTACCAATCCCATATCTTCCTTCATTGATGCCATTGATTCCTTCCCCTGACGCTCTGCTATTGTCTGGACTTTGAGTTGTGTTGGACACATACAGCTTACAAATCCTGCCTCTCCGACAAGATCCAAGGCATCCAGAGAGTAGTAGGGACCATGCCTCCAATTTCTTCCAGTAGATCTAGTAACGCTGCAGGCAGCTTCCACCTTCCTCTGTGCCTGGCTGTTCCCTGCTCTCTGAGCTACTTCTCATCTGGGAGACGGAGGCATAACCCCAGCTCCCAAGTGCCAGGCTCTGGGCTAGGGAAGATCTGGGAGATCTCTCGAGTCTTTGTGACTTGGTCTCAGCACCCATTGGTGAGTCTGTTTCCCTTGCAATGAGCCTGTGGGAGGAGAGGACCTGGGGGCCAGCTCCCCTGGGTGAGGGCAGGGGGAGGGCCCACAGCAGCAGAGAGAAGAGCAGGCCAATTTTATTATGAGTCTCAGATGAGCTCATGGATGTGCAAAATAGCGAGGGCTATTTATGTTGAGTCTGGTTATTTTATTTTATTTTTTTGAGACATAGTCTTGCTTTGTCACCCAGGCTGAAGTGCAATGGCATGATCTCTGCTCACTGCAACCTCCACCTCCCAGGTTCAAGCGATTCTTCTGCCTCAGCCTCCCGAGTAGCTGGGATTACAGGTGCCCACCATTAGGCCCGGCTAATGTTTGTGTTTTTAGTAGAGATGGGGTTTCACCATGTTAGTCAGGCTGGTCTCGAACTTCTGACCTCAGGTGATCCGCCTGCCTCAGCCTCCCAAAGTGCTGGGATTACAGGTGTGAGCCACTGTGCCCGGCTGTGTCTGGTTATTTTCATTTAGGAGAAATGGAAGCTGCCCACAGAGCCCAGGTTTGGGGTTCCCTGGCATTGAGTGGATTAAATGAGGGATGCAGTCTTGGGGTACCTACTTTTCACTTTCCTCCCTTTTTTTTCTCTCCCTAACTCCTGGGGTGGGGGTGGGGGCGGGATGGGGGAAACAGGTCAGTTCAAGCCTGGATTCGACTTGAGGACATGGGAGGAAATGGGAGGAAAGGGTTAATTAAGTCAGTCTGGCTTCCCACCTCCCTGGTAGGGGTCGAGGAGGGGGGACGGGGATGGCTGGGACAGGAATGTGTGATAAGATCAAAGCTTTCAGTCGGCTTGGGCCCCACCTCTGGTTTCACCTGAGCAATTGAAGGGAATTCTCTAGCTGGGAGGACTGTGGCCTCCTAGGCAGGGGGGTTTTAGGCAGGGCCACCTTCCTCCAAGAGGCCCCACCTCACGTTGGCTTCAGGTGCTTCCTCCTTCCCCCTACACCTCCCGCTCATCTCCCAGAAGAACCACCTTGTGCCCTGACAGGTACTAGAAGCCCTGGGGGCCACCTTTACTTGGTACTTCAAATGGGGGGGATGCGCCCTCTCTAGCAACAGGCCTCTCTCCTGCCCTCTCCACTGCCCTCTCATAGTTTGGGTTTCTTTTTTTGTTTTTTTGAGACGGAGTCTCGCTCTGTTGCCCAGGCTGGAGTTCAGTGGCCGGATGTCAGCTCACAGCAAGCTCCGCCTCCCGGGTTCATGCCTTTCTCCTGCCTCAGCCTCCTGAGTAGCTGGGACTACAGGCGCCTGCCACCGCGCCCAGCTAGTTTTTTGTATTTTTTAGTAGAGACGGGGTTTCACCATGTTAGCCAGGATGGTCTCGATCTCCTGACCTCGTGATCCACCCATCTCGGCCTCCCAAAGTGCTGGGATTACAGGCTTGAGCCACCGTGCCCGGCCCATAGTTTGGGTTTCTAAGCCCAGGACACTTGGTTTTAGAAAGACCAGGAGGACCCTGGCTAAGGAGCTGAAAGGCTTCAGACAGCCCAGAAAAGAGCCCAGAGCCTCCTTGCTGTGGCTGTTAGCTCCCGTCCATCAATTCTGCACCATTTCATTCTGCAGGTTGTACTTTGGGACAGTGTCGTGGGCAGGAGGCATGGTCCTGAGACCTGTCCTAGCTTCATCACTTATTGCTGTGCGACCCTGGGCTGGTGGGTTCGCCTCTTTGAGCCTCCTCTGTCAGGTAGGAATGGCAGTTCCTACATTGCAGGGTTTTGGTGAAGATTAGAGATCATATAAATAGCCTATAGGCAGTTGATAAATAACAGGAGCTATTATTTTGTGATTTTATTTTTCCTCCTTCGAGAGGGCCCCTGGTACTTGGTCCTAGATAAACCTCTGCGTCTCGGTTCTATTGTGTGTCCCCCTGCAACCCCACCTGCCACCTCACCTCTGCTATGGGAAGGCCCTAAGTCCCAGAGTCCATCCTCTCCTCCAACACTGTTTTCTTACGGGATCTTCATAATGTTGGGAGGGGAGCAAGATGGGAAGGGGTGTGAGTGCAGGGGGCCGAAGGCTCTGTCAGTGCCCTCAGGGACCTTCCCTTGGGATAGCAGGTTGAGCCTTCCTGGACAGCCGGTGGTCCAAGCTTTCCCTCTTCACTGCCAGAGGCCTCACCAGGCCAGCTGGGCTACAGAAGTGGCCCCAGGAGGCACTCAGTGGGGAGGAGCGGATGCTGGGGGTGCCGCAGCCCAGGCTTCTGCCTGCTCTCCGCTCTGGCTCTGCCCTGGTTAATGATTACTCTGGGTGAGTGGGAGAGCAGAGGAGGGGGCCCTCCCAGCCCCCTTAACCACTGGTTGCACCCGAGGTATGTCAGTAGTCCAGTGTTCCCTGCTTTAATGTGGCAGCCTGCTCTGGGGTGCGTGGGCCAGGGAAGCAGGGGCTTGGAGTCACATATTGACAGGCTGCTTGTGCACCTGGGGTCCTGGGGACAGTCTTAGGGCCCACAGGATCTAGGTGCAATGTGAACTCTGGTATAATAACAGGCCCTGTGGTTTGGTGGCAGCTGTATGAACAGACCCTGCAATAATACACGAGGCAAGCAAGCCCCTTCTAGCTCAGAAAATCCTGCACTCCTCCTCTCCCAGGCTCAGACCCTGCACAGGAGTCCTGGTGTGATGATTAGCCTCTTTGGGGCAGCTGGGCTTGGCTTCCAACCCCCAACTCTGCCAGTTCTGGGCTGTATGACCTTGGGCAAGTCACTTTACCTTTCTAAGGGGCTGCTTCTTTATCTGAAAGAAGAGAATGCTAATCCCTACTTTGCAATGGCAGCAAGCCACTGGGAGGGAGGTATTTAGTTCACAATTAATACCTGGGGAATGGCAGCAATTGTTATATCACCATCATAGTTTTTGTTATTAGTAGAAAGGGAAATTGAATCTTCGTCCTGGGTAACCAGGGCGACAGTGGCCGTTGGGGATGAGCTGGAAGATTTGCGGGGGGGTGGTGGGGGGGGCGGGTGAGGAGGCATAGGCAGATCCCAGACACATGTTTGAAGAGGGCATGTAGGAAAGGGCTGGAAGGATGAAGAGAACAGGGGCTTAGCAGAGATTTCAGGCACGCTGGGCCCACCTTAGACCTCTCAGCCTGGATTCCTCCTTGGGCTGGGTCCTGTGGCTGGCGAAGGCCAAGAGTGGGGGAGGAGGGAGAACTGTTTTATTTTGATAACATTAGGGCATTTTCCCCTCCTGGAGGCTGCTATTTTGAGAGTCCCAGAGAGCAGGGGCTATGGTTAAATTAGGTAATGTTGCTCCAACAGGAATGTGTGAAGCAGTCGGGCTGAGGCTGCAGAGAGGACGGTCAGTTCACTCCATATAAAATTAAACTGCAGCATGGAAAAGAGCAGCTTGGGCCACTTTATAAGGCGATGTCGGGGTAACCACTGGAAGCAGCTGCTAGTGGAGTGAAAGTGATGGCCCAAGGCCTCTTTTTAGAGAGCCTGGGCCTCTGCCCGGAGGCCTGACTGACCCAGCAAGGATCCGGTGACTGGCATGAGGGGCAGGGCCGGGGTGTCTTCAGCTCCACGCCTGTGGCTGCTACTCGAGGCGGGTGGGGTTTAGGGTGGCGTGATGCATGAGAAGCATGGCTTGGCAGACTTGGCCTTGAATCCTGCCTCTGCCTCTTTCTAGCCTTCTGTGCTTGGGCAAAACCCCTCAACGTCACTGGACCTCAGTATTAGCAGCAGTGGAAAAACAGTTCAGCCACCTGTGATCCCAGCACTTTGGGAGGCCAAGGCCAGCGGATCACTTGAGGCCGGGAGTTTGAGACCAGCCTGGCCAACATGGTGAAACCTCATCTCTGCTAAAAATATGAAAATTAGCTGGGTGTGGTGGTGCACGCCTGTAATCCCAGCTACTTGGGAGGCTGAGGCAGGAGAATCGCTTGAACCCGGGAGGCGGAGGTTATAATGAGCCAAGATTGTGCCACTGCACTCCAGCCTGAGCAACAGAGCAAGACTCTGTCTCAGGAAAGAAAAAACAGTTCCAATCCCTTAGGAGAGTTTCTTTTTTTTTTTAACCTCCGCCTTCCAGGCTCACACCATTCCCTTAGGAGAGTTTCTTATAGATCAAATCACAAGAAACAAAGGCATAGCTCACTTTTATGGAGGGCCTACTGCGTGGCAGTCATCCCTTTATGTCCTTATAGCTCCAAGGGTGGTCTAGACACTAGCAGCCCGGGCCTCAACTGGGAGCTTGTCAGAAATGCAGAGTTTCTGGCCCCCCTTGGACCTACTGACTCAGAATCTGCATGCCGACCAGATCTCCAAGTGACTCATGTGCTTGTCAAAGTTGGAGAAGGGCTGCTTTCCGTCTGCTGTCTCATTTCATCCTGAAAACCGCCCCTGGAGAGATGACCGCCATAGAAACTCCGTCAATGATCATATTCTTCCCAGATTCTTCCCCTCTTCCCTTTTTTTGGTCCAGGTGGGGGTTCAGCGAAGAATAGGGTGTCAAAACCCCTGACAGGACTGGAGAAAGTTGAGAGTATTACCTGCTTTTGAAACTTTTTTTTTCTTTTTGAGACAGGGTCTTGCTCTGTCCCCCAGGCTGAAGTGCAATGGTGCAATCTTGGGTCACTGCAACCTCTGCCTCCCGGGTTCAAGCAATTCTCCTACCTCAGCCTCCCAGGTAGCTAGGATTACAGGTGCCCGCCACCACGCCCAGCTAATTTTTGTATTTTTAGTAGAGACAGGGTTTCACCATGTTGGCCAGGCTGGTCTCAAACTCCTGACCTCAAGTGATCCGCCAGCCTTGGCCGCTCAAAGTGTTGGGATTACAGGCGTGAGTCACCGCCCCCAGCCCCTTTGAGAGTTAATCACACTTTCTTGTCTCCTTTCACCTGCAGGCTCGGCACAGCCGGACAAAGGTCATTTCCCCAAAGTCGTTCCATGCTGCCTGTCTTTGGGGAAAGATGGGGGCTGGAAAGAGGTTCTCTACTGACATGGCCTGTGGGACAGGGAGCAGCCATTGCTCTATAGATCAGAGGAGAGGGGAGGAGCCCAGTGGGGAGGGGAGTCAGAGAGGGGCGGCCCTGGGCTTAGTTAGGGTCCCCCCCACCTATCACTGGTACATCTGGGACTGATACAGTCTAGCAGCAAATATTTGGAGAACGCTGACTACGTGCTCAGCCCTGGGGAAGTCTCCTCAATTTCCCCTAATTCTGTAGACCTTTATTATTCAGGAAAAAACTCCACAACTGTTAATACAGTTTATTTAGTAGCTAGCATGTGCCACACACTATACTGAGCACTTGAGTTGCATTAGCTCTTTGATCTATTTAATTTCACCATCACTTCCCTCCTGTATAAAATGAGGATAGTAATAATAATACGGATCTTGTGGGGTTGTTATGAAGATAACTCAATGTTTGTCAAGTACCCAGCACACAGTGTTAAATAAATATAGTAAGTACAAATAATCTTCCAATAAGGTAGGTACTGTTATTGTCCCACCCCTCCTTTTTTTCCCCCCACTGCAGAGTCTCACTTTGTTGCCCAGACTGGAGTGCAGTGGCACCATCTTGGCTCACTGCAACCTCCTCCTCCCAAGTTCAAGTGATTCTCCTGCCTCAGCCTCCCAAGAAGCCGGGACTACAGGTGTGCACCACCACACCCTGCTAACTTTTGTATTTTTAGTAGAGACAGGGTTTTATTATGTTGGCCAGGCTGGTCTCAAACTCCTGACTTCAGGTGATCTGCGTGCCTCGGCCTCCCAAAGTGCTGGGATTACAGACGTAAGCCACCGCGCCCGGCCTATTGTCCCCATTTTACAGAGGTACAAATTGAAGTTCAGTGCAGAGAAGGGTCTGGACTCCTCTCCTGGGATCACAGGAGACTCGGGAAGAGCCATAAGAAATTGAGTCCCCAAACTGATAAGCCAATATTATCATTCAGTTCAACATAGTATTTGTTTGTTATCCCCTAGCTGCTGGACATTAGGAAGTATCTAAAGGTTTTATATATATGTATATATTTATGTTTAAAAGATAAAAAAAAACTTAGTGTCTGTCCCCAAGGAGCTTTGGTTCCAACAGGAGAGAAGAGACGTGAACTCAAGTGATTATGATTAAGACTGAATCTCTAGTGTTCCGAGGTACAAATTAAATCTACATACTTGTAGGGAGAAGGATGTCTTTATAGGGGTTCCAAAAAATCTTTAGAGTGGCGGTGGTGATTGAGTGGGCCTTGAAGGATGGATAGATTAGCTCGAGGGGCGTGGGAACAACATTCCAAGAAGAGGGAACTGCATGACTAAAGGCCTAGAGGCAAGCAGATGTGCGCTGTGTTACCCTGAGTGGGTGTCGCCCAGTTCTTAGGAGCCTCAGGGGGCTGGTAGGGTCAGGGTAGCCAGGTGGAGAAGGCCAAGCCCAGCTTCTTTGCCATTGAAGATTCCTAGTGTTCTTAAAGACATGGCTTCTCGACCAGCTGGGATTATTCCATCCCCATTCTGCCCTGTCTTATTTATTTATTTATTTATTTATTTATTTATTTATTTATTTATTTTTGAGACAGGGTCTTGCTCTGTCACCCAGGCTGGAATGCAGTGGCACAATCATGGCCCACTGCAGCCTTGACCTCCTGGGCTCAAGTGGTCCTCGCATCTCAGCCTCCCGAGTAGCTGGGACCACAGGCACACACCACCACACTTCGTTGATTTTTGTGTTTTTCATAGAGATGGGGTCTTGCCGTGCTGCTGAGGCTGGTCCCAAGCTTCTTGGGCTCAAGCAATCCACCTGTCTCAGCCTCCCGAAGTGCTAGGATTACAGGCATGTGCCACCGCGCCCAGCCATTCTGCCCTTTCTTAGTGTCAAAAAATCAAAGACCTTTGTAAACAGGCGGTCAGAACTTCTGGTCAGCATGTGATAACTGGTGTAGCTGACAGAATTCAGGCCAAAAGCAGACAGACTTAATGTCTTGATTAACGAGGCAGCCTTATCACCACACATGTTCGATTTCCGTTAGCTGTTTCCAGCGTTGACAATAACCATGGGTGGGGAGCCCTGTGGCAGGGCCAGGCCTGGTTCTGATTTTGCCTCTGCGGCCTACAGCTATGCAGCCTTGGCAAACCTCAGTTTCCTCCTTTGTAAAATGGAGATAGCTCCACCTCCAGGCTTGACCTAGGATCAATTATGGCATAATCTGCACTGTCTGATATGGTAACTGCTAGTCACACATGACTATTTCATGCAAAATTTAAAATTAAATAAAGTTTTAAATAAAAATTCAGTTTCTCTTTTTTTTTTTTTTTTTTTTTTGAGACAGAGTCTCGCACTTTCGCCTGGGCTGGAGTGCAATGGCGTGATCTCGGCTCATTGCAACCTCTGCCTCCTGGGTTCTCGCAATTCTCCTGCCTCAGCCTCTGGAGTAGCGGGGATTACAGACACACACCACCACACCAGCAAATTTTTTGTATTATTTATTTATTATTATTATTATTATTATTATTATTATTTTTTCTAAGATGGAGTCTTGCTCTGTCGCCCAGGCCGGAGTACAGTGGCACAATCTCAGCTCACTGCAAGTTCCGCCTCCCAGCTTCATGTCATTCTCCTGCCTCTGCCTCCCAAGTAGCTGGGACTACAGGCACGCAACATCATGCTCTACTAATTTTATTTTTGTGTTACTAGTAGAGACGGGGGTTTCACCGTGTTAGCCAAGATGGTCTCGATCTCCTGAACTTGTGATCCACCCGCCTCGGCCTCCCAAGTGCTGGGATTACAGACGTGAGCCACCACACCCGGCCAAATTTTTTGTATTTTTAGTAGAGACGGGGTTTCACTATGTTGGCCAGACTGGTCTCCAACTCCTGACCTCATGATCTGCCTGCCTCGGCCTTCCAAAGTGCTGGATTACAGGCGTGAGTCACCATGCCAGGCCTTTTTTTTTTTTCTTTTCTTTTTTGAGATGTAGCCTTGCTCTGTCACCCAGGCTGGCGTGCAGTGGTGTGATCTCAGCTCACTGCAACCTCTGCCTCCTGGGTTCAAGCAATTCTCCTGCCTCAGCCTCCCTAGTAGCTGAGATTACAGGCGCCCGCCACCATGCCCAGCTAATTTTATTTTTAGCAGAGATGTGGTTTTACCATGTTGGCCAGGCTGATCTTGAACTCCTGACCTCAGGTGATCTGCCCACCTCGGCCTCCCAAAGTGCTGGGATTATAGGTGTGAGCCACCATGCCCAGCAAAAAATTCAGTTTCTTGGTGGCACTAGCTGTATTTGAAGTGCTCAGTAGCTATCTTACTGGATGAGTGCAGGCATGCAACATTTCCATTGCACCAGAAAGTTCTGTCGGAAGTGCTGTTTATGTTAATTGCTGGGTATTGCTGGAAGGAGTTGCTGTGGTCATTATCGCTGGTCCCCTGTCCCATATTGAACCGTTCCGGCTCTCATTGGTTCTTCTTGCTGCTCCTCTCTCTGTTGGGCCCTTCCTGCTTTCTTCTCGGCAGCCTCTCACTCTCCCTTTGCCTGACCCCACCCATAATGTTAAAAACTCCGTGACTTGCCTTCATCCACCTCCTCTGCCCCTGTCATTTTCCCACGTGCTCCCTGCAGCCTGTCTGCGTATCTGCCCTTTCAGCTGCTGGCATCTGGAATCTCCATGTCCAGGCTCTGAAATTCCCACTACCCATTCCCAGTGGGAGAGGGGGAGGAGGCCTCCCCTGGCAGTCCCTAGTCCCCAGCTCCCAGCAGAGGTGCCGGCTGCCTGGGCCCCTTAGGGGGGCGGAGATGATGGTTTGTTGTGACGGGGGCAGTGGGCAGCCTGCCCGCTCTAACGCGCCCGTATCAGGGCGCCAAGCGTGCTGTTTGCACTTGGCTGGGCCCCGGGATCTGGCCGGGTGCCCGTGAGGGCTGGCCCGCTTTGGCACCCTTGGTAACAAAAGCCAATCATGGACCCTCCACCTGGTCAGGAACACAAGGAGCCGGTCCTGGGCTGGGCCCTGGGGTGAGGGGCATGTCTGACACCCAGAACCAGAGTGTAGGACAGAGGCTGTGGCTGTGGCTGGGCTCTGGGTGCTGAGTGGGACAAGGCCCAGGCAGGCATAGGCAGGATGTGAGCTCTTGGGGGTCAGGCAGGTCGTTGCTCTGGGTGGTTCAGGGGGACAGGGTCTGCACCTGACATTCACACTTGCCTGGGGAGGAACTTTGGCCTGAGATGCCAGAGAAGCTCAAGGTCACCTCCCAGCACCATACTTTCTCCTCCCCTTCCTTTTGGGCACATCATCTGCGAAGTGGATGAAATAGACAAGTCTAGCCCATGAGTGACAAGGACATTGAGGCCCTACAAGGAGATGCAGCTGGTCTGAGATCACATGACCAGTCCCTGGAAGAATCAGAGCTTGGACTCAGACACCTGCGCTTTTCTCCCTTTCTGTCACTCCCCATGGGAGCTCTGAGGAGAGTCGGATCTGGACACCTGGCTGTGGAGGGTCGGATCCTGGCCCTGCCAGATTCTCCTCCGGGGGATAGAGACAATTACACGTAGCTCTCAGGGCAGTCATGGGGGTTAGATAACCAGCCTCCTGGCTGTTTCCAAAACATTCTGAGGATCCTCCTGCCTCTGGGGTCTTTATAGGCACTGCTCCTGGTGCCTGGGTGCTCTTCCTCTAAGCATGTACCTGACTTACTCTGTCAGCGTCACCCTCTGTACCCAGGGAAATAGCAACTCTCAACGGGCCACTCCCCGTCCCCTTACCCTGCTGTGCTTTCTTTTCAGCGCTCTCACCATTTGACATGTATATTTGGGGTATTAATTTATGGTCCATCTGTCTCCTACTAGAAGGTCAGCCCCATCAAGGGCAGAGAATATTGTGTGGCTCATAGTACCTGCTCCTATAACGATTACTGTTTTTTTCCCCTTCTCTTTCTAATACTTCCCAATACCTAATAGCCACTGTTTACTGGGCCCTCTCTACCCATCAGGTCCTGGGCCAAATGACTCACAGCTTAGTGCCACGAATTTCACAGGTTCCTGTCACAGGCTGCTGTCACTTATGTATTAGAGATGAGGGTGGAAGGTGCTGCAGTGCCTTGCCCAGAGCCACCCAGCTGGCAAGCGGCAGAGCCAGGCCTCCGGACGGGTTAGTCCCACCCAGAGCTCACACTGTACTGCCTCCTGTGTTGGGTTAACAAGATCAGAGCCTTCATCCAAACTAGGGACTCAGAATCCACGTATGATGGGATTGGATGGATCAGATTTGGGGGTAACTCTCAATCTTTTGGGGGTTTCCCCTTCTAGCCTTCTCCTTCTTCCCCGTGCCCAACACACATTTCCTAGGATGGCTCCTTCCCTGGGATTAGTCAGTTAGTTACAGCCAGGCTCACTGCCCCAGAATGACAGGTACCCTTTGGTTGGGGGGACCCGGCAGCTAACCTGAGGCTTGGGGGTGGGGCAGGGAGCAGAGAGTGGGTCCAGGTTCCTGGCCATCCCTAGGCTGTCTGAGGGCAGGTGGACAGGATGTTCCCTGGGGCAGCAGACATTCCTGGTCGGAGGTGGCAGGCAGTGGGGAGATTTACCATTTCCGGTAACCCGAGTCCCTGTGATGTCGCGTTCTCCTGCCAAGGACACGCATCCCTCGCTTGCCAGCCCTTCCTGCCATTTCCTAGACTGAGCCTGTCTGACTGGGGCTTGAAGACAGGCTGGAGGGAACAGCTCTGGGTGCCAGAGGTTGAGACTGAGGGCTCTGGCCCTGATTAGCACCCCCACAAAGTCCTAGCCCATTGCCACCCTCCCAGAGGCCTCATCTGTGTAGCCGCTTATCCCGGCCTTTGAGAATCCTTGCCCCAAGGAGAGGAGGAGGTGGCTTCGTGAAAGGTAAATGACCCTGTGTTAGGAACCAAGAGGCTGGGTCCTGGATCTGCCTCTGCCATCAAGTTGCTGGGAGGCTCCTTTCTCTTCTCACAGCTGCCCTAAAGCACCGTTCTTAACACTCTGCATACATAATCCAGCTTTTTTTTTTTTTTTTTTTTGAGATGAGCCTCACGCTTTCGCCCAGGCCGGAGTGCAGTGGCGCAATCACAGATCACTGCAACCTCTGCCTCCCGGGTTCAAGTGATTCTCCTGCCTCAGCTCCCCGAGTAACTGAGATTATAGGCGCGTGCCACCATGCTCTGCTACTTTTTATGTTTTTAGTGGAGATGAGGTTTTCACCATGTTGGCCGGGCTGGTATCAAACTCCTGATCTTACGTGATCCACCCGCTTCGGCCTCCCAAAGTGCTGGAGTTACAGACGCAAGCCACTGCGCCCAGCCGTAATTATTAATCCAGCATTATGGGGGTATGGGAGGCACAAAAATGAGGCTCAAAGTGATAAAGTCACCCAGCAGCCAGAAGTGTCAGAGACGGGATTGAACCCAGGCCCTCCAAGTCTGGTTGGTTCCCCATAACATGCTCACTTCCCTTCTCTGGGACTTGGTTTCCCCGTCTGATAAACGAGGTGATCCCTCCCAGCTCGGACAGTGCAGGATCCAGGAATGCATTGGAACCTTTTGCAGGCAGGTCTCTCCTGTGTCTGATTCTCCCCAGGGGTCTTTGGAGAGCTCACTCGCTTGGTGTGTGAGCTCTTGGGTGGATAGTCCTGGGAGAAAAGGAAGAAGTGGTACTTACACCTCATAAGTGCCCGACATTAGCACTTTGGTTGTCCTGTGGAATTCTTACAGCAGCCTTGTAAAGGGGTCATGTTTATTCCCATTTTACAGATGAAGAAACAGAGGCTCAGAGAGGTCAAGTGATTTGCCCAGGGCCACACAGCTAGGAAGTTGCCAGGCTAAAGTGTCCAGTCAACAGTTAACAGTGGTATGGGGTGGCATGTGCCCAATACACATCTCCTAGGATGGCTTTGATTTATTAATAAAATATGATAAATATAGTAGTCATCCCAAAAAACTATCAACGTGTCTCGGAGATTTGAATACCTCTGCATCCAAACTACATCTCCCAGGCTGCCTCTGACACTCAGAAGTAGCCCAGAAATCCTTTTGTTCAGTGGTTTCTTGATTTCTGCTTTGGAAAGTATGGTCAGTTGTAATTATGGGTATGTGAGAGTTCAGAGGAGAGAGAGCTGCGTGGGCTGGATGGAGCGGGCTGGAAAGGCTTGGCACCGAACTGGGAGTGGAGCTGGGCTGGCCAGCAGCTGAGGGGGCTGAGATGGGCTGGTGTGGGCCAAGTTCACAGCCTCCAGGGACATTTCCTGAAGGGCCTGTAATGGGGCTGTGCACCAGGGAAACTGCAAGCCTCTTCAGGACCCCCTCCCTCCCGGCCCTGCACCTCCCCACGGGGGCCCTGGAGCAGGCCAGCCTCCAGTTAAGGCATGTTCAGCCCCAGACCTTTGCTCCGGCCTCTCCACCCAGGCTTCCCAGGGAACTGGGTAAAGGGCTGCACGATGGGACAGCGGGGCCAGGCACCCTGAGGCTTTAGCAGTTGACAGCATGAGGACTGAGATGACCCCAGCCAGCCCGCCCGCCCCCTCCACACCCCCACTCCCTGCCTGCTCTGGGGCCCTTGGCCCCGAGGCCTCAGCAGCTGTCAGCAGGGAAGGGTGACAGAGGAGGGCCAGAGGTGACTTCCCAGCCTGCCCCTTCTCCCCCTGCTTGGGCCAGGCCCAGAGCTCTCCCCAGCTGTTGTCAGCAGCTGCAGAGCTTTGTTCCCGAGCCAGCTCTGGGTAGCCCCCTCCTCCCAGCACATCTTCCCACCATCCTTCACAGCTGCTGCCCCTGGGGAGGGGCTGGGGCTAATGTGGGAGACAGAGTCACATCCTTTGGTTCCTTTGATCCTACCAACGACCTGAAGAATAGGAATTCATGCCCTTGTTTTTATGGAAGAGTAAACTGATTCAGAGTGGCCAAGCAACTTGCTTGAAGTCACACAGCTTAGTGGCTGACTTCAGGCTCCTGGCTCCCCACCCAGTGCTCTCCGACTGCCTTTCTTCAAAGTGCATTTGCGCAGGATGCTGGGGGCTTCAGGGCTCCTGGGCTTGACTCCCAGCTTGGCCATTTAGGACCTCAGGTGAGCTGCTTAACCAGCCAGTTAGGACCTCAGGCGAGCTGCTTAACCACCTGGGCTGGAACTCCCATTTTCTTGCTTGTGAAATAAGATAATGGTACCGACCTCTTGGAATTGTTGAGCAAATTAAATGAGATAATTAACGTCAAGTACTTAGCATAAGGCTTGATGTGTTCTTTGTGCTCAAGCTGAGAGCTGGCAATGTTACCATCGAGGGTATTAGCCACCTGTGTGCCTGGCATTCTGGGTGATTCTACGGAAGCTACAGACACATTCCACAAATATTTGTATCAGTCAGTAAATATTGATTTGGCACCTACTGTGTGCCAGGTGCTAGAAAAAGGGCGGTGACAAAACAGACCAATTCCCGTTCCTGCTTATATTCTGCTTCACAAGGTGGCTGGAGAGACACTACTCATCCTAACCATGGAAGCCTCTGGAGGGCTTTCACACACTGGGATTCACATCCACGTTTTGCAGATGAGAAAACTGGGACCAGAGAAGATCGATGGCGGAGTTGGGCCAGGACCCAGCTTTTCTGAGGGTCTCAGGCAGTGCTGCTGAGCACGGGAGGCAGCCCTGTGGGCGTCCTGGAGGAGGCATTTTATGCTGAATCTTACAGGGCCTCAGGGCCTGGGAGGAGAGGTGGGGAACAGTACAGGACGCAGCCACCACAGTCTGGGCAGGAACAATTTCAGGAAGGTCTTAAGGAGGGCAAGGCCTTTTGTTCCCCAGGGAGGAGGCCCAGCCAGAGCTTTAAATACCCTGGGCAGCCCAGAATAGCCCCCATTGTGTTGTTCTGCAGCTGGGGGACCCAGGGAGGAACCAGCATCGCCGTGGAGGATCCTGAGGGGGCTGATGCTGGCAGATTCCGGAGGTGGGGCGGGGAGGTCTTCAGGCACTTCCCTATATGGTGCGGTGGCATTTCTGTGGAAGGCTTTTCCAGTCGGGCTCAGGCAGGAAGGCCTGCTTTGTGGGAAGGGTGGAGCAGCAGCTCAAGTTCTGCGTGAGCAACGTGCAGCTGAGGGGGGAGCCTGGTGGGTGGGGGACTCCCAGGGACAGCTCCATGGCCGACTGAAGGTACCTCTTTGTGCACCAGAGGTATGTGTGCATTGGCCCACTGGGTCCTCCTGTAGGTGGGCCTAGCCCAGGCCCTTGCCAGGGCCTCCTGGCACTGCCTCCTGCTCTAGCTATTTTGGGCACTGGCTGTGTTCGGGCTTGGAGAGTGATGGGTAATCTTGCCCAGACCAAGGCTGCTGGGGTGAGGTTGGTGAGGTACTGCCTGGACTGCCATCCCAGCTCCCTGAATCTTTGATCACTGTAGCCTCTGCCCCTGGCTTCAGCTTCAAAGGGTCATGGTCAGCAGATTCTGAGGGGATGCCAACCCCACTGATGAGGCAGAGAAGGGTGCCAGACAAGCCTGTCCCTTGGGGCATTCCCTGCTCTCAGTATCAGAAATAGTTGTGCTTTTTCTAAGCAACTGGTTTGTTTTTACATTATGAGACATGGAATCTAGGGACCGGTCAGGTTTCCTTCTTCCCATTGGCTGCTGGCAAGCTCAGGGCCACATGAGTTGTCCCTTTCCTAGATCTCTGGGATTCAGCATGTGCTCTCTGTCTGCTTGCCTCACTCCAAGCTCCATCTGCCTGCCCTGCCTGAGTTTTTCTTACATATCTTTAGTTAATAAAACGTAATCCCCTCCTTTAGCCCTGTTCCCTTTGTGGGTGGGACACAGCCGAGAATTTTAGAATCCTAATGTTTTACAGTGTCAGTGCTCTAAAATATCAAAGCCAGTGGAAGCTAAATAACTAAATAACAATAAAACTAAAGATATTTACGTATCTTTAGTTAATATTTTCTTGGCTGTTAATTGCACATCTTTGTAACCTCTCTGCAGCCTTTTTGGAACAGGGCAAGAGGGGAGGTATAAATGAATAATGAGGAGGGCTAAAGGAGGGGATCACTCTGTCGCCCAGGCTGGAGTGCAATGGCGCCATCTTGGCTCGCTGCAACCTCCACCTCCCGGGTTCAAGCGATTCTCCTGCCTCAGCCTCCCAAGTAGCTGGGATTACAGGCATGTGCCACCATGCCTGGCTAATTTTTGTATTTTTTAGTAGAGTCGGGGTTTCACCATGTTGGCCAGGTTGGTCTTGAACTCCTGACCTCAGGTGATCCACTAGCCTCAGCCTTCCAAAGTGCTGGGATTACAGGCATGAGCCACTGCACCCAGCCTGTCCTGACTTTGTAATCCCCTCCTTTAGCCCTGTTCCCTTTGCGGGTGGGACACAGCCGAGAATTTTAGAATCCTAATGTTTTAGAGTGTCAGTGCTCTAAAATATCAAAGCCAGCGGAAGCTTTGGGATCATTTAAGTTGATGGCTTTCAAACTCGCTAAGCAGTGAAACCCTTATTTTAATCATAATAACAGTAATAATCACAGCAAACACTTACAGAACATTCACCATGTGCTGTGTTATTTGTAGCAGTTTACATTTGTATTTAATCCTCACAATAGCCCTATGAGATAGATACTATTACTATGAATGATCGTGCCCATTTTACAGACGAGGAAATAGAGGCACAGAGAGGAGAAATGACTTGCTCATGACCTCACAACTAATCAAGGGCTGAACCAGATATTTATGTAGAAGGTGAGAATATAAAAAGGAAAGGGGTGGATTTGTGGCCAGGCACAGTGGCTCATGCCTGTAATCCCAGCACTTTAGGAGGCTGAGGCAGGAGGATCTCTTGAGACCAGGAATTCGAGACCAGCCTGGGCAACATAGCGAGACCCCATCTCTACAAAAAATAAATTAGTGATGTACCACTATACTCCCAGCTACTTGGAAGGCTGAGGCAGGAGGATATCTTGAGCCTAGGAGGCTCTGAGGAGGCCCACTGCCCTCTAGCCTGGGCGACAGAGCAGAACCCTGTTTAAAAAAAAAAATTGGTTGTGTTTTGATGAAAGTGAGTGTTTGGGAAGGGGCCCAAACTCTAACGGTGCCCCGCTTCCACCTCACCCCTGTCCAGAGTGGCCCTGAGGCTGCTGAGGATGAACTGGAGAGCCTCGACCTAGGGTTGCTTCGTCATCAGACAGAGGGGAGTCTGAGGCCCAGAGAAGGGAAGGGACTCGCCCAAGAGAACAGAGCTGGCTGGGAGCCCTGTTCTCAGTCCCTGCCCTGAAGAGCACCAGCACCCCCTCGCCTGCATGGTCCCCAGCCCTGGGAGTGAACCCCTGCCCCGGTCTCTGCACTCGGCCCGGAATGAAGCTCTATTTCTCTCTGGGGCACAGGTACCTCCAGACTTTCTGGAGGGTCCCTGCAGACCAGGAATGACTGGGTGCTGGGCGACCTTCTCTTTCACCTCCGACAGGACTCACCCCCTGAGAGAGCAGGCTGATGGCCAGGGAGGGAAGGCTCAGGCTGTGTTTGGATTTCTCAGGTGACAGATGTCAATCACCCTGAGAAGAGAGAACACACCCCTCCTACCACCAGCTAGCCTGCCGCCAGCCCGCTTTTCCTTCCATGGGGACTCGCGGCTTTTCTTATCTTCTTGAAGAGCCTCCCTTACAAAGCCCCTGGGTACTGGGGAGCATATCTTACATCTAAAATCTTACTTAAGGCTAGCTTCAGGGAAAAGTGGGATGGTTGGCATGGTGTTCCCAAAGTGTGTTCTTTGGAACCCTAGCCTGGTGAACTTTGCATAAATAAAGGGTTCCAAGTTAAGCAACTTTGGGAAACGCTAAATAGTTGCACGTGAGGTCCCCCCCAGCCCCCCGGCCCCATCATGTTGCCTCAGCCATTTAGGACTTAGGGAGGCAGCTCAGCTTTGTGTAACCAGCCTTTCCCAGATGTGTTTGTCTCCCCTGCGTGTATTCCCATCCCAGAGTTTCTGTGTCCGGGAAAGGACGTTATCATGAATAAAGCAGACACGGGGCGCTTCAGGACGAGGACCCCTTGCTCTGATTTCTAGCTCTGCTGTCCACAGGCCTATCTCAGCCATGGGCTTGGCCCTGTCTGCCCTTTCCTCTCCTTCCATACAGCAGATGAGGAAAGCCTGGCCTGGGGGCAGGGGGAGCCGACCTCCTTGGCCACAGCTGCCGGGCCGCCGTTCCAGCCTGTTTTTTCCTGTTGCCGATGCCCACGGGAGCAAGCGCTGAGTGGAGTCACTGAGGCCTGGCTGTCTGGTTGTGTTGCGCAAGGCCCTGGAGCCAGAGCTCTGGCCCCTACTTGCCTCCAAGGCCCCCCACCCACCCCTCCGGGATGCTCCTCAGTGACCATGGGCAGCCTCTTGTTGCCCTGGAGACAGGCTTCCCAGCAGGAAAGTCCCAGGCATCATCAGTGGGACCGGGTGGTACGGAGTTCCTTCCGGGTGTGGAGCCAGGGGTCTTAGGTTCTAATCCTGTGACTATGGGCAAGTCAGCTCTCTGAGCTGCAGCCTCCTCGCTTATAAACCCCGTTAATTAATCAACTACTTAATTGTTTTCAGAGACAGGGTCTCACTCTGTTATCCAGACTGGAGTACAGTCGTGCAGTCATAGCTCACTGCAGCCTCAAACTCCCGGCTCAATCAGTCCTCCTGCCTCAGGCTCCTAAGTAGCTGGGACTACAGGTGTGCACCACCGCAACAGGCTGATTTTTAATTTTTTTGTAGAGACAGGGTCTCACTATGTTGTCCAGGCTGGTCTCAAACACCTGGCCTCAAGTAAGCCTCCTGCCTCAGTCTTCATTAATTAATTCAACAGTTTTTTGGTTTTTTTTTTAGATGGATTTTCGCTTTTGTTGCCCAGGCTGGAGTACAATGGCATGATCTTGGCTGACTGCAACCTCCGCCTCCTGGGTTCAAGTGATTCTCCTGCCTCAGCCTCCCAAGTAGCTGGGATTACAGGCACCTGCCACCACACCAGGCTAAGTTATGTATTTTTAATAGAGAGGGGGGTTTCACCATGTTGGCCAGGCTGGTCTCGAACTCCTGACCTCTGGTGATCCACCCGCCTTGGCCTCCCAAAGTGCTGACATTATAGGCGTGAGCCACCTACCGTGCCCAGCTGAAAGGTGACATTTGAGCAAAAACTAGAAGAAGGGGAGCGAGTGATGGAATATGTGGGGACAGTGTCCCAGGCAGGGGGCTTTGTGTGTTTGAGGACTATTGAGGGGATGCATGTGGCTATTTTAGAAGGCAGGGAGTTGGGTGAGCACAGTAGCAAAAGAGATTGGAGTGGGGCGTGTGTGTGTGTTTGTGTGTGTGTGTGTGTGTATGTTTATGTGGGTGTGTGTGTAGACAGATTACATAGAACCTGGTTGGCCATGATAAGGGCTTTTCCTCTCACCCTTTGGTGAGTCAGGAGTCATGGGAAGTCCTAACCTGACAGGTTCAGGAAATGGCCATGGTTGTTAGTGGTGTCTCATGGCAACATAACTTTGTGGAACGTTCCGCCCATCCTTCCATAGTCCTGGCACTGTGCAAGGGGCATTCATGAAATCTGTGGGCAGTGACCCAGGAGGGTATGGGCAGGCCCAACCAGGTTGGTGTGCCTTTGAAGCCCCACAGACATGCCAGGGCAGCAGGGCAGCTGGGAGCTGGAGAACCTGAGAACCAAGCCAGGCTTTTTGCAGGAGGCTGGCACGTGAACGCTGCAGGTGCTGCCGGCAGCCGAGGTGCCTGGCGGATAGTGTTCAACCCCCAGGGACCTTCTTGCTGGGCAGCCCAGGCAGAAGCTGTTCCCGCTTGGGCCACCCCCACTGCCTTGGCCACACCTGGCACTTGGGTGAGGCAAGGGCATTTCCCAGTGGCTTCCTGGTTCCCTGTAAGTTGGCAGGCAGCTCATTCAGCCACCAGGGGAGACTCAATCTTGGGTTGTCTGTGGCGGACGGAGGAGAGTGCAGGGACTTTGTGGGGACAGGGGAGACTTGGCCTCTGTGACTAGCACCGGGTCAGCAGCACAACTGAAGGACGGCGCTTTTAAATGGAAAAGCCCACCCGTGCCACCCTCTGACTCCTCTGCCACTCACACACGTGTCCCGCTGCACCAGGCTTCTTTCCGCCCCACAAACGTGCCCTGCCCTCTCTGGCCCTGGCCTCAGCGCGTGCCCTCCCCTTCACCTGGTCCACACTTCTCCACTTTACTTAGGCGAAGTAATCTCTCAGGCCCCAGCTGAGTTAGCATTTCTTCTAGAAATCTTCCCCAGCCTCCCAGCCACCTCCCTAAGTGAGGGGACCCTCCCCTGGTCTCTGCCAGCCCCTATCCTTCCCTTTCAGCACTCTCCTCGCATGGTGTTGCCAGCATGTGGTTCTGTGGCCTGTGTCCCCCAGGAACATGGAGTTCTGTGTCTGTCCATTTCACGTTTTGTCCCCCGGGCCCAGCACATAATAGGTACCCAGTAAGTCAAGGTTGAAGTGACTTGAATTGAACCGAATGGGACAGATCTGATCGATTCTACCTTTTTTTACTGATGAGGAAGCTGAAGCCCCCCATCTAGAATGTGGCCAGGGTGGCCTGGACTTGGGGGTGTCTGACAGCACAGCCTGCTCTGCCCCACTGGCTGGAGGTCAAGTGTTCTCGCCAGTCCCCCACCTGGTCAGTGCCAGACCAGGTTGGGTACCCACCCCTAGCGATGTCATAGGAGCCTCCAAGGCAGAGACCACATGGGGCCTGCCTGGAGAAGGGCCAGGCAGATTCAGAGCTTGGGACTATGCCTCTCAAAGAGGTCATTGCCTCACACTTTCCTCTCCCAGTAGCCCCAGGAAGGAGGCAAAGCAGGTACCTTTTTTTGCTTCCATTTTATTTATTTTTATTTTATTTTATTTTATTTAGTTATTTTTTGAGATGGAGTTTCGCTCTTGTTGCCCAGGCTAGAGTGCAGTGGTATGATCTCGGCTCACTGCAATCTCTGCCTCCTGGGTTCAAGCGATTCTCCTGCCTCAGCCTCCAGAGTAGCTGGGATTATAGACATGTGCCACCACGCCCAGATAATTTTTGTAATTTAGTAGAGATGGCGTTTCACCATGTTGGCCAGGCTAGTCTCGAACTCCTGGCCTCAGGTGATCCGACTGCCTCTGCCTCCCAAAGTTCTAGGACTACAGGTGTGAGCCACCATGCCCGGCCTTTTGCTCCCATTTCATAGTGGAGAGAACTAAGTCTGGGAGGGACTGTTATGCAAAGACAGGGGGTGTCTTAGAATGGATTTCAGGGCTCCTGTGACCTAGTCCCCTCCTTCCCTTTGGATGAAGTGTTATGGCCTCTGTTGTATTAATGGGAACTGAGGACTAGAGGTAATTCTGGCGCTTTCAAGCTGTGTAATCTCGGGCAGGTCTCCTTCTGAAGTTCGCTTTCTTCTGTCAGGTGGGTTAATTTCCACCTCAGGACTGTTGGGCAGGTTCATTTATCTGGTTTGTCCGTGAGTCCGCAGATTTATTAGTACCTACTGTGTGTTTTCTGTTGTGGGGTTGCAGCAATGCTCAAAACAGATCAAAGTCACTGCCTTCTGCGTGTTGTTCGCATGGACTGAGATGATAGGTGTGGCTGCCCAGTGCATACAGTAGGGACTCACTAAAGTTAGCTAAAAGGTAAAGGAGGCAGGGGCTTATCCAAGGCAACATGGTGAGTGTGGGGCTGAGCTGGGACTAGAAACTCCAGACCCCCGCTTCCCGCCCTCTGGGCCTCCGCTGAAGGCCCTGACCTGCCCCAGCGCTCCGAAAAGCCCTGGATGGAATGCAGCTTTTCCAGGTTGCAGGCCTTGATATGAGCTTACAGAGGGCAGGGGTCAGAGGTCAGAAGCAGGGCGCTGCTGGGAGCTGTGCCTCTGAGCTAGCCAAATACAGAAGCATGAACCCAGCAGAGGGGAGTCCTGGTTTCAGACTCCATTCCCATTGCCTCTGCTGTGTGACCTGGGTCAGGCAACGGTACCTCTCTGAGCCTGGTTTCCTTATCTAACAAATGAGGATGCCTCCAGTGTCTCCCTTGTGAGGTTGTGGTGAATCTGAGTGACGTAAGCCTTGTGAAGACCTTAGCTCAGCCCCTGGCACAAAGAAGCCCTGGATGCATGTTGGACCCTCTCCTTGTTTGGGGGGCTCCATATTCCTCCTGGCTGACTGGCTGGCGAAGTTCCTGCCACCTTGGGGGCCTCCGTGTGAGAAGCTGGCAGGCCTCCCGAGTGGCACGGGCAGCACAGGCACGCCAGAGGAGGCTGTGGCCACCTCCCTTCCGGCCCGGCGCCCCTCTCAGACTGCCAGGGGATTAAAGGCCTTTTGGCCTTTGTGTCAGGTTCTCCCGCCCCTGGCAGTTTGTACAACAAAGTGCTGCCCCAACAGATTCCTTCCCCTGTGCTGTCTGTCGCCTGTGGACAGGGCACTGGGTGGCCTGGGGGTGGGGCAGGGCACCTTGATCCTGTATCTGGGGCCTGGGTTGCAGCTGAATAGGGGAAGCACTTGTTTTGGGGTTACCTAGGAGCCTGTATCCTGGCAGAGGACGGGGACCTTGTCTGGGTTCAGATCCCTCCCCAGAGATTTGGGGACCATGGGTCACATTGTCTGCTGGTTCCTCGGCAGGAAGCAGGGGAAGGGGCATGGAGGCAGAGCCCGTGGTGACCGTGGCAGGGAGGCAGGTGGGCAGTAGCTCTTTTGTCTCCCCGCCCCCGCACCGTCTCTGGATTTTGATGGGGTGAGCTCACTCTATCCCCACATGCCTGGAGCCTGGCCCTGGGCAGCTGCAGCCGCCCTGGGGACCATGCAGTGCTCAGACCTTCCTGCCTAGCTGTGGGGGCAGTGGGGGCTCAGTCCCAGGCCTGGGCTACAAGCAGGGTGGGGTGGGCTGGCTGCCGAAGGCATGTGAGGAATGTCACTGGAGAAGCCCAAAGCCCTGGGTTGGTCCCAGAGTCAGCCTCTGAGCAGGCGGACAACTTTGAGCCATGGGACCCAATTCTATTGCCCACCCCTTGCTAGGGTCCCGCCCGCTCAGCCAGGCTCCTCCCTTCATCCCAGATCTGGAGGTGACCCCAGGCCTGAGCCCACACCTCACACTCCCCATGCATCACCCCTCAACTACACCTACCCCTCACCCCTACCCTGCACCCCCTGCGTAGTGTGAACCCTAATGCTTATTAAGCAGTTACTGTATAAGTAATTCTAGTACTTATTAAGCACTTATTATATAAGTAAACACCTCACTAAATGCCTTACCTGCTTGATCCCATTTACCGAGACAATCCTCTCTGAGCCTCAGTTTCTTCATCCAGAAAATGGAAATAATAATAACACAAGCTCACAGTTCCTTGACCGAAAGCCTCAGAGTCAGATGTGTTTTGGAATTCAGAATTTTTCAAGTTTGAGGAAGGTGACATAGAGCATGTACCCAGCCAGGATGTGACATCCCCACTGGAGTCTGGGGGTCACATCCCATGATCAAACAACAGTAATAATGCTGCAGTGAAACGCAGGACTCTTGCCGCTGAGTGGAGTGTACACACTCTGAATAGCTTCATGTCAGTTCAGGTCAGGGCTTGGCACCAAGTGAGCTTGCTATAAACTCTTTTTTGAGAGTCTTGCTCTGTCGCCCAGGCTGGAGTGCAGTGGTGTGATCTCGGTTCACTGCAACCTCTGCCTCCCGGGTTCAAGCAATTCTCCTACCTCAGCCTCCTGAGTAGTTGGGACTATAGGCATGCACCACCACGCCGGGCTAATTTTTGTATTTTTTAGTAGAGATGGGGTTTCGCCATGTTGGCCAGGCTGGTCTCGAACTCCTGGCCTCAAGTAATCTGTACCAGCTCTCCGTATCTGTACCTCCCCCACCTTCTCTCCGCTCTGTGCCCCACTCTTGTGGTTTTCTCCTCAGTGCTGAGTCCTTTCCTAGCCAGCCTTGTCTGCCTCTTTATCCTCACCCAGGCCAGGAGAGGAGGATCCAGCCTGCATTCATTGTCCCCAAGGACACAACTTGGACCTGGAATTCCACATGACCCTCGTTCTCACTAGGAGCGCCTGGACGTAGCCCACCTCTGGGATTAGGTGCCTCCCAGAAGCCTTCGCCTACAGTCCCGCCTGTGTTCAAGGAATGCCTGCCCACTGGGGGCCGCCCTGCCTGCATCCCGGCCCTAAGCAATTGTTCTCAGCCTGTTAGAACAGTTCTCTGGCCTGGGCCCGGTTGAGTCAGCTGCCTGCACCCCCCCAACCAGGAACTGGAGGGTCTGGAAAATCCCCCTCTCTGCTTAGCTCCTTCCTTTCTGGCTGAGGTCTGCCCCCTAGACCCCTCCTCTCCGGCTCCCCGTCTGGCTCCAACACATGTCTGAAGTGCTGGGTTCCTCTGGGAGGAAGCCGGGCTCCCTCACAGCCGGAGACGGGCTGGAGGGCAGGAAACCTGGGTTCTATTTCTGCCTCTGACCTTGGAGCCGCTAATGGCCCTCCTTGGGACCTGAGGCACATGCTGCATGGCCCCAGGCTACTGCCAGCTCAGGCATCCCATGGGGCCGTCCTGAGAGCTGGTCGGGTTGGGGATAGGGACTGGCCAACCCTGGGCTCCCTGATATTGCTGTCTGCTTAGGCCTCATGGTCAACCCAGAGGTCCAGCCCTGCCTCATTTCCTGGTGAGCAGAAGGCTTGGGGTGGGATGCCAGCTCCTCACCTGCGATCTGAGCAGATGCGTCTCCCGGGACTCACTGGGAAAGGGGAGCATTCATACCTCCTCAGCCACCTCCAAGGGTCACTGTCAACTCAGGTGATACTAGGCTGAGGAAATGCATTACAAAGTGACGTGCAGTGTGGCAGAGAGGCTTTGCAAGAGTGACTCCCAGTGATCTCGTATCTGCCTCATTGCACACCCCTGGTCACAGAGGTGGGATAGCACAGTGGCAGCTGCTTAGGTATTGGAGCCCGACCACCAGGGTTCGAATCTCAGCCCTGCCACATGCCAGTTTCACCAGGTAACCTTTTTCTGCTCTCTTTGCCCCGCTTCTCAGTGGAACCCCGTAAGACCTATAACCTGGTTTAGAAGTGCCTGGTGCCTAGTAAGTGCCCAATAAATGTTAGCTGTTATTATTCCTCAAGCAGATCCTGGGCTTTCCCGTTCTGGGTCCAAGGTCCTTCTATGGTCAAGTCTCAAGTTCCTTTTGGCTCTTTCTGGGAGCCTCTTTCCTGTCTGGTTCCATCTCCTCTCGCAGATGTGAAATACAGCTGCTGGAACCTTTTGATCTTTAGCTTTTTACAGATGAAGCCTCTGCTCTTGCTGACTTATTCCTTGCTATGGGCCCTGATCTGACCCTGGATCCTCAGACCCTGGGGTGGGGGCTGCAAGCAAGAGCAGACTGGCAGATGGAGGGGTCCGTGCTCTGGGGTCCTGTGGTGGAGTGTGGGGTCCTTCTGTCCAAGTCCCGACGTGCTCTGGCCTCTCTTTCCCCTCTCCCTGCAGATGTGTGTTCCTGGCTTTCTTTCCATGTTGAATCTCACTTTGCTATTTCCTGTCTGGTCCCAAGGCCACCCCTGCCACCACCTCCTGACCAGCTCCCTGCTCCCTGGGAAAAGCTGTGGACCTTGCACATGACTCACCACTCGGTTTGCCTTTCTAGACGGCAGTGTCTAGGAGATGCCGGGAGTCTCAGTGCTCCAGGCATGCCCTCCGTAACCTTGGTTGCAATGGGAGGGGGATTGGCATTGACGGAGCCCCCCACCAGGTTGGGAGGACCCCTCAAATCTCCTCTATCCAGAGTCAGTGCCCCTGCACCAGCCCCAGCCTCATGCCCATGTTGGGTCAGTCAGGCCTGCTCCAGCCAGAGGGAACACTGCCCTGTACCCCACCCAGGGAAGGAGGCAGAACCCCTGGCAGGGGCTGGTCTTATGGTTCTTAACCAGTGGCTGTGGGAATCCCCTGGACATGCAAAATTATAACCACCCTCCTGGGATGGAAGAACCTGACTCACTGTCTCTGAGAAGGAGCCCAGGAATCTGCATTTCTCACCAGCTCCCGGAGGTTCTAAAGCACACTCCTGAATGCACATCCCACTGACACAGCCTAGAAGTCCACAGGCCAGCACTCAGGAGGACAGGGATGGGTGCTTATGCACAGGGAGAGGGCAGGGAGAGGAGAAGGAACAGGAGGCAACGTTTGCCGGTGGATTGTTGGGGGCAAGGGCTTTAGGCCAAAGCAGGAATAAGATGTGGACAATGCAGATGAACAAATGGCACCCAGCCACTCCCCGATCCAGGGAACTCACAGCCTAGGACAGGAGATGCTTTTAGATTGCCTAGAGGTAGGTAGTGCCTCCCCAAAGCAAGTCAGCTTCAAGGAGTGACTGAAATGCGTAGGTGATGACATTTTTGTCCATTCATTTATTCATTGATTCATTCAAGTATTTATTGAGCACGGGGTGCAGAGAAGGTGGAGATGAATTCATCACAGCCCTTGCCTTCAAGGTGCTTCCATTCCAATGGAGGTACAGACAATAACCTTGTGAGCCCAGGAGGGCCCAGAACCAGACTGGGAGTTGAGGTCACTGTGAACAGCAAGGAGTTAGGACAAAGAGAGTTTCCCGTCATCCTTATTGAGGCATAAATACACACAACAAAATATACCCATTTTCAGGGTGCAGTCAGTAATGAGATGTGTATGTCCAGTGAACTATCACCCTAGAAGGTTCTCTTGTGCCCCCTTCCCAGCCACCCCCAGCCTGCCCTTGGTCCCAAGTGACTACTGATCTTTCTGTCACTATGGATTAGACTTTCACCCCCAAGGGTTCATATAAATGGAATCGTATAGTTTGTAGTCTTTTGTGTCTGGCTTCTATCAGATCCACGCGTATCAATCAGTCGTTTGTTCCTCCTTATTCCTGAGTAGGTGGAGGAGGTGGTATTTAAGCTGATTTCGGAGGATGCATTGGAGTTCGCCTGAGAAACAAAGAGAGGAAGGGCATTCCAGCAGAGGGCCCGGCGTGAGAAATGCCAGAGGCGTGAGGGACATGGACTGTGGGAGCTGTGGGGTTGGGGAGGGAAGGGGGCCTGGCTAGCTCTTTGTTTTTTTCTCCTCTTTGGCCTTTGCTCTGGCTTGGACCTCACTACCTTGTCTAGCCCTTGTGGGTTTGGTTTTCAAAAGCAAGACCATTTCCTTCTGGCTTAAGGCCAGGGCAGGGCCTGAGGCCCTCAGGCCAGGCCATTACCAGTCTGTGCATACTTGTGTTTATAGAATCTGGGGTCCAGCCATCATGAATCTGCACACTTGTGGGCCACAGGGTTCCCGGGGTTCCCTTGGGCTCCCCTGGGTTTGTTTTCCTCTGAGTTATTTGGTAAAACTGCTTTGGAAACATCCAGATCTTGTCTAGGGGGAAAGAGGCACTCATTGCCCGGACCCACACCTGAGAAGGCAGGTGTTACGGCCGCTGGGGCCCTTCTGCTCCGGCCCACATAGCACAGGCCCCAAGGTAGAGCTTATCCTGGGCTCAGCAGCAGCCTGAGGTCATGTGGAGTTGACACCACGCCTGTCCCCATTCAGCCCAGATGCTGGGCTCTGCCTCCGCGCTGCTGGGCGCAGAGATGAGCCTGTCAGTGTGGCTGCATGTGCCAAAGCTAATTCTCCAACACAGTGGAATGTGTTCCCTGCAGCCTGGAGACGGGCAGGCCAGAGGGAGGCAGGAAGAGGAGCCAAACAGCCTGGGGAGGAGCTGCCTGGGGAGGCAACAGCTTTGAGCAGCTCGCCCTCGACTTCTGCCTGTGTCCCCACCCATGCTGACCCTGGCCATCCTTCCACCTGCCTGTGCCCCCGATCTGCGCTGGCTGAGGTCACCCCTTTACCCGCCCGCATCCCCCCATCCACTCACTCATGTCCTGGGTGTCCCTTGCCTTCTCCCAAGGAAAAGGAGTCTTTACTTACTAAAGTGATTTACATTTTATTGTCTGTTTTATTTGAGGATTCATTCAGAATTTACAGGCTTGGGCTCTGAAGCCTCCAGGGGCTAATGGGGCTTGGGGAAACTGAGTCAAAAACGAGTTCAGCCCCAGCCTGGCTCACTGAGCCATACTAAGTCAAATTTAACCACTAGGGGGCTTGGGGGTGGGACTCTGGGTCCCCCTGGAAGTGAGGGGAAGGACCGTGGGGCTCAGTGGGAGCTGGACAGAGTGACTCAATCGGCTCTGTCGTTCGCTTACAGGTGACCCACGGGCTGAGCGCGTACGATGGCTTATCTCTGCCTGAGGACACGGAGACCGTCACAGCAAGCCAAATGCGCTGGACACATTCGTACCTTTCTGATGATGAGGACATGCTGGCTGACAGCACCTCCGGAGGTGAGCCAAGGATCCGAGGCTGGGAGCAGAGGGGTGGGGGGTGAGACTGTGCTTCTTCCCACTGGTCTTTAAAGAGGCCCCATGAAGTTCCACAAGGTGGTTCCTCAAGAGATGGGCTGTGTGTGTCCTGAGCCCTGGTCCCCATGACCCCAGCATCCTCCACTTACAACCTGTGTGGCCCTGGGCTGGTCATCATTCTACAGCCTGGGACTGTCAGGACCTACCAGGCAGATGGCTGGCAATGCAGCGTGCAGGACGATCACGCATCCTGTACCCCACCTCCTTGTTCTCACCTGGAGGCTAGTCTGATCTGCCCGTTCCCACCCCAGCCACTGGACAGATAATTTGAGTCCCTGGAGTTTGGGGCATCAGCCCACATCTTCTCTCTCTCTCTCTCTCTTTTATTTTATTTTACTTTTTTATTTTTTTTGTTTTGTTTTGTTTTTTGAGATGGAGTCTCAGTCTGCCGCCCAGGCTGGAGTGCAGTGGTGCAATCTCAGCTCACTGCAGCCTTTGCCTCCGGGGTTCAAGCAATTCTACATCAGCCTCCTGAGTAGGTGGGACTACAGGCGGGTGGCACCACACCCGGCTAATTTTTGTATTTTTAGTAGAGACGGGGTTTCACCATGTTGGCCAGGCTGGTCTTGAACTCCTAACCTCAAGTGATCCACCCGCCTCAGCCTCCCAAAGTGCTTGAGCCATCGAGCCCAGCTGGCCCACATGCTCTGTGATGGAGGCTTCCAAGCCGACTTTCACAGGCCCCCTCCCTAGGCATCGGGGAGGAGGGTGATTGACCATTCTGTGCTTCCTCAACCCTGCCCCACTGTATGCTAGGTGCCCAGAACAGTGCCTGACACACAGTAAGTACTCAACAAATATTTGTTGTTGCTGATTACGTCTCTTTTTTGCTTATAGACGACCTGGGCAGTGGGGACCTGGGCAGCGGGGACTTCCAGATGGGTAAGTTGCTGCGGGCCTCCCGCAGGTCTCCCTCCTGCCCCCCAGGGAAGCCCCAGAGCCAGTCTCCTGGGCTGAGGGCCTCGAGGGCTCCTTGGGCCTGCCCCTGGGGTACAAAGCAAGGAGAAGTGGGAGTGATCTCTTAACCTGCGGAGTGACAGTTGTGCAGACTGATTGGGAGGTCCCTGCAAGGCTGGTGTGGCCAGGTCCTGTGCTTGCCCATGCCACAGGCACAGGTATCAGGGCAATGGGCAGATAAAACCCAGTTCTGCTGGGGGCTGAGAGCCAGTCAGCTGTTCCACATTCAAAGCAATGTTCTCACCTCCCAGGGCAGCTCAACTGTTGAGTCCTTCCCCAGAGCTCTCCTGGTGGCACAGAGCTGGGGGTCCCAGGCAAAGACAAGCAGAGCAGAGGGGCTCTGTGGAATCAGGCATTCAGGCATCCAGCAGGGCGGGCAGGGCTCAGAGTGAGCCTGACCCTAGGCTTGGGAGAGAACCCTGCCTCCTAAGTGCTGGCCTGTGGACTTCTAGGCTGTGCCCATGGGATGTGCATTCAGGAGTGTGCTTTAGAACTTCCAGGAGCTCGTGAGAAATGCAGATTCCTGGGCTGCTTCTCAGTGATAGCGAGTCACCTGCTGGGAAGCAAGGGTTCCCAGCTTAGGGAGGCAAGGCTGGGCTCTTGGAGGGAGGAGAGTCAGCCCCCACCCTGGTCAGACTGGCCCAGCACTGGGATGGGGGCTCATAGTCCCCACTTCCTTCCACTCTGGGATACTGGGTGGAGAAGGACCTACCCGAGGACAAGGCCCCGTGGCTCTTTATGGTTCCTACCGCCCTCTCTGGGAGGCAGCTCCTGGGACAGTCTATGACCAGGGCCAAGGATGGAGCAGGTGCTTAGGTCAGACCAACCACTGGGCCACCCCGTGGTATCCAGGACTGCCTTCACCCTAGGTAGGCCTTGGCCAAATCTGGCCTGGGCCTACTTCAGGGGTGGAGTCACCTCCCTTTAGCTGACATATCAGGGGCCTTCAAATGCCAGCGGGTGGCATCCTAACTGGGTCAGTGTAGACAGGAGGGTGGGTCCCTGGGTAACCTGGTCCTGACTGTGACCTCCCAGAGCCTGGACTTGGGCTCCGCCTGAAGGTTTTCCTCGTGTAGGTCTCCACGAGGCTGCAGGATGCCTGGGAACTGGGCGGGGCTTGGGAGAGGGAGTGTCAGGTGGGTTCCAGGCACACAAACCATGTCCCATCCTGCAATGGCCTATGCTAATGTGTCCCTGGAGCTGCCTCTGGCCAAGCCGGGCTTGCCTCTGAGTCCACCCTGTCCATTCATGAACCATCTCCAGCCCCTGCCCCAGCTGGGCAGTCCTGGCCAGCCCACCTGCCCTCCCTGAGAAGCAGCTGTGAGGGCAGGCGAGGCCAGAGGGGAAGAGGTGGGGAACAGGGCACAACAGCTGGAGGGGCCCAAGACCAGGGTAGGTGCCTTTCCTCACAAGTGGAAACAGGTGGGGCCTCAGACCCTCCAGGCCCAAACCCTGGCTCCTGCCAGCTGCCCTTGGGGCAGGTCCAGGCAGCTGGGCTGAATGGCAGTCAGGGAGGCAGCAGGTATGACTTCCTGATCCCAGGGTCCCAGGGCGCCCGCTCAGCCTCGACCAAGGGCAGCGCCCCCACTGCGCCCATGAGCCAGGGCCATCCTGACCGTCATGGGGCCATGCCTAGGCTCTGGCCCAGTCCCAGACCCTGGACTCCAGCCCTTGAGATGGCTCTTCCCCTCCTCCCCCGGGCATGGCTGTGGCTCTCTGGCTCAGCTCCAGCCCCCTGTGTGTCAACACCCATCCCTGATAGCCTCCCCTCCCTAGGACCCCTTCCCACCTCTCCTCCCCTAGTTTCTTTCCATCTTCTGACCTGTCTCTTTCTGTCTTCCCCCATGCCCATGTGTCCTGCTCTGACCCTTGTCTGCATGTCTGTGTGTGTCCCCTGTCCGCCCTGTCCTGGGCCCTCTTCCCCACTCCTTGGGTGTCTGTCTCTGCACCTCCTCCCTCTGCCTCATCCTGTTCTTCTCCCTCTCTCTGGCTCACCATCTCTGCCTCTGTCGCCCCCTGTCTGTCCCTCTCTCCCCTCTGCCTGTTCTTTTCTTTTTTTTTTCCCCACTGCCTTTTTCTTCACCTTTGTCTTGCCTTTTCTCTCTCATTCTCCCCACCCTCACTTTCTGTGTCTCTGTCTCTGTCTTTCTGTCTCTTTGTGTCTCCCTCTCTCTTTCATTGTCTCTGCCTCTCTCTGCTTCTCTCCGTCTCGTCTCCCTTGCTTGCCTCCTTCTCTGTCTCTACTCTGCAGGCTCAGGGCCGCCCCTGGGCCGCCCGCCCGTGGCTGGCATGATGGTCTCCGAGCCTGATGAGGAGTCCCCTCTCAGTAAGTGACCCAGGCCTGGGCCAGGTGGGAGTGCTGCTCTCCCTCTGCCTCCCTCCCCATCCTCTCTCCCCACTCTTCCTTTTCTCTCCTTTCTTCCTATTCTCTTCCTCCCCAACCTGCACTTTGCTACGAGTCACACAAGAGGCTCAGAGGCACCTCCCTGCGGAGTCCAGGGGCCAGGCCAGCCACTGCCCCTGCCCAGGACACAGCCAGGCCCACCCTGGGCCCACAGATCTAAATGCAGTGGACTGGGACCCTGGCGTTCTTCCCCATGGGGTGCCGGTCGGGCAGAGTTGGGTGCAACAGCCCTGCAGGGAACCAGGCCCTGCATTACAGAGGCCACTTGTGTCTGCCCCGGCACAGGCCAATCCTGGGCCCACCCGAGGGATCCACAGGGACCCAGGACTGGAGTTCAGGGGCCTGGGTGTGTTGCAGGGAGTTCTGTTGGGCAGGGATGGGAATCAGGAGTTGGTGAGTAGCCTCCTCCGGGGCCAGGGCTGGTCAGGAGTGCAGCTCCCACTTCCACCCTGAGTGCAGAGCAGCTGCCTCCCTCTCCCAGCCTCTGGCTCCGAGGGAACTCACCAGATAGGGTAAGAGGAAGGAGAGGACTGGCCAGAGAGCACCCCTATTCCAAGGCACCCTCGCCCCTGCTGGCTGCACCAATGTCCTTGGCTCTGGAGGCTGGTTCTTTTTTTTTTTTTTTTGGATGGAGTCTCACTCTGTCACCCAGGCTGGAAGGCAGTGCAGTGGCACAATCTCGGCTCACTGCAACCTCTGCGTCCCTGGTTCAAGCAATCCTCCTGCCTCGGCCTCCTGAGTAGCTGGGATTACAGGCACGCACTACCACGCGTGGTTAATTTTTGTATTTTCACCATGTCGGCCAGGCTGGTCTCGAACTCCTGACCTCAAGTGATCTGCCCGCCTTGGCCTCCCAAAGTGCTGGGATTACAGGCGTGAGCCACCGTGCCCAGCCCGGGGACTGGTTCTTAAAACAGAGGTGGCCTCACCTTCTGCCCCAATGCTCAGGCACCAGCCGCAGGGTGAGAGACGGAGGGTGTTCGCCTGGACCTGCCCTTGGTCTCGAAGAACGAAGGGGGGTGGGGTCAGGCTGGAGGGCCTGTGCCCTTCCCAGGCCCTAGTAGAAAGGGGCTTTGTGGAGCTCCAGCCCCCTTCCCCAGGAGCGGACACATTCCTGGGCAGAGGCCCGGCCTCCTCACCCGCCCTGGGCCATGGGGCTGAGGCCAGGGGCTTGGGTGGGGGGACTCTCAATGGGCCTCTGTGCTGGCTCACAAGGGGCCTCTGTAGCTGAGCCATGGCCCCCACACTCCAGCCCACAGAGCCCCGCCCACCCGGCACCCAGGAGCCCGGCCCAGCGGTTCAGGGCAGGCAGCGCCAGGGCTTTCTTCACCTGAGCCACAGAGCAAGAACGTCCTATGCACCTGCGGGCCTGACAGACAGAGTAAAGCGGGAGGAGGATGGGCCTGGCAGTAGCACAGACAGTGCCACTCTCTGCTCTGCCACCTACACACCGGATTTCAGATTTTTGGATTAGGGATGCTTAGCTTGTATATGACTCATTTGTCACTCTTATTCATTCATATTTATCACATACATGAATTCACAAACATTGTGAAACATAATGAGTATAAAATGTCTAGTATATAGTGGGTGCTTAAGAAACGATAGATGTACTTTGGGAGGCCATAGCGAGAGGATTGCTCGAGCGCAGGAGTTTGAGACCAGCCTGGGCAACATAGCAAGACCCCCATCTCTATCAAAAGTCAAAAAATTAGATGGGCATGGTGGCATGCACCTGTAATCCCAGCTACTCAGGAGGCTGCAGTGGGAGGATAGCTTGAGCCTTGTAGGTTGAGGCTGCTGTGAGCTGTGATTGTGCTACCGTACTCCAGCCTGGGTGACAGAGCAAGACCCTGCCTAAAAAAACACAAGAGATGCATGTGTATGTTCACGCCAGTCTGAGATGAATTTGTTCAGCCATCACTTTCGAGGAATCCGCTGTGTGCCAGGCATTCGGCAAGCACTAGGGATGCGGTCGTGAATGAAATCCCAGGTTCCCCCTCATCAAGCTTAGAGTCTGGTGGTAGAGAGGATGACAGCAGCTTTGATTCTCAGGTGCTTTGCTGTGTGCCAGGCACTGCATCTGAGTATAACGGCCTGGTGCATGTGAACACAGCATCATGCACTCCTCGTAGCCACGCAGGTGGTGCATGCAGTCAATATCCCCATTAGGAAACAGAAACTCAGAGCCGAGGTCAGTGCCTGAGGCGCGGCTGGCCTTAGAACGCACGATTGTTACTGTGATGTGAAACCTGGCAGAATCTACACAGCACACGGTGGAAGGTGCTCTGCTAGGGAAAGCAGGGTACTGTGAGAGCCCAGGGGAGCGGTCTCTACCCCAGCCAGGGCAGATCAGGAAGATCAGGAGACAATGGCTGAGCCAGGTCCTGAGGAATGACTAGGAACTGGCCAAGGAAGGCTGGCAGAGCCTTTCCCATTCACACACAGGTAATCCCTGTGCCAGGCCAGCCCCCTCTGGGAGCCACCCCTTCTTGTCCAGCCTTCCTCTGAACTGCGGGGGTCTCCTCTTCTGCACTCGCACGTGGTTTCTGGATCAGGCCATTTCCCCTGTTAGTTAAAGCCCCTCAGTCAAGTTGGGGCTTTGACATTGACCCTTGAGCATGTATACCTACAGGCAGTGCTGGGCATAGCTGTGGGCACACAGGTGTCAGTCTTAAGGGAGGCCTCCCGGGGCTATCCCCCCAACTCTGTCTGAATGCTCCAACTGCCTAAGGCCACTACATGCCAGGCCGGAGCTCTCAAAATGATCCTCCTTTGATTTTCCAGTTTATTTCCGAGCCCTGGTGAATTTCACTCGCTCCATCGAGTACAGCCCTCAGCTGGAGGACGCGGGCTCCAGAGAATTCCGAGAGGTGTCCGAGGCTGTGGTAGACACGGTGAGGTGAAGGGGGTTCGGGAAGCTCGTGGGTGTGGTGGGGCAGGACCGAGGATGGGGTGAAGGCCTCTGGGGCTGATGGCACTGTGTCCCTCCCCAGCTGGAGTCGGAGTACTTGAAAATTCCCGGAGACCAGGTTGTCAGTGTGGTGTTCATCAAGTGAGAAGGGGCCCCCTGGGGGTTGCTGGGGGACTTGAGTGGGTAACCTGGAGGGGGCTGATGAGGATGAGAAGGAAGCCTGGCACCGCAGAAAGGCCTATGGGATGAGTCGCTATGGGTGGAAATTCAGGAATTGGTGGGGGGATCATTGGGACCTTTAGTTGCCCTTCTTTGGGTACAGGCTGTCCTGGAACAGGGCCTGAGCGTCGGGGCAGGAGCCTCATGGAGTAGCTGAGAACACAGGCGTCTCTCTGACCCTCGTCTCCTGCCCATCTCCACCCCCAGGGAGCTGGACGGCTGGGTTTTTGTGGAGCTGGATGTGGGCTCGGAAGGGAATGCAGACGGGGCTCAGATTCAGGAGGTGCTGCTCAGGGTCATCTCCAGTGGCTCCATGGCCTCCTACATCACCTCTCCCCGGGGATTCCAGTTCCGACGCCTGGGCACAGGTGAGCCTATCCTGGTGTCTGGGGTTGCCTCCTCCAGACTCGTGGGGTCCCCTTTCAGTGTCTCCACCATGGGCTCCCAACTTGGGCTTGCACACCACTAGAAACAGGGAGCTCACTACCCTCCTGAGTCTGCCCCATCGATCCTTATACAGTCTGGGCTTGGTAGAGTGCAGACTGTTTCCTCTAGCACATGCCCATTAGACCCAAGTTCTGCTCCTTCCTTCTAGACCTCTGCACATTGACAATAGGTAGTCAGGCCTTTATTTATCCTGTACGTACAAGTCCAAAACACATTAGTACTTAATAATAACCAGCAACTGTTTACTGAGCCCTGACTGCCTTTATTTCCTTCCTCTGGGTCAGTCTTCACAGCAATTCCTTTGAAGGAGATGTTATTCCTCCTGTTTCAGAGACGTGGGAACTGAGGCCCAGAAAGGAAAATCTGAATTTGTCCAGAATCAGATAGGCAGATAGTGAAAAGGCGAGGATTTCAAACAAACTCAGCGTCTATGACAGTCTTGCCAGAACCTGTGATGAGAGAAGCAGGAGAAACTGAGGCACAGAGAGACTAGGAAACTGGTCCAAACCACACAGCTGTTAGGTGCAGAATCCTGACCTTTGTACTCTGGGTCAGCCCAGATTTCCTTCTACTGTGCCCTTGGTCTCCTGTTTTAACCTCCTGAGTTTTTTGTTTTTTTTTTCCTCTAGACCGAACAGCCCTAGTTCATCCCTCACAGGCTGTGGTTCTCAGCCCTGTCTCCATCTCAGTTCCCTCTCTCTGGGAAGACCCTGACTCAGTGGAACTCAGAATGGAACAAACTCCACCCTAGCCCAATGAGGAAAAAATAGTGAAACCATCACCTCCCTTGTTCTGCACCTCAATTAAGCCAAGCGTGGTGGTGCACGCCTGTAGTCCTAGCTACTCAGGAGGCTGAGGCAGGAGCCCAGGAGTTTGAGGCTGCAGTGAGCCAGGATCATGCCACTGTACCCCAGCCTGGGTGACAGAGCAAAACCCTGCCTCTAAAACAAAACAAACAAACAAAAACCCTTAATTATTGCACCCCGAGATCAAGCTTGCTCTTCTGCATCATCAGGCCCAGGTCTAAAGACTGCTGGGGGTCCAGCCCTTCTCTCACTTTTCAATGAGTCCTCCTGGCTAGGGGTGGTGGAATGACCTGGCCCAGCCCTGCAGCCCTCAGCTCCCGGCTCCCAGGTGGAACAGCCACTGACCACATCTTCCTTTCCAGCACAGACCCCCCCACCCCCGCCGGCCGCTGTGGCGGTCGCAGTGACACCAGGTGAGAGTGTAAGCCAGGCCCAGGCCCAGCCAGGTTCCTAGAGAAGTTAAGGTTGGAGAGGAGGCCGGGCGTGGGGGTTCACGCCTATAACCCCAGCACTTTGGGAGGCCAAGATGGGAGGATTGCTTGAGGCAAGGAGTTCCAGACCAGCTTGGGCAACATAGCAAGACCCTGTCTCTAAAAAAATAAAAAAGAGAGAAAAAAAAAATTTTTTTAAAGGATGGGCCAGGTGCGGTGGCTCACACCTGTAATCCCAGCACTTTGGGAGGCCAAGGCGGGTGGATCACGAGGTCAGGAGATCGAGACCATTCTGGCTAACACGGTGAAACCCCATCTACTAAAAATACAGAAAATTAGCCGGGCGAGGTGGCGGGCGCCTGTAGTCCCAGCTACTTGGGAGGCTGAGGCTGGAGAATGGCGTGAACCCGGGAGGCAGAGCTTGCAGTGAGCCGAGATCGTGCCACTACACTCCAGCCTGGGCGACAGAGCGAGACTCTGTTTCAAAAAAATTAAAATAAATAAAAAAGGGATGGAGGGGAAAGAAGGGTGTGGGTGAGATGGCTGACTGAGCACAGCCCAAGACAACTGGGCACTCTCTTCCCTCCTTCTTTGTCCTCACTGGGCCAGGCTGTGGCCTGCATGTGTGTGGTGTGCTGGTTGCATGCGTGTGGCATGTCAACTGCCTGTGGGGTCTGTGTTAGAGATGGGGGAGGCCACTGCCACTTGTCCCATGCCCCACGCGTGCTGTGAGTGTGTCTAGTATGTGCTCATTGCCCTCACTGTGCCTGCCAGAAACCAAGCTGCCTGACAAAGGGTCCTGAAGCCCGCTCCAGCCCTGCAGCACCTCTGCGTTCCCTACAGCTTCCCGCACCTCCCTCCTGCCACCTCTGACTCCAGTCTGCTTCCTTCCACCCGCAGTGCCCCAGTTCCCAAGAGCCTGCACGGAGGCTGAGTTTGCCTGCCACAGCTACAATGAGTGTGTGGCCCTGGAGTATCGCTGTGACCGGCGACCCGACTGCAGGGACATGTCTGATGAACTCAATTGCGGTGAGGGGATGTCTGAGGCCACAAGTGGTTTGGGCGCCAGGGGAGGGCCAGGGTGCTACACCTGGGTCTTGGAGCCCATCGAGGACTATGAGGGTTTGGTGCAGGCAGAGGATAGGGGCATAGGAAGGGTGATGACAGAGCTGGGCAGGGGGTGGCAGAGAGTGGTGTTGGGGAGTACAGGGTGGGCCTGGGGAGGGTTGGGGACAAGAAGCAGGTGAGGAGCCACCTGCTTCTGCCAAATGCCAAGCGGAATCTGTCCACAGAGGAACTGGTCCTGGGGATCAGCCCCACAGTCTCTCTCCTGGTGGAGACGACACCTTTACCGCTGCGGCCGGAGACAGCCATCATGCGACAGCCACCAGTCACCCACGCTCCTCAGCCCCTGCTTCCCGGTTCTGTCAGGCCCCTGCCCTGTGGGCCCCAGGAGGCCGCATGCCGCAGTGGTCACTGCATCCCCAGAGACTACCTCTGCGATGGACAGGAGGACTGCGAGGACGGCAGCGATGAGCTGGACTGTGGTGCGCACTGGCAGGGGTGCAGGTGGGTGCGGGGAGCGGGAAGCTGGCCCAGGAGGATGCTGCTGACCCCTGCCCTGTCTCCTAGGACCCCCACCACCCTGTGAGCCCAATGAGTTCCCCTGTGGGAATGGACATTGTGCCCTCAAGCTGTGGCGCTGTGATGGTGATTTTGACTGTGAGGACCGAACTGACGAAGCCAACTGCCGTGAGTATCCGAGGGTCCAGCGGAGGCCTCCGCCCTGCCCAGGTCGCTTGCTCCTGCCCTGTCTTCCACTCCTGCCCCGCCTTCCACTCCTGCCCCACCCCTACCCTGCACCTCTGCTTTCCACCCTCCCCAGTCCCCCAAGACTGTTTGTTTGCTCTCCCTGGCTGAGTGCGGAAGGCCCTGGAGACACCCTCCAAGGTTTCTCTCTGACCAGAGCTGTAAGGCCTCTTGGCCCTGAGCTGGCCTTTGGTGAAGCTGTGTAGTTAGCCCGCCTGTGGTTCGTGTCTCTTCATTTCTTTCCTTTATTTTTGTTACCATGAAACTTCTCTTTGTTTTGTATGTGTGTCAGATGAATGACTAGGAGGGTTCTATGTGCCAAGGTCCCTTGGTGATGGGTCCTTGGCTTATGTATGCGAGTCAGAGCCTTACCCATCCATCTGTCCAACTCCCCAGCCACCCATGCACCCACGTATGCGCCCATTATCCATCCACCCAGCCCTTCATCCATCTCTCCACCCATCCACCTGTCATCCTTCTTCCCTCCCATCCGTCCTTCCAGCCTCCCACTGCCCCACCCTTATGGTATCCATCTTTCCAGTTCACGTTGTGGACATTATGGGCATCCTGATAGTTAAATAGGAGGGGGAGGCTGGAGAGGCAGAGACCACATCAGGTGGTTTCCAGTATGTCCTGTCCCATGAGAAGCCTGATGCTTGTTAGTGCGAGATTGAGGATAATCTTCAGGCACTTCGCTGTGGTCCTGTTGGTGTGTCTGGGCGCGTGTCCATGTTCCCACCATGAGCTTGTCCAACTTCTCCTTGCCTTCCTTCCCCTGCCCACTCCACAGCAAGCCCTGGGGAGAGGCTGCATCATGCCACAGACCGGCAGAGTTTGAGAATGCCTTTCTGTGGCTCTAAGCTTGCCTGTCAGCACCAGCTCCTTGGGAGAGAGAACGTAATTGGGGGCTTTAGTTGGAAGGCCCTTTCCAGGGACCTCTGCTGGGGAAGTCAAAGGAAGGACAGGTCCTTGTGGACAGCACAGAGCCAGAGAATGTGAAGGTTGAATGGCCTCATGGGCTCCTGAGAGTGCGGGGAACAGAAGCGCCTGAGCTGCCTCCACAGCTACCTCCTGGTCTCCTCTCGCACCTGCTCTGTGGATGCGCGGCTTCCGCTCCTCCTGCATGGCTGTGACTTCTCTGTCTGTGTCTGTGTCTCTCTCAAGCTCCATCTCCCTGAGGAAGAATATTGGTCACCAGCCACTAGAGAGGCCTAGTGGGGCCCAGCCCTTGTCCCAGGCCACCTCCAGCTTCTGGCCACTCCATTGAGGGCCTGTCAGTGGGAGCGCAGACTGTCGAGCCCCACAGGGGACCATGCTGTGCCAGGCGCCTTGCCGGGCCTTTCTGGTAGAGAAGGGTGTGTGGAGCATTGCTGGCGCCCAGAGATGCCAGCCCCACTGGTTGTGCCTTTGACGTGGGTCTTGTCCATGTGTACAAGATAGCGCTTCTGTGACTCTGAGTGTGGCTGGGTGACACTGTGGTTGTGACAGTGATGTGCCAGCCATAACTGGCATGGGGAATGCAGGTGGAGTGAGGGGTGGGGGCTGAGTAATGTGATGAGTGGTTCAATGACAGCTGGTGGCCGCATCATGCTGGCTGTGAGGTGGACAGTGTTGTGCAGCAGGGACTAGGCATGGTGAGGGCCACTGGGGGTTATGTGGGCAAAATGAGAGAGTGACTCCGGGGATGCCCAGGGAGGATGGACAGGGGTGGGCTGTTGGGAACCACCTGGCTTTGTCCCCAGCCACCAAGCGCCCTGAAGAGGTGTGTGGGCCCACACAGTTCCGATGCGTCTCTACCAACGTGTGCATCCCAGCCAGCTTCCACTGTGACGAGGAGAGTGACTGTCCCGACCGGAGCGACGAGTTTGGCTGCAGTGAGCAGGGAGCTGGGATCGAGATGTGGGCCCTGGGCTGGGTTCTGGGGGCTTCTGTCCACAGCCTCAACCTCCACTCTTCTCCCTCCTAGCCCCTCGGAGCGCTCCCTCCGCTCCTCCTTCCTTTGCCCTCACCCCTGCCCTGGTCTCCTCAGTGCCCCCCCAGGTGGTGACGCCTCCTCAGGAGTCCATCCAGGCTTCCCGGGGCCAGACAGTGACCTTCACCTGCGTGGCCATTGGCGTCCCCACCCCCATCATCAATTGGAGGCTCAACTGGGGCCACATCCCCTCTCATCCCAGGTGTGGCTCTGGGCCCGGGTGGTGGGGTGGGAATGGGGGACAGCTGGTCCAGAGCCCTAGGCCAGATCCTACCGCTTGTCTTGGGGCCAACAGGGTGACAGTGACCAGCGAGGGGGGCCGTGGCACACTGACCATCCGTGACGTGAAGGAGTCAGACCAGGGTGCCTACACCTGTGAGGCCATGAACGCCCGGGGCATGGTGTTTGGCATTCCTGACGGTGTCCTTGAGCTCGTCCCACAGCGAGGTACTGCCGGAGGCCAGGTGTCACTGGGTGTGGGGGCAGAGCTGGGCTGCCCGCCACAGCTGGCTGCAGCCCCCTCCCGTGCCGCCCAGCAGGCCCCTGCCCTGACGGCCACTTCTACCTGGAGCACAGCGCCTCCTGCCTGCCCTGCTTCTGCTTTGGCATCACCAGCGTGTGCCAGAGCAGCCGCCGCTTCCGGGACCAGATCAGGCTGCGCTTTGACCAACCCGATGACTTCAAGGGTGCGTTGGCGGGCGGGTGAGCGCTGCGGGAGGTGGGAGGTGGGTACCAGGCTCCAGTGGGCACAGAGGATAGATGCAGACAGAGGGGGCCAGGTTTTGGGAAGGAATACGAGTCACTGAAGAAACACTGAGCCCTGTCAAAAAAGCATTTCGGGGGGAAAACCACCATGTTTAGGAAAAGCCAAATCCCCTCTTGCTACCTACCTGCTTCAGGTTACGGAGAGGACGGGCTCTGGAGCCAGCTTCCTCCTTCAGATCCTGACGTGGACGCTGTCCACCTGTGTCCTGGGTCAAGTTACCCACTATCTCGTGTCTGCTTTCTCATCTATAAAGTCGGGGGGTGGAATAATAACTACCTCCCAGGGGTTGGTAAGGACTTAGTGGAGTCGCATATATAAGCCTCTCGGAATTGTGCTCAGCCCATGGTCAGCACCCAGGAGGTATTTGCTAATGTCACAGTCATTGTCCTCATTCTGAGAGGCAGAGGTGCCAGTGTACCCAGAGTATAGGAGCCCAGGCTTTGGCATCTCCTTAGCCTGAGGGTGGCCTCCAGCTGCACCACTTACTGCCGCTGTGTCTTTGGGCAAGTCTCTTGGCTTCCTTGGGCCTGTTTTCCCAAAGATAGAGGCAGGCGGCTGGACTCAATTCTTTCTGGCTCTGAGAGGCAGAATGGCAGCATGGCTGAGAGCATGAGCCCGGGCACTGCCTGGACTTGGGCTCAGGTCCCGGCTCTGTCGTGTCCCACCTGGCATCAAGCAGCCCTCACTTCTTCATTGCAGAGGATTAAATGCATGTAGAAAGTTAGCTCCAAAGCACTCAACACATTTTATGCCCTTTTGTTGGTTGAGGAACCTAAAAATGACTTGTATAAGACTTAGTTACCTGGCCAGGCATGGTGGCTTATGCCTGTCATCCAAGTACTTTGGGAGGCTGGGAGGGAGGCTTGCTTGTGGCCAGGAGTTCAAGACCAGCCTGGGTAACATAGTGAGACCGCATCTCTACAAATAATTAAAAATGAAAAATCTAGCCGGGCATGGTGGCTTGCGCCTGTAGTCCCAGCTATTTGAGAGGCTGAGCCAGAAGGATCTGTTGAGCCTAGGAGTTTGAGGCTGCAGTGAGCTATGATCACGCCATTGCACTCCAGCCTGGACAACAGAATGAGACCCCATCCCTAAAAACAAAACAAAACTTAGTTACTTCCCAGAGTTGTTCCCCAGCATGTTTAGAATGCTAATGGCCATGGCCACCATTTGGTGAGCAGGCAGTTGGCCCTGTGGCTTGACCTGACAGTCATCGAACTGCCAATAACCCTTGCAAGGTCAGGGCTGATTTCACAGTTTTAAGATGAGAGCCCCAGGGCTCTGAGAGGTTGTGGAACTTCCATGCCTGGGTTCCCACAGCAGTTTAGAGGGGGAGCTGAACCCAGGGCTGTCTGATTGGAATCTGGATAGTCCAGGGGAGGGAGTGGTGGGAATTCCATGGTGAGCAGGTGGCCTGTGTGTGGATGGTGACCAGGAGGGAGGAGGCCTGAAGACATCCCCGGAAAGCAGGCAGGAAAGAGGATAGAGTAACCTAGACCCGGGGCTGTGCTTGGTCGTTCTGTGGGTGAGGAGCTGGACCCCCCTGTGGTTGCAGGGGGTTAATTCAGGATGAGCGGGAGAACCTATTGGCAGACAGATGTGGACTCCATGTAAGGAAGAACTTGCTAAGAGTCAAAGTTGTCCAGAGCTGGGAGGGACGGTCTTTGGAGGTTGTACGCTCCCCATTCATGACAGCTGCACCACCTAATGTGGCAGTCAGTGACCATGTGTGGCTCTTTAAACTGATACAACGATTCATTCCTGAGCAGCACTACACACATCTCCAGTGCTCGGTGGCCACGTGTGGCTAGTACCATTACTTTTTTTTTTTTCAATTTTGTAACTTTATTTGATGTATTTGACGATCAGCGATTAGTTCTCATCCACATTGACTGTCTGTAGATTTTTGAAAGTGGTAACAGGTACGTAGGTAACCAAAGTATAGAGCTTATTTGGTGAATCTTCATCCTCATTACGTTTTCTGGACAGCCGCACACGGATTCGGTATGGGACATTCCTTATTCCTTTGGCCCAGACAGCTTTGTTGAGCCTGGTATCAATGCGCACATCTGGAGTTCCCATCTCCTTCATGGCAAATTTCCGAATCTCTTTGAGTGCCCGAGGGGCACGCTTCTTGAAGCCCACTCCATGGATGTGCTTGTGAATGTTGATGGTGTAATCTCAGGTCACCACCTCGTTGATGGCAGAACGGCCCTTTTTCTTCTCGCCACCCTTCTTTGTGGGAGCCATTCTGCCGGGTCCAAGTTGGAAAGCACCATTACTTTTAATGGCAAAATCAGCAATTACTTTTGTACCAACCTAATAGTTACCATAATGAAGAGTATAGGTACAGGATATTTTCACTCCACCGAAAGTTCTCTAGGGTGGAGCTGTCCTAGCGATCTGGGGGATGCAGTCAAGGGAATTCCCGTGTGGGGTACTGTGCATATGTGTGTGTACATAGGAGAGGGTTGGACTGGATGACCCGTCATAACAACAGCAACAATAAGAGCTAGCCATTTTATGTCAGTTTTCTCATTTTAGCTTATACCTCTAGGAGGCAGGCTACTTTAAGCACCATTTACAGATGAGGAAACTAAGGCCCTTGCCCAGGCTTACAACACACCTGGACTTGAGCGCCTGTTCCTCAGCCCTGTGTAGCTCTCCTGCCGGCAGGGTTGTTCCAGCACTGAAAGTCTGTGGGTCTCTTAGCAAGAAAGGCCCGGAGAAGTCTGGCTGCAAAGAACCCCCTGGACCTTTCTTTGACCCTATGGTTCCCAAATGGTTCCCCAGCCATCATTCCATGGCATCGACTTTCCTTTCTCAGAGCATGCTTCGGGAAATGCTGCTCCAGTATTTGGGAAGGAGGAAAAGAACTGCATTTTCTTTTTTCTTTTCTTTTTTTGAGACAGAGTCTTGTTCTGTGGACCAGGTTGGAGTGCAGTGGCACGATCTCAGCTCGCTGCAGCCTCTGCCTCCCAGGTTCAAGTGATTCTGCTGTCTCAGCCTCCTGAGTAGCTGGGACTACAGGTGTGCGCCACCATGCCTGGCTAATTTTTTTTTTATTATTATTTTCACCATGTTGGCCAGGCTGGTCATGAACTCCTGGCCTCAAGTGATCTGCCTGCCTCAGCCTCCCAAAGTGCTGGCATTACGGACGTGAGCCACCGCACCTGGCCAAAACCTGCATTTTCTTCACTTTGGAAGAGAGATCGAAGTTTTCTTGAAATCAAATTTCCCCTAGAACTTTCCCATCTTTTTCTGGGTTGCTGCCCCTCAAGGTGGGTGTATCAGGCAGGCCCAGGCTGCAGCCCTTAGCCTCTCTCTTGCCACCCGCAGGTGTGAATGTGGTGATGCCTGCACAGCCCAGCATGCCACCCCTCTCCTCCACGCAGCTGCAGATCGACCCAGCCCTGCACGAGTTCCAGCTAGTCGACCTGTCCCGCCGCTTCCTCGTCCACGACTCCTTCTGGGCTCTCCCTGAGCAGTTCCTGGGCAACAAGGTGAGAGGCCTGGGCTGCCGCCCTGGGTGGAGAAAGAATCCCCGTGGGCTCCGCTCCCTCTGCAGTTGGTGGACAGCGAGGCAGACTTGGGGGGAAAGGTGTTGCTGTGCCCTGATGCAGCCCCCTGTGGCAGTGGCTCAGCCATTCAGGGCAGGACCTCTCCCTGGCACTGCTGGCTTGGGAAGAAGAGCTGGCCTTCTGTCCTCCCAGGAGCCCTCCCTGACCGCTCCCCCATGCCTGGGTTGGGTTCTGTGCCTCCGCACTGGCTTCCCTGGGCACCCTGTGCACTGCCTGATTCCACACCCTGCCATGGACCAAACACCCTAGAGTCAGAGCCTGAGTCTCACCCATCTCAGGTTCCCTATACCTAGCTCAGTGCCTGGCACACAGTGAGTCTCAGGTAGGCACAGTGAGGGAGGAGCTGGAAGACTGTAGGCACCTTGTAGGCACGATGGGTGTCAAGTGTGCCCACAGCTGCCCGCCCTGATCCACCCTGTTGTGCCAGGTGGATTCCTATGGTGGCTCCCTGCGTTACAACGTGCGCTACGAACTGGCCCGTGGCATGCTGGAGCCAGTGCAGCGGCCGGACGTGGTCCTCGTGGGTGCCGGGTACCGCCTCCTCTCCCGAGGCCACACGCCCACCCAACCTGGTGCTCTGAACCAGCGCCAGGTCCAGTTCTCTGAGGTAGGTGGTGCCTGAGCCCTTAGGGCTGGGAGCAAAGGGGGATTTAGGCTGAGTAGGTGCTGATGTGTGACCCCTGCCACCTTCACCCGTACCCAGGAGCACTGGGTCCATGAGTCTGGCCGGCCGGTGCAGCGCGCGGAGCTGCTGCAGGTGCTGCAGAGCCTGGAGGCCGTGCTCATCCAGACCGTGTACAACACCAAGATGGCCAGCGTGGGGCTGAGCGACATCGCCATGGATACTACTGTGACCCACGCCACCAGCCATGGCCGTGCCCACAGTGTGGAGGAGTGCAGGTGCCTGAGCCGGCAGGGCTGGGAACCACAGAGGCCCTGGCAAGGATAGAGGAGAAACGGCAGGGCCTCACAGTCCTTGCAGCGACTCTCTCGGTCCTGTCCCCACAGATGCCCCATTGGCTATTCTGGCTTGTCCTGCGAGAGCTGTGATGCCCACTTCACTCGGGTGCCTGGTGGGCCCTACCTGGGCACCTGCTCTGGCTGCAATTGCAATGGCCATGCCAGCTCCTGTGACCCTGTGTATGGCCACTGCCTGGTGAGTAGAGCCAGCTGGCACTTGGACACTAAAATAGGAGCAAGGACAAGGTGCGAGACTCCCTGTGTTCATGAGCTCAGCACAAGCCTCCAGAATGAGTGTCATGACTGCCAGATGGACTATCATGACCTCTGGATGCAATAACAGAGATAGAGGCTGGGCGTGGTGGCTCATGCCTGAAATCCCAGCACTTTGGGAAGCTGAGATGGGTGGATCACTTGAGGTCAGGAGTTCGCCACCAACCTGGCCAACATGGTGAAACCCCGTCTGTACTAAAAATAAGAAAATTAGCTGGGTGTGGTGGCGCACGCCTGTAATCCCAGCTACTGAGGAGGCTGAGGCGGGAGAATCACTTGAGGTGGAGGTTACAGTGAGCCGAGACTGTGCCACTGTACTCCAACCTGGACAACAGAGCGAGACTCTTGTCTCAAAACAACAACAACAAACCCCAGAGATATAGCGTCCAGACAAGGGAGGCGATGGCCCTCCTCTCCCCCACCCTCATCAGACTAATCCTGGAGAGTGTCAAATGAAGAAGCATGACCTGCAGAGGGCAGCCCTAGGGGGAAGAGCCCTTAGGGTGATACCTTATTTCTTAGGAATAGTGGCGAGAGCTGGGATTGTGGCGCTGACAAAAGAAAAGACTCAAGCAGGGCAGCATTGTCATCTCCAAATCCCTGCAAAGGTGTCGGGCAGAAGAAACAGACTCTGGGGAGTAGAACTGGCCAGTGGGTGCAGATTGGAAGAGGGTCGATAGGTCGATAAAAAGCAGGCATTTGGAATCATCTATGGGACAGGCTGCCATGTGAGGTGATGAGCTCCCCATCGTCTATAAGTGGTTGCAGTCGATGGTCCCCTGTCTGCAAAGCCGTGCCTCCAGCGTGATGGGGAGGCTGAGCCAGACAGCCTCCAAGGCCCCCCACAGCATCTGGCCCAGTTCTGCTCTAGAAGTTGAGCCATACCCTCTTCCTTCTCCTAGAATTGCCAGCACAACACGGAGGGGCCACAGTGCAACAAGTGCAAGGCTGGCTTCTTTGGGGATGCCACGAAGGCCACGGCCACTGCCTGCCGGCCCTGCCCTTGCCCATACATCGATGCCTCCCGCAGGTCAGCCCCGGCTCCGGGTGGGGGGGTTTGGCTGGGGGCCGTGCAGCAGGCCGGGAGAATACTCTGGGCAGGGAGGCGGGAGACTTGGATTCAGATGTCCGCCTGGTCACTAAGTTATTCCGTGCTCCTTGACCTCTCTAGGCCTCTGTTTCCTTGTCTGTATAATGAGCCCCCTGACTTCCCATAGTTGCTGTGCCGGGCAGGAAGATGGTGTCATGCCTCATGGCACACTGTGTCTGTGTGGACAGCAGTCATTTCCCAGGGTGGGAGGAGAAAGCCTGACCGCAGCCCTGCCCCTGTCTACTTGATACCCACAGATTCTCAGACACTTGCTTCCTAGACACGGATGGCCAAGCCACATGTGACGCCTGTGCCCCAGGCTACACCGGCCGCCGCTGTGAGAGGTGAGGGAGAGCCTTGGGGGCTGCAGAAAGGGGGCTCCTGAGTGGGGTCATGGAAGTGCCACTGACGGGGGCCCCCTTTTTCCCCTAGCTGTGCCCCCGGATACGAGGGCAACCCCATCCAGCCCGGCGGGAAGTGCAGGCCTGTCAGTGAGTATGGCTGCCACCACCCCCGACACCCACCTCCCAACCCAACCTGGGCTGTACACCAGGTACCCTCCCTCCCTGCCCCAGCTCATGATCCTTAGAGAGCCGCCGTTCCTCTGCCTAAACTGTGTCTATCCCATTCCCACCTGCCCTGCCAACACCTACTTTGTGTCCCAGACCAGGAGATTGTGCGCTGTGATGAGCGTGGCAGCGTGGGGACCTCCGGCGAGGCCTGCCGCTGTAAGGTACGCATGCCATCCGCCACCCACCCAGAGGCCTTGGGCCCAGCACCACAGCTGGGAGAAGGAGGAAGGAAGCTCTGTCCTCTCCATAGATCCTCGGCCAGTGGGTGGTAACATAGTCAGAGGCTAGTGGACCTGGCTGACCGGCCTTCTGTACCAGGAGAGGTGGCCTGGTGTTGGGAAGGAGCACTTGTTAGGGAGTCAGGCGACCTGAGTTCAAGTCCCAGTCATTCTTTATGCAGCCTTTGTATCTGCATTGTACCTTTGCTTTTGCCATACTTTGTCCATTGTCACATTGATACAATGATATAGATATTAGTGTCCCCAGTTTGTGAATAACGAAATGGAGGCCAGAGAAGGGAGGTCTCTTGCTTTAAGAATGGGAGCATCAGCCAGGCGCAGTGGCTGACGCCTGTAATCCCAGCACTTTGGGAGGCTGAGGTGGGTGGATCACTTGAGGTCAGGAGTTCAAGACCAGCCTGACCAACATGGTGAAACCCCATCTCCACTAAAAGTACAAAAATTAGCTGGGCGTGGTGGCGGGCGCCTATAATCCCAGCTACTCAGGGGGCTGAGGCAGGAGAATCATTGGAACCCGGGAAGCAGAGGTTGCAGTGAGCCAGGATTGTGCCACTGCACTCCATCATGGGCAACAAGAGTGAAACTCTGTCTCAAAAAAAAAAAAAAGAAAAGAAAAGAATGTGAGTATCAAGTGTCAGTGTAAAAAAGAATGGACCGATTCTGGAGTCAGGCACTCCTGGTCTTCAATCCCAGAGTGGATAAGCAAGCTGAGTAACTTTGTGCAAGTCATTTCACATCCCTGAGCCTCTGTTTCCTCATGTGAGGGATGAAGGTATCATCTACCTCTCAAGGTCCTTAGGAGAGTTAAATGAGGTGATGTCAAATGGAAAGCAGAACAGTGCATGAAACGCTCCATAAATAGAAGCAGCAATTATTTCAATCAAGTTGCTGTATTTCAAACTTAAATTTATTGGTGAACCCCCCTGGCAGCCAAAGAGAAAAGGGAAAAATGCTTGCCTAAGCACTTGTTAAGTGGGAATTACTGTTCAGGTGGTAATGATGCCTCATACATGTGCTCTTTCTTCTTCTTTTTTTTTTTTTTTTTTTTTTTTTGAGATGGAGTCTCGCTCCCATCGCGCAGGCTGGAGTGCAGTGGTGCGATCTCGGCTCACTGCAACCTCCACCTCCCAGATTCAAACGATTCTCCTTCCTCAGCCTCCTGAGTAGCTGGAATTACAGCTGTGTGCCACCATGCTGGGCTAATTTTTGTATTTTTAGTAGAGACAGGGTTTTGCCACGTTGGCCAGGCTGGTCTCAAACTCGTCTGACCTGTGGTGATCCAGCTGCCTTGGCCTCCCAAAGTGCTGGGATTACAGGCATGAGCCACTGCGCCCAGCCACGTGTGCTCTTTCAGTGGCTCCCCTGGGTCTCAGGTTCTTATCTGGACTGAGGGTGGATTCGGCCTGAGCTCCAGGCAGCCTCTCCCCTGGGCTGTCCTTCAGCTCCAACTCTGTGCCTGCAGAACAATGTGGTGGGGCGCTTGTGCAACGAATGTGCTGACGGCTCTTTCCATCTGAGTACCCAAAACCCCGATGGCTGCCTCAAGTGCTTCTGCATGGGTGTCAGTCGCCAGTGTACCAGCTCTTCCTGGAGCCGTGCCCAGGTACCTCTGCAAGGTGGGCGGGCAGGACCACCAAGCCCTGGGCTGGAAGACCAAGTGCCAGTCCCAGGCCATGGCCCCCATCCCAGCCCTTTCTCCTCCTCCCAGGTGCATGGGGCGTCTGAGGAGCCTGGTCACTTCAGCCTGACCAACGCTGCAAGCACGCACACCACCAACGAGGGCATCTTCTCCCCCACGCCCGGGGAACTGGGATTCTCCTCCTTCCACAGACTCCTATCTGGACCCTACTTCTGGAGCCTCCCTTCACGCTTCCTGGGGGACAAGGTGGGTAGTGGGTGGGAAGGGAAAGGAAACTCCAGGCAGCAGGAACAGCACAGGCAAAGGCTTGGAGGCAGGAGGGTCGTGGTGCCTTGGGAGAACAGTGAGATACATCGCATGGAAAAGGTGGCTGGAGCAGCGACAGGGCCCGAATTCAGGCCCCTGCTAAGCTCCTATCTAACCCTGGTCCCAGGTGACCTCCTATGGAGGAGAGCTGCGCTTCACAGTGACCCAGCGTTCCCAGCCAGGCTCCACACCCCTGCACGGGCAGCCATTGGTGGTGCTGCAAGGTAACAACATCATCCTAGAGCACCACCCGGCCCAGGAGCCCAGCCCCGGCCAGCCCAGCACCTTCACTGTGCCCTTCCGGGAGGTGAGCAGTTCTGTCCCCCGGGGACAGGGGTGCGGGCAGGCCCTTGCTCCCGCCTCTCCAGCATCAATACTCCAGGACATCCGGGGCTGAGCACACATGTCCTTTCCTTGGCAGCAAGCCTGGCAGCGGCCCGATGGGCAGCCAGCCACACGGGAGCACCTGCTGATGGCGCTGGCAGGCATCGACACCCTCCTGGTCCGAGCGTCCTACGCCCAGCAGCCCACTGAGAGCAGGTGTCTGGAGCGGGGCGGGAGGACCAGCATGGGCTTGGGGAAGGGACTCTGTCTACACGGTGCAGTGCGGCACAGCCACTTACAGACTGTGTGACCCTTTTGTGCCTCACTTTCTCTGTCTGTGAAATGGAGAGTCTAACAATGTCTCTGTTACAGGCTGGTCTGGGGCCAGGCTCCCTAGAAGGAAGCCTGAGACGGGGATTGGGGTGCACGTGATTCACAAGGAGAGGGACGCAGGAGTGGGGAGGGCCACGCAGGGATGTGGTCACAGGTCAAGTCTAGCCCCAGCCTCAGCCCACGGGGAGCTCTGGAGAGTCACTCACCGGAAAGTGGTCTTACTTTCAGGCATGAAGGCTCTTGTAGCCTGTATCAGCCTGTCATTGGGTACCCCAGGGGGACAGGGTGGTATAACCTCTCCAGGTAAGGAAGGGTGATGGTTTGGAGTAAGTTGCAGATAACAGCTATTTGCCACGGCCCTCGCAGCCTCTGGAGAGCTGGACAGGGCCCCAGCAGCGCTGTGACAGGGCTGTCGGGAGGACTGACCACACCCTCCGAGTGGAGGACTCCAGGCGTGCCAGGCAGAGAGCCAGCGGTCCTATTCATGCGGGGTCTTGTCACGCCAGGGTCTCTGGGATCAGCATGGACGTGGCTGTGCCTGAGGAAACCGGCCAGGACCCCGCGCTGGAAGTGGAGCAGTGCTCCTGCCCACCCGGGTACCGCGGCCCGTCCTGCCAGGTGAGTCCTGGGCCCCACGCCGGCCCAGCCAGCCCCTCTATGGTGCTCCCCACCCCTTCTCCACGAGCCCTCCCCACTTCCCCAGCCCTGGCCATCCAGTGCCCCTACCCGAATGGGCCATGTTCAGAAGGCCCTCCCACTGCCATCTTTCTGCCCCCAGGACTGTGACACAGGCTACACACGCACACCCAGTGGCCTCTACCTGGGTACCTGCGAACGCTGCAGCTGCCATGGTCACTCAGAGGCCTGCGAGCCCGAAACAGGTGCCTGCCAGGTGAGTCCTGCCCTCCTTCCCCCCACCCCAGCGATCTGTGGCCTCTGGGGGCCCAGCCTCAACTCACATCCTGCTCCTCCAGGGCTGCCAGCATCACACAGAGGGCCCTCGGTGTGAGCAGTGCCAGCCAGGATACTACGGGGACGCCCAGCGGGGGACACCACAGGACTGCCAGCTGTGCCCCTGCTACGGAGACCCTGCTGCCGGCCAGTGCGTCCGGTCCCCGCCCGCACCTGCCCTGCCCTGAAATGTCTACCACCCACTCCCACACACCCTTCCTCCAGGGCCCTTCTGAGAGGCAGTGGTTAAACCCTGGCCTTGCCGCCTCCTCAGTGTCACTTGGTGTGAAATACACTTCACTTTCAGGGCCTCAGCTGCCTCATCTGTGAAATGGGGTAGTCCACCCTCCTCAGCCCCTTGTGTGAGAGTTGAGTGAGGCGATGCATGTGGAACTCTTAGCACAGTGCCAGGCGTGCAGTGGCACTCAGGACACATGAGTTCACATGCCTGTTCTTCCCCTCCCCTCTTCCCTGGTCCTGAAGGAGAATAAGGGGAGAGGTAGGAGCCACTGCGTTACTGACTAGAAATCTGCCCCCTATACTCAGGGCTGCCCCCACTTGTTTCCTGGACACAGACGGCCACCCCACCTGTGATGCGTGCTCCCCAGGCCACAGCGGGCGTCACTGCGAGAGGTGAGGCAGGGGGTGGAGAGGGTGGGGGAATGCACACGGGGGCACACAGGGGGTGTCCCTCGAGTCCTCGGGCAGGGCCCAGCCCTCCCAACCCAGAGGAATCAGGGATGCCTCTCACTCTTAACCTTGCACAGGCCCCAGAAGACAGTCAGCTCCCCTCCTCGGGAGCCTCAACCTCTAGCCCAGAATTCAAGACCCTCAGACATACATCCTAGCCTGCGGTTCACCTTCAGCCCCCTGGTCCCCTGCCCCAGCCAGGCCAGTCTTCCCACAAAACCCCTGCTTCTTCCTGAAGCTCCTGGGTTCCTGACTGCCCCGATTCACTGGCTGTGTGGTCCAGGGCGCATCCCTGCTCTTCTCTGCCCAGTTTCCCCGTAACATGGGCGAGTCAGGCTGTTGGTTTCTTGTAGTGCACGAGACCATTGAATTCAGTATGAGACCCCCAGCCCAGCCCTGGGCTTCTGCTTGCGTTCATCCAAAATTCATCAGAGGCTTTCTCTCTCTGCAGGTGTGCCCCTGGCTACTATGGCAACCCCAGCCAGGGCCAGCCATGCCGGAGTGAGTAAGATTGGGGAGGTCGTTGGGGTCGGGTTACCCAGTGTCCCCAGGTGGAGCTAGGACAGAAGCCTTTACTCCCTTTTGGCTTTGCCTGTCCAAGCCTCAGTTTCTTCATTTGTAAAATGGGGATAGGAGCAGGCCCCACCACTTCCAAGGGCTGTCGTGAGAGTGTTGAGTGCTCACGTCAGAAATCAGAGCTCCCTCTCGGTGAGCAGAGTGGAGGGAGAGGAGTGCTGGGTGGTGGCTTTGGGGCTCCAGCCATGGCTTTCTTCCACCTCAGGAGACGGCCAGGTGCCAGGGCCCATAGGCTGCAACTGTGACCCCCAAGGCAGTGTCAGCAGCCAGTGTGACACTGCTGGTCAGTGCCAGTGCAAGGTCAGTCCGAATCCCTGCCCCGAGGGACACGCTCTGCCCCACTGCCTGGAGCCTTCGGGGAAATCAGGCAGCATCTGGTGGAAGCCGAGACCTGGGCATGGGGGGCAGAGCATGGGGAATGGGGCAGGGGCTGCCCAGGGCTGCTGGAAGCGGCCGGGGAAGCTGGCCTCAGGCTGCTGGGGGTGCAGGAGACCCACTGAGTCCCCTGCCTGCCTCCTTCCATCCACCTACCCAGGCCCAGGTGGAAGGCCTCACCTGCAGCCACTGCCGGCCCCACCACTTCCACCTGAACGCCAGCAACCCCGAGGGCTGCCTGCCCTGCTTCTGTATGGGCATCACCCAGCAGTGCGCCAGCTCCGCCTACACGCGCCACCTGGTAAGAGCCTGTGCCGCCCAGCCCCAGGCGGGGTTGCCACCTGCTGCCTGGTATTGTCCATCTCAGCACTGAGCCCAGTGACCCTCATCCCTGCCTCAATACCGTCACATGCCCCCATTATTTCTCTCCCAGCCCTGATCTCAGCAGGACCCCATTCCCCACCTTAACACCCTCCCGTGCCCCATCCCCCACCAAGGCACCCCATCCCCCACCAAGGCACCCCAGTGCCCAGGCTGACGCCTCCTTCTTTTTCCCCTGCCAGATCTCCACCCACTTTGCCCCTGGGGACTTCCAAGGCTTTGCCCTAGTGAACCCACAGCGGAACAGCCGCCTGACTGGAGAATTCACTGTGGAACCCGTGCCCGAGGGTGCCCAGCTCTCTTTTGGCAACTTCGCCCACCTTGGCCACGAATCCTTCTACTGGCAGCTGCCGGAGACATACCAGGGAGACAAGGTGGGCCCCAGCCTGGCACCAGGGTCAGTGGTGACTCAGACATGAGTTCACCTCTGCGCCGTCTCTCAGCAGGCAGGCACCTGCCACCTGCATGGCCATATCGTGGTTAGCCACGTGGCTTTTGCTGTCCCATAGACATTGGTCTAAACCCCAGCTCTGCTGCTTGCCAGCCAGACACCATTTGATAAACCTCAACTTCATGGTGGCTGAGGGGATTGGAGATCACGCCTGGCACATAATAAGTGCTCAGCTGTTCATGACTTTTAGCTTTCATGCAGTTATTCAACAGACAGGTCCTAGGAGAGGCTGGGAAATGCAAAGACGAGTGAGACACAGTTTCAGCGTCATTCACATGCCCACTCCAACTTCACTCATCCGCGCTGCTGGCTCTGTGCCTGTGTTGGACACAGTAATTCTCATCATAGGTCATGTGTGTTGAGCTCTCACTCTGTGCTAGGCAGCGTCCTTTACAAGTCACAAATCACAACTCTGTGAGCCAGGTCCTGCTACTGCCCCATTTCATAAATGAGGAAACTAAGGCAATGGGGCTCGGTACCTTACCCAAAGCCCCGCAGCTGGGAGGTGGGAATGCTGGAATCCAAACCCAGGTCAGAGGCTGCCCTTCAAATGCTCTGCTGAAGGCCAGATCCCACGCCTGTAATCCCAGCACTTTGGAAGACAAGAGGCAGGAGGACCACTTGAGCTCAGGAGTTTGAGACCAGCCTGGGCAATGTGACGAAACCCCGTCTCTACAAAAAAATACAAAAAATTAGCCGGGCGTGTTGGTGCATGCCTGTAGTCCCGGCTAGTTAGGGAGGCTGAGGTGGGAGGATCACTGGTGCCCGGGAGGGGGAGGTTGCAGTGAGCCATAATTGCACCATTGCACTCCAGCCTGGGTGACAGAGTAAGACACTGTCTCAAAAAACAAACAAACAAATACTCTGCCAGTCAGAGGTGAACCTGTCTTTGCTACTCCAGAACAGGGTCTGGTGGGAAGGTGGTGATGGTGGTGGCGATGGTGTTGTGGGGGGCAGGGACTCAGGGCTGGGCTCTGGGACAGCCTGCCCAAATGTGTTCCTTGAGCAGCACAGGCATCTGGTCGCACCCAGGGCAAGTGGGTCTTGGCACAGGAGTCCACTGCTGGTCGAGGCCAGTGTTGCAGCAGATGTGCCCCCAGGCAAGGGGTGAGGGGGCCAGGGACACCTGGGAGGGGGCGCTCTGGGGTTGCCCCATCCCTGTTCCTCGGACAGAGCCAGGTACTCCGGGCTTCTCCCAGGGCTGGCTGCCTTCTGGTCCCTTCTCCCCTCTCCCTTCTGGGGTTCGCTATCTCTTGGCCTCTCTGCTGCTCTGTCCTGCAATTCTCAGACCTATCTCTGTCTCCTGTCCTGGCATTTCCCTGTGCCCCATAGGGAGAGGCATACTTTGCGCGGATGCGCCGGGCTCACCAGGTAGGCCCAGGATGTGCGTGCTGTGAAGTTGGTGTGATGGGGTGTGGCGCCTTCTTGGGTGCTCCCAGCCCTGTGTGGGGAGATGCGCAGTGCCCAAGGCACTGGGGGTCTGCATGAACCCAGGCAGTGTCCCATGGCCCCAGGGTTGGAGTCAGGAGGGTGTGTGCCCCACCTTGCCTCACCTGCTGTGTTCTGGTCCTGGTGCCAACCGTCTGAAGTCAGAATGGCAACTGAGGTAGCAGGGAGACTAACCCGATGCTAATCCACGTGACTGTATCTAGCCCCCCAGGTTCTCCTGGCCCTGCCTGTCAAGCAACCACTGTTAACCCTCTGTGTGCACGTGGGCGACCTGGAGTTAACCCCGGGGTGCCAGCCTGGAGAGGGGGGGCATGCATCTTTCTTCCTAATTAGTGTGGGCCTTTCTAACTACCACGTCCATGGGTAGAGGACCCTGCCCATGGCTCCAGCTCCGGGACCTTGGGAGGTCTTAGCTGGCCTGCTCCCTCCATTTCATCAGAACCGCACGTCCCTCTCAGAGGAGCAGTTGCGGGCAGCCATGACAGCTGGGAGGATCCCAGGGCCCCCAGAGGGCAGGGACCAGGCACAGCAGGCATCACAGGTAACTGAGGACCTGGCTAGGACAGGTTGTAGGAGACCAAAGAGCTGAGTCCAGGCAGGCACCTGAGCAAAGACCCCAGCCTTCCCGGGCCATTTCCCCTATGCCAGGCCAGACCCCAGCCTGATGCCTGGTCTGCTCTGGTGTCACCCTTGGGAAACATTCCAGAACCATGAGTGGCTTGGGCGGGTGCCAGGGCACACACAGAGAGTCAGGCCGAGGAGCAACAACCCCCTCCAGATGCCCCTGGGGCTGCCTCCAGCACTTCTGCCCGTCCCTTGCTGGGCACCCTTTGTAGGACTTCTCCCATCAGTCACGGCCCATAGGCAGCCAAGCCCATCCCAGGATATCCCCGCCTGGCTCAGGAGGAACAAGAGGGCAGTGGGTACAAGGGCCAGAGTGCCAAGTATCAGCACTTGTGAGCTAACAGTGCATAGCGGGTGGCTGGCTGGGCCTGCAGGGAGGTAAAGCCTCACGGACGTCCTTTCTGTCCCTCTCTGCTCCCTTTCACCGCTCTTCGGCTCCTGGTCCCCCAGGTGGACGAGGCTCAGAGACGGATGGATGCTGAGATCTGGCAGCTTCTGTCCAGCTTTGCTGCCCACCCGCAACCCCCTCCCCAGGGGCTCTCTCCTCATCCCCAGCCTGCAGCTGCTCTGAGAGCAGCACCCCCTTCTTCCTCCTCCTCCTCCTCCTCCACCTCTTCCTCAGCCTCTCTGTCTTTCCCACCAGGCTCTCAGGTATGTGCCAAGGTGCCCATCAAGGGATCCCCGCCCACCATGCTTTCTAGACTTCAGTCATTTCTGAACCAACTTCACCAATTTCTGTGAACTACTTGGACTATTATTTCTTTCAAATTTTCCTTTAACTCAATCATATACCAACTCAGTTAGGCTGGTTACTTGCTTTCAAATACATATGAAAGGAGCCACCCCATTGGAATTGTTCACTGATGTGCTGTGTAAACGTTGGGGTCCACAAGAGACCCACCAGATGGGAGGAGAGGCGGACCCAGGCCACGCCCAGAGACATCAGCTGGGGACCTGGGCCGGGATTGGAAAGAAAGTCGTCCAAAGAGCAGGGCCAGGACCTGCACTGTCAGGTGGGGGTGGGGGGCTGGCTCTGTCTCTGCCCTGCCACTGGGCCTCTCTCCCATGACGGTCCACCCCTGCCGGGACCACCTCCGCCCTCCCACCCCCACCCCCGCTCCCCTCCGCTCTCACCACCTGCCCTTCCCTCCTAGTTCTCTCTCTCCTACGAAGGCTTCTCTCTGCTCCCTGGAAGCCTCTATTACTGGCAGCTGCCCCGGGCCTTCCTGGGGAACAAGGTAACAAGGATTTGGGGGGATTATAGGGGTATCATGGAATCCTAAAATATCAGAGGGCCCTTTGTCAAGGCCCTTTATGACACACAGAGGGAGACCGAGGCCCACGGTGGGTAGACACTTGCCTGGGACGTTCAGGTCAAAGCACAGCTGAGACTGAAGTCAGCCTGCCCGTGTCCTTCAGCGGGCCCTGACCCCTGACCCCTGGCCCCTGACCTCTGTCAGAGGAGCTGTCTCGCCTGGGAGGGTTCCTCTAGTGCCTTTTCTCTGGGCTTTCTTGACCTTGTGTCGAGACGCCTAGTTTTTGGTACTGCACTCAGTCATTCAAGAAGCATTAATTAAGTATTTACTGTGTGCTGCGTCATGTACAGGCAGAGCAGGCAGAGTGGGCCCTGCCCTCCCGTAGTCCATCTGATTATCATTCCTATCACCATTGGTATCATTATTATTATCATCATGAGTGCTGGCATTGGCCTTAGATGAGTATTAATATTGCCTCTATTTTGTTCCAACAATTTCAAGTACCTCTTAAGAATACACATAACAGGCTGGGCGTGGTGGCTCACACCTGTAATCCCAGCACTTTGGAAGGCCGAGTCGGGTGGATCACGTGAGGTCTGAGACCAGCCTGGCCAACATGGTGAAACCCTGTCTCTACTGAAAAAACAAAAATTAGCAGGGCATGGTGGTGGGCGCCTGTAATCTCAGCTACTTAGGGGGCTGAGGCTGTAGAATCGCTTGAACCTGGGAGGCGGAGGTTTCAGTGAGCCAAAATCGTGCCACTTCATTCCAGCCTGGGCAACAGAGCAAGACTCCATCTCAAAAAAAAAAAAAAAAAAAAAAATTCAGCTTCCTGGCTGGGCGCGGTGGCTCATGCCTGTAATCACAGCACTTTGGGAGACCGAGGCAGGTGGATCACCTGAGATCAAGAGTTCGAGACCAGCCTGGCCAACATGGTGAAACCCTGTCTCTGCTAAAAATACAAAAACTAGCTGGGCATGGTGGCGGGCGCCTGTAATCCCACTACTTGGGAGGCTGAAGTGGGAGAATTGCTTGAACCCGGGAGGTGGAGGTTACAGTGAGCTGAGATTGCACCACTGTACTCCAGCCTGGGCAACAAGAGTGAAACTCCATCTTAACAAACAAACAAACAAAACAATAGGCATGACATGTCACAAGGTACATTCAGAGAAGTGTGACGGAGGTTGAGGGGTGAGGATAAGGAGCGATCTGCCGGAGCTGAGGGTGGAGCTGGAGTACTGCAGGATTATCGAGCGTGATGTGCGTTCTCAAGCTGTGCAGAGTGTATCACCGTTTGTGTCCTGTATTACGTAATCCTCATGATACCCTTCAAAGTGGGTGTTACTTTTACTTCCATGTCCATGTCAGGAAAGTAGGGCTCGGAGAGGTTAAGCGACCTGTCCAAGGCTGTATAGCCAGTAGAGCTAGAGTCTGAACCCAGGTCATTCAGACTGTGGAGTCTGCCCTTTTAATCACTATGCTGGATCTGGGCACAATGGCTCACACCTGTAATCCCAGCACTTTGGAGACTGAGGCTGGAGGATCGCTTCAGGCCAGGAGTTGAGACCAGTTTAAGCAACATAGCAAAATCCTGTCTCTAAAAAGTTAAATAGGCCAGGCATGGTGGCTCATGCCTGTAATCAAAGCATTTTGGGAGGCTGAGTCAGCAGTTTGAGACCAGCCTGAGCAACATAGGGCAATCCCATCTCTATTTAAAAAAAAAAAAAATTGAAAAAATAAATAAATTATCTTAAAAAATCACTTGTGCTATACACACCCGCAACTTGCTAGAAAGTCAGTCCCAGAAACGGCTGTGAACTTGCTGGCATTCAAAGCAAACAGGAAACCAGTTCTTTTGTGGTTATTTGGTTACACTCTAAAATTCCTTACCACGCCTTGAGCTCATGGAGAACATCCCTGGGGCCCTTGTAGCCCGGGGCCAGTGTGTAGTCAGTAGGTGTTTGATGAATGCTGGTTAGCTGAGTGAACACACAAACGAACAAAGGGGTAGACTTGATGCAGTTTGGTATTGAGATGAACGTCTACCCTGGTGGCAGAGGAGAAAAGGGAAAGTCCTGTGGGGCAGAGCTGGGGGGCCTCAGCTGTCCTGTGAAGGTCCCGTGCAGCAAGAGTAAGGACTCTCTGGTCATGAGCAACACAGTACCTAAGTCCAGTGGGCTTGTCTGCAACAAAGAATCTATTGGTTCATGCAACTGCGGAGTCTAAGCATGTCTGGTATCAGGCATGGCCTTATCCAGGGGCTCATTAGGGCTTTATCTTGGTTCTCCAGCTTCTCATCTGACTGCGGAAGGGACTTTCTCTGGCCTGGTAGAAAGAGCAGAAGTACCCGGGTTACTTGTCTATTCCTGATGGGGTGGCGAAGGGCAGTGGTAGGTTATGCAGATTGACCAGGCCTGACTCATGTCTCCACTATAGAGGAGGAGGGGATCAGGGCCCTCAGACCACATGCTCTTCCTGTGCGGAGAGAGTTGTTCTTTATAGAAAACCAGGGTTTAGCTTCTAGAAGGGAGGAACTGGATTCTGGGCAAACAGAAACCACCTGCCTAGGAGGCAAGGTTTCCGAGGGGCTGCCCTCAGCCTCACCCCCATGGCTGAGAACTTTTGAAGCTTCCGCAGCCTCCCCTTGGTGGTCATTGTCATTACCCTTGTCTGCCTTATGGGAAATTACTGTCAATGAAAGCAGACCTGGAGTTTGTTCACTGGCACCGTCAGGCAATGGGGAATAGAGAACCTTGCAGAGCGAAGAGGCTGCTCAGCATCATCACCACCATGTCTGGGGCTGCAGAGGAACTGAGAAATGTCCTGTTTCCCAGGCAACCGTGGGCCATGCACCCTGACCTATTGGTTTGGGCAGGGAGGGAGTGAGGGAGTGTGGCACACTCACACCCCAAGGCCGCCAGATGCTCCATCCCTCACCTGTATGGTCCAACACTCACACCCCAAGGTCAGTCTGTGACCTCTGGACTTGCCTCTTTGCAGGTGGCGGCCTATGGTGGGAAGCTGCGATACACCCTCTCCTACACGGCAGGCCCACAGGGCAGCCCACTCTCTGACCCCGACGTGCAGATCACGGTGAGCATTTGGATGCCATGCTGGGTGGGCAGAAGGGCAGGATTGAAGCCCGGGGCACCCTCGGCATTTGTCCTTTGTCCTTTCCATCCAGCACTCAGTTTCCTGGCACAGGCTGGAAGAGTTAGGCCTGTGCCCCCACATCCCTGCCTGGTTGGACACGACCCAAGCAGAGGATCCTGCTGCTGGGAGAAGGGGGCAGTGGGCATGTGCCTGACTCCTTTGGGCACGTGAGCTTGGGAGAGCAGAGAGGTGGGAGATTGGGGGTTACGGAGAATCTAGGACTGGTGGAGGACACCCTGGCACCCCAGGGACCCCTCGGCTCCCCTTCCAATCCTGCTGGTGTTCTTCCCAGGGCAACAACATCATGCTAGTGGCCTCCCAGCCAGCGCTCCAGGGCACCGAGAGGAGGAGCTACGAGATCGTGTTGCGAGAGGTAAGGGGCACCTGACCACGCTGTGTCTCACCCCACCCCACCCTCCACCCTGACTCGGAGCCTGGCTTTGATGCCCACCCTGCCTCTCGCTCCCCAACCTTCACCTCGCAGCCCTCAGTCAGTGCCTGCAAGGCAGGAGTTGGGGGGTGGTAACTGCAGGAGCAGCCCACAAAGCCCAGTGCCCCCGCCCACGTTGCCACCCCCCAACCCAGGAATTCTGGCGCCGTCCCGATGGGCAGCCAGCCACACGCGAGCACCTCCTGATGGCACTGGCTGACCTGGATGAGCTCCTGATCCGGGCCACATTCTCCTCCGTGCCGCTGGCGGCCAGCATCAGCGCAGTCAGCCTGGAGGTCGCCCAGCCCGGGCCCTCCAGCGGACCCCGGGCCCTCGAGGTGGAGGAGTGCCGCTGCCCCCCAGGCTACATCGGTCTGTCCTGCCAGGTAAGCGTGTGGCCGGCTCCACCACCTCTGCACGGGCACAGAGGCATCAGCAAGCAACTCAGCCAGCATCACCACAGCCTTGATTACCATCAGAACTATAATGACCCCGGCATCTGGGCCCTGCATGTGTTCCTCCCGACAGCCCTGAGATACGTATCATTATCCCCTTTAATGGGTAAAAAAATAGAGGTGCTGAGGGGCGAGTGTGTCCCGAGGGCACATGGCTAATGTGTGGCAGAAACTAATTTTCAACCTGGGTGTGATTGACTCCAAAGCCTAGCATGTCCTAACCGCTGGGCAGTGCAACCTCAAGCATGGGCCACGCTCTCCGGAGGTTAAAACCCAGTTCATGCCCGTGAGGGGGCCCACCAGAGACAGGGAGCCAATTCAGAATCACAGATTACTCCAGCCCAAAGAACAGCACAGAGATGCCTCCAAGAGGTGAACAGTGTGGACTGGGAGAGGGCCGTGGACAGGAGGACACACTGAGCAGAAGTGGGGAAGGAGGAGCGCCAGCCTGTGATGTACCAGCGTCACCCCTGGGAGGACGCTGGAGGGAGGGGTTCTGGGTCTGCTGGCTGTGGCTGGGGCGCATTGGGAACAGAGGCCGACCTTCCTCTCTGCCCCCAGGACTGCGCCGCCGGCTACACGCGCACCGGGAGTGGACTCTACCTTGGCCACTGCGAGCTGTGTGAATGCAATGGTCACTCAGACCTGTGCCACCCGGAGACCGGGGCCTGCTCGGTGAGCTGCAAGCGAGGCCAGGACAGGGGGTCAGCTCAGCTGGGCCTGGGTGGGGGACCAGGCTGGACAAGGCAGGCATCAATCCCGGGGATCAGGGTCATGGGGCATGGCCTGTGGTTCGAAGCACCTGGGTCAGCAGACCAGGTCACTGGGCATGGTGGGGTGGCCAGAGCTATGGAGTAACATCCTTCTGTGTAAAGAAAAAACTTTGGTTCCTTACTATTTTTCTCTTTTTCTTAAAAAAAAATAAATTATCTAATAGAGATGGGGTCTCCCTTTGTTGTTCAGAAGGTCTTGAACTGCTGAGCTCAAGCAATCCACCTGCCTTGGCCTTCCAAAGTGCCGGGATTACAGGCGTGAGCCACCACACCTGGCCTTTTTACTTTTTTTTGAGACAGGGTCTCAGTCTCGTTCTGTTGCCCAGGCTGGAGTGCAGTGGCGTAATATTGGCTCACTGCAACCTCTGCCTCCTGGGTTCAAGTGATTCTCATGCCTCAGCCTCCCGAGTAGCTGGGACTGCAGACATGAGCCACAGCGCCTGGCCTCATTACGTATATTTTTTTATACCTGGACTTTTCAGAGTAGCATGTATATAGCCCCCCAGGGTACGCGGTGAAGGGGCAGCTGGTTGACAGCCATAAGCTGAACTTGGAGCAAGGAACACCTTATGTTGATACAACAAACAAGAATCTCTTTGGAGGAGAATCTGTAACCCACATGTTTTTATGAGGATGCACATATTTTCTTTTACTTTTTTTTTTTGACATGGAGTCTCGCTTTTGTCACTCAGGCTGGAGTGCAATGGCACAATCTCGGCTCACTGCAATCTCCGCCTCCCCAGTTCAAGTGATTCTCCTGCCTCAGCCTCCCGAGTAGCTGGGGTTACAGACACCTGCAACCATGCCTGGCGAATTTTTGTATTTTCAGTAGAGATGGGGTTTCACCATGTTGGCAGGCTGGTCTTGAACTCCTGACCTCAGGTGATCCACCCACCTCGACCTCCCAAAGGGCTGGGATTACAGGCGTGAGCCACTGTGCCCAGCTGATAATGCACATATTGTTAATGCTCTGCACCCAAATACCTGAGTGTATACCTTTCCTTTGCTATCAGAGGTACTTACGGAGAAAATAGAATCAGCATCACCCTTTTTGACAGCTATTTGAATGGATGTACTTTTTAATTTATCCAATTCCGTATTCGTGGATGTTTAGGTTTGTTTCCAGCTTTTTTTTTTTTTTTTTTCTGAGATGGAGTCTCGCTCTGTTGCCCAGGCTGGAGTGCAGTGGCACAATCTTGGCTCACTTCGACCTCCACGTCCTGGGTTCAAGCAACTCTCCTGCCTCAGCCTCCCGAGTAACTAGGACTACAGATGCACACCACCCCACCCAGCTAATTTTTGTATTTGTTAGTAGAGATGGAGTTTCACCATATTGGCCAGTTGGCCTTGAACTCCTGACCTCAGGTGATCCACCCGCCTCGGCCTCCCAGAGTGCTGGGATTACAGGTGTGAGCCACTGCTCCCGACCCATTTTGCTTTTTATAAACACGACAGAAATGAGTGTCCTTGTAATGAAATCTTTGTGCCCTTCCATGATTCTTTCTTTATGATGAGTTCACAAACTTGGAATTTCTAGATCAAGGGATTACAACCCCGAAAGGTTTCTGGTAGATTTGGCCTAATGGCTGGTGCCTGCCCCCCTTGTGCCCTGCAGCAATGCCAGCACAATGCTGCAGGGGAGTTCTGCGAGCTGTGTGCCCCCGGCTACTACGGAGATGCCACAGCCGGGACGCCTGAGGACTGCCAGCCCTGTGCCTGCCCACTGACCAACCCAGAGAACATGTGAGTGCCCTAGCTCAAGGCCCAAGGACACACTTCCACTGGGGAGTGAATGGAAGGTGCTGCATTGTCTTTTGGGGCAGAAGTGAAGGGAGCAAGATGGAGAGTGGGCTTCTCATGACCTGACCTTTGCCTCCCCAATTCCAGGTTCTCCCGCACCTGTGAGAGCCTGGGAGCCGGTGGGTACCGCTGCACAGCCTGCGAACCCGGCTACACTGGCCAGTACTGTGAGCAGTAAGTTTGTAAACAGAAGTGGGGGAAGGATGGAGGACAAATGGTGGACTCCCAAGTGAGAGCCTTAAAGGGTGTTGCTCAGAAGAGTCTTTTCCAGGATTATGCTCCTTCCCTGCCCCAAACCCTTCTAAGTTGCCCCATTGCCCTTGGGACAAGCCCAACCTCCTTAGGCAGGTTTACTATAGCAGCTTCATCCCACTTCTGACACCCAACTCTGTACTTTAGCTGGGCTTGACTTTTTAAATTATTTTTCTTTTTCTTTTTTTTTAAACTGAGACAGGGTCTCACTGTGTTGCCTAGGCTGGTCTTCCTGGGCTCAAGCAGTCCTCCTACCTCAGCCTCTCAAAGTGCTAGGATTACAGGCGTAAGCCACCACGCCCAGCCACTTTTTGAATTCTTGATGTTCAGGCTTTGCATATGCTGTTCCCTCTGCAGGAACAGTCTTCACCCCTAAACCACCTCTTCCTGGCTAACTTCCACTTAGCCTTCAGACCCAGCTTCATTCAGTCATTCAGCAAATTTTTATCAAGCAGCTCCTGTGTACCATACTGTGTGCTGAGGTGTTGGAGATAATGGAGCGAACAGAACAGATTCCACCCCGGCCCTTACGGAGTCTGCCATCTAATAAGAGATCAGCCCTAATGGGAGATAAGACAGGAAAAAAGTAATTGTGCAAATGTATATTTACAAACCATAGGCTGGGTGCGGTGGCTCATGCCTGTAATCCCAGCACTTCGGGAGGCCGAGGCAGGCGGATCACAGGGTCAGGAGATCAAGACCATCCTGGCTAACACAGTGAAACCCCATCTCTACTAAAAACACAAAAAATTAGCCGGGCGTGGTGGTGGGCACCTGTAGTCCCAGCTACTCGGGAGGCTGAGGCAGGAGAATGGCGTGAACCCGGGAGGCGGAGCTTACAGTGAGCTGAGATCGCGCCACTGTACTCCAGCCTGGGTGACACAGCAAGACTCTGTCTCAAAATAAATAAATAAATAAATAAATAAATAAATAAATAAAATTTTAAAAAACCATGATAAGTTATCTGAAAGAAGAGTACAGCCTGCTCTGAGGTAATACAAGAAGTCCGATCCTCTTGGAAGCCTCCCTGGCTCTCCAGGCTGGGCCAGTGCCCTCCTCTGTACCCGCACAGCCCTGATACACTTCCTGCATTCTCATTTTCACATAGAATTTCCATGTTGGGTTCCCGGCTAGTAAGTTCCACAGACCAGGGACTTCATCATGTTCATCGTTATATTTCCAACAACACCTATAGCACATGCCTGGCATGCAGTCATTGCTTAATGGACGTTTGCTGGCCGGGCGCGGTGGCTCACACCTATAATCCCAGCACTTTGGGAGGCCGAGACGGGCGGATCACGAGGCCAGGAGATCGAGACCATCCTGGCTAACATGGTGAAACCCCATCTCTACTAAAAATACAAAAAATTAGCTGGGCGTGGTGGCGGGCGCCTATAGTCCCAGGTAATCAGGAGGCTGAGGCAGGAGAGTGGCGTGAACCCGGGAGGCACAGCTTGCAGTGAGCCAAGGTCACACCACTGCACTCAAGCCTGGACGACAGAGCGAGACTGCATCTCAGGAAAAAAAAAAAAATGGATGTTTTCTGAATGAATTTCTCTGGAGAATAAAGACCTTACCTCCCTCATCACCCAGCCTGCTAACCCTCCCTTACACTCCCCTTTCTCAGTTCACCAGCGCCCTGTGTTGGGACCTGTCTGGTCCCCAAAGTGCTTCGAGAGCTCTGAGCCCCCTCACCTGACATTGGGCAGCCTGCTGAGCTTCTGGCTCCCCAAGTCCAGCATGAGGCACTGGGGCCCTTGAGGCCTGACATTGCCGGTCCTTGTTCCCCCTTACAGGTGTGCCCCAGGTTACGTGGGTAACCCCAGCGTGCAAGGGGGCCGGTGCCTGCCAGAGAGTAAGTGGGACCATGGCCCAGGATGGGGATGATGGGCAAGGCAGGGAGCCCTGGGAATTTGGGGGATACTGGGTCTGGGGGACAGGGCTGAGGGTGGGGTACCCTAGCTTTTGGGAGAGCACAAATATCGAAGGCAATGTTGAAAGGCCCCTCCTGTCCTGGCCCCTACCCCCAGCAAACCAAGCCCCACTGGTGGTCGAGGTCCATCCTGCTCGAAGCGTAGTGCCCCAAGGTGGCTCCCACTCCCTGCGGTGCCAGGTCAGTGGGAGCCCACCCCACTACTTCTATTGGTCCCGTGAGGATGGGCGGCCTGTGCCCAGCAGCACCCAGCAGCGACATCAAGGTACCCATGGCCCTAGGCTCCTCAGCCCCAAGAGCCATCCCAGTGGGAGGGGAGGCAGGGGCCTGTCCCTGCCCTAGTGGGGTCCTGTCCTTGCGCATGGGGCTGGATGTGAGAAAGAGTGTATCTGCACCAATAAACTCCTTTCTCCTCCCCACCAGGCTCTGAGCTCCACTTCCCCAGCGTCCAGCCCTCGGACGCCGGGGTCTACATTTGCACCTGCCGTAATCTCCACCATGCCAATACCAGCCGGGCAGAGCTGCTGGTCACTGGTGAGTCCCTGCGCCCCGTGTAACCAAGACCGCCTGTCCTGGGCTGGGCTGCAGGCGGCAGATTCAGCAGATGATACATTCAGCTGCTGGGAGGGGGCAGTGGTGGCCTGGACAAGGTCAGCGGCCATGGAGATGAGGAGAGATGGCAGATTCAAGACTCATTTTAGAGGTAGGATCGGCAGGACTTGACTGGTCAGTGAAGCCAAAAGAAAAGGGTGGGCCGGGCACAGTAGCTCACGCCTGTAATCCCAGCACTTTGGGAGGCCAAGGTGGGCAGATCATGAGGTCAGGAGTTTGAAACCAGCCTGGCCAACATGGTAAAACCCCGTCTCTAGTACAAATGAAAAAATTAACTGGTCATGGTGGTACACACGTATAATCCCAGCTACTTGGGAGCACTGAGGCAGAATTATTGCTTCAACCCAGGAGGTGGAGGTTGCAGTGAGCCGAGATCGCGCCCCTGTACTCCAGCCTGGGCAACAGAGCAAGACTCTATCTTAAAATAATAATAATAATAATGATGATGATGATGATGATGATGCATCTCGGAGTCACCCTGCCCTGGCGTCCAGGGAGCTGCAGTATGTCTAGGCCAGCTCCTGTCAGTCACTGACTGAGAACTATTCTGGGAGCATCAAGTCCCCTGCACGTCTGTCCCACCCATAGGTGTGCACTGTGGGCTCCAGTGGCCTAAGAAAGCCCTCAATGCAAAGTGCAGTGGTTGGCGAAGTCAGGCAGGTGGGCACGGGGTGGGGCATGGCTAGGCCACCAGCAGCACAGGCTACAAACAGGTCAGAGAGAATCACAAGTTTGCTTTGGACGTGTTAGAGTCTGAGATGTTTGGGAAGACATCTCATTGAGTCCACCAGGCAGGCATTTGGGTATGTGAGTCTGAACTCCGGTAAGAGGCCCCAGCCAGAGAAATGAGTCTGGTTGCTGTTGGCACAGGGATGGTGTTCAAAGCTATGCGTCAGGATGAAGTCACCTAGGGAGAATGTGGCCCGAGGACAGGGCCCAAGCCCAGAGTCCCAAGGAGCTCCAGCATGAACATGTCAAATGGAAGAGGAAGGGCAGGAAGAGCCTGAGACAGTGCAGCCATGAGGCAGGAGAAGACAGGGGGCTTCATGGGAATCAGAGGGAAAAGGGCTTCCAGGGCAGCCTCTCCACTGGGAAGTCAGGTAAGGGCAGAGAAATGGCCCTTGGAGGTCGCGCTTTGACAAGAGCGGTTTTCAGTGGAGAGAAGGGATAGAAGCCAGATTGGAAGGAGGCGACGCATGGGTGGGAAGGTGGCGAGTGTGGACAACTCCTGCAAGAGTCTTGGCTCTGAAGGGAGGCCAGGAAATGGGTCATTGACCACGAGAGCATGAGGTCAAGGGGGAGTTTTCAGAAATGGGAAATCCTAGAATGCACTCTGGACTGAAGTGATCTCATGAGAAGGAGACACTGATGTCGTGAGAGCAAAGGAAGCACTGGGGAGGGGTGGCACTCAGGCGCAGCGGTGGGACAGGGTGGGGGCAGGAGAAGGGGCCTGTCCTTCAGGGACCAGTACCTAGAGAGCCGGTGGGTTTGGGAGGCTGGGAAAAGTCCTGACTAGCCGTTTCTATTTTCCCAACAAGTGTGTGTCAGTACCACTAGCTAAGAAAGTGCAAGGGTGGTTGGAGAGGCTGGAGGAGATGGGAGGAGGTGTGAAATAGTTGTTTTTGGGGGATAGAAACTCAAACCAGACGGAGAAACCCAGTTGGAGTGAAGTGTGATGTGTCAGGAGCTTATTGTGGTTTGTGATCAGAAACTGGAGCCAAGTGGACTCATGGCGTGGTGTTCCCTAACCACAGCCGTGGCCGCTCTGTGTGGGCAAGGAGGGCGGGCATGGTGGGGTTTAGCCGGAATGGGGGAGGGAGGCGCCAGGGAGTGGAATGAGAGTTAGGCTGGACCAGGAAGGAAGTGATGCCTAGAGGAGGTTATGGAGAAAGACAAAGTGGCCACAGGACCAGGGCCTAGCCAGCACCGGCTCACAGGGGGCTTCCCGTCCCTGCAGAGGCTCCAAGCAAGCCCATCACAGTGACAGTGGAGGAGCAGCGGAGCCAGAGCGTGCGCCCCGGAACCGATGTCACCTTCATCTGCACAGCCAAAAGCAAGGTGTGCAGGGCAGGGAGTGGGGATGAGGGAAGTCTGTCTTCTGGGGTCTCTGAGCCCCACCCATGACCCCCTTTCACCTTGCCCTGCTAGTCCCCAGCCTATACCCTGGTGTGGACCCGCCTCCACAACGGGAAGCTGCCCACCCGAGCCATGGATTTCAACGGCATCCTGACCATTCGCAATGTCCAGCTGAGCGATGCGGGCACCTATGTGTGCACCGGCTCCAACATGTTTGCCATGGACCAGGGCACAGCCACTCTACATGTGCAGGGTACACCTCCCATCTATACCTGATTCTCCCACCCCAGCTCTCCCCGCATGCCCACCGGGATTAGCACAGCATTTCTTCATTCAGCCGATCATTTCTGAGCACTGCTGCACGCTTGGTCCTGGCCTAGGCTCTGCAGAAGCAGGGGAGAGAAGCATATACAGTATCTCGGCCCTCCTGAAGTACAGGTTCTAGGCAGGGAGACCATAAGCATGGGAATAAATGAACAAGCAAGATAACTACACATGGTGATGAGTGCCAGGCTAGGAATAACAGAGTGACGAGAAAGCAAGAAACGAGGTGGGAGAAGGCCAGGCGCGGTGGCTCACACCTGTAAGCCCAGCACTTTGGGAAGCTGAGGCAGGTGGATCACTGGAGGTCAGGAGTTCCAGACCAACCTGGCCAACATGGTGAAACCCTGTCTACTAAAAATACAAAAACTAGCTGGGCGTGGTGGCAGGTGCCTTTAATCCCAGCTACTCGGGAGGCTGAGGCAGGAGAATCACTTGAACCAGGGAGGCAGAGGTTGCAGTGAGCCGAGATTACACCATTGCACTCCATCCTGGGCAACAGAGCGAGAATCTGTCTCAGAAAAATAAAATAAAACAAGATGGGAGAGGCAGGGGCTACTCTAGACAGGGCAGTCAGGGAGGGCCTCTCTGAGGAGGTGACACCTAAGCTGAGACCTGAAGGAAAGGTAGGCATTGAGTGAGTTAGAGAGCTGGCAGAGTGTGCTTGGCAGAGGGAGCAGTACATGGCAAGGCCCTGAGGCAGGAGCACATTGCTGAGTTTGAGGAACAGCAGAGACTCTGGGGCTGGGGCTGTGGAAGGGAGGACGGGTGTGGGCAGAGTGGAGAGCATGAAGTATGTGGTGGATGACGGTAGGAATTTTGGATTTTATTCTAAAAGCAACAGGGAGTCATGGACAGGTGTCAAGGGGGGAGGCCACAAGGTCCTATTGACATTTCCAGAGCTCCCTCTGGCTCCTATGTGCACAGATGGCCGTGGAGAGCTAGCCTGGAAGCAGAGAGAGTGGCAGTGAGGCTCTTGTGTGAGTCAGATGACACCCCCCACCCTGACTGCATGTTCCTTTTCCTCCCTCGTCAGCCTCGGGCACCTCGTCCGCCCCTGTGGTCTCCATCCACCCGCCACAGCTCACAGTGCAACCCGGGCAACTGGCGGAGTTCCGCTGCAGCGCCACAGGGAGCCCCACGCCCACCCTCGAGTGGACAGGTGAGGCCGTGATGGGAATGACATTCAGGGCCTGACTCTCCTGGGTGTGGGAGGAGAGAGGCAGGACTCTGAGCAGGCTTGGTGGGTGCTGACCCCGCATCTGCTCGTCAGGGGGTCCTGGCGGCCAGCTCCCTGCAAAGGCACAAATCCGTGGTGGTATCCTGCGCCTGCCAGCCGTCGAGCCCACAGATCAGGCCCAGTACCTGTGCCGAGCCCACAGCAGCGCTGGGCAGCAGGTGGCCAGGGCTGTGCTCCACGTGCATGGTGAGAGGCCGGGCTCAGGGTGGGGGCCGGGAGTGTGCTCAGCCCAGGGCGTGTTCTCACAGCACTCTGTCTGCAGGGGGCAGTGGACCCAGAGTCCAAGTGAGCCCAGAGAGGACCCAGGTCCACGAAGGCCGCACCGTCAGGCTGTACTGCAGGGCTGCAGGCGTGCCCAGCGCCACCATCACCTGGAGGAAGGAAGGGGGCAGCCTCCCACCACAGGTGAGGAGATGGACCCACCCAGGAGGCCCACTGGCTCTGTAGAGAGTCCCAGCCACCCTTCCTCCCCCTCCACGCCCCACCCCACGCCCCACCCCACCTCCTCCTCTGTGGCTCCCTTCATCTCCAAGACGGTGGCCTCCTGCCCCTGCATTAGCAGGGAGCCCCTGGCGTCCTCCTGGCTGCCTGGCGTTTGTCCTCCTTCATGCCCCACTGGGCCCTAATATTGGCCCTGCACCTTTTATGCCCTGTCTGTCCCCCTGGCGAGCCGTTGCCCAGCCGCCTCTGGGGCAGCTGACCCTTCTCGTCCGTGGCAGGCCCGGTCGGAGCGCACAGACATCGCCACACTGCTCATCCCAGCCATCACAACTGCTGACGCCGGCTTCTACCTCTGTGTGGCCACCAGCCCCGCAGGCACCGCCCAGGCCCGGATCCAAGTGGTTGTCCTTTCAGGTGCGGGCCCTCTGGGAACGGAGGGCTGGGGAGGGCAAGCCAGGGCTCCCCGGGGCCTGCTGACCCCTACTCTGTCCCCAGCCTCAGATGCCAGCCCACCACCAGTCAAGATTGAGTCCTCATCACCTTCTGTGACAGAAGGGCAGACGCTCGACCTCAACTGTGTGGTGGTGGCAGGGTCGGCCCACGCCCAAGTCACCTGGTACAGGCGAGGGGGCAGCCTGCCTCCCCACACCCAGGTATGTGGGCCCTCCCCACACCTAGGTATGTGGGCCCTGAGCCTATGGCAGGGTACCAGGGTGCAGGGGCTGTGGCGGAGGCGGGGACCTGTACGCGGGGCGGGAGAGGCGGCACACCGTCCCACACTTTCCAATAGCAGAAGCCAGGCCTCATCTCCCACCCCGCCAGCTTCCAGCATGGGATGGCTCAGAGCAGAGCCAGTGAGAGTTTGAATGAATCACTGAGGCTGAGGGAGTGGTGACAACAGCCCCCATCCCTGTCCTCACATACCTCTGCCTCCTCCTGGCCCAGGTCCACGGCTCCCGACTGCGGCTCCCCCAGGTCTCACCAGCTGATTCTGGAGAATATGTGTGTCGCGTGGAGAATGGATCGGGCCCCAAGGAGGCCTCCATTACTGTCTCTGTCCTCCACGGCACCCATTCTGGCCCCAGCTACACCCCAGGTGAGGAGCCAGGTGCAGCTGGGCCATGGCTGAGCCCTAGGCGCTCCCAGGGAAGATGCCGGTGGCTTCTTCAGTGGCACCAGGACAGAGGGGTTGTTCGAGGCAGGCTTTGACCCTTCAGTGCCTGCTCAGAGAGAGGAGGGGGCTAAATGGATGGGAGGGGGTCTAAGGCTGATCCAGCTTACCTGGGCTCGCTGTGAGGGACTGTTTCAGAATTTGACAGGAAGCAGCAGTGTCCGGGTTGAACACTAAGCGGGGAACTGGCTGACCTGGTTCAAATCCCAGATCTGTCCCTTAGCAGCCTTGAGCTAGCTTTTACCTTTTGGGGCCTCAGATTCATCTATGAAATGGAGCAGTTACCACCCACCTGCTTGGTCATGGTGTGGTTTAAAGGAGACGGTGTCTGTGCAAAGTACTTGTGAGCACACAGAAGACGCCCTGTAGAAGGGAGGTGTCTCATTGTCATCTGCATCCTGGGGCGCAGCCTGGGTAGTAAAGCTTGCTGGTTCCCTACAGACCAGAGAAGCTCATCATCAAGAAGTCATGGTTGGGTCAGTGGGGCTCCAGCTTGTGGTTAGAGGTTGGGGAGGGAAGAAGCCATACTCAGCTGGCCATGTGGAGGCAGAAGGGTGTGGCCCTAGTCCCAGAAAGGCTACCTGTCAGCCGTCCCCACTAGGGCCTGGTCACAGCCCAGAGCCCTCTGCCCCAGGGCTACAGGTTACAGCCCAAGAGTCCAGGCCTCTGAGCAGCCCCTCTGTGTCCAGCGCCCGGCAGCACCCAGCCCATCCGCATCGAGCCCTCCTCCTCACACGTGGCTGAAGGGCAGACCCTGGATCTGAACTGCGTAGTACCTGGGCAGGCCCACGCCCAGGTCACATGGCACAAGCGTGGGGGCAGCCTCCCTGCCCGGCACCAGGTATGGCAGCCCTCAGAACCACCTTGCTGGAGGGGCTGGATGGGACTGTTCCGACCCCCTCCCAACCCACCCCATTTACACACAGACCCACGGCTCGCTGCTGCGGCTGCACCAGGTGACCCCGGCCGACTCAGGCGAGTACGTGTGCCGTGTGGTGGGCACCTCCGGCCCCCTGGAGGCCTCAGTCCTGGTCACCATCGAGGCCTCTGTCATCCCTGGTGAGTGACTCCCAGTGATGTGGAAAGCTGGAGGAGGCGGACAGCCCTCCAGGGTGGTGAGATCCCAGTGACCCCTGTTGCCAACAGGGCAGGAGGCCCACACTGGAGCTGGCTGCAGGGCCCTGCCCAGGCAGACCCCACCCGTCAGAGTAACCACTGCCTTCCCATCACACTTCGCTTTGGCCACATGACTCCTCAGGCATCCCTTCCCACCTCCTCTTCCTCTCTCCAAGCCTCCACTACCCTCATCTCTCTCATTTCTTCACTCCCCTCTGCAAGGCGTGGTCCATGCCCTGGTCCTCCCATTGGGGTTGCTGAGCTGAGGGCATCAAGCCCAGGCTCCCAGGTGCCTGAAAACCTGGACCTGGCCTTGGAACCCTGGGCTAAGCTAGCTGCAGGGTGGGCGACCCCTGCCCTCTCATCTCAGGAGCATCTACGACTCTCACTCCCATCTCCACTGCCGCAGGACGCGTCCCACCTGTCAGGATCGAGTCTTCATCCTCCACAGTGGCCGAGGGGCAGACTCTGGATCTGAGCTGTGTGGTAGCAGGGCAGACCCATGCCCAGGTCACATGGTACAAGCGCGGGGGCAGCCTCCCTGCCCGGCACCAGGTACAGGGCACCAGGAATGTGGGATGGGGCCATGGGTAGTGGATTGTAGGGTCCTAGCCCCTAGCTGAGGGGCCAGCCCTTCCTAGATCAGGGAGAAGGGGTGGGGCATCTGCTTGCCTCCAGGAAGCTCCACTCTCACACTTCTCTCCACGGCTGCCCAGGTTCGTGGCTCCCGCCTGTACATCTTCCAGGCCTCACCTGCCGACGCGGGACAGTACGTCTGCCGGGCCAGCAACGGCATGGAGGCCTCCATCACGGTCACAGTAACTGGGACCCAGGGGGCCAACTTAGCCTACCGTGAGTGGGGCCACTAGGTTGGGCTGGGATGCAGAGAACAGGCTGGGTCAGCTTCAGAGAACAGGAGTGACCGGTGACCATCTTATCCCTCAGCTGCCGGCAGCACCCAGCCTGTCCGCATCGAGCCGTCCTCCTCACAGGTGGCTGAAGGGCAGACCCTGGATCTGAACTGCGTGGTGCCTGGGCAGTCCCATGCCCAGGTCACATGGCACAAGCGTGGGGGCAGCCTCCCTGTCCGGCACCAGGTATAGGACTGGAGGACAGACAGGCCACGAAGAGGAAGCAGGGTCCCTGGGTGGCGGAGGTTATTGGGGGGAGGGCTAGAGGCTCCCCTCAGATCGGGAAGCCCTGGACCCCATTGCAGAGATGTATCGTGCAGTGGTTAGAACCCAGAATCGGGACTGACCAACCTGGGTGTGAATTTTGGCCCCACCACTTAGCTTGTGACCTCGGACAAATTACTTAACCTCTCTGTGCTATAGTTTCAGGGCCTATAAAATGGTAAGAATAGTATGTACTTTACAGAATTATCTTAAATATTTATATATATGCAAAATCCTCAGAGCTTAGGCTCACAGAAAGTACTCTAAGCTGTTAATATTACTATAATACCATTAGCTATTGTTGTTACTGTAATTTGTAGAATTTAGGATACCACTGATTGCAAGATCCACTATGATTTTATGTACCTCTAAGAAAAAGCTTCCATTTGTAAGGTTATTCATTTTAGATGCATCTTGATTTTAGAGGTATTGAAATGTGTGTCTAGAATTGATGAGATGTGGTATGAGTATGTACCCAGCTCACTGGGGCTCCTGGGGTCGACCACCCGGCTCCTGGACAAGAGTCCCCCTTCCCCATGTGAAGGACAGGGAAAGTGATCCAGAGCTGGTGGCCAGGTCTTGGGGGTCAGAGTGAGGCAGGATTGCAGGTTATAGGAGCAGGGGTGTCCTGAGGACTCTCTCTGACTCACCCCCATTCTGACCAGACCCACGGCTCCCTGCTGAGACTCTACCAAGTGTCCCCCGCCGACTCAGGCGAGTACGTGTGCCGAGTGGCAGGCAGCTCCGTGCCTCTAGAGGCCTCCGTCCTGGTCACCATTGAGCCTGCGGGCTCAGTGCCTGGTGAGTAGCTCTCAGGGAGGGCAGGGCTGGAGGCCCAAGGTGGAAGGTTCCCCACTCTTGCAATGGCAGGATCAGGAGGCCAAGCCACAGACTGCACCTGCCGTGAGACCAGGAGCCCCATCTCATCTCACCTCCCAGCCAGCTATTGACCCTTTGCCCTCTGTCCCCAGCACTTGGGGTCACCCCCACAGTCCGGATCGAGTCATCATCTTCGCATGTGGCTGAAGGGCAGACCCTGGATCTGAACTGCCTCGTTGCCGGTCAGGCCCATGCCCAGGTTACATGGCACAAGCGCGGGGGCAGCCTCCCGGCCCGGCACCAGGTAGGAGGCAGGAGCTAAGGAAGCCTGAAGGACCCTGTAGCTGCAGTACAAGAGCATAGGCTTGACCGGGCGCAGTGGCTCACGCCTGTAATCCCAGCACTTTGGGAGGCCAAGGTGGGAGGATCACGAGGTCAGGAGTTCGAGACCAGCCTGTCGGACATAATGAAACCCCATCTCTACTAAAAATACACAAATTAGCCGGGCGTAGTGGTACGTGCCTATAATTGCAGCTTCTCAGGAGGCTGAGGCAGGAGAATCGCTTGAACCCAGGAGGCGGAGGTTTCAGTGAGCCAAGATTGTGCCATTGCACTCCAGCATGGGCGACAGAGCAAGACTCCGTCTCAAAAAAAAAAAGACCATAGGCTTTGAACTCAGGCACATTCAAGTTCAGACACTGTTCCGCCACTTGCATGCTGTGTGACTTTAGGCCAGTCACTTGTCACTTGATTCCCTGACCCTCAGTGTCCTCGTCTGCCAAATGGGCTCATGCTGCCTACCTCATCTCCCCTGTAGCATGTCAACAAACACTGGTCCCCACTTTTCTCTGGTGCCAAGTCTCAGGCGTCCCTGGCATGGGTGAGGTGGGAGGCTAGACCTAGTCCTGACACTGGGGCGGGAGATAGGAAGGCACAAGGTAGTTTCCCCTGGAAGAGCTTCCATGAAGTTCCAGCTGGCTGGGCTGGGAGTGGCACCCGGGAAGGGAACAGGAGCTTGGTGTGAGCCGCAGTGACCGGTTCTGAGCCTGCCTCCTCCCTCCTGACCCTCCTAGGTGCATGGCTCGAGGCTACGGCTGCTCCAGGTGACCCCAGCTGACTCAGGGGAGTACGTGTGCCGTGTGGTTGGCAGCTCGGGCACCCAGGAAGCCTCGGTCCTTGTCACCATCCAGCAGCGCCTTAGCGGCTCCCACTGTGAGTGTCTAGGGGGTCACGCAAATGGTAGAGGGCTGGGGGGCCCCCACTGCAGCCTCAGCGGCTCCCACACCCTGCCTTCCATCTTGCCCTCCCAGCCCAGGGCGTGGCATACCCTGTCCGCATCGAGTCCTCCTCAGCCTCCCTGGCCAATGGACACACCCTGGACCTCAACTGCCTGGTTGCCAGCCAGGCTCCCCATACCATCACCTGGTATAAGCGTGGAGGCAGCTTACCCAGCCGGCACCAGGTACAGGGCCAGCAGGTGGGGAGGGCAAAAGCAGGGCACACCAGCCCCCAGTGGGAAGAGAGGGAACTCTCAGAACCTCACTCTGTGCTCATTCAGTCATTCAACAAACATTGAGTATCCTTGCTGGATGGGTCCTAGACTGGTGCTGAGAATACAGAAATAAGGCTCCCTGACCTCAGGGAGATCCACTTATGCGCCAAATCTCACTGAAAAGCTGCTCCGGGCCATGTCCTGTGCCTGGCACTGAAGATTCTGGATGGAATGAGACAGCTGCCTGCTCTCAGGCAGCTCGCAGGCCGTGGGAGCCCCAGCAGTATACTCGGTCAACCCTGCGGAGGGCCTTAACAGGCTTTCTGGAGGGGTGACAAAAGGCTAGTCCACCCCAGCCCAGAGACAGGCCACGTGCTATGCTGGGAGCTTCAGGAAGGCCACTGAGGAGGCAAGGCAGGGGGGCTCCCAGAGTCCAGGGGGCAGTGGCAGCAGTGCCCAAGACGTAGAGGTGCTGCCCACACCTACACCTCCTGCCACCTGCTTCCTGCAGATCGTGGGCTCCCGGCTGCGGATCCCTCAGGTGACTCCGGCGGACTCGGGCGAGTACGTGTGTCATGTCAGTAACGGTGCAGGCTCTCGGGAGACCTCGCTTATCGTCACCATCCAGGGCAGCGGCTCCTCCCACGGTGAGAGCAGAGAGGGCGGGGGTCAAGACAAGTGGTACAGGGGGTGGCAGAGAGGTCCCCAGTGCCATCACTGTTACCTCACTCTGGCGGCGTGGTCCACACCCCTCTGTCCCCAGTGCCCAGCGTCTCCCCACCAATCAGGATCGAGTCCTCTTCCCCTACGGTGGTAGAAGGGCAGACCTTGGATCTGAACTGTGTGGTCACCAGGCAGCCCCAGGCTATCATCACATGGTACAAGCGTGGAGGCAGCCTTCCCTCCCGACACCAGGTACAGAGTGGAGCCACGGCAGCAGGGGTGGAACCCTGGTCTCCTGGGGTGAGCAGAGCAGGCTCCCTGTCTCATGGACTGGGCCCTGGGTAGACAGACAGCAGCCTCGACAGGCTGAGCAGGAAGGCCTGAGCCCTCCACTCCCTCTTCCTCTCCTTCCCCATCCGCACGCCCAGACCCATGGCTCCCACCTGCGGTTGCACCAAATGTCTGTGGCTGACTCGGGCGAGTATGTGTGCCGGGCCAACAACAACATTGATGCCCTGGAGGCCTCCATCGTGATCTCCGTCTCCCCTAGAGCTGGCAGCCCCTCCGGTGAGTCTGCCCAGGAAAGGGACAAGGGATGCAGGCAACAGTGTTCCCTGGGAAGGAAGGAACTTTCGGGTCAGAGTCCTCAGACCTGGTGGTACTCAGGCAAGGGCCAGTGGAAAGATGTGTGGGTTCAAAGGCCGGGCGCGGTGGCTCATGCCTGAAATCCCAGCACTTTGGGAGGCTAAGGTGGGTGGATCGCTTGAGCCTAGGAGCCCTGGACAACATGGTAAAATCCATCTCTACTAAAAATACAAAAATTAGTCCGGCGTTGTTACCTATAGTCCCAGCTACTTGGGAGGCTGAAGTGGGAGACTTGCTTGAGCCCAGGAGGTTGAGGCTGCAGTGAGCTGTGATTCACTGTGCTCCAGCCTAGGCAACAGGAGTGAAACACCATCTCAAAAAAAAAACCCTGGGTTCAAATCCTGCTTGTACCACTAAGGGACTTAAAGAGTTACCTTTCCCTCTCATCCTCAGTTTCCACCAGTGAAATGGGGGCATTGACCTTTCCAACCTCTCAGAAGTACACTGTTGAATACAGTGGCTACGGCTACCCCATTTCTAACATTTCAAGTTCTCAATAGCCACATGTGGCTTGCAGCCACTGTCTTGGCCTGTGCAGATAAAAAACATTTCCATCATGGCAGGAAGTTTATGGACTTTGTGAGGGTTAAGTGAGTTAGTGCATTTAATGTGCTTAGAGCAGTGCCTGGCGTGCCATAAGTGCTTTCTAAGTGTTGACTATTGTTATTATTTTTTTTTTTTTTTGAGAGGGAGTCTCTCTCTGTCACCCAGGCTGGAATGCAGTGGCGCAGTCTCAACTCACTGCAACTTCCGCTTTCCAGGTTAAAGCGTTTCTCCTGTGTCAGCCTCCGAGTAGCTGGGACTCCAGGCACATGCCACCATGCCCCACTAATTTTTGTATTTTTAGTAGAGACAGGGTTTCACCATATTGGTCAGGCTGGTCTCAAACTCCTGACCTCAGGTCATCCACCCACCTTGGCCTCCCAGAGTGCTGGGATTACAGGCATGAACCACCATGCCCGGCCAAGTGTTAACTATTATTATTACTCTGGGGGGGTGAGATTTTCCATGGCAGAGGCTCCCACCAACCCTGTTCCCAAATCTGACAATGGCTGAGCTGACTCACTGGTCTCTGTTCACCCAGCCCCTGGCAGTTCCATGCCCATCAGGATTGAGTCATCATCCTCACACGTGGCCGAAGGGCAGACCCTGGATCTGAACTGCGTGGTCCCCGGGCAGGCCCATGCCCAGGTCACTTGGCACAAGCGTGGGGGCAGCCTCCCCAGTCACCATCAGGTACGCAGCCGGCAGGAAATGGTGGGAGGGCCGCTGGATGTGGGGGCCCTGGCTAGCTCTGCTAGGAGGGAGACTAGGAGCCCCTGTGGGGTGCAGTACCCACCTGTGTCAGAGGTTAGACCCTGGCCCCAGGCTTTCAGAGATTCCAGACTGGCACCTGACTCTGTTCCTCTGTCCTGTCCCCTGTTCAGGCCCACGGCTCACGACTGCGGCTGCACCAGGTGTCCCCGGCCGACTCGGGTGAATACGTGTGCCGGGTGATGGGCAGCTCTGGCCCCCTGGAGGCCTCAGTCCTGGTCACCATTGAAGCCTCTGGCTCAAGTGCTGTCCACGTCCCCGGTGAGGGTCCCTGCGGCGGGACTGGGAGGACAGAGGAGGGAGGAAGGGACAGAGAGCCAGTGGGCAGAACTGGGAGAAGGAAACACTTTCTAGCACTTGGCGAGAACGGCCGCTCTGATTCCAGACTCTACCTCCCACCACCCACATGGTCCCAGGACCGAGGAGCCAGCGTAAGTGGAGTGGCTCCTATCCCTCTCCACAGCTTGCGAGCACAGGCTTTGGAGTCTGGCATCTGTGCATGAGTCCCGGCTCCTCTGGCCACACTTGGAGATGTGGCACAAGGGACTTCAGCTTTCCACGTGTCACTGTCCCTTATCTGTAAAGAAGGGGTAGTAGCGCTCTTGTTTTCTACTATCTAATTACAGAGTTCCCAAAAGCCTGGGACTGCACCTCTGCGAGGATTGAAAGGTGATTTATACATCTTTATTAGGGCCGGTGTGGTAACTCACACCTGTAATCCCAGCACTTTGGGAGGCCGAGGTGGGCGGATTGCCTGAGCTCATGACCAGTCTGGTCTCAGAGTTCGAGACCAGTCTGGACCACATAGTGAAACCGCACCTCTACTAAAAATACAAAAGTTACCTGGGCGTGGTGGCACATGCCATTAGTCCTAGCTACTCGGGAGGCTGAAGCACGAGAATCACTTGAACCCAGGAGGCGGAGGGTGCAGTGAGCCGAGATTGCACCACGGCACTCCAGCCTGGGTGACAGAGTGAGACTCTTTGTCTCCAAAAATAAATAAATAAATAAATAAATAAATGCCTTTATTAGTACTGGTGACATATGAGGGACAAAAAAACACATCAAGCTTGTCCTTATTTCTTGGAAATCTTTGTTTATGATGGGGCTAAGTAGTTAAGGTTTTTTAAAAGTGAATCAGTTGAAAGGAAAATGTCCAGTAATTAATAGCACACGGGGCACATGCTATGCAGAAATCATAAGGGGATACGGATTGCTAAGTAGTAAACATGATCCAGCACCTCTTAGGTGCTAGGCCCTGTCATATTTACACATATTAGTTCATTTTGTCTTCACAACAGCCCTTTGAGGTAGATGGCATTGTTCTCTCCAGTTTACAGATGGGGAAACTGAGACTCAGGTGAAGTTCTTTTCCAAAGGTCATACCGCTAATCAATGGCAGAGCTAGGATTTGAATCCAGGCAGTCTGGCCCCAGAGTCTGGGTTCTTAGCCACATTCTCTCCAAGTTTGCCAAACATTAGGGGCCTTGTGGTCTGTGTGGAGGTATCTAGACCTGAGCCCTGGCCCCACTGGTGCTGGGGAGCGAGGGAGGAGGAGGAGATGGTGGGGCTACTGCCTGGGGGCGGGGCTGGGGGAATGAAAAGTGTCTCCACCTCCCAGGCTAGCCCAGCTGCTCCAGGCCTCAATGGAATGGGAAGGGAAAGAAGCCATGTCCCAAATGGCCTCTGGTCCTAACATCTGGGCCCCAGGGGAAGGGCTGAGGGCATCAGGGTGGGTATCTCAGCTCACTGACCTCTCCCCTGTGCCCCAGCTCCAGGTGGAGCCCCACCTATCCGCATCGAGACCTCCTCCTCCCGAGTGGCCGAAGGGCAGACCCTGGATCTGAAGTGCGTGGTGCCCGGGCAGGCCCACGCCCAGGTCACGTGGCACAAGCGTGGAGGAAACCTCCCTGCCCGGCACCAGGTAAAGGAGCTGGAGAAGGAGGCATGCCTCCTCCACACCCACAGCGGTCCTGCCTGAATCCAGCCCTGAAGGGAAAGTGGTCTCAGCAACCGGGGCTTGTGGGGAATGGCAGCAGGAGGCCACTGGAGTCAGGAGGTTGAGAGCAGGCTGGGCACACCAGGGCCACCACCAGCCCCACACCATCTTGGTGCAAAATAGAAAAGGACACCTCTGGCCAGGTGCAGTGGCTCATGCCTGTAATCCCAGCACTTTGGGAGGCCGAGGCAGGTGGATCACTTGAGGTCAGGAGTTCAAAGCCAGCCTGGCCATCGTGACTAAACCAAAAATACAAAAATTGGCCAGGCGTGGTGGCAGACGCCTGTAATCCCAGCTATTCGGGAGGCTGAGGCAGGAGAATCACTTGAACCCAGGAGGCAGAGGTTGCAGTGAGCTGAGATTGCACCACTGCACTCCAGCCCGGATGACAGCGAGACACTGTCTCAAAAAAGAAAGAAAAGGGCACCTGTTACTCAAGGCTCTTGACTTCCTCCTACCAGAAAAACCATCCTACTAAACATGCCCTCCACAGTGCAGGCTGTCAAAGGGGTCGCTGCCAACAGGATGCACCTACATATCTGTGCATGGCAGTCCCCGGGTGTGGGTGCCAGAGGCCTGGGCATCTGAAGGCTCCCAGCTCACCCTCCCCACTCTCACCCCACCTTGGCCAGGTCCACGGCCCACTGCTGAGGCTGAACCAGGTGTCCCCAGCCGACTCTGGCGAGTACTCGTGCCAAGTGACTGGAAGCTCAGGCACCCTGGAGGCATCTGTCCTGGTCACAATTGAGCCCTCCAGCCCAGGCCCCATTCCTGGTGAGTGACAGGGAACAGTGGGCGATGCACAGGCACGGCGCCCCTTCCCAGCGCTGCTCCTCTCCTCTCTCCCAGCCAGGCGCTTACTGTTGCCTGCCGGCGGGGTTTCGTACCACAGAGGATCAAGCCAACCCAGGTGTTCCCAAGTCTGACGATGGTCCCGTCCCCTCAACCAGGGGTCCCCAGCCCTGGGTGTCAGGAGGACACTTGAGTCCCCAGGGAAAGGAGACCCTTCTTAGGTTACATCAGCCACTCTCAAGCCACTGCACCCCCAGGACCAACTGGAGTTGGCCTTCACTGCCACCACCTTCAGCCCCTGCCTTGATCCCGGGAGCCTGGCCTCTCTCACCCACCCCCTGTGCCCACAGCTCCAGGACTGGCCCAGCCCATCTACATCGAGGCTTCCTCTTCACACGTGACTGAAGGGCAGACTCTGGATCTGAACTGTGTGGTGCCCGGGCAGGCCCATGCCCAGGTCACGTGGTACAAGCGCGGGGGCAGCCTCCCCGCCCGGCACCAGGTACAGGGGCCAGGATGGGGAGGATTCCAGGGCAGGCAAGGTTAGACCTGCAGTTGCTTTCTGCACCCAAACCTCATGCAAACACCAGCCTGCTTGGGTACCCCGGGGGATAAAATACTTTTGGGGGACGAGTTCACCAGCCTGCAAATCAGGATACCTGGGTTTTTCGCTTGGCTCTGCAGCTGAATCATTTCCTGGGCCTCAGTTAAGTTAAGTTGCTGGGCCACTGTAAAGTTAGTGGGTTGGACTTCTAGGATTCTGGGAACAAAGCTTCCGTCAGCCCTGCCAGCTGGGGCCCTGGGCTCCCGAGAGAACTCTTGGGCACCGGCACAGGTGGGCTTGGGGACATTTCTTGTCCCAGGGACTTTGCCCTGATAACTGTCCCCTCGCTGCTCTGACAGACCCATGGCTCCCAGCTGCGGCTCCACCAGGTCTCCCCTGCTGACTCAGGCGAGTATGTGTGTCGTGCAGCTGGTGGCCCAGGCCCTGAGCAAGAAGCCTCCTTCACAGTCACCGTCCCACCCAGCGAGGGGTCTTCCTACCGTGAGTACGGCAGATGCCATGGGCAAGGGGGGAAGGGGAGGGCCCTGAAGCTGAGCCCACCCCTGCTGAGCCCAGCCCTCTGCCCCTTTGGCCCCAGGCCTTAGGAGCCCGGTCATCTCCATCGACCCGCCCAGCAGCACCGTGCAGCAGGGCCAGGATGCCAGCTTCAAGTGCCTCATCCATGATGGAGCAGTCCCCATCAGCCTCGAGTGGAAGACCCGGAACCAGGAGCTGGAGGGTGAGCCAGGCTGGCAGGCGGGTGGGCAAGCCGGGGGCAGGTGTGGGGGTGCCGTCATCCCCACTGTGCAAGGGTGGGGTGGAAGTCTGGACGCCCCACATTCATGGTGTGGCCCTGAGTAAGGCCCTTCCCATCTCTGTATGGCGAGGGCGCTGGACCCAGGAGTTTCCAAGGCCTTTGTTACCTTCTGCTCTCTGGGACTCTGTGAGCTGGACACACCCAGGCCGGAGGGGTTGGAGGCGTGGGCCCAGGGGCACAGGCTGGCAGCACCAAGACACGAGAAGGACCAAGTCAATCCTCTCTCACCCTCCCCCATGCAACCTTACAGACAACGTCCACATCAGTCCCAATGGCTCCATCATCACCATCGTGGGCACCCGGCCCAGCAACCATGGCACCTACCGCTGCGTGGCCTCCAATGCCTACGGCGTGGCCCAGAGTGTGGTGAACCTCAGTGTGCACGGTGAGGGGACATTGACTCTGTGGGGCTCTGCCCTCCTGTTTCCAGCCCTGATTCTCAGCTCAGAGCCTCCAAGTTTAAATCCTCCTTCTACCACTGACTCTGTCTTGGGCATTCTCCCTGTCTGAGCCTCAGTTTCCGCCTCAGTGCGGTGTGGAGACAGGTGCCCACCCAGCACTTACTAAGCTGGAGACCATGGCAGTGTGGGTGACCAGCAGAGCCCTGCCTGTGTGTCAGTGGTTGTCATTCCTCCGCACAGGGCCCCCTATAGTGTCCGTGCTCCCCGAGGGCCCCGTGTGGGTGAAAGTGGGAAAGGCTGTCACCCTGGAGTGTGTCAGTGCCGGGGAGCCCCGCTCCTCTGCTCGTTGGACCCGGATCAGCAGCGCCCCTGCCAAGTTGGAGCAGCGGACATATGGGCTCATGGACAGCCGCGCAGTGCTGCAGGTGAAGCCGGGGCTGGTGCCTCGCTGGGTCTGAGGCCCAGTCCAGGGCCCAGCCTTGAGCAGGTGTTTGGAGGAGATAGTAGTAGATGGGCGGGTGGTGATGAGTGGATGGAGAGAGGAAGGGAGGAATGGGATGGGATGGAATGGGTGGATGGCGAATAGACTGGAAGATGAGAGGGTAGAGAGAAGGAAGGTAGGAGAAGGAAGAAAGAATGAGTGGAAGGATGGGAGGGTGGGTCGAAGGCCAAGTGGATGGATGGACTAATGGGGTGTCATGAGGATGAGCCCTCAAGCAACCAGATGGGAGAGCTAAAAACCAAGGAAAGGGCCAGGCATGGTGGCACGTGCCTGTAATCCCAGCACTTTGGGAGGCCAAGGCAGGAAGATCACTTGAGCCCAAGAGTTCAAGACCAGCCTGGGAGGCCGAGGTGGGTGGATCACCTGAGGTCGGGAGTTCGAGACCAGCCTGGCCAACATGGTGAAACCCCATCTCTACTAAAAATACAAAATTAGGCGGGGCGCAGTGGCTCACGCCTGTAATCCCAGCAATTTGGGAGGCTGAGGCGGGTGGATCACGAGGTCAGGAGATCAAGACCATCCTGGCTAACATGGTGAAACCCCATCTCTACTAAAAATACAAAAAAAAAAAAAAAAAGTCTGGGCATGGTGGCGGGTGCCTGTAGTCCCAGCTACTCAGGAGGCTGAGGCAGGAGAATGGCGTGAACCTGGGAGGCGGAGCTTGCAGTGAGCCGAGATTGTGCCACTGCACTGCAGCCTGAGTGACAGAGCTGAGTGAGACCCTGTCCCAAAAAAAAAAAAAAAAAAGTACAAAATTAGCTGGGTGTGGTGGCACACACCCGTAGTCCCAGCTACTCGGGAGGCTGAGGCAGGAGAATTGCTTGAAACAGGGAGGCAGAGGCTGCAGTGAGCCAAGATCACGCCACTGCACTCCAGCCTGGACCAGACAGAGCAAGACTCCATCTCAAAATAAATAAATAAATAAATAAAAATTAAAAATAAAAATAAAATTAAAAATTAGCCAGGTATGGCAGCACATAATTTTTATGGCAGCACATAAAAATTAGCCAGGTAGGCCGGGCGCGGTGGCTCAAGCCTGTAATCCCAGCACTTTGGGAGGCCGAGACAGGCGGATCACGAGGCCGGGAGATCGAGACCATCCTGGCTAACACAGTGAAACCCCGTCTCTACTAAAAAAATACAAAAAACTAGCCGGGCGAGGTGGCGGGCGCCTATAGTCCCAGCTACTCGGGAGGCTGAGGCAGGAGAATGACGTGGGCCCGGGAGGCGGAGCTTGCAGTGAGCTGAGATCCGGCCACTGTACTCCAGCCCGGGCGACAGAGTGAGACTCCGTCTCAAAAAAAAAAAATTAGCCAGGTATGGCAGCTGTAGTCCCAGCTATTCAGGAGGCTGAGGCGAGAGGATTGCTTGAGCCCGGGAGGCAGAGGTTGCAATGAGCCAGGACGATGCCACCGCACTCCAACCTGGGCAACAGAGTAAGACCCTGTCTCAAAAATAAATAAATAAATAAATACCAAGGCAGGTAGAGGAAATAGGGAAAACCAAGCCAGAGCTGGGGCTGACATCAAAGTCCCCACTCAGTACCCACATAACCAGCCTCCTTGCTTTCTCCCAGATTTCATCAGCTAAACCATCAGATGCGGGCACTTATGTGTGCCTTGCTCAGAATGCACTGGGCACAGCACAGAAGCAGGTGGAGGTGATCGTGGACACAGGCGCCATGGCCCCCGGGGCCCCTCAGGTCCAAGCTGAAGAAGCTGAGCTGACTGTGGAGGCTGGACACACGGCCACCTTGCGCTGCTCGGCCACAGGTGTGGCCAGGGACTGGCACATAGGGCTGGCAGGGCAGGGATGCCCTGGGGTCTGAAATGTAGGCACATGTGATCTAGAGATGATGTCATGCCCAGGGGTGGGGAGTACGGGGAGACCGTGTTGCTAGCATCCCCCAGTGATGGCTGAGGAACCCAGCTGGGGTCCCATAGAGGGACAGGATCACCCAGGGCCCTTCCTCACCACAGCCACCCTCTGCGGCTCCCTGAGGTAGCCCAGTGACTTCTGTCATCTTCCATTCAACTCCACAGGCAGCCCCGCGCCCACCATCCACTGGTCCAAGCTGCGTTCCCCACTACCCTGGCAGCACCGGCTGGAAGGTGACACACTCATCATACCCCGGGTAGCCCAGCAGGACTCGGGCCAGTACATCTGCAATGCCACTAGCCCTGCTGGGCACGCTGAGGCCACCATCATCCTGCACGTGGAGAGTAAGGCCTCATCCCTTCTTTGTCTGCACCAAATGGAGATATGAGCTCCCCAATAAGGCTCCACCCCACACAGAACCCCAGGAACCCCATCCAGAGGTCTCCAGGCACAGCAGGGTCCCAGAGCCTGCCCTTGCCTGACACCCCACCTGGGACCTTTGCTTTCCTTATCCCCGGTCCTCTGGGCTCACCATTCAGTTTTCCTGGACACCTGGATCCAATGACCTGCTGCCATTCTGACCTTTGCCCTCCCCCATCCTGACCTCTGTGTCCCCCTACCCAGGCCCACCGTATGCCACCACGGTCCCAGAGCACGCTTCGGTGCAGGCAGGGGAGACGGTACAGCTCCAGTGCCTGGCTCACGGGACACCCCCACTCACCTTCCAGTGGAGCCGCGTGGGCAGCAGCCTTCCTGGGAGGGCTACTGCCAGGAACGAGCTGCTGCACTTCGAGCGTGCAGCCCCTGAGGACTCAGGCCGCTACCGCTGCCGGGTCACCAACAAGGTGGGCTCAGCCGAGGCCTTTGCCCAGCTGCTCGTCCAAGGTAAGCAGCCCCGGCTCAGGGTTTAAGGGGGTCACCTTTCCTCTTGGCCCTTCGATGACCCAGCTAGGCAGACTCAGGTGGGAAGGCCTCCCTCCATAACCCCACCTGGAATGCCCTCATCTCCCCTGTTCTCCGGGGCCCAAGGCAGGTCCAGGAAGCCCTCCATCACGTGTGCTCAGCTCCTCTAGCTCTCACGGCTGCTCCCCACCTTTGGCACAGCCCTGGCACTGCCGAAGGAAACCATTCTGTGTACGTAAGCACCCCAGCCAGCCTCCCCTGCCAGGCAGTGAGAATGCTCAGGGCAGGGCCTGGACCCAGGCATCTCAGCAGCCCTGGGCTTAATTGAGGGCGACACGGCCCAGGATGGGCTGGGTAAATGCTTGACAGGGACAACAGTGAATGAGTGACAGGAGCGCCCACCCCCGGCACGCCCAGGGCTTCAGTGGATCTTAAGAAGGCCCAGCATTTCCATGGCCTCTTGCATCAATGATACAAATGAGAGCTTTTGGGCCCAAACTCTTAAAGTAGCACAGCATGTAGCCCTCTGGTCACGGGCCTGGACTGTGGACTCAGACCTGGGTTCAAAGCATAGCTTGGCCATTTGCTGGCTGTGCAACCTTGGCCAAGTCACTGAATCTTTTTGAGCCTCAGTTTCTTTTTTTTTTTTTCTTTTTTTTTTTTTTTTTGAGACAGAATCTCACTCTGTCACCCAGGCTTGAGTGCAATGGCACGATCTCGGCTCACTGCAACCTCCATCTCCCGGGTTCAAGTGATTTTCGTGCCTCAGCCTCCTGAGTAGCTGAGACTACAGGCATGCACCACCATGCTTGGCTAATTTTTGTGTTTTTAGTAGAGAAGAGGATTTGCCATGTTGGCTAGGCTGGTCTCGAACTCCTGACCTCAAGTGATCCACCCACCTCAGCCTCCCAAAGTGCTGGGATTATAAGAGTGAGCCACCACGCTCGGCCTGAGCCTCAGTTTATCTGTAAAGTGGAGAGAACAATGCCAACCACGTAGGCTGAGTTGGAAAGGTACACAGAGGTAAACACAGATGTAAAACTGTAGTTCACAGTAGGCACTTAGTAAATGGGGACAATATGCATCTGCCCCCGCCTCCCATCTGTCCCCTGCACGTGTAGGTGTCTTTGCCATGGCCAAGTCCCTGGATTCTCTTATTTAAACTGCAGGCAGAATAGGCTTTGCTGTCCTCCCTTAAAATGTCTGAGTCTGGCCGGGCGTGGTGCTCATGCCTGTAATCCTAGCACTTTGGGAGGCCGAGGCTCGCGAATTGCCTGAGCTCAGGAGTTCGAGACCAGCCTGGGCAACATGGTGAAACCCCGTCTCTACTAAAATACAAAAAAAAAAAAAAATTAGCCAGGCGTGGTGGCGGGCACCTGTAGTCCCAGCTACTCGGGAGGCTGAGGCAGGAGAATCGCTTGAACCCGGGAGGCAGAGGTTGCAGTGAGCCAAGATCATGCCACTGCACTCCAGCCTGGGGACAGAGCAAGACTCCATCTCAAAAAAAAAAAAGTCTGAGTCCCTCCCACTCTTTTCGTGGCCTACCCTCCCCACCCAGAAGTGAAGAGCTGTGGAAACAGAGCCCAGCTCTCCACAGGCCCTTATCCGTGTTGGCAGAATGGCGGCTGCGAGTGCAGATGAATGAATCTGCCACTGAAGGGGCTTTTTTCCCTGGTCAGAGAGGCTATCAGGAGAACATTCCTTGAATGTTGGGCTGGGGGTTTCCTGGGTCCCCGGAGGGACATCAGGGACATCACACACATGTACCTGCAGAACCTCATACATGTCCCCGCAGGCCCTCCCGGCTCTCTCCCTGCCACCTCCATCCCAGCAGGGTCCACGCCCACCGTGCAGGTCACTCCTCAGCTAGAGACCAAGAGCATCGGGGCCAGCGTTGAATTCCACTGTGCTGTGCCCAGCGACCGGGGTACCCAGCTCCGTTGGTTCAAGGAAGGGGGTCAGCTGCCTCCAGGTCACAGCGTGCAGGATGGGGTGCTCCGGTAAGTGGGTCTGGGGGCAGGACTGGACTTGGGCAGCACAGCCCAAAGCTCACAGTGAGCAGAGTTAAAGCACCTGCCCCAGGGGGCGTAACATGAAGCACTGTCCTTGGACACATCACTTTACCTCTCTGAGCCTCAGTGTTCTCAGCTGTACGATGGGTTATATAAGACTGAATGAGGCTGGGCGCAGTGGCTCACGCCTGTAATCCCAGCACTTTGGGAGGCCGAGGCGAGTGGATCACCTGAGGTCAGGAGTTCAAGACCAGCCTGACCAACATGGAGAAACCCCGTCTCTACTAAAAATACAAAATTGGCCGGGCATGGTGGCACGTGGCTATAATCCCAGCTACTAGGGAGGCTGAGGCAGGAGAATCGCTTGAACCTGGGAGGCGGAGGTTGCAGTGAACCAAGATAGTGCCATTGCACTCCAGCCTAGGCAACAAGAGTGAAACTCCGTCTCAAAAAAAAAAAAAAAAAAAAAGACTGAATGAGGTCCAGGCACGGTGGCTCACGCCTGTAATCCCAGCACTTTGGGAGGCCGAGGCTGGTGGATCACCTGAGGTCAGGAGTTTGAGACCAGCCTGGCCAACATGGCTAAACCCTGTCTCTACTAAAAATACAAAAACTAGCTGGGCGTGGTAGCGGTCACCTGTAATCCCAACTACTCGGGAGGCTGAGACTGGAGAATTGCTTGAACCCAGGAGGCAGAAGTTGCAGTGAGCTGAGATCGTACCATTGCACTTCAGCCTGGGCGACAAGAGCAAAACTCTATCTCAAAAAGAAAAAAGACTGAAAGATTATCTAAAGCACTTGCCCAGTGCTTGGTGCTTGGAAGGCCTTCAGTAAACAGTGGCCCATTCATATTTATTATTAGTGGAGGAAAGAGAACAGACCCTGGGGCCAGAAATGTACGAATGACCCCAGATCTTAGCTCTGCTGCTTGATAATTGTAATCTTGAGCCCTAGACCATAAGGTCTTTGTCCAAAATGGGTGTGGTGCCCCCCAACCTGCCTGCCTACCTCTAGTGGTTATTGGGAAACTAGAATGCAACACTTTGTGCTGTTCTTCGTCAGTTTTTAACGCCCACACAATTGCAAAGCATTCTTTTTTTTTTTTTTTTTTTTTTTTGAGACAGAGTCTCACTATGTCACCCAGGCTAGAGTGCAATGGCGCAACCTCCGCCTCCCGGGTTCAAGTGATTCTCATGCCTCAGTCTCCCAGGTATCTGGGATTATAGGCATGCGCCACTACGCCTGGCTAATTTTTGTATTTTTAGTAGAAACAGGGTTTCACCATGTTGGCTAGGTTGGTCTCGAGCTCCTGATCTCAAGTGATCCGCCTGCCTCAGCCTCCCAAAGTGCTAGGATTACAGGCATGAGCCACTGTGCCCAGCCCAATTGCAAAGCATTTTATCAAATGTTTTCATTTTCCTGATGTCTTATTATTTTTTCTTTACAGAATCCAGAACTTGGACCAGAGCTGTCAAGGGACATATATTTGCCAGGCCCATGGACCTTGGGGGCAGGCCCAGGCCAGTGCTCAGCTGGTTGTCCAAGGTAGGAGGGTGGCTTCAGGCCTCTGCTAAGAGTAGGGAACAGAGATGAGAAAGGGAGAGAGGCACAGAGCCCAGATCCTGTTCCCCAGGAATCCCCCTAAATGTGTCAGAATAAAGAGAAATATTCTATTTTGCCTAGCTTGTGTCTAGCATAGAGTAAAAGGGGCTTGATAAATACTTCAAGGGAGGGAAGAAGGATATGGGTGGAGTGTGTGAGTGCTCAGATGAACTGATGAAGATTGAATCAGTGTGAACTGGGCATGGTGGAACACACCTGTGGTCCCAGCTACTCAGGAGGCTAAATTGGGAGCATTGCTTGAGCACATGAGTTCTAGGTTGCAGTGAGCTGTGATCACACCTGTGAATACAGCCAAGACCCTGTCTCTAAAAAAACAAAAGAATAAGTGGACACGTGAGTGAGTAAATGCATAAGACCTGACAAGTGAGTGTGTTTGTGAGTGAATGCATGAAAAAGCGAATGAGGAACGAATGAATGCTGGAGCTTCAGTGCTCACCTTTCTTTGGGCAGTCTATGGCCTCCCTCGGGCCGGGTCTGCAGTGACTGATCTCACTGGACCTCCGCCTCCCTCCTCCCCAGCCCTGCCCTCGGTGCTCATCAACATCCGGACATCTGTGCAGACCGTGGTGGTCGGCCACACCGTGGAGTTCGAATGCCTAGCACTGGGAGACCCCAAGCCTCAAGTGACATGGAGCAAAGTTGGAGGGCACCTGCGGCCTGGCATTGTGCAGAGTGGAGGCGTCGTCAGGATTGCCCACGTAGAGCTGGCTGATGCGGGACAGTATCGCTGTACTGCCACCAACGCAGCCGGCACCACACAATCCCACGTGCTGCTGCTTGTGCAAGGTGAAGGCTGGTGGGGACTTTTGTTGGGGGGCAGTGAGTGGGGCTGGGGCTTCTCCTGCCGTCATCTTCTGCCTGCCCGCTCTGCTCTTCCTTTCTGTTCACTTGGGATATTTTCCATTGTGTGTATTTAAGGGGCAGGTTTCATAACAGGTGGCAGCAGCAGGGGATAAAAGTGAGATTCCCCCAGGGTAGCCTGGAATGTACAGGGAGAGAGCTAGGCCATAGAGCATCAAGAAGAAAAAAGAAACCTTGTCCTCATCGGCAGGGAGTGCCTGCTCTGCTGGGAGAGACTTGCAGCATGGTCTGAGGGCAGAGACATAACCCAGACAACAAACAGACCTAATAGAGAGTAAAACAAGGACAACAGATGCAGGGCAGACACAAACACTGTGTGTTCTTTAAAGGCAATTCCTTTTTACCCCAAGCCCTGTGACTTGCCTCCAAACTTTCTTACCTATACTGTCCCTAGTACGCACTTCTCAGGTCCCCAGAGGGCTGCACAATTTTTTGCCCAGGCATGTTGAAGAGGTCTCAGGCTGTGGAGTGACATGGATCTGGCCCTGAACCCTGACTCTGCCCAGCAAAGAGCAAACAGCCACTTTTCCCCCTCTAAGCCATAATTTCCTCATCTGTGAAATGGAATGTAGTGGCTTCCTTCAAGGGGTGGTGTGAGGATGAAACGAATCAGGGTGCAGGCTGGGCACACATCTGTGACTGTCATGTTGATGGCCTATGTCTCTTCCATGCCTCTCAGCCTTGCCCCAAATCTCAATGCCCCAAGAAGTCCGTGTGCCTGCTGGTTCTGCAGCTGTCTTCCCCTGCATAGCCTCAGGCTACCCCACTCCTGACATCAGCTGGAGCAAGGTAAGCACTGGAGAGGGAACCAGCAGGCATCCCTGGGGGGCTGGGACCAGGTCTGAAGCATCTCAGTGTCCCCAGGATGTGGCACAGGCTTGGCCAAGAGTAAATGCACAATGTTGGAAGGTGGGCCTGAGGCACAGATGGGAGGCAGGCCCCTGGAGCTGTGGGCCAAGGCCAGGGCCCTCAGTGCTGGTGTGTTTGCAGCTGGATGGCAGCCTGCCACCTGACAGCCGTCTGGAGAACAACATGCTGACGCTGCCCTCAGTCCGACCCCAGGACGCGGGCACCTACGTCTGCACTGCCACTAACCGCCAGGGCAAGGTCAAAGCCTTTGCCCACCTGCAGGTGCCAGGTAAAATACCACCCCCAAGAATTGGCAGTGCCCTGCCCACTCCCTGACTGGCAGGGTCTCCAACTGTGCTCTCTGCCGGCAGAGCGGGTGGTGCCCTACTTCACACAGACCCCCTACTCCTTCCTACCGCTGCCCACCATCAAGGATGCCTACAGGAAGTTCGAGATCAAGATCACCTTCCGGCCCGACTCAGCCGATGGTGAGCAGGAGGGTTCATTTGCGGGGTGGACGGGCCTGGGTTGAGGGACCTCGTGGAGTAACTGCCATCATGGCTTGAGCCCTGGCTGCCCCTCAGTCCTGCCCCAATCCCTCAGCCCTCCCTCTCCAGAAGCCCCCAGACCTCTGGGCCTCCGCCCTGGCATACCTTCTCTCACGCCTCCCCACTTCTCCGTCCCTGCCTCTTTGATATCTCCAGCCTCCCCGTGGCTCCTCTGCCACCAGGGCATCACCCCCAGTCCTCCTGTCCCAGCTTCCTCTCCCCATCTCTGCTCCTTCCTCCTTCCCCTGCCTCCATCTCACCCTTTCCTCCTCTCTTTCTCTCGTCTCTTACGGGTCTCTGACTTTCACTGTCCAGGCCTCCTTCTCTACTCGGGTGAGTCTCTGCCTCCCTCTCCCGCTTGAGGGAGACTCCAATGTGTGTGAAGCAAATTCAGTTTCTTTCTAGGGGTGCTCAGTAAGGCCCTTGCATTTGAGGCACCAGCCCTGAGATAGTGAGACGGCCCTGTCTGTGTGAGGAGTGCCAGAGGGAGGGACAGGTTCCGAGAGTGGACAGGCTCAAGAGCTTGGGTCATTTCTAGGGTGGGGGAGGATGGGGAGCCTGTGGCTGGATGGGAGGCCCCTTACACAGTGGTGCCCATCCAGGGATGCTGCTGTACAATGGGCAGAAGCGAGTCCCAGGGAGCCCCACCAACCTGGCCAACCGGCAGCCCGACTTCATCTCCTTCGGCCTCGTGGGGGGAAGGCCCGAGTTCCGGTGAGACCCCCAGCCTCCCCGTGTATAGGGGGACTGGACACAGGGCTTTGGTCTGGCAAGCACTACCCTGGGCTCCATTATGCAAAGGAGATCTGGAGGAAGGAGAAAATGTGGCCGTTCCCCTTGGTGACCACCCAGTCTGCTGGAGTAGGAATAGTATGCCAGTCAGGTGGAGGAGGGTGCAACCTCAGGCTTGGGACTGCTGCAGGCCAGGATTCATTCATTCATTCATTCATTCATGCATTCATTCATGCATGCATCACTTATTTGCTGAGCACCCCATGTGTGCCAGGCACTGATACAGGTAAAACAAAACAGACCAAATTCTGGCTCTTGTGGGAAGGTGTATTCTCGTTGGGGAAGAGTAAACAAGCCATAAACAGAGAAGCAAGGTGATCTCAGGGAGAGAGGAGTCCTCAGAGGAACAGGGAGGCCAGGTGCTAGGCTGCAGGGCCCTGAGCCTGGGGTCCCTGTGGGCTGCTCTGGAAAAGCTCCCAGCGAAAGGATGTGGGGAGAGAAGATCTAGGGGATGAGTCTTGGGGTGGGAGGACAAGACAGGGACAGGAACTGGAACAGCCCCAGGGCTGGGACTGCAGGAATTGGTGACATCCCTCCTCTGGGGCCCCTCTGTCCGACTGGGCCCCTAGCCCTTCTTCCGAATCCCCTATCCATCTCTCCTGCCCTGGCCTGCCCCACGGAGCAGGTTCGATGCAGGCTCAGGCATGGCCACCATCCGCCACCCCACGCCACTGGCCCTGGGCCATTTCCACACCGTGACCCTGCTGCGCAGCCTCACCCAGGGCTCCCTGATTGTGGGTGACCTGGCCCCGGTCAATGGGACCTCCCAGGTGAGACCCAACCCCATCCTACTACTTCCAGCCCTCATCCCGCCCCTGCCCAGCCTCTGTTGCCATTTCTGACTTCCCCACCTCCCCAGGGCAAGTTCCAGGGCCTGGACCTGAACGAGGAGCTCTACCTGGGCGGCTACCCTGACTATGGTGCCATCCCCAAGGTGGGGCTGAGCAGCGGCTTCATAGGTGAGCCCCCACGCCACCTCCAGCTGAGGCTAGGCCTTACCTAGCTGGCTGGAAGAGCCCTGGAGAGCCTGGGAGGGCACCGAAGGTGTGGGCTGGGAAACCCTGCCCTGTGCTCATCCTGCCCACTCACCTCCCAGGCTGTGTCCGGGACCTGCGCATCCAGGGCGAGGAGATCATCTTCCACGACCTCAACCTCACGGCGCACGGCATCTCCCACTGCCCCACCTGTCGGGACCGGCCCTGCCAGGTGACCCCACACCGCACATACCACCTGGCTGCCGTGGCCTCCGCCCCCAGCCATGGCTGGCCCCTGTGGGGATTATGGGGTGGACTGAATGTTCTCGGCCTTATTTCTGGGGGCTGCTTTGCAGAATGGTGGTCAGTGCCATGACTCCGAGAGCAGCAGCTACATGTGCGTCTGCCCAGCTGGCTTCACCGGGAGCCGCTGTGAGCACTCACAGGCCCTGCACTGCCATCCAGGTACGCACCCCCCAACGCCAGTCGCTGTCACCCCAGGGCCTGCCTCTTCCCTTTGCTGCCTCCCCATACCCACCACCATCTCCACCACCGGGGCACTTCCACACACCCCACTCTTACCTGAGCACTCACCACTCCTCCCATGTACCCATCCCCCATCTCTGCTACCCAGGGGCCCTCGCCCCGTCACAGCTGCTTCCTCTCCTCCATCCCTGCTGACCAGATTCTTACCACTACCCCGCCACCCAGACACTCCCCCACCCCTAGCCCCATCTTCTTTTTTTTTTTGAAACGAAGTTTTGCTCTTGTTGCCCAGGCTGGAGTGCAGTGGCACGATCTCAGCTCACTGCAACTTCTGCCTTTTGGGTTCAAGTGATTCTCCTGCCTCAGCCTCCTGAGTAGCTGCGATTACAAGTGTCCACCATCACCCCTGGCTAGTTTTTTGTATTTTTAGTAGAGGCGGGATTTCACTACGTTGGCCATGGCTGGTCTTGAACTCCTGACCTCAGGTGATCCACCTGCCTTGGTCTCCCAAAGTGCTGAGATTACAGGCATAAGCCCCTATGCCCAGCCCCCAGTCCCATCTTAATACCGAGGTGCCCACCCCATTACCCACCACCAGGTGCCCCCCCAACCCAACACTGTTATCCAGGTCCAGTCTCTGAAGAACCTGCAGACACAGAGTCCCTCTACTGCTTCCCCCGCAGTCCTCCCCATGGCCTCTTTTGGCTCCCACCTTACTCTCCTCAGTTCCCTCCTCCAAGGCCTCCCAGGAGGCTGGCCTGGCCCTCACTAGCCGAGCCCCCCGGGGTGTGATGGGCAGGGCTCTGGCATCAGGGCCCCCCTCCCTCCAGAGTCACCTCCATGTCCTTTTCACTGGCCTGTGTGCCCCCCAGAGGCCTGTGGGCCCGACGCCACCTGTGTGAACCGGCCTGATGGTCGAGGCTACACCTGCCGCTGCCATCTGGGCCGCTCGGGGTTGCGGTGTGAGGAAGGTGAGTGGAGCCAGGCCAGTGACCCTCAGAGTCCCAGTGTCAGCCGGGGAGGCTGGGTGGGGCACTCTGAAGCTGTGATGGGCCCCTACGGATGATAAAACGATGCCCGACCCAGAGGATCTCAAAGTCACCTGGTCACGTGTCTGCCCAGGCTGAATACCTTAGTGAGTGAGGGCCCCCAAAGAGGACCCCTGTCATATTGGAGCTCCTCCCAGGCCAGTCTGCAAGGGCAGGGGGGCTCCTATGCCGCTGTAGCTAGTGCCAGCTGGTCCTGAGCCTCTGGGCCGGGGGAGTGAGGCAGGCAGGGATCCCAGAGGAAGGCAGAGTCGCTGGACCCCACCCAAGGGTCCAGGATCCCCACTTCCTTAGCTGAGCTGTGGCTGCTGCAGGTGTGACGGTGACCACCCCCTCACTGTCGGGTGCTGGCTCCTACCTGGCGCTGCCTGCTCTCACCAACACACACCACGAGCTACGCCTGGACGTGGAGTTCAAGCCACTCGCCCCTGACGGGGTCCTGCTGTTCAGCGGGGGGAAGAGCGGGCCTGTGGAGGACTTCGTGTCCCTGGCGATGGTGGGCGGCCACCTGGAATTCCGCTACGAGCTGGGGTCAGGTAGGCACCCAGCACCAAATGCGGGGCTCTGTACTCCAAGCCTTGTGCCCCCCTCGGCTCTCCAAGCCCCAGGGAGGCGTGGGGGGATAAATGCAGGGATCAGGCCGAGTCCCCTCTTCCCGTGCCTTTCATCTCTGTGTCACTTGAGGCCAGTCCCTAGCCCTCTCTGAGCCATGGGCTCCTCATCTGGAATACAGAAGGCTGTAGGGCATTCCCCATCTGCTCAGGGCCGTGTTTGTGGTGGAGAGGGCAGGGAGCCCCGTGTGTCCCCATGTGCCCAACCCTGCCTGGTATCCTCCCCAGGGCTGGCTGTTCTGCGGAGCGCCGAGCCGCTGGCCCTGGGCCGCTGGCACCGCGTGTCTGCAGAGCGTCTCAACAAGGACGGCAGCCTGCGAGTGAATGGTGGACGCCCTGTGCTGCGCTCCTCGCCCGGCAAGAGCCAGGGCCTCAACCTGCACACCCTGCTCTACCTGGGGGGCGTGGAGCCTTCCGTGCCACTGTCCCCAGCCACCAACATGAGCGCTCACTTCCGCGGCTGTGTGGGCGAGGTAAGAGGAGCCTCCTCGGGACAAGCGGAGGGGAGGGGTGCCAAACCTTGCGCCTCCCTCGGCTCTCCCAGCACCTTGGCACTGGGCCCCTCCACCTGTAACCACCATGGGCCGTGGGCCAGAATGCTGTACCTCTGAGCCTCAGTTTCCTCCTCTGTAAAATGGGCATGATCACACATACCTTGAAGGGTTGGGCAGAGGATTGTCTGCACTGACGGATGAATGTTTCTGGCACACAGTAGGCACTCAACTCCTGTGCCTCCCTCCCCACACCGAGAATCCATGCTGCCACTCAGGGCCCAGTGTGGGCTCCCAGCTGCCCTCTGTATTCTTCTCCCTGCTGGTACACCTGGGCCTCTGCCTCCCATGCCCCTTTAGTCCCTCAGTGTCCCTGTCCCCACAGGTGTCAGTGAATGGCAAACGGCTGGACCTCACCTACAGTTTCCTAGGCAGCCAGGGCATCGGGCAGTGCTATGACAGCTCCCCATGTGAGCGCCAGCCATGCCAACATGGTGCCACGTGCATGCCCGCTGGCGAGTATGAGTTCCAGTGCCTGTGTCGAGATGGATTCAAAGGTGGGAAAGCCTGCCCAGGGCACCGGAGGGGAGGGGCACAGGTGGTCAGCAACACCTCCAGCCCATGCCCACCCACCCACTCGCCTCTGCCCTGGTCCACAGGAGACCTGTGTGAGCACGAGGAGAACCCCTGCCAGCTCCGTGAACCTTGTTTGCATGGGGGCACCTGCCAGGGCACCCGCTGCCTCTGCCTCCCTGGCTTCTCTGGCCCACGCTGCCAACAAGGTACCCAGGCCTGGCTTCTCTCCACTTCATCTCTGTCTTGGGGCCCCGGGGCTCGACATAGTACCCACGGGTGTCTGTGCCCACCAACTGGACCCTGCCCTTCTCCATAGGCTCCGGACATGGCATAGCAGAGTCCGACTGGCATCTTGAAGGCAGCGGGGGCAATGGTGAGTACTTGCCATGGCCTCCTCCCCAGCTTCAGCCTCAACTCACTCTTCCAGTTACCCCACACCCTCAGTTCTGGCCTGTACGCAAAACAGTTCTATATGAGGAGCTTGCTGGGCAGAAAGACAGAATGAAGACCACAGCCATGGGGAGCTGGGGCCTGCCCCACACTTAACTGGCTGGGTGACCTTGGGCAGGCCTTTGAAACCACTCTGACCTCAGTTTCCTCCTCTGTATTCATGTATTCAGTCAACAAACTATTGTGTGCCCATCCTTGCCCTGGGAGCAGTAAATATATGGGAGGCCGAGGCAGGCGGATCACGAGGTCAGGAGATGGAGACCATGGTGAAAACCCGTCTCTACTAAAAATACAAAAAATTAGCCAGGCGCGGTGGCAGGTGCCCATAGTCCCAGCTACTCAGAGGCTGAGGCAGGAGAATGGCGTGAAGCCAGGAGGTGGAGCTTGCAATGAGCCATGATCGCGCCACTGCACTCCAGCCTAGGCGACAGAGCGAGACTCCGTCTCAAAAAAAATAAAATAAAATAAAATAAAAGAAGCATAAAGCAAGACCCTCCTTCCCAAGAATTCCACTGTCTGCTGAAAAGCTAAGGAAACAGTCAAGAGTGAATGCTGATTGAATGTTTATGGGCACTGTGCTAACCCCTTTACAGACACATCCCTTCTTATGTATCACTAATATCATAGGCGAGGCAGTGGTATAGTGGTTAAGAGTATAGACTTGGAGCCAGCCTGCTTGGGTTCAAATCCTAGCTCTCCCACTTACTAGCTGTGGAACTTCAGGTGAGTCACTTAACCTCTCTGTGCCTCATATAAAATGAAGATGAGTAACATCTTTCCCTAATGATCTGGATAAACTTTTATGTGAGAGTAAAATTACTTAGTGCATTTTTTTTAAGGTGGAGTCTGGCTCTGTCACCCCGGCCAGAGTGCAGTAGCACAATCTCGGCTCACTGCAACCTCCGCCTCCCAGATTTAAGTGATTCTGCTGCCTCAGCTTCCTAAGTAGCTGGGATTACAGGTGCCTGCCACCACACCCAGCTAATTTTTGTATTTTTTGTAGAGATGGGGTTTCACCATGTTGGCCAGGCCCGTCTCTAACTCCTGACCTCAGGTGATCTGCCCCCCTCATCCCCCTAAAGTGCTGGAAATACAGGCATAAGCCACCGCACCTAGCCACTTAGTCCTCTTTAAATGCCTAGAACAATGCCTGGTACAGAGTCAGTACAGAATGTTAGCTGTTGTTAATATTATATTCAGCTGGCTGGGCGTGGTGGCTCACGCCTGTAATCCCAGCACTTTGGGATGCTGAAGCGGGCAGATCACCTGAGGTCGGGAATTTGACACCAGCCTGACCAACATGGAGAAACCCCATCTCTACTAAAAATACAAAATTAGCTGGGCGTGGTGGCACATGCCTGTAATCCCAGCTACTCCGGAGGCTGAGGCAGGAGAATCGCTCGAACCTGGGAGGTAGAGGTTGCAGTGAGCCGAGATCCCACCACTGCACTCCAGCCTGGGCAACAAGAGTGAAACTCCCTCTCAAAAAAAAAAAAAAAAAAAAATACTATATTCAGCTGGGCGTGGTGACTGACGCCTATAATCCCAGCAGTTTGGGAGGCTGTGGTGGGCAGATTACTTGAGCCCAGGAGTTCTATACCAGCCTGGGCAACATGGCGAAATCCTGTCTCTACAAAAAAATACAAAAAGTAGCTGGGCATGGTGGCGCTCATCTATGGTCCCAGCTACTCGAGAGACAGGCAGGAGGATCACTTGAGCCCAGGAGTTCAAGATCAACCTGGGCAACACAGGGAGACCTCATCTCTACAAAAAATTTAAGAATTAGCTGGGTGTGGTGCACATGGCTGTGGTCCCAGCCGAGGCAGAAGGATCACTTGAGCCCAGGAGGTCGAGGCTGTAGTGAGCTAAGATTGTGTCACTGCACTCCAGCCTGGGCAACAGACCAAGACCCTGTATCAAAAAAATAAAAAATAAGACTGGGTGCGGTGGCTCACACCTGTCATCCCAACACTTTGGGAAGCCAAGGTGGGTGGATCACCTGAGATCAGGAGTTCGAGACCAGCCTGGCCAACATCTCTACTAAAAGTACAAAAGTACAAAAATTAGCCGGGCATGGTGGTGTGCACCTGTAGTCCCAGCTACTTGGGAGGCCAAGGCAGAAGAATTGCTTGAACCTGGGAGGTGGACGTTGTAGTGAACCAAGATTGTGCCACTGCACAGAGCAAGACTCCATCTCAAAACAATAAATAAAATAAGACATATCTACATATAATCTTCATTCATAGGGTTGTCGTAAGGATTGAGTTAAATGCAATGGTGTCTGTGGCTGGATGGGACACTCACCGCACAGGCACATCGTAGGTGCTTGGTAAATGTCAGCCGTTCTCCTCATCATTTGGCAGAGGGTAGGAGAGGGTCCCCTGCTCTTGCCCCCTGCCAGAGCTACTATGGCCACTGCCAGCCTGTAGGATGGGTCGTGAACAGATAGGGCTGGGGGTGGTAGAGCCACACACAGTATGGACATCAGGGCTAAAAGGTCCAGGTTGCAATCTTAGTTCCCCCCACATCCTGGGCCAGTCACTCGCCTGAGCCTGCCTGCCCATCTGTAAGATGGAGAGAACACCAAGGCTCTGAATCATTTATTGCCATGGTCCAAGGTGACCAACCGTCCCAGTAGCTCCAGACTGAGGGGTTTCTTGGGATGTGGGACTTTCAGGGCTAAAGCCAGACAGAACTTGGCAAGTAGAATGGCGCGTCACCCGACATGGATCCTGTTGACTGCACAAAATAAAATAAAATGCATTGATTTAAGGAAAGCAATTATGCTGAAGTAAAGTAATCAAAACATTTTTTAAGTTTTCTGACTTGCTCTATGTGTGCTTCTTTATTAATACATCAAATAACAAGATCCGGTGGTCTCAGTAGCTACCACAGTTTCTTTTTTTTTTTTTTTTTTTTTTTTTTTTTTTTTTTTTTTGAGACAGAGTCTCGCTCTGCCGCCCAGGCTGGAGTGCAGTGGTGTGATCTTGGCTCACTGCAAGCTCCGCCTCCCGGGTTCACGCCATTCTCCTGCCTCAGCCTCCCGAGTAGCTGGGACTACAGGTGCCCGCCACCTCGCCCGGCTAGTTTTTTTGTATTTTTTAGTAGAGATGGGGTTTCACTGTGTCAGCCAGGATGGTCTCGATCTCCTGACCTCGTGATCCGCCCGTCTCGGCCTCCCAAAGTGCTGGGATTACAGGCTTGAGCCACCGCGCCCAGCCTACTACCACAGTTTCAAAGCAGCAATATGTGTAAATGATATTTTGAAATATTTGCAGCTACTGTAATGTGATAAGCAAATACTAGTAACAAAGTTGCAGGTCCTACCACTACTACTTTGGTTTCTTGCCTACATCTCATTGAAAGAACTGCTCAATTTCAGTGAGAAGTGAGTGAAATTGAGGTGTAATGCTTTCCCATCCAAAGTCACAGGCCCCCTGAATTCTGTCGACAACTCCCTTGGGTCCCCAGGGACTGCAGGCTCAGAGCCCCCTAGTCCTTCATGTTGGCGTGGAGGTGGGGGTCAGTGGAACTGACTGGGGATTGATGCCTGATGTGGCAGGTGTGGCACCATCTCCCTCTCTCCCGCAGATGCCCCTGGGCAATACGGAGCATATTTCCACGATGATGGCTTCCTTGCCTTCCCTGGCCGTATCTTCTCCAGGAGGTGAGACTGGCGTTGGGAGAGCCCGTGGGCCTAATGGGGAGGACGGGAATCTGGGACTTCTGTCCCCTCACCCACTCTTCCTCCGCAGCCTGCCCGAGGTGCCCGAGACCATCGAGCTGGAGGTTCGGACCAGCACGGCCAATGGCCTCCTGCTCTGGCAGGGTGTGGTGAGTGTGGGCATCCGGCCAGACTCTTGGGGCTCCTGGGGCAGGAAGCTGGTTTCCTGGTGGCCAGAGTGGTGGGGAGAGGGGAAAGCGGAGCCTCCTGGCCTCGGCAGCCTCCGCTCTCCAGGCTGGGGACCCCAGAGACCCTGTGCTTCCCTGGCAGGAGGTGGGAGAGGCCGGCCGAGGCAAGGACTTCATCAGTCTCGGGCTTCAAGATGGGCACCTTGTCTTCAGGTGGGTCCTGGCACCTGGCCCTTCCTCTCCCTTCCCTGGTCCCAGCACCCCACCCCCCCATCCTGCCCCAGCTCACACTTCTTGGGCCTGGATGACTACAGGTACCAGCTGGGTAGTGGGGAGGCCCGCCTGGTCTCTGAGGACCCCATCAATGACGGCGAGTGGCACCGAGTGACAGCACTGCGGTAAGGGACCCTGCCGGGCACTCGGGACGGGACCCAGTGTTCTGGAGTGGGGCAGGACGCCCCCGACCATGGGCAGAGAGGCAGGCATTGAGCTCTGTGGAGACAGAACTTAAAGCCAGGGGAGGGGAGAACCCACCAGCCAGGGCTCAAGCTTCTATCTCGGACTGCACGCCGCTGGGGGCAAGCGAGTGCCCTCGGGGCAGGAGGAAACCTGGGCGCAGAAACGAGGAAGCTGCCTTCGTGGGGCCGATCTCTTGTTCAGCGGGGGAAAGAGAGCTTGGGGAACAGGGACAGACTTCTGAGTCTGGAATCTCGGTGCCAGAGGGAGGGGACTCTGTCGTGGCGCTGGGGAGGACCGGGGAGTTTGTGGGAAGGGGCCTGACCCAGGTCCATTGCAGGGAGGGCCGCAGAGGTTCCATCCAGGTCGACGGTGAGGAGCTGGTCAGCGGCCGGTCCCCAGGTCCCAACGTGGCAGTCAACGCCAAGGGCAGCGTCTACATCGGTAAGTCTGGGGCTCCTTCTCAGGGCAAGGGCAGGAACAGCACTCCCTTGGGGCTGGAGCTCACCCGGCCTTCCTCACCTCCTGGGCTGCTGGAGCCCACAAGCCCTGTCCTCTCACCTCCTGGCAGGCGGAGCCCCCGACGTGACCATTCTGACCGGGGGCAGGTTCTCCTCGGGCATCACAGGCTGTGTCAAGAACCTGGTGCTGCACTCGGCCCGACCCGGCGCCCCGCCCCCGCAGCCCCTGGACCTGCAGCACCGCGCCCAGGCCGGGGCCAACACACGCCCCTGCCCCTCGTAGGCACCTGCCAGCCCCACACGGACTCCCGGGCCGCGCCCCAGCCCGACAACGTCGAGTATATTATTATTAATATTATTATGAATTTTTGTAAGAAACTGAGGCGATGCCACGCTTTGCTGCTACCGCCCTGGGCTGGACTGGAGGTGGGCACGCCACCCCCACCCACACAGCTGGGCAAAGCCACAAGGCTGGCGGGCAAGGCAGGTTTGATGGGAGTAGGCGCCTCAGAAAGCCACCAGGACTTGGGGTCAGGAACGGTGGCTGGGTGGGCCCAGAACTGCCCCCACTCTCCCCCTACCCACCAATGGAGCCCCCAAGATAGAGCTGGGTGGCCTGTTTCTGCAGCCCTTGGGCAGTTCTCACTCCTAGGAGAGCCAGCCTCGGCTTGTAGGCTGGTGCCCCACAGCTACCTGAGACGGGCATCGCAGGAACCTCTGCCACCCACTCAGGATTGGGAATTGTCTTTAGTGCCGGCTGTGGAGCAAAAGGCAGCTCACCGCTGGGCAGGCGGTCCCCATCCCCACCAGCTCGTTTTTCAGCACCCCCACCCACCTCCACCCAGCCCCTGGCACCTCCTCTGGCAGCCTCCCCTTCCTACCACGCCCTCCTCCTGGCCTGCATTCCCACCCCCTTCTGCCAGCACACAGCCCGGGGTTCCTCCCTCAGGGGCTGTAAGGGAAAACCCACCCCAACTCTTACCAGGAGCTGCTACAGGCAGAGCCCAGCACTGAGAAGGCCCTGCCCACTGGGCCTTGCCCACCCCAGGCCACATCCCCACTCATCTGGAAGTGAAGGCCCAGGGACTCCTCAGATGCCGCTGGTGCCCAGGAAGAGCTAGTGCCTTGGGTGGGGGAAGGCAGAACTCACAACTGGGAGAGAGAGGAGGGGGATATGACCACCGACCACCCTGCCCCATCTGCGGGAGCCTGAAGATCCAGCTCGAGTGCCATCCTGCCAGTGGCTCCCAGACTGTGGGGTTGGGACGCCTGGCCTCTGTGTCCTAGAAGGGACCCTCCTGTGGTCTTTGTCTTGATTTTTCTTAATAAACGGTGCTATCCCTGCCAGGGGCCTCCCGTGTCTTTGATGAGGGCTTCACTCAGTGGAGTCTGTGGGTGGGGCAGAGCGGGGCAGGTGAGATCTGGGGGTGAAGCAAGGTGTTTTTGGATCAGTGAGGCTCCCAGACCCCCAACCCTGTGAGGCAGGAATCGTCCTATTTTCTGGAGGGGCAGCTGAGTCTCAGAGGGTCAAGAGGCCTGTCCAACATCAGACACAGAGCCAGGTTAGAACCCGAAGAGTCTGTCTGACCCCAGAGCCTAGTCTCATTCCCATGTGCCCAAAGCCCTCTAGGGATGGCCTCCCTGACCCTGGAAGGCTGGGCCACTCAGCTGCAGCCCCCTGGGGAGACCTGGCTGGGACATGGGTAGCAAATGGCAGATGTGCTGCAGCGGAGGCAGAGGCCACAGGCGCCAGGTTGCCAGGCCAGCCAGCTAGGAGAGCACCAGCACCAGAGGAGGCCCATGAGGAGGCCAGCAGAAGCCAGGAGCATCGAGGAGGCCAGCACCACCCCTTGGAGCTGGGGGCCTGTGGGAGGAGAAAGTCCACTCAGGCCTTGGCCTGGGCCCACTGCCCCTGTCTCCATCACCTGGAGAGGGACAGGTGTGATTTTGGCGGGGAGAGTAGGAGCAGAGTGTAACCTTCCAAAGCTGTGTCCTGTCTCGTGGGGTCCCTGCCTGCTGGGGGACTCCTCTCAGCTGCAATCCGGAGGGATCCTGCGGACCCAAGAGCTGGAGAGGGAGTCGGAGAGCTGGAGGTGTGGTGGTCTGTACTTCCTGTCTCGCTGGGCACTGGAGAGGGACCTACATGGGAAAGAACAGAACTAGCACACTGAGAACTGCCCTTTCTGGGGCACTTGCGTGTTTCATTCAGTCCTCACAAGACTTCCCTAGTTTGTCACTCTTTGTGTTTCCATTTTACAGAGAGGTTGTCACTTGCCAAGGTCACTTAGCTGGAAGTGATAGGAGGACTTGAATTCACACGGTCTGGCTCCAGGGCCTACGGTCTATGAGTGGAGCTACTTCTCAAGGAAGAGGGTGTACATGTACTGAGCATTGAGGCAGGGTCTCACTCTGTCGCCCAGGCTGGAATCCAGTGGCGCAGTCACCACTCACTGCAACTTCTGCCTCCCAGGCTCAAGCGATCCTCCCAGCTCAGCCTCCTGAGTAGCTGGGACTACCAGCACACGCCACCACACCTAGCTAATTTTTTTATTTTTTGTAGAGACAGGATCTCACTATGTTGCCCAAGCTGGTCTTGACTCCTGAGCTCAAGCGATCCACCTGCCTTAGCCTCCCAAAATGCTGGGATTACAGGCGTGAGCCACCGTGCCCAGCCATGAGCATTTTCTGTACATCAAGCACCACACTCTGTGCTGGGCCCTTTACCTATGTATGTAGCTTACAGTTTACGACAATTCTGAAGGGTGAGGTTTATCCGCATTTCACAGATAAGGAAACTGAGCCATAGAGGTTCATTCTTCCATTCATTTGACTAGTATTCCTTGAGCATCTCCTATGCCCCAGGCATGGCTTTAGCAACTGGGGGATACAACCATAAGCACATGACAAATATGTCTTCATGGAACTGGGAGTTTAGTGTGGGGAGAAACAAAACACGTGAATAGAATTTCGGTCCCAAGGAGACACGTGCTAGTGAGAAAAATTACTCATGTTGGTGGGGGCAGGGCTGCTGCTTCTCTTACTGTGGCAAAGCACATAACATTTACCATTTAACCATGGTTAGGGGTACAGTTCAGTGGCATTAAATATATTCTGATAGGGTTTGGATCTGTATTCCCACCCTAATCACAGGTCAAATTGTAATTCCCAGTGTTGGAGGTGGGGCCTGGTGGGAGGTGATTGGATCATGGGGGTGGATTTCTCATGAATAGTTTAGCACCAACCCCTTAGTGCTGTTCTCATGATAGTGAGTTCTTGCAAGATCTGGTTGTTTAAAGTGTGCAGTGCCTCCCCACTCTCTCTCCTACTCTGGCTGCACCTGCTCCCCTCGCCTTCTGCCAAGATTGTAAGTTTCCTGAGGCGTAAGTTTCCTGAGGCATCTCCAGATGCTGAGCAGATGCCTGCATCATGCTTCCTGCACAACCTGCAGAACTGTGAGACAATTAAACCTCTTTTCTTTATAAATTACCCAGTCTCCGGTGTTTTTTTATAGCAATGCAAGGACGGACTAATACACATTCACACTGGGCAGCCATCACCGCTGTCCATCTCCAGAACTTTGCATCTGCCTGAACTGAAACTCCATCAATTCCATTAACTCCATATCCTCCTTGTCCCCACCTCCCCAGCCCCTGGTGACCATGGCTCTACTTCCTGTCTCTGTGATTTTGACTATTCTAATATGCATATTAGAATATAATATATTAACAGTTATTAATAATATGCTTTTTTTTTTTTTTTTTTTTTTTGGAGGAGGAGTTTTGCTCTTGTTGCCCAGGCTGGAGTGCAATGGAGTAATCTTGGCTCACCAAAACCTATGCCTCCTGGGTTCAAGCGATTCTCCTGCCTCAGCCTCCCGAGTAGCTGTGACTACAGGCATATGCCACCACGCCCGGCTAATTTTGTATTTTTAGTACAAACGGGGTTTCTCCATGTTGGTCAGGTTGGTCTCTAACTCCCGACTACAGGTGATCCGTCCGTCTTGGCCTCCCAAAGTGCTGGGATTACAGGCGCAAGCCACTGCACTTGGCCAGGGTTGCTATTTTTATATAAAGGAGTCAGGGAAGAACTTAACTAGAGACCCACCGGGAAGCAAAGGAATGAGCTTGCAATGCAGATCTCAGAAGAAAAGTGGTAGAGGACACAGCTACTACAAAGGCCAGAACAAGGCCGGAGTGTGGAGGGGAGGCAGGGCCAGGGAGGAGGTGGGGCCAGGGAGGAGGCAGGGTCGGGAAAGAAGAGGCGGGGCCAGGAAATAAGGGGCAGGGCCAGATCGTGCAGGGCTTTCCAGCCCGAGGGAGGCTTTGCCTTCGATGAGCGAGATGAGGGTTTTGAGCAGGAGAGTGACATAACCTGAGTTAACTGCTTTAAAAGGTTCCTCTGGCGGGAAAGCATAAATCCCCACTCAAGTGGGCTACACATAGTGAATTCCCAAGAATACAGTGGGGAAAGATGGGGCCAAAAGCAACAGTGGAGAAATCAAGCAGACACGACTTCAGCCAGGCGGTCAAGGTCAGCGTCAACCACCACCCAACACCACCCAACACCAAAGTCATGTTGGGCGTGTGTGCCTTTGATATGATGTGATAAAGATGGCATTTCACTTCTGTGAACTGTAACTCCAGTCTTATTATGAGAAAAGTACCAAATAAATCCCAATAGTGGGGCATCCTACAAAATCCTGAGCAGTACTCGCAACTGTCAAGGTCATCAAAAACAAGGAAATCCTGAGAAACTGCCACTGCCAAGGGGAGCCTAAAGAGGCATGATGACGATTAATGAATGTAACATGAGGCTGGGCGCGTAGGCTCACGCCTGTAATCCCAGCACTTTGGGAGGCCAAGGCGGGTGGATCACTTGAGGTCAGGGGTTAGACCAGTCTGGCCAACATGGCGAAACCCCGTCTCTATTAAAAATACAAAAATTAGCTGGGTGTGGTGGTGTGCACCTGTAATCCCAGCTACACGGGAGGCTGAGGCAGGAGAATTGCTTGAACCCGGGAGGCGGAGGTTGCAGTGAGCCGAGATCATGCCACTGCAGTCTATCTAGCCTAGGCAACACAGCAAGACTCTATCTGAAAAAAAGTAATAAAATAAATAAATAAATAAGTGTAACATGAGATGCTGAATGGGATCCTGGGACAGAAAAAGGACATTAGGCAAAAACTAGGGAAAACTGAATACACTGTGGACTTTAGTTAATATTGCTTCATTAATTAAAACAAATGTCTCATACTAATGTAAAATGTCAATAATAGCACCCAAACTGAGTGCTGGGTATATGAGAATTTTCTGTACTATCTTCTCAATTTTTTTGTAAATCTAACACTGCCCTGAGAAATGAAGTTCATGCAATCCCAGCACTTTGGGAGGCCAAGGCGGGAAGATCACTTGAGCCCAGGAGTTTGAGACTAGCCCTTGCAATATAGTGAGACCTCATCTCTACAAAAAACACAAAAATTAGCTGGGCATGGCAGCGCACGGTGTAGTCCCACCTGCTCTGGAGGCTGAGGTGGGAGGAACACCTGAGCCCAGGAAGCAGAGGTTGCAGTGAGCCGAGATGGTGCCACTGCACTCCAGCCTGGATAACAGAATGAGACCCTATCTCAAAACACTAAACAAATAAATAAACAAACAAGTTCATTTGAAAGAAAAAGAAGCCTCCCCCAGGCTTCCACGGGAAGAACATGCTGTCAGAGGCAAAGGACAGAAGGAGGGAGACCAGTTCAGAAGTTATTAGAACAACCCAGACGAGAACTGGTGGTGGCTCAAACCAGGTGATGGCAGAGCAGGTGTGAGAAGGGTCAGAGTCTGGAGAGCTTTCGAAGGACTTGTCGCTGGCTTGGTTATGGGTTATAGGCTATGGGTTGAGCGGGAAGTAAAAGATGACTCAGTGTGAGGCCTGGGCATCTAGAATGTGAAGCTGCTGCTCAGTGAGAGGGAAGCAGGATGCAGGGAGGGCTGTGGACCAGGAGTCCAGTGTGGGGCAAGTTAAGTTTGAGATTTCACCTATACATCCACGCAGAGATGCTGAGCAGGGAGGTTATGTAGCTGAAGTTCAAAGACAAGTCTCACTGGTGATACAGTATAAATGAGATCCACAAGGGAATGAGCCTGGATGGAGGACAACGGGACATAGGACCTGGGTCTCAGGCACAAAGCAGACAGCATCAGGGAAATGACCAGGAACCTGCAAAGATGGCTGAGCGGGGGATGGGGAAGCTAAGTATGTGGGGTTCTGGGAAACTGTGTTTCACCCCTGTTCAACTGTACCTGGCAGCCCTACCTCCATCCCACTCCTAATTGGGTGTGGTGGGCAGGTGGAACATCTCTAGATCCCCAGGAAGGTTATTCCTGGGTGATTTATTCTGGTCCCTTCCACCAACCCTAGCCCTCCTATCCCACTCCCCTGTCTACAGAGATCATTCCTGCTCATTTTACTCACTGGCTTTATGACCTTGGGCAAGTCACTTCTCTCTAGGCCTCAGTTTCCCGATCTGTAAAGTGTGGGAGTCAGACTGGATTGATGGTTTTCAAATTATGTCTTGAGGGTGAAACTCAGGGCCCTCAGAGAGACATCAGGCAGCCAGAGCCCCAGGACCACCATCCAGTTAAGGAGAGGGTATCTCCTTTGAACGTCTTGGGCCTCATTTAGCCAGGTCCCATTTAGCAAAAGTTTCCACCACTAAAGCATCATTTGGAATCTGCCGGATGCGATACATCTGCAGCGTAGCTCTCTGCCTGACTGCTCTGCCCCTCCAGCCCTTGGCCTAAGCCGATTCCACACTTCCGCTTTCCTCTCTCCTGCCTCCCCACCCGGGCCCTGCCCTAGGGAAGGGGAGTTACAGCCGGCCAGGCTTCCTTCCAGCTGTTCGGTAGGGCCCAGTCCGTACCCCGCACTGACCTCTGCAGTCAGCTGGTGGCCAGGAGCCCTGGTCACTGCCGTCACCACAGTTGTCCATGCCCCAGGGGTCACACACGAGGCTTGAGGGGATGCACCTGCCATTCTGGCAGCGGAAGTAGGCACCACAAGGTCCTGAGGCCAGAAGCGGAAGCCTGAGGTGAGGATCCTGGTCCGGCCCACGACACAGCAGGGTGTGTGGTCCCATAGTGACAATGTCGGGGTGTGGGCAGGAGATAGCTGCTGTTGAGGATGCGGATGAGAGCATGGGTGAGGGCAGGAGATAGCTGCTGTTGAGGATGCGGATGAGAGCATGGGTGAGTGTTTCAGGGGGAGGAGGGTGGAGGACAGCAGCTAACACGTACTGACTTCCAGGCACAGCTGTAAATACTTCACATCCTGGCCCATTGAGGCCCCACAATACCCTTATGGGGCAAGTACTGTTATTAATTTTATTATTTTTTAATTATTATATTTTAAAAATTTGTTGTTGTTGTTTTAGGCAGGTCTCTCTCTGTCACCCAGGCTGGTCTTGAATTCCTGAACTCAAGTGATCCTCATGCCTTGGCCTCCCAAAGTGCTGGGATTACAGGTGTAAGCCAGGGCGCCCAGTCGGGTGAGTATTATTAATTGCAGTTCCAAGAGGCCCCTTTCCTGGCTTGAGTTAGTTTCTGCTGCCTACAGGCCTGGAGAGTCCTGACCACACCCTTCTCAAACATCTGAAGGGCTGACCCAGCGCGGAGCAGCCAGCATGTGGCATGAGAGCGTGGGAGCTGTGTGTAAGCATGCAAGGTGGTACTGTGTGCATATGAGGTGTGTGATAATGGTGAGTGTGCACTGTGAGGCGTGTGCTGCAGTGAGTGAAAGGCATGAGTGTGGAGTGTGTGGGGGCGATGAGGTGCGTGGGCTGCATGTGTCGTGTGTGTGGATGTCAGAGTGTGAGGTGTGTACATGTGTGGGAGTTCTGTGTGAATGTGTGTGGGGAGGAAGTTGTGTGTGTGTGTGTGTGTATGTGTGTGTGCACTGGGGCTGGTAGGACAGTCTGGCACACACATCCACGGTAGCCAGATTTATATGGTTGACTCTTAAGATCCGGGAGGTCCCTTATTGTGACCCTGCCACTAGCCACTACCTTCTTCCCTCCCTTTAGACCCAGTCCCTGCCACCTTGTGCTTCGTGCGCCCGCGCCATTCCCCTGTTGGCAGCAGCCCTCCCCGGGGCCCCCACTGTGGCCCCAGTCCCGCATGGCCTCTGCATAGGGCCCCGTCCCGGCCTTCAGCCCCAGCTCACCCAGACGGAAAGAGGTGCCTTCGCCCACGAAGTCCACGCGGGGCTGGCGGCCTCTCGTAACCAGGCGCAGACCTAGGAAGGGGCCGGAGGATGCCACGGGGACCGGGATGGTCAGGCCGCAGAGGGCGGACCCCAGGGGCCGGGGCGCCCCCGGCGGGCCCTCGTAGAACTGCAGGTAGGAGCCGGGGGCGCACGGGCCGGCCGGGGCCGGGGAGGAGGTGTTGAGCGCCGGGGGCGCGGGGGTCAGGCTGTAGACCAGGAAGAAGCGGAACTGGAAGCGGATCCGGTCGCCGGGGGCCGCCGCCTGCATCCAGAGCCAGCAGTCCGTGTCCGGAGCCACGAAGTAGAACCTGAGCGAGGCGGCATGCGAGCGCAGCAGCAGCCCGTCCCCCTGCCACGTCTGCCCGCACAGGTCCGCCAGGTCGGCTGCAGCGGAAGGCACGGACCCTGGAGCCGCGCGGCGCGACCCCGAACTCGACTCTGCCCCCTGCCGGCTGTGTGATCCACTAGCCCTCTCTGAGCCTCAGTTTCCTTATCGGTAAGATGGGGATGATTAAGCAATCTCAGAATGATTGTGAGGACTAAATGATTTAATTTAATTTAATTCAAATCTACAATCCCTTATTCAAAACCCTAAGATGCGGGGCCAAGCACGGTGGCTCACGCCAGTAATCCCAGCACTTTGGAGGCCACGGCGGGTGGATCACCTGAGGTCAGGAGTTTGAGACCAGCCTGGCCAACATGGTGAAACCCCGTTTCTACAAAAAATTAGCTGGGCGTGGTGGCACGCACCTGTAATCCCAACTATTTGAGAGGCTGAGGCAGGAGAATTCCTTGAACTCGGGAGGCAGAGGTTGCAGCAAGCCGAGATCGCGCCACTGCACTCTAGCCTGGGCAACACAGCAAGACTCCATCACAAAAAAAAAAAAAAAAAAGGAGAGCTGTGTGATAAGGAGCCCCTTTTCTTCCTGCTTTTGAAAGTTGCTGACTGAGGATGAGGACGGGATGTCCAGAGCTGCAGCAGCCATTTTGCAAAGATGAGGTCAGAGCATTTCAGAGGAACAGTGACATTGTTGAGCCGTTGAGTTAACCATCTCTGGAATTACCTATGACCACTCTTAAGTGAAACAGCAAATATCCTACCATTTAAGCCCCATTTAGTTTGTTGTCTGTTACTTACAGCCCAAAATATCCTCACTGGTACAGGGTTGTTGTGAGGATTAAATGAGATGATGTGTGAGTACTCAAAGTAGCCCTGATTTCTGTAAAGACAGAGAGAAAAGAGTAGGTGGGTTTTCTGGTGCAAGATAGGGACCAGTGGGTGCTTGAGGACCAGTCAGGATGAGGGTCTTTGAGGAAAAAAATCCTTCATCAGAGCTCAGGATATGAAGCACTTTCCAATATTTGGTATTTCTCTGCTAAAGCCAGAGCCCACCGTGAAGGTACATAGAGCAGGCATGGAGTTTAGAGAGTAAGCAAATTGGGCACCCCTTTTTTTTTTTTTTTTTTTGAGACGGAGTCTCTCTCTGTTGCCAGGCTGGAGTGCAGTGGTGCAATCTCGGCTCACCGCAGCCTCCGACTCCCTGGTTCAAGCGATTCTCCTGCCTCAGCCTCCCAAGTAGCTGGGATTACAGGCAGATGCCACCATGCCCAGCTAATTTTTGTATTTTTAGTAGAGATGGGGTTTCACCATGTTGGCCAGGCTGGTCTCGATCTCCTGACCTCCTGATCCGCCCACCTCAGCATCACGAAGTGCTGGGATTACAGGTGTGAGCCACCATGCCCGGCCAGGAATTGGGCACCTTTTATGTGCCAGGCATTGTGAAGTGTCTTGCGTGGCTTATCTCATCTTATATGCACAATAATCATTGCCTTTAAGGGGCAAGGGCCTATTATTTTCATTTTACTGCCAAAGAAATTCAGACAGAGAGTTGAAACAATGATCTCAAAGGTACAAACAGAAGAAGTGGCAGAGTGTGTAAATGCAGCTTCTCTGAATCCAAAGCCTACAGAGTTTTGCAAAGCAGGCCCTGAGGGCTGTCCTGCCCGCTCCCAGACTCCTGCTTCTAGGTGAGTGGGAGGTCCAGCCTTCCAGAAGGCTTAGGGTTAGACTTGGGGATGCCAAGCAAACTGGAAACACAGTTTCCCAGCCTCCTCCAACTCAAAAGGTCTCAGCCCAGCAAGACGAGTGCTGACTGGGGAGACATATTCTCTAAGGATGGTGGGGGCCCAAGTCTTCTGGGTACCCCAACCAAGCCCCCTCATACTTACCTGTCTCCAAAGCAGTTGTAGTCAGGGCGGCTGCCCCCAGCAAGAGCAACCTTTGGGGCAACTGCAGAAGACAAGCCTCCATCCAGGCTGTGCTGTGCCCAGCAATGGGGCAGACCCACAGAATCTTCAGCTTGGGGTTTCTGGGGAGACTGGGGTATGGGGCCTGGTCAGGCCAGCAGGGAGGCTGGTGGGACACAAGGAGAAGAAGGAGACAAGTCCTCCAGCCCCCTGGTCTCTTCAGTATGATCTTTGTGCTCCGCCTTCCAGATCCTCCTCCTTTGGTTCAGAACTGTGTCCAGGGGTTGCCATGGAGATTTGGGGCCAGGGCTAGAGCCTGGGGAGAGGAGGCAGGGAGGAGATCTGCTCCCCTTCTGCCAGACAGGAATCAGGAAACTCAGATCCGGTTCAGCCACAGGGTTTCTGGGAGGAGGACCTGCAGGAAGCCAGATATGCTACCTTCCTAGATCAGTTGTCACCTTAGGGACTGAGCTTCAGGGAGGTCCAGGACACCAAAGGAGCCTCTCCGAGGGCCTAGAGAGCAGCAGGCAGCAAAGGAGTACTGGACCAGGAGTCTGCTCTATTACCAACAAGCCATTCCTGCCTCAGGGCCTTTGCACTCATAGATCCCTCTGTCTGAAGTGTTTTCCCCCCATAGCAGTGCACGGTTGACTTCTTCAGGTCATCAGGTTGTGGCTCATATGACACCTCCACAGACCACACTCTCCTGACCACCTCTCCATCTAAATTAACACTCTCTCTCTCCTTGTCACTCAGTCACATCTCAAATGTATCATCCCAGCACTCTCTGGAATTATTTTGCTTATTCATTTCTTGTTGTATATATTGCCCACTGGCCTCCACTAAAATTATATTCCATGAGTATCTTGTTTACCTCTGAACCCCTATGTCATAGCACAGCCACTGGCACAAAGCAGGCACCCAGGAAATAATGAAGGAATAAGTGTGTGACATTAAACAAATGACCCTTTTTTCTGGATTTTACTTCCCCATGTGTAAAATTAATACCCTGGACTAATTCAGACTTTTTCAAAACGTGTTATTAGTAGAACAATTTTTTTTCAAAAGGTATCTTACAAGGAACCTTAATCTAAAAACTGAAGCTTTTCGAGCCCTGGCATCCTTCTCTGGAAAATGGGATAATGACAATTCCAACCACATACTTACATTGTAAGAATTAAGTAACTTGGCCCAGCGTGGTGGCTCACGTCTGTAATCCCAGCACTTTGGGAGGCCGAGGTGGGTGGATCACAAGGTCAGGAGTTCAAGGCCAGCCTGGCCAACATAGTGAAACCCCATCTCTACTAAAAATACAAAAAAAATTAGCTGGGCATGGTGGCACATGCCTGTAGTCCCAGCTACTCGGGAGGCTGAGGCAGGAGAATCGCTTGAATCCGGGAGGCAGAGGTTGCAGTGAGCCGAGATTGTGCCATTGCACTCCAGCCTGGGCAACAGAGTGAGACTTCATCTCAAAAAAAAAAAAAAAAGAAGTAACTTAATACAAGTTGGGTACTTGGGATAGTGTCTATCATGTAGTAAAGTATTCAATGTATGTCAGCTTGAATGATGATCATTAATGTCATCATTATTATTTAAACAGAGGTTTCAAGTGTGGGCGAGGAGAGGAGCTAAGTAGCCCAAATTGGCAGTGCCTGAGACACCACCTCAAAATCCCAGGAATCCATGAGAAGGTTAAAACCTCTGGACCTGGCCGGGCACAGTGGCTCACACCCATAATCCCATCACTTTGGGAGGCCAAGGCAGGCGGATCACCTGAGGTTGGGAATTCGAGACCAGCCTAGCCAACATGGTGAAACCCCATCGCTACTATAAATACAAATATCAGCCGGGTGTTGTGGCACATGCCAGTAATCCTAGCTACTCAGGAGGCTGAGGCACAAGAATCGCTTGAACCCAGGAGGCGGAGGTTGCGGTGAGCCGAGATTGCACCACTGCACTCCAGCCTGGGCAATAAAGGAAAAAAAAAAAAAACCACCTCTGGACCTATTATTCCCTAACAGCTCTCCCTCCTGGAGCGGTCATTTGATGCAACCTTGATTTCCTATGGTGCATGATGTCCAAATCTGTGCCCCTGGGGGACTCCGAGAAGACTCAAATCTTCCCTCAGCAAGAATGAATTTATCATGAAGCCCACTGAAGTTTAAACTTTAGAACTCATCACTTGCATGGGATTATATGTTTTGTTTGTTTGTTTGTTTGTTTTTTGAGATGGAGTCTCACTCTGTCACCCAGGCAGGAATGCAGTGGCATGATCTCAGCTCACTTCAACCTCCCAGGCTGGAGTGCAGTGGTGTGATATCAGCTCACTCCTACCTCCCAGGCTAGAGTGCGGTGGCACAGTATCAGCTCACTGCAACCTCCGCTTCCCGGGTTCAAGAGATTCTCCTGCCTCAGCTTCCTGAGTAGCTGGGAGTACAGGCGCGTGCCACCACACCCAGCTAATTTTTTATTTTTAGTAGAGACGGGGTTTCATCATGTTGGTCAGGCTGGTCTCGAACTCCGGACCTCAGGTGATTCGCCCACCTCGGCGTCCCAGAGTGCTGGGATTACAGGAGTGAGCCACCACGCCTGGCCGGGATTATATGTTTTTATAAAATTTGCAAAAGTAAGAATGGTTATAAACTTTCGGTTTTGCAAGATGAAAATGTTTTAGAGATCTGTTGCACAGTAATGTGAAAATACTTAACACTACTGAACTGTACACTTAGAATGGCTAAGACAAGCCAGGTGCAAGGCTCACACCTTTAATCTCAACACCTTGGGAGCCTGAGGCGAGAGGATCACTTGAAACCAGGAGTTCAAGACCAACCTGGGCCTGTAATCCCAGCTTTTTTTTTTTTTTTTTTTTTTTGAGACGGAGTCTCGCTTTGTCGCCCAGGCTGGAGTGCAGTGGCACCATCTCGGCTCACTGCAAGCTCTGCCTCCTGGGTTCACGCCATTCTCCTGCCTCAGCCTCCGAGTAGCTGGGACTACAGGCACGCACCACCATGCCCGGCTAATTTTTTGTATTTTTAGTAGAGACGGGGTTTCACCGTGTTAGCCAGGATGGTCTCGATCTCCTGACTTCGTGATCCGTCCGCCTCGGCCTCCCAAAGTGCTGGGATTACAGGCGTGAGCCACCATGCCCGGCTGTAATCCCAGCTACTCAGGAGGCTGAGGCAGGAGAATTCCTTGAACCCAGGAGGCAGAGGTTGCAGTGAGCCAGGATTGAGCCACTGCACTCCAGCCTGGGCGACAGAGTGAGACTCCATCTCGAAAACAAAAACAAAAAAAGACCAACCGTGGCAACATAGCGAAACCCTGTCTCTACAAAACATTAAAGTTAAAATTTAAAAATTAGGTGGTACCTATACTCCTAGCTGTACTATAGTTAGTCAGGAGGCTAAGGCAGAAGGATCACTTGAGCCCAGAAGCTTGAGGTTACAGTGAGCTATGATCATGACACTGCACTCCAACCTAGGCAACAGAGCAGACTCTATCTCAAAAAAAATGCTTCAGATAGTTAAGTTTTGTTATGTATTTTCTTGCCATAATTTTTCAAAATTTTGCAAACATAAGGGGTACATGTTCTCAGGACCTCTTGATACTGTGCCTCAAGCCAATTAAAATTTTTTAAAAATAAAAATAGGGTCAGGAGTGGTGGCTCACTCCTGTAATCCCAGGACTTTAGGGAGGCCAAAGTGGGTGGATCACTTGAGGTCAGGAATTCAAGACCAGCCTGGCCAACCTGGTGAAACCGCATCTCTACTAAAAATACAAAAATCAGCTGGGCATGGCCGGGCACGGTGGCTCACGCCTGTAATCCCAGAACTTTGGGAAGCCAAGGCAGGCAGATTGCCTGAGATCAGGAGTTCGAGACCAGCCTGACCAACATGATGAAACCTTGTCTCTACTAAAAATACAAAAATTAGCCAGGCATGGTGGTGGGCGCCTGTAATCCCAGCTCCTTGGGAGGCTGAGGCAGGAGAATTGCTTGAACCTGGGAGGCGGAGGTTGCAGTGAGCTGAGACTGGGCCATTGCACTCCAACCTGGGTGATAGAATGAGACTCCATCTCAAAAAAAAAAAAAAATTTTAACTGGGTGTGGTGGCAGGTGCCTGTAATCCCAGCTACTTGGGAGGCTGAGGCAGGAGAATCACTTGAACCCAGGAGGCGGAGGTTGCAGTGAGCCAAGATAGCGCCATTGCACTCCAGCCTGGGTGACAGAGTGAGACTCCGTCTCAAAAAAAAAAAAAAAAAAAAAAAATTTTTTAAATAAAAATAGGCCATGTGCGGTGGCTCACATGTGTAAACCCAGCACTTTGGGAGGCCGAGACAAGCAGATCACCTGAGGTCAGGAGTTTGAGACAAGCCTGGCCAACGTGGTAAAACCCCACCTCTACTAAAAATACAAAAATTAGCAGGTGTAGGGGTGTGCGTGTGGATTCCCAGCTACTTGGGAGGCTGAGGCAGGAGAATTGCTTGAAGGCAGGAGAATTGAACCCAGGAGGCAGAGGTTGCAGTGAGCCAAGGTTGCACCATTGCACTCCAGCCTGGGTGACAGAGTGAGACTCCGTCTCAAAAAAATAAAAATAAGTTAATTAAAATAAAATAAAATATTAAAATAAAAATTTTGTAAACATAAGATATTTTAACCATAGTTAGTTCAGACTTTTTTTCTCTTTCCACTCCCAAACTGTCCTTCATCACACCTCACTTTATAGCAGGTGGCCACAGGTGTTTTGAAATCCGGCTGGGGAGAGGCTGATTTGGGTTTAGGGCTGGGGGTGAGTATATTTATGGGATTCTGGCCCCTTGCGAGTACAGTTATATTATTGCTAGGTGCTCCAAGTGGCATTCGGGAATATTCCTAATGCCACTGTGCTGTCTTCCTGAGTGTTGTGCTCTGAAGGTGCTGAATCAGAGATGATATGATGCCCAGCCCCAGGAGTACAAGGGCATTGTAAGAGAAATAAAATCTGAAATGCAGGAAGCCAGAAATAGTGTGTGGAAAATCCTTCCAAATACACAGCTCACATATGTAAGATATTTTATAGCAGTTGCTCCAAATGTAACAACAATCATTAAGAGTTAAATAATCTTACCAACGATGAATTGCAAAGCTGAAGGAAAATAATTCCTGCTGGGCGCGGTGGCTCAAGCCTGTAATCCCAGCACTTTGGGAGGCTGAGACGGGCGGATCACAAGGTCAGGAGATCGAGACCATCCTGGCTAACACGGTGAAACCCCGTCTCTACTAAAAAAAATACAAAAAACTAGCCGGGCGAGGTGGCGGGCGCCTGTGGTCCCAGCTACTCCGGAGGCTGAGGCAGGAGAATGGCGTAAACCCGGGAGGCGGAGCTTGCAGTGAGCTGAGATCCGGCCACTGCACTCCAGCCTGGGCGACAGAGCCAGACTCCGTCTCAAAAAAAAAAAAAAAAAAAAAAAAAGAAAATAATTCCTAAACTATCACTAATAAAAAACTAATTTTGATCAATCATGGTAGAGGAAAGGCTGAATTATCTTTCCAGTCCTGCTATAAAAATATCCTGGCCAGGCCGGGCGCGGTGGCTCAAGCCTGTAATCCCAGCACTTTGGGAGGCCAAGACGGGCGGATCACGAGGTCAGGAGATCGAGACCAGCCTGGCTAACACAGTGAAACCCCGTCTCTACTAAAAAATACAAAAAACTGGCCGGGCGAGGTGGCGGGCGCCTGTAGTCCCAGCTACTCGGGAGGCTGAGGCAGGAGAATGGCATAAACCCGGGAGGCGGAGCTGGCAGTGAGCTGAGATCCGGCCACTGCACCCCAGCCTGGGCGACAGAGCGAGACTCCGTCTCCAAAAAAAATAAATAAATAAAAATAAAAATATCCTGGCCAGGGGCAGTGGCTCACACCTATAATCCCAGGCCTTTGGGAGGCCAAGGCGGGCAGATCGCGAGGTCAGGAGTTTGAGACCAGTCTAGCCAACAGGATGAAACCCCATCTCTACTAAAAGTACAAAAAAATAGCTGGGCATAGTGGCAGGCGCCTGTAATCCCAGCAACTCAGGAATCTGGGGCAGGAGAATCGTTTGAACCTAGGAGACTGAAGTTGCCGTGAGCCAAGATCGTACCATTACACTCCAGCCTGGGCAACAGGGCGAGACTCCCTCTCAAAAACAAAAAATCCTACTGCCCAGGCACAGTGGTTCATGCTTGTAATCCCAGCACTTTGGGAGGTGGAAGTGGGAGGATCGCTTGAGGCTAGGAGTTTGGGACCAGCCTGGGCAACATACTGACCAAACCCCATCACTACAAAAAGCATAAAAATTAACAGGCGTGGAGGCATGCATCTGTAGTCCCAGCTACTTGGGAGGCTGCAGCAGGAAGATTGCTTGAGCCCTGGAGTTCAAGGCTGCAGTGAGCTATGATCATTCCACTGCACTCCACCCTGGGCAACACAGCAAGACTCCATCTGGCAAAAAAAAAAAAAATAGAGAAAATATCATACAGTTGCTATCACATAAAGAATCAAAAAGTGTGCAGCCAAAAAAAAAAAGTAAGCAAAAAAGGCCAGGTGCTGAGGCTCACACCTGCAATCTCAGCATTTTGGGAGGCTGAGGTGGGAGGATTGCTTGAGCCCAGGAGTTCAAGATCAGCCTGGGCAGCACTGTGAGACCCTGTCTCTATTTGGAAAAAAAAAAAAAAGGTATTATAGAAGAATGTTAAGCAGTTAACAAAAATTTGTTATTATTTTGGATTTTATATTATTTGTCTTATTTGTCAGCTTTTTACATTTCAAGACTTGTTGGGCTGGGCGCGGTGGCTCAAGCCTGTAATCCTACCACTTTTGGGAGGCCGAGACAGGTGGATCACGAGGTCAGGAGATCGAGACCATCCTGGCTAACACAGTGAAACCCCGTCCCTACTAAAAATACAAAAAAAAAATTAGCCGGGCATGGTGGCGGGCGCCTGTAGTCCCAGCTACACGGGAGGCTGAGGCAGGAGAATGGCGTAAACCCGGGAGGCGGAGCTTGCAGTGAGCTGAGATCCGGCCACTGCACTCTAGCCCGGGTGACAGAGCGAGACTCCGTCTCAAAAAAAAAAAAAAAAAAGACTTGTTGGGTTTTTGTCTCATTCTAAATAAATATTCACTTTCAAACCTGATTTTTTTTTTTTTTTTTTAGATGGAATCTCACTCTGTTGCCCAGGCTGGAGTGTAGTGGTGCAATCTCGGCTCACTCCAGCCTCTGCCTCCCTGGTTCAATGAATTTTCCTGTCTCAGACTCCCAAGGAGCTGGGACTACAGCTGCTCATCACCACACCCGGCTAATTTTTGTATTTTTTGTATAGATAGGGTTTCACCATATTGATCAGGCTGGTCTCGAACTCCTGACCTCAGGTGATCCCCCCGCCTCAGCCTCCCAAAGTGCTGGGATTACAGGAATAGGCCAGCACATCTGGCCTCAAACCTGACTTCTGTTAATAATTTCATATTTTAAAGAGGGCCCCCAAATTGTTTCTGCTTAAAGGATGCATATGAGTTTCTGTGCAGAAACTGTGCAGAGGACCCAGTATGTGTCATGGTCACAGAGGAGCTATTCTGGGAACAGGCTGGTATGGCTAAATCCTGCTGCACAGAAAAGAGGAGAGAAACGACAACAATATTAACGATAATAGGCCAAGTGAGCCAAGATCATGCCACTGTACTCCAGCCTGGGCAATAGAGGGAGACCTTGTCTCAAGAACAAAACAAGCCCGGGCACGGTGGCTCACACCTATAATCCCAGCACTTTGGGAGGCCGAGGCGGATGGATCACGAGGTCAGGAGTTCAAGACAAGCCTGGCCAAGATGGTGAAACCCTGTCTATACTAAAAATACAAAAATTAGCCAGGTGTGATGGCAGGTGCCTGTAATCCCAGCTACTCGGGGGGCTGAGACAGAGAATTGCTTGAACCCGGGAGGTGGAGGTTGCAGTGAGCCGAGATCGCACCCCTGCACTCCAACCTGGGCGACAGAGTGAGACTCCGTCTCAAAAGCAAAAACAATAATAGTAACTTCCTGGCCCCTTGATCAGCCTCTGTGCTGAGATATTCCTACCTTTCATGACTAGGAACAAACACCTCGTACATCCTTACATATTTCTAGAGACTACTTCTGTTTTTTTGTGTTGTTTTGTTTTGTTTTTTTGAGATGGAGTCTCACTCTGTTAACCAGGCTGTAGTGCAGTGGTTCGATCTTAGCTCACTGCAACCTCTGCCTCCCAAGATCGGCTGATCCTCCCACCTCAGCCTCCCAAGTAGCTGGAATTACAGGCATGTGCCACCTCACTCGGCCAGAGATTACTTCTTGAGTGATTACAGCATGCCAAGCACTGGCTTTAAGTTTGTCATATGCTCTATCACACATAATCTTCACAATATGTCACAATGACCCTGCAAAGAGGGCATTCTTTTAGGAACCTCATTTAAATGATGAGAAATCTGAGGTAAGGGGGTAGAGTCTTCCCCTGGGCCACACTTCCCAGCCGTATGACCCTTAGGCAAGTGACCTGATTGCTCTGTGCCTCAGGTTTTTAATCTACAAAGTGGAGACAATATTGAAGTATCTTATGGGGAAGATTAAAATGGAAAAAAAATACATATACATTCATTTTTCAAATTTCACTAACCTCTGTTTTAAGCATTGAAGAAATTTCAGGGAACAAAATAAACAAAATTTCTGGGCCAGGCATTGTGGCTCATGTCTGTAATCCCAGCACTTTGGAAGGGCAGGAGGAATGCTTAAACTCAGAAGTTCAAGGCTACAGTGAACTATGATTGTGCCACTGAACTCCAGCCTGGGTGACAGAGCGAGACCTTGAAAAAAATAAAATAAAATTTTTCTAATGTTGCGGAACTTACATTCCAGTGGAGGATAGATGAGTAAGATGTTTGATATATTGAACAGTGATAAATACTAAAGAGAAAAAACATAAAGCATGGTTGGCAGGCATATCAGAGGGGTGTTGACATTTTGATGGGACAGCCAGGGAAAGTCACACTGAGAGGGGTCTTTTGAGTAGAGACCAGAAAGAAGCAAGGGGGCCAGTCATGCAGTTATTTCGAGAAAGAACATCCTAGGCAGAGGCAATAGCAAGTGCAAAGGCTCTGAGGCAGGAATGTGCCTGGCACAAGCAATATGTGCGGAACAAAGGCAGAGATGCAAAGAGTGATAAAGATGAGTCAGATAACGTCGGGCCCTAGAGGTCATTATAAAGACGTTGGCTTTTTCCACTGGGCACGAGGGCTCATGCCTGTAATCCCAGCACTTTGGGAGCCCACAGCTGGTGGATCACCTGAGGTCAGGAGTTTGAGACCAGCCTGGCCAACGTGGTGAAACCCCGTCTCTACTAAAAATACAAAAATTAGCTGGGCATGGTGGTGGGCACCTGTAGTCCCAGCTACTCAGGAGGCTGAGGCAGGAGAGTCACTTGAACCCAGGAGGGAGAGGTTGCAGTGGGCCGAGATTGCCCCACTGCACTCTAGCCTGGGTGACAGGGTGAGACTCCATCTCAAAAAAAAAAAAAAAGAAAAGACTGCCTTTTTCTCCAACTGAGATGAGAACTACTGGGTAAGGCCAGATGCTGCAGGACCAGATAGGAAACTATTTGAATAAGAAGTCTAGAGGTGATGATGGCCTGGACCAAGGTAGCTAGAAGTGTTCAAATTCTGGACATACTTTAAAGGTATAGCCAATAGGATTTGCTGAAGGATTGGACTTGGGTAGTGCAGGAAACAGAGGCACCAAGGTTGGCACCCAGGATTCCAAAGTAGGCATCTGGAAGGATGGAGCTGCATAACTGAGATGGCGGGGACCGAGAGGAGCCGGCTTGGGGAGGATGAGGAGCTCAGTTTTGGACACATCTAGACTGAGATGACTGCTGGACATCCCGGTGGAGAGAGAGGACAATGGCAGTTGGATCTCCAAGTCTGGAGTTGGGGATGGGGGAAGTGTGCACTGGGGATATAATTTTGGGAGTGCTTCACACATGGATGAGATGTAATGCCACGGGCATAAGCCGAAGGGAGAGGGGCTTGGTCCTATCCTAACCCTTCTCCTGTGGAATCCTACTGGTACCCATGGTTCTGGAGCAAAATGCCCCCTAGAGGACAGTTAAAGCAAATCAAAGAATGGGAACACAGCCCTGCATCCCAGCAACAGCTCCCTGGAGGCTGCAGGATGCCTCCCAGTTTAGAGGCAGGGGAGGGTGGCAGCTCTACCAAGAAGCCAAGTTCTCAGCATCGCAGGACTGAGGCCTCGGTCTCTTCCCTCTATGTTTTGGCCACTGTAGAGAAGGACAACTGCCCTGCTTGCCCGACACGCCCTTACCATTCTATAGAATAAGGACCTCAAGGCCAGGTGCGGTGACTCATGCCTGTAATCCAACACTTTGGGAGGCCGAGGCAGGCGGATCACATGAGGCTAGGAGTTCAAGACCAGCTTAACCAACATGACAAAACCCCGTCTCTAGAAAAAATACAAAAATCAGCCCAGCGTGGTGGCGCACATCTGTAATCCCAGCTACTCAGGAGGCTGAGGCACAAGAATCACTGAGATCGTGCCACTGCACTCCACCCTGGGCGACAGAGTAAGACCCTGTCTGAAAAAAAAAAAAAAATAGGACCTCAAGCAAGATGTTTTATCTCTAAGGGGCTTAGATATGGGCTGATGTTTGTGCATTGAGAATATCACGTCTCATGTCACATTCTTTTTTTTTTTTTTTTGAGTCAGAGTTTCACTCTTGTTGCCCAGGCTGGAGTACAATGGCACAATCTCGGCTCACCACAACCTCCATCTCCTGGGTACAAGCGATTCTCCTGCGTCAGCTTCCCGAGTAGCTGGGATTACAGGCATGCGCCACCACACCCGGCTGATTTTTTTTGTATTTTTAGTAGAGACGGGGTTTCTCCATGTTGGTCAGGCTAGCCTTGAACTCCCAACCTCAGGCGATCCGCCCGCCTCGGCCTCCCAAAGTGCTGGGATTACAGGAGTGAGCCACCACACCCGGCCATCATGTCACATTCTTTCATGCAACATTACGTTTGAGGAAGGACACTGTGGCTCACACCTGTAATCCCAGCACTTGGGAGGCCGAGGTTGGTGATCACCTGAGGTCAGGAGTTTCAGGTAAACCCTGTCTCTACCAAAAATACAAAAATTACCCAGGAGGCCGGGCGCGGTGGCTCAAGCCTGTAATCCCAGCACTTTGGGAGGCCGAGGCGGGTGGATCACGAGGTCAGGAGATCAAGACTATCCTGGCTAACATGGTGAAACCCCGTCTCTACTAAAAATACAAAAAACTAGCCGGGCGTGGTGGCGGGCGCCTGTAGTCTCAGCTACTTGGGAGGCTGAGGCGGGAGAATGGCGTGAACCCGGGAGGCGGAGCTTGCAGTGAGCCGAGATCCGGCCGCTGCACTCCAGCCTGGGAGACACAGGGAGACTCCGTCTCAAAAAAAAAAAAAAAAAAAACAAAAAACAAAAATTACCCAGGCATGGTGGTTCGTGCCTGTATCCCAACTACTTGGGAGGCTGAGGCAGGAGAATGGCTTGAACCCAGGAAGCAGAGGTTGCAGTGAGCCGAGATCGCGCCACTTCACTCCAGCCTGGGCGACACAGCGAGACTCCATCTCAAAAAACAAAACAAAACAAAAACCTCATTACATTTGATAAGCCAGTAGTAAATAACTATTCATTGACACCAATTCCAAGCCTGCTTGCTTTGAATACTCTCACTCAAGAAAAGCTATGAGGCAAGTAAAATTATCACTTATTATATGTAGATGAGGAAACCAAAGTCCAGAGAGATGAGGTACTTCTTTCAGATAACCCAAGAAATGGGAGGCAGGGCTAGGACTGCCCACTTCGGGGTGGCGCCAGACCCCATTCACTTTCTATTATCCCACTTTGACCTTGAGTGCTAAAGAGTCTGGCCCTGCACTCAGAGCTGCGGGGGAATGAGAAAAGTCATGCTCCTGCCTTTAAGCAGGTCAGCGCTCAGCAGACAAGCAAAACAAAAGTACTCAGCATTATAAGAGACTAGGCTGGCCGAGCTCAGTGGCTCATGCCTGTAATCCCAGCACTTTGGGAGGCTGAGGCAGGTGGATCACTGGAGGTCAGGAATTTGAGAACAGCCTGACCAACATGGTGAAATCCTGTCTCTACTAAAAATACAAAAAAGTAGCCAGGCATAGTGGTGGGTGCTTGTAATCCCAGCTACTAGGAAGGCCGAGGCAGGAGAATCACTTGAACCCTGGAGATGGAAGTCGCAGTGAGCCAAGATCGCCCACTGCACTTGAGTACTTACTATTTGGTAAAGATTGTTTTCATGTATTGGCATATATATATATATATATGTATATATATATATATATCCGTATATAGATACATAGATAGATAGATAGATAGATAGATTTAATTTTTTTTTTTTTTTTGAGACAGAGTCTTACTGTGTTGCCTGGACTGGAGTGCATGGCATGATCTTGGCTCACTGCAACCTCCACCTCCCAGGTTCAAGAAATTCTCCTGCCTCAGCCTCCCAAGTAGCTGGGATTACAAGCATGCACCACAATGCCCAGCTAATTTTTTTTTTTTTTTTTTTTGTATTTTTAGTAGAGACGGAGTTTCACCATGTTGGTCAGCTATTTATATATTTTTTGAGACAGAGTCTTGCCCTGTTGCCCAGGCTACATTGCTGTGACGCGATCACAGCTCACTGCAGCCTCTACTTCCCGGGTTCAGGTGATCCTCCCACCTCAGCCTCTCAAGCAGCTGGGACTACAGGCATGCGCCACCACCCCTGGCTAATTGTTTTGTATTTTTTGTAGAGATGGGATTTTGCCATGTTGCCCAGGCTGGCCTTGAACTCCTAGGCTCAAGCGATCCTCCCAATTTGGCCTCCCAAAGTGCTGGGATTACAGGCACCTTGGCCAGACGGCTAATTTAAGCTGATTTATTCTTCACAGTAGTGCCATAGTAGGTACTATTATCATCTCCATTTTGCAGAGGAAGAAGCTGAGGCACAATGTTAAGTGCAGAAATATTATGTAAGGAGGAAATGGGGAATCAACAGTGTTCCAGGCAGAAGGAGAATCACATGCAAAACCTAGAAGGCCGGGGAAAGCCTGGCTTTGTTGGCTTTTATGCAGCAACCAGAGAAAGCACCTTCCTCCGGCCACACTGGGCTCATATCCCACACACGCCAATCAAGTGTTTCGGTTCAGCCCACAGTGGAAGGGACAGAGCCAGGATTTGAACTCAGGGGCTGTCTGACTTCCAAATCCATGACAACCATATCAAGTAAGTTTTCTCAGTATTGAGTCATGTGGGGAGAGAGTTCTTCCCTTTCTGTTACCCATATATTTCTGGGTTTTTGTTTTTCGGGTTTTTTGAGACAGAGCCTCACTCTGTCGCCCAGGCTGGAGTGCAGTGTCATGATCTCGGCTCACTGCAGCCTCTGCCTCCCAGGTTCAAACAATTCTCCCACCTCAGCCTCCTGAGTAGCTGCGATTGCAGGCATGTGCCACCATGCCCAGCTATTTTTGTATTTTTAGTAGAGATGGGGTTTCACCATGTTGGCCAGCCTGGTCTCAAAATCCTGACCTCAAATGATCTGCCAACCTTGGCCTCCCAAAGTGCTGGGATTACAGACGTGAGCCACTACACGTCAGCCATATACTGACAGAAGTTGTTAATACTCTCACAATACATAATTCAAGGATGAAATAATGAGATCACAGAAATTTTTACTAGATTAGAAAAAGAAGGCATCATTAGGCAAACCTATGTGCCTACATGTCACTAGTGTGGCCAGAAGGAAAATGGAAATTGACAACAGACAACAAAAAATAAAAATATAATGTGTAAAACAAAATAATGTGCAAAACAAAAAATGTAGTAAGTTCTTATCTAACACATTAGAAATCACAGAAAGGGTCAGGTGCTACAGCTCATGCACATAAACCCAGCACTTTGGAAGGCCAAGGCGGGATCACTTGAGCCCCAGTTTGAGATTAGTCCAGGCAACATAGTGAGACCCCGTCTCTACCCAAAAGGCTGGGGGCGGTGGCTCACGCCTGTAATCCCCAGCACTTTGGGAGCCAAGGTGGGCGGATCACCAGTTCAGGAGATCAAGACCATCCTGGCAGACATGGTGAAACCCCGCCTCTGCTAAAAATGCAAAAATTTGCCGAGCGTGGCGGCACACACCTGTAGTCCCAGCTACTCAGAAGGCTGAGGCAGGAGAATTGCTTGAACCTGGGAGGCAGAGGCTGCAGTGAGCCAAGATGGCGCCACTGCACTCCAGCCTGGTGACAGAGTGAGACTCTGTCTTCAAAAAAAAAAAAAGTTTAAAAAAGTAGCTGGGGCCGGGCGCGGTGGCTCAAGCCTGTAATCCCAGCACTTTGGGAGGCCGAGACGGGCGGATCACGAGGTCAGGAGATCAAGACCAGCCTGGCTAACACGGTGAAACCCCGTCTCTACTAAAAAATACAAAAAACTAGCCGGGCGAGGTGGCGGGCGCCTGTAGTCCCAGCTACTCGGGAGGCTGAGGCAGGAGAATGGTGTAAACCCGGGAGGCGGAGCTTGCAGTGAGCTGAGATCCGGCCACTGCACCCCAGCCTGGGCGACAGAGCAAGACTCCGTCTCAAAAAAAAAAAAAAAAAAAAAAAAAAAGTAGCTGGGTGTGGGCTGGGCACGGTAACTCACGCCTGTAATCCCAGCACTTTGGGAGGCTGAGGCAGGTGGATCACAGGGTCAAGAGATCCAGACCATTCTGGCCAACACGGTGAAACCCCGTCTCTACTAAAAGTACAAAAATTAGCCGGGTGTGGTGCCGCACGCCTGTAGTCCCAGCTACTCGGGAGGCTGAGGCAGGAGAATCACTTGAACCCGGGAGGCGGAGGTTGCGGTGAGCCGAGATTGCGCCACTGCACTCCATCTGGGTCACAGAGCGAGACTCCGTCTAAAAAGAAAAATTAGCTGGATGTGATGGTACATCCCTGTAGTTCCAGCTACTTGGGAGGCTGAGTTGGGAGGACCACGTGAGCCCAGGAGGTTGAGGCTACAGTGAGCCATGATGGCTCCACTGTACTTTGGCCTGGGTGACAGAGCAAGACCCTGTCTCACAAAAATAAATAAATAAATAAAATAAAATAACAGAAAGGACCTCCACATATCCAAGAAAATACATGTCTACCATATATCCCAGTAACATGTTTTTTTGTTTGTTTGTTTTATAATACCAATACCTCCAGATCACCAGATCTACCAGATCACCCTGCCCATTTGCATTTACATGGCAAGGAAAATGATACATATTATATTTTAGAAGCTATTCTAGGGAAGTATGAACAGCCTAGTACTTGCAGGAATTTGAGGATGTTAAATTTCCCTACACATTGTTGCATAGATGGTATCATGATTAGAGGAACAGGTAGAAAACATAAAATAACTTGAACAGGTAAAATCATTAAATGTTGGCTGAGTGCTGTGGCTCACACCGGTAATCCCAGCAGTTTAGGAGGACAAGTGGGGAGAATAGCTTGAGTTCAAGACCAGCCTGGGCAACACGGCTAAACCCTGTCTCTGCAAATAACACAAAAATTAGCTGATCATGGGAACGCATGCCTGTAGTCCCAGCTACTCGGGAGGCTTAAAGTGTGAGGATCACTTGAGCCATGGAGGCAGAAGTTGCTATGAGCTGAGATCGCACCACTGCATTCCAGCCTGGGCAACAGAGTGAGACCCTGTCTTAATAAATAAATAAATAAAATCGTTAAATGTTTAAAATTAAGAATATGGGCCAGGCACAGTGGCTTATGCCTATAATCCCAGCACTTTGGGAGGCCGAGGCAGGCAGATCGCTTGAGGCCAGGAGTTCAAGACCAGCCTGGCCAACATGGCAAAACCCTGTCTCTACCGAAAATATAAAAATTAGCCGGGCATGGTTTCGTGCACCTGTTGTCCCAGCTACTTAGGAGACTGAGGGATGAGAGTCACTTGAACCCGGGAGGTGGAGGTTGCAGTGATCCAAGATCACACCACACCAAGATGACAGTGCTCCAGCCTGGGCGACAGAGCAAGACCCTGTCTCAAAAAGAAACAAAATGAAAAGAAGATGGGGTTGGGCGCAATGGCTCAAGCCTGTAATCCCAGCACTTTGGGAGGCCAAGACGGGCAGATCACGAGGTCAGGAGATCGAGACCATCCTGGCTAACAGGGTGAAACCCCATCTCTACTAAAAAATACAAAAACCTAGCCGGGCGAGGTGGCAGGCTCCTGTAGTCCCAGCTACTTGGGAGGCTGAGGCAGGAGAATGGCGTGAACCCGGGAGGCGGAGCTTGCAGTGAGCTGAGATCCGGCCACTGCACTCCAGCCTGGGCGACAAAGTGAGACTCTGTCTCAACAACAACAACAACAAAAAATTAGCCGGGCGTGGTGGCAGATGCCTGTAATCCTAGCTACTCAGGAGGCTGAGGCAGGAGAATGGCTTGAATCCATGAGGCGGAGGTTGCAGTGATTCGAGATAGTGCCACTGCACTCCAGCCTGGGTGACACAGCAAGATGTCATATCAAATAAATAAATAAGATGGAGAAGATGGACAGGGCCAGGCGTGGTGACTCATGCCTGTAATCCCAGCACTTTGGGAGGCCGAGGCAGGTGAATCACCTGAGGTCAGGAGTTTGAGACCAGCCTGACCAACATGGTGAAACCTCGTCTCTACTAAAAATACAAAAAGTAGCCAGGCATGGTGGCGCATGCCTGTAATCCCAGCTACTTAGGAGGCTGAGGCAGGAGAATCGCTTGAACCCGAGAGGCAGAGGTTGCATTGAGTCAAGATGGTACCACTGCACTCCAGCCTGGGTGACAGATTGAGACTCAAAAAAAAAAAGCTTCTATAATTAATGGTATTATTTGGCTAATAGAGAAAATGTATACTAAGTTGAATATTCTTTTACCATATATCAAATCACCAGGAAAAAAATCCACAAATTTCCTTGAGGATCAGACATCCTTCAATGGACTGAAGGAGGTAGCAAGACATTTTACCCTGAGGACCTATACTAATAACGGAAACAAAGATTTCAATGACTCATGAACATGCTGATTGACCACTCTGAGTCAGACTTTGAAGGTCAGGCATAGGATCATTTCTTTGTCAGCCTACTGGACAAAGAAATTTCTGATACAGAAAACTGGACGCCAGCCGGGTGTGGTGGCTCACACCTGTAATCCCAGCATTTTGGGAGGCCAAGGCGGGTGGATCACTTGAGGTAAAGAGTTCAACAACGACCTGGCCAACATGGTGAAACCCCGTCTCTACTAAAAATACAAAAACTATCTGGGCATGGTGGCAGTTGCCTGTAATCCCAGCTACTTAGGAGGCTGAGGCAGGAGAATCACTTGAACCGGGGAGGTGGAGGTTGCAGTGAACCAAGACTGCACCATTGCACTCCAGCCTGGGCAACAAGAATGGAAAATAAATAAATAAATAAATAAATAAATAAATAAAACTAGCCCCATGGAGAAAAAAGGCACTGGTGACATCCTTGCATTACAGGATGCAGAGGAACTGTTGGTAGCCCCAAAATAAGAACAAAGTTACTCATCCTATCATGAGCTAGACTCAGTTCTGATCAGACAAAGGGAGTAGCCCAAGTATTACCCACCTAGAATGGAAATGGAACATAATGGAAAGGACAACGCAGGGTCCCAATGATACATCAAAGGTGCATGAGGGGCCAGGTGCGATGGCTCAGTCCTGTAATTCCAGCACTTTGAGAGACTGAGGCGGGTGGATTGCTTGAACTCAGGAGTTCGAGACCAGCCTGGGCAACATGGTGAAAACTTATCTCTGTAGAAAAAAAATTAACTGGGTGTGGTGGCATGCACCTGTAGTCCTAGCTGCTTAGGAGGCTGAGGTGGGAGGATTTCTTGAGCCTGGGAGGCAGAGGTTGCAGGTGAGCCGAAATGGCGCCATTGCACTCCCACCTGGGGGACAGAGCCAGTAGACCTTGTCTCAAAAAAAAAAAAAAAAAAAAAGGTGCATGAGGAGGTAGTGTCTCAGCTGTTGCTAGACTTGCTCCATGAGCAGAGAGAACAGGAAACACCTTGACCACCACCCCTGGAGACAGCAGTTTCCTCCTGTCTGAACTGGCACTGGGGCACAGGTGATGTGGGTGATTCTTGAATGCAAATGCCTCACTCATACCATAGGAATCAAGCAGAAAGCAGCAGCAGCCCTAAATTCATCATAGGGGAAACCCTGGCAAGTGCAGGGACAGAAAAGTCATAATATAATGAATTACAATCAATGAGGCCAGGCATGGTGGCTCATGCCTGTAATCCCAGCACTTTGGGAGGCAGAGGCGGGTGGATAACCTGAGGTCAGGAGTTCAGGACCAACCTGGCCAACAATGTGAAACCACTTCTCTACTAAAAATACAAAAATTAGATGGGTGTGGTGCAGGCACCTGTAATCCTAGCTACTTGGGAGGCTAAGGCAGGAGAATCGTTTGAGCTTCGGAGGCAGAGGTTCCAGTGAGCCGAGATCATGCCACTGCACTCCAGTCTGAGCAACAGAGGGGGACTCCGTCTCAAAAAAAAAAAAAAAAAAAATCAATGCAATTGTCAATAAGTCATAACTTACAGAAAAAGCGTCCCAGTCTGATCCATGGGTGGTAGCTAAGGGCCTGATAATTTGGTGCTCAAAGTGGAAAATAATTGTCTAACAAACATTCAGTATGGAGAAAACCCGTAGGGGAGTATATACATCCAATTACACAGTTTCACATTCAGGAGACCATGTTTCAGCCCCAGAAAGGTAAAACTTTTTGAAGCAAAATAAAATTAGAAGGTAGATAAATTGGCAGGGCTCAGTGACTCACGCCTGTAATCCCAGCACTTTGGAAGGCCAAGGTGGGTGGATCACCTGAGGTCAGGGATTTGAGACCAGCCTGACCAACATAGTGAAACCCCTTCTCTACTAAAAATACAAAAATTAGCCGGGCGTGGTGGCAGGCGCCTGTAATCCCAGCTACTTAGGGGTCTGAGTCAGGAGAATTGCTTAAACCCCGGAGGCAGAGGTTGCAGTGAGCTGAGATCACGCCATTGCACTCCAGCCTGGGCAACGAGAGCAAAATTCCTCAAAAAAAAAAAAAAAAAGAAAGAAAGAAAGAAAGAAAAGAAAAGAAAAGAAAAAAAAAATGAAGTAGATAAATTAACCAGAAGTACAACATCAAAAATGTTCAACTGGCCAGGTGCAGTGGCTCACACCTGTAATCCCAACACTTTGTGAGGTGGAGGCAGGTGGAGCATTTGAGGCCAGGAGTTCAAGACCAACCTAGGCAACATGGTGAAACCTCATCTCTACTAAAAACACAAAAATTAGCTGGGTGTGGTGGCACATGCCTGTAATTTCAGCTGCTCAAGAGGCTGAGGCGTGAGAATCCCTTGAACCTGGGAGGCAGAGCTTGCAGTAAGCCAAGATCATGCTGCTGCACTCCAGCCTGGGTGACAGAGTAAGACCCCATCTCAAAAAAAAACCCCTTGTATTATCTCTTTAAGAATAAAAAAGCGGCCGGGCGTGGTAGCTCAAACCTGTAATCCCAGCACTTTGGGAGGCCGAGACGGGCGGATCACAAGGTCAGGAGATCGAGACTATCCTGGCTAACCCAGTGAAACCCTGTCTCTACTAAAAAATACAAAAAACTAGCCGGGCAAGGTGGCGGGTGCCTGTAGTCCCAGCTACTCGGGAGGCTGAGGCAGGAGAATGGCGTAGACCCGGGAGGCGGAGCTTGCAGTGAGCTGAGATCTGGCCACTGCACTCCAGCCTGGGCCACAGAGCGAGACTCCATCTCAAAAAAAAAAAAAAAAAAAAAAAAAAAAAAAGAATAAAAAAGGATTTATGGCTTATGCCTGTAATCCCAACACTTTGGGAGGACGAGATGGGAAGATCTCTTAATTAATTTTTAATTTTTTTTTTTTTGAGACAGAGTCTCGCTCTGTCGCCCAGGCTGGAGTGCAGTGGCCAGATCTCAGCTCACTGCAAGCTCCGCCTCCCGGGTTGACGCCATTCTCCTGCCTCAGCCTCCTGAGTAGCTGGGATTACAGGCGCCGCCACCACGCCCGGCTAGTTTTTTGTATTTTTTAGTAGGGACGGGGTTTCACCGTGTTAGCCAGGATGGTCTCGATCTCCTGACCTCATGATCCGCCCGTCTCGGCCTCCCAAAGTGCTGGGATTACAGGCTTGAGCCGCCGCGCCCAGCCAGGGAAGATCTCTTAAGGTCAGGAGTTCGAGACCAGCCTGGCCAATGTGGTGGAACCTCATCTCTACTAAAAAATAAAAATAAAAATAAATCGGGTGTGGTGGCACACACCTGTGGTCCCAGCTACTTGGGAGACTGGGGGAGTGGGAGGAGGGGATGGCAGCTGTAGTGAACCAAGATTGCACCACTGCACTCCAGCCTAGGTGACAGAGCGATACTCTGTATCAAAAAAGAAAAAAAGCATTTATAATGACAATCCTCTGCTGCTTTAATACAAACATCCTAATCATCTGACACTATGCACTCATTTTTCCTGTAAACAGATGGGCCATAACCCAACTGGTTGACCTCACAACCTGATTGCCAAGTGTATGAATACCACTCTGGACCAAACCACCATTGGGCACAGATCTATGGACATTTTACAATAACTGAACTACATCCTACGAGCCCAACTACAACTGTCACGAGAAAGACAGCAATGGGGCTGGGTGTGGTGGCTCACACTTGTAATCCCAGCACTTTAGGAGGCTGAGGCGGGTGGATCACCTGCGGTCAGGGGTTCAAGACCAGCCTGGTCAACATGGTGAAACCCTGTCTCTACTAAAAATACAAAAATTAGCCAGATGTGGTGGTGCACGCCTGTAATCCCAGCTACTTGAGAGGCTGGGACAGGAGAATCGCCTGAACCCGGGAGGTGGAGGTTGCAGTGAGCCGAGATGGTGCCACTGCACTCCAGCCTGGGCAACAGAGTGAGACTCCATCTCAAAAAAAAAAAAAAAAAAAAAAAAAAGAAAGAGCAATCGTCCAGTTTCACATGAAAGGAAAGAAAGTGAGCTGGGCACAGAAGCTCACACCTGTAATCCCAACACTTTGGGAGGCTAAGGCGAATGGATCATTTGGTTTCAGGAGTTCAAGACCAGCCTGAGCAACATGGAGAAACTCTGTCTCTATAAATAATACAAAAATTAGCCAGTTGTGGTGGTGCACGCCTGTAGTCCCAGCTACTCAGGAGGCTGAGGCCAGAGGATCCCTTGAGCCAGGAGGTTGAGATTACAGTGTGCCATGATTGCACCACTGCACTACAGCCTGGGCAAAAGTGAGAGACCCTGTCTCAAGAAAAAAGGAAAGAAAGCCGGATGACACTTCAGATGGCCTGGCTGAGGTCAATGTAACTCAGTCCAGGGATCCTGAATGGGGATATTGACCTTATCAGAGAGATGTCAGTAACAACAGAGCATCAGACGTGGACTTTGTGGGCCTCAGCCTATACGTAGAACTTCATCTCAGTGGCACCTACTAAGAGTAGATCCAACAGGAATGCTAATGCCTTCCTAGAGGAAAACAAGTGAACTAAAAGATGGAGAAGACTTGGCCAGGCACGGTGGCTCATGCCTGTAATCTCAGCACTTTGGGAGGCTGAGGCGGGTGGATCACGAGATCAGGAGATCAAGACCATCTTGGTTAACACGGTGAAACCCTGCCTCTACTACAAATACAAAAAATTAGCTGGGTATAGTGGCGGGCGCCTGTAGTCCCAGCTACTCGGGAGGCTGAGTTAGGAGAATGGCGTGATCCCGGGAGGCGGAGCTTGCAGTGAGCAGAGATTGCGCTACTGCACTCCAGCCTGGGCGACAGGGCAAGACTCTATCTCAAAAAAAAAAAAAAGATGGAGACTTATAACATCATCATCATCAAAGAATGTGAAGGCCATTAGGAAGAAGGGAAAATAGGTTGGACGTAGTGGCTCAGGCCTGTAATCCCAGCACTTTGGGAGGCCGAGGCAGGTGGATCACTTGAGGCCAGGAGTTTGAGATCAGCCTGACCAACACAGTGAAACCCTGTCTCTACTAAAAATACAAAAATTAGCTGGGCGTGGTGGCACGTGACTGTAGTCCCAGCCACTCAGGACCCTGAGGCAGGAGAATCACTTGAACCCGGGAGGTGGAAGTTGCAGTGAGCAGAGATTGTGCCACTGCACTCCAGCCTGGGTGACAGAGTGAGACTCCATCTCAATAAAAAAAAAAGAAAGAAAGGAAGAAGAGAAAACAGAACAGACTTGAGAGAGGATATCACAAATGGTCATAGACACTGAGCACAGTGACCCGAACAGGTACATGGAACAATTATAATAAAGATGCAGGCCGGGCGCGGTGGCTCAAGCCTGTAATCCCAGCACTTTGGGAGGCCGAGGCGGGCGGATCACAAGGTCAGGAGATCGAGACCACAGTGAAACCCTGTCTCTACTAAAAATACAAAAAATTAGCCGGGCGCGGTGGCGGGCGCCTGTAGTCCTAGCTACTCAGGAGGCTGAGGCAGGAGAATGGCATGAACCCAGGAGGCGGAGCTTGCAGTGAGCCAAGATCGCGCCACTGCACTCCAGCCTGGGCAACAGCATGAGACTCCGTCTCAAAAAAAAAATAAATAAAAATAAAAATAAATAAAGATGCAGTGGAGGGAGTTATATCTCTTCCTGGGGTTGCAAGATTATGTGCCATGGGTATTTATAGGACTACTTTTTGGGTTTTTTTGAGACAGGGTCTCATTCTGTTACCCAGGTTGGAGTGTAATAGCCCCATCACAGCTCACTGCAGCCTCGACCTCCTGGGCTCAATCGATCAGTAACAATCAATCAGATTACCAGACATAGACCTTGTGTCCCTCCTGAGTGGCTGAGACTACAGGCACACACCTTCGCACCCTGCTAATTTTTTGTATTTTTTATATGGTAGAGGTAAGGTTTCGGCATGTTGCCCAGGCTGGTCTCAAACTCTAGGGCTCAAGCAACGTGCCCGCCTCAGCCTCCTAAAGTGCTGAGGCTGCAGCTGTGAACCACCGCACCCGGCCTATGAGAGTCTTGATATGATCTCAGTGATTAGACACATCGAGACACTATCAAATATTTTATTTATTTATTTATTTATTGAGACAGAGTTTCGCTCTTGTTGCCCAGGCTGGAGGGCAATGGCATGATCTCGGCTCCCTGCAACCTCCACGTCCTGAGTTCAAGCGATTCTCCTGCCTCAGCCTCCCAAGTAGCTGGGATTACAGGCATGCACCAACTCATCCGGCTAATTTTGTATTTTTAGTAGAGACAGGGTTTCACCACGTTGGCCAGGCTGGTCTCAAACTCCTGACTTCAGGTGATCCACCTGCCTTGGCCTCCCAAAGTGCTGGTATTACAGGTGTGAGCCACCACACCTGGCCTCTTTTTAAAAATGGACTTATATAAGCCAGGTGTGGTGGCTCACACCTATGATCCCAGCACTTTGGGAGGCTGAGGTGGGTGGATCACCTGAGGTCAGGAGTTTGAGACCAGCCTGGCCAATGTGATGAAACCTTGTCTCTACTAAAAATACAAAAATTAACCAGGCATGGTGGTGGGCGCCTGTAATCCCAGCTACTCGGGAGGCTGAGACAGAAGGATCTCTTGAAAATGGGAGGTGGAGGTTGCAGTGAGCTGAGATTGCACCATTGCAATCCAGCCTGTGCAACAGAGCAAGACTCCATCTCAAAAATAAATAAATAAATAAATACATACATAAAATAAAAATTGACTGATACAAAAGAGGGCCCAGGACAAAGGCTAGAAAAGCTCCAGCATTTCTAAAACCAGTATAGGAGGAAGCACTAAAGAGAGTTGAGAGTGATAGAGGCAGGAGGCAGATGAAAGCCCAGGCAGATAGGGGCGGGTCCCCATTGAAACCCCACCTCCAAGTCAAAGACAGTTTAAAGGCTGAAAGTCAAGCTATAAGTCAAAACCACAGACTGGATTGAGAGCCTGTCTTCCCGTTTGGCATGGTTTTCTCTGATTGATCCCTACCCTTCACCTGTTTCACATATACCTACCCTTCCCTAATTGGTTTTTTACCCTGTAATGCCCACTTTTGACTGGTGTCTTTTTCTTTTTTTTTTCCAGATGGAGTCTCAATCTGTCACCCAGGCTGGAGTGCAGTGGCATGATGTTGGCTCACTGCAACCTCCACCTCCTGGGTTCAAGTTATTCTCCTGCCTCAGCCTCCCGAGTAGCTGGGATTACAGGCACATGCCACCATGCCCGGCTAATTTTTGTATTTTTAGTAGAGACAGGGTTTCACCATGTTGGTCAGGCTGGTCTCAAACTCCTGACCTTGTGATCCACCCACCTTGGCCTCCCAAAGTGCTGGGATTACAGGCGTGAGCCACCACGCCTGACTGATGCCTTTGTTTTAACCTTTTTTTACATACTTACAAACCAATCAGCATGCACTCCCCTATTCTGAGCCCATAAAAGCCCTGGACTCAGCCTCACTGGGGGAGAAACCACCCCACTCCAAGTGGTTGACCACTCTCTCTTCCCGTTTCCACTGAGAGCTATTTCATCATTCAATAATATTATTCTCCTCCCTCCTGATCCTTCACTTATCAGTGTATCCTCATTCTTCTTGGATGTGGGACAAGAGCTCAAAAACCACCAAACACAGGTACAAGCTATAACACAGTTGGGCTGGGGTTAGTCCTGTGCACAAGCCCAAGCACAAGCCAGGTATGGCCCAGTAGGCCGAATGGGTGGACGCCTCCTGTGGCAGGCCTGGGGCCAAGCAAGGCCCAGGCAGGGGCATCGCCAGCCAGAGGTCTCTGACTGGCAAAAGTGGCTGAGAAAAATCGTGTGTCAGAAGGAGCAGCCACTGAAGGAGGTGGAGAATCAAGAGGGACATTTCAAGATGGCAGGAGTGGTCATCCGTGCTGGTGACTGCAGAGAACTGAGGCCAGAGAGAAGACCACTGAATTTGGTAACATGGAAGTCATGGTAACCTTGATAAATGAGCTGTAGAGGAGTGACAAGGTCATAGGCCAAACTAGAGTTGGTTGATGAGTACATAGCAGATGAGGAAGCCAAAAGGGTGTAGACCTGTGCCATCTACTAGGGTAACCACTTGCCATATGTGGCTATTGAGCACTTGAAATGTGGCTCCTGTGAACTGAGATGAGCTGTAAGTGTAAAATACACACCAGAGTTCCAAAATTTAGTGTGGAAAAAAGAATGTAGAATATCCATTAGTCTTTGTATAACACTGAAAAATATTGATTACATGTGGAAATATAAATATTCTGAATATACTAAAGTTTTTTTTTTTTTTTTTTTTTTTTTGAGACAAGGTCTCACTCTGTCACTCAGGTTGGAGTGCAGTGGTGTGATCTTAGCTCACTGCAACCTCTGCCTCCCGGGCTCAAGTGATCTTCCCACCTCAGCCTCCTGAGTAACTGGGACTATAGGTGCACGCCACCACAACCAGGTAACTTTTGTATTTCTTGTAGAGAGACAGGGTTTTGCCATGTTGCCTTGAACGGCTCGAGCAATCCACCTCCCTTGGCATCCCACAGTGCTAGGATTACAGGCACGAGCCACCAAGTTAAAGATATATATTTTTTTTAACTTTTATTTTTCGAGACAAAGTCTCACTCTGTCACCCAGGGTGGAGTGCAGTGGCACAATCTCAGCTCACTGCAAACTCTGCCACCCAGGTTCAAGTGATTGTTCTGCCTCAGCCTCCCGAGTAGCTGGGACTGCAGGCATGTACCACCATGACCGGTTAATTTAAATATATTATTAAATGAATTTTACTTGTTTCTTTGGACTTTTTAAAAAGTAGTTGGCCAGGCACAGTGGCTCACGCTTGTAATCCCAGCACTTTGGGAGGCTGAGGCGGGTGGATCACGAGGTCAGGAGATCGAGAGCATCCTGGCTAACACGGTGAAACCCCATCTCTACTAAAAAATACAAAAAAAACTACCCGGGGGAGGTGGCAGGCGCCTGTAGTCCCAACTACTCAGGAGGCTGAGGCAGGAGAATGGCGTAAACCCGGGAGGCGGAGCTTGCAGTGAGCTGAGATCCGGCCACTGCACTCCAGCCTGGGCGACAGAGCCAGACTCCCTCTCAAAAAATAAATAAATAAATAAATAAATAAAATAAAAAGTAGTTGGCCAGGCACAGTGGCTCACGCCTGTAATCCCAGCACTTTGGGAGGCCGAGGCGGGTGGATCACGAGGTCAGGAGATGGAGAGCATCCTGGCTAACACAGTGAAACCCTATCTCTACTAAAAATACAAAAAAAATTAGCCAGGCATTGTGATGGGAGCCTGTAGTCCCAGCTACTAGGGAGGCTGAGGCAGGAGAACGGTGTGAACCCGAGAGGCAGAGCTTGCGGTGAGCTGAGATCGCGCCACTGCACTTCAGCCTGGGTGACAGAGTGAGACTCCACTAAAAAAAAATAAAAATAAATAAAAAGACTTAAGGTCTGTGTTTACGTTAAATGCTGGTCACTTTTCCTGAACTCCAAAAGGAAGGAGGGCATAATGAGTCATGGCTGACCCCACTTCCTATTAAGGCCTGAACCAGTCTTTCAGGTTAACTTTTGGGTACCCTGGCCGAGGAGGGAGTCCGTTTAGGTGGTTGGGAGACTTTTGAATTTTTTTTTTTTTAGACGGAGTTTCGCTCTGGTTGCCCAAGCTGAAGTGCAGTGGCGCGATCTTGGCTCACCGTAATCTCTGCCTCCTGGGTTCAAGCGATCCTCCTGCATCAACCTCCTGAGTAGCTGGGATTACAGGCACGCGCCACCATGCCCGGGTAACTTTTTTGTATTTTTAGTAGAAACGGGGTTTCATGATGTTAGCCATGGCTGGTCTCGAACTCCTGACCTCAGGTGATCCACCTGCCTCAGCCTCCTAAAGTGCTGGGATTACAGGTGTGAGCCACTGCGCCCAGCCCACACCTTTACATTTTATTTTTGGTTTACACCAGTTAGGAAGCTTTTGCAATAATCTGGGTGAGACCAGAGTGATAATGGTAACAGGAAAGTGATGGCACTCTACATATATTTTGTTTTCTGTTTGTTTGAGACGGAGTCTCGCTCTGTCCCCCAGGCTGGAGTGCAGTGGTGCAATCTCGGCTCACTGCAAGCTCCGTCTCCTGGGTTCATGCCATTCTCCTGCCTCAGCCTCCCGAGTAGCTGGAACTACAGGCACTTGCCACCACGCCCGGCTAATTTTTTGTATTCTTTAGTAGAGATGGGGTTTCACTGTGTTAGCCAGGATGGTCTCGATCTCCTGACCTCGTGATCCACTCGCCCTGGCCTCCCAAAGTGCTGGGATTACAGGCGTGAGCCACCGCGCCTGGCACATCTAGCTAATTTTTTTTTTGTATTTTTAGTGGAGGCGGGTTTTTGCCATGTTCGCCAGGCTGGTCTTGAACTCCTGACCTCAAGTGATCTGTAGATCACTCTACAAAAATACAAAAATTAGCCAGGCGTGGTGGCATGCCTCGGCCTCCAAAAGTGCTGGGATTACAGGCGTAAGCCACCGTGTCCGGCCTCTACATATATTGTGAAGGCACAGCTGACCGGTTTTGCAGGGCTGGATGGGGATGTAAGGGAAAGAGAGAAGTCGACCTGCAAGATTTCTGGTAGGATGAAGTTGACACCTACCAAGATGGAAAGATTACTGTCTTTTGGAAGGAAGGATATGTGAAGAGAGGGGAGGTTGGGGTGGAATAGGAATACCTTTTGGCCTTGTAACATGTGAGATATCTATTGCACATTGGAGATGCCAACAAGCAACAGGATATATAAATCTAGCGTTTTAGAAGTTAGGTCAGGTCTGGAGATGTGAATTTGGAAGTCATCCACACATAGCAGGAGGAGATGAGATTGTAAAAAGTAGTTTCCTCTTCAGGGAGACTTTCCTCCCCATCTAATTGGGAATAAATAGTAACTTCTCAGCCAGGCGCGGTGGCTCACACCTGTAATCCCAGCACTTTGGGAGGCTGAGGTGGGCGGATCATCTGAGGTCAGGAATGTGAGACCAGCCTGACCAACATGGAGAAACTCCGTCTCTACTAAAAAAATACAAAATTGGCCGGGCGTGGTGGCGCATGCCTGTAATCCCAGCTACTAGGGAGGCTGAGGCAGGAGAATCGCTTGAACCCGGGAGGCGGAAGTTGCGGTGAGCAGAGATCTTGCCATTGCACTCCAGCCTGGGCAACAAGAGCAAAACTCTGTCTCAAAAAAAAAAAACCAGTAACTTCTCTGAGAAGCAAAATTTATTCAAAGACCTGTGCTAACATTCTTAAATATCTGCTAGCCGTGATAAAGAAATCAATGTACGTTTTAGGTTCTTAGCTCCCACAATTTAGCCTAAATATTTGCCGTGGCATGCTTATACTGGTCCAAGCAAGCATTAGCTCATAGCCTGTTCCTCTTCCTTATTTGAAGGTGTTTTTACCTTTCTCAGCATTCCACACGTTACTTCCTCCTTCCTTTGTTCTCCTCTGCCTTTGCTTCTTCTTTTTTTTTTTTTTTTGAGATGGAATTTCGTTCTTGTTGTGCAGGCTGGAGTGCAATGCAGGAACTCGGCTCACTGCAACCTTCACCTCCCGTATTCAAGCCATTCTCCTGCCTCAGTCTGGGCAGTAGCTGGGATTAGACATGTGCCACCACGCCCAGCTTTTTTTTTTTTTTTTGGCATTTTTAGTAGAGGCGGGGTTTCTCCATGTTGGTCAGGCTGGTCTCGAACTCCCGACCTCAGATGATCTGCCCACCTCAGCCTCCCAAAGTGCTGGGATTACAGGTGTGAGCCACCACGCCCGGCCAGCCTTTGCCTCTTTTAAAAAGTTCTAAATTGGTAGCCAATCGGGACAAATATAGAATGTGAGGTCCCGTTCCAGCCAATGGAAACCCGACACAGCAGTAGGATGGACACGTCAGGTTATAAATGACCCTGTCCCCTTTGTTTGGTGTACTCTCATGGCAAAACTGCTGGTGAGTGTACCCTTTCTGCAGAAAGTAAAAATGGCCTTGCTGAGGAAATTAAATGTATGTTCAAGTGCTATTTCTTCTTTTTCTTTTCTTTTTTTTGAGATGAAGTCTTGCTCTGTCACTAGGCTGGAGTGCAGTGGTACAATCTTGGCTCAGTGCAACCTCCACGTCACAGGATCAAGTGATTCTCCTGCCTCAGCCTCCTGAGTAGCTGGGACTACAGGCGTGTGCCACCATGCCCAGCTAATTTTTTGTATTTTTAGCAGAGATGGGGTTTCACCATGTTAGCCAGGATGGTCTTGATCTCTTGATCTCGTGATCCACCTGCCTCAGCCTCCCAAAGTGCTGGGATTACAGGCATGAGCCACCACGCCCGGCCTCAAGTGCTATTTCTTCTTCTTCTTCTTTTTTTTTTTTTTTTTGAGGAGGAGTCTCACACTGTTGCCCAGGCTGGAGTGCAGTGGTGCCATCTCGGCTCACTGCAAGCTCCGCCTCCCAGGTTCACGCCATTTTCCTGCCTCAGCCTCCCGAGTAGCTGGGACTACAGGCGCCCGCCACCACGCCCAGGTAATTTTTTCTATTTTTTAGTAGAGATGGGGTTTCACCGTATTAGCCAGGATGGTCTCGATCTCCTGACCTTGTGATCCGCTCACCTCAGCCTCCCAAAGTGCTGGGATTACAGGCGTGAGCCACCACGCCCAGCCTCAAATGCTATTTCTATTTTTTTTTGTTGTTGTTGTTGTTGTTGTTGAGACAGAGTCTTGCTCTGCCGCCCAGGCTGGAGTGCAGTGGCCGGATCTCAGCTCACTGCAAGCTCCGCCTCCCGGGTTCACGCCATTCTCCTGCCTCAGCCTCCCGAGTAGCTGGGACTATAGGCGCCCGCCACCTCGCCCGGCTAGTTTTTTGTATTTTTAAAGTAGAGACGGGGTTTCACCATGTCAGCCAGGATGGTCTGGATCTCCTGACCTCGTGATCCGCCCGTCTCGGCCTCCCAAAGTGCTGGGATTACAGGCTTGAGCCACCGCGCCCGGCCCCCAAATGCTATTTCTTTAGGGCACTGGGGAACAAGCATTCTAACAAGATCACCCAGGGAGTAAACAAAGTTAAGGGAGAGGTCCAAAGGACTGAACCCTAGGCCATTCAAGTTTCCAGGTTAGAGGAGAAAGAACCTGCGAAAGACGCTGAAAGGGATGGCCAGTAGTAATGAGAAAATCAGGAGAGTGTGGCGCCCTGTGATCTAAGAAAAGAAAGTGTTTCTAAGAGGAAAGAGTGAATAACTGCGTCAATTGCTGCTAACAGGTCTAGTAAAATAAATAGAGTATGAGTTTACCATCGCATTTAACAAGGTGGAGGCCATTGGTGATCTTCATATGAGCAGTTTTGGGGGTGATAGAGGCAAGAACCTGATTTGGGAGGTTTAAGGAGGAATAGGAGGAGAACTGGAGAAGAGTACAGAAAATGCTTTCCAGGATTTTGCTATAAAGGGAAAAAGAGAAATTGGACAATAGCTGGAAGGGGATGTGGGAGTCAAGAGAGGGTTTGTTAAACTTAAGAGAAAGTATAGCAAATTAGCACATTTGGGCTTTGTTTGTTTGTTTTTGAAACAGGGTCTCCCTCTGTTGCCCAGACTGAAGTGCAGTGGCACAATCTCTGCTCACTACAGCCTCGACCTCCTGGGCTCAAGCAATCCCTCCACTTTAGCCTTCTGAGTAGCTGGGACTACAGGTGCATACCACCACATCTGACTAATTTTTGTATTTTTGTAGGGACAGGGTTTCACCATGTTGCCCAAGCTGGTCTCAAACTCCTGAGCTCAAGTGATCTGCCTGCCTCAGCCTCTCAGAATTCTGACATTATTTTACAGGTCTGAGCGACCGTGCCTGGCCAAATTATAGCATAAGTGAATGCTAATGAGAATGATCCAGTAGAGACCGAAAAACTCATGATGCAGAAGCAACATATCCCCTCGAGACTCAGACTCACACCTGCTTTCCTGACATGGATGTCCCTGACTCACCGGAAACGCAATATATTCAAAACTGAAATTACCTTCCTTCTTTTTTTTTTTCTGAGACAGAGTTTCGCTCTTGTGACCCAGGCTGGAGTGTGATGGCACTATCTCGGCTCACTGCAACCTTCATCTCCTGCCTCAGCCTCCCAAGCCACTGGGATTACAGGTGCCTGCCACCACGCCCGGCTAATTTTTGTAATTTTAGTAGAGACGGGGTTTCCTCATGTTTGCCAGTCTGGTCTCGAACTTCTGACCTCAGGTGATCTGCCCATCTCAGCCTCCCAAAGTGCTGGATTACAGGCGTGAGCCACCACGCCTGGCCGAAATCATCTTCTTTCTAAATCTGCTCCTTCTTTGGTGTTGCTATCTCATTTGGTAGAAATTCTACTTAATTATCCTATTTAGAAAACTGCCATATAGTAGTGTCTTCACGGTGAATGATAGTCACAATTTCATTATGTACTAAGTGAAGCAAGGGATTACACAGGGAGCTGTAGGTACCAAGGAAAGGGGTGTGACCAGACTTGAAGGTCAAATATCAGAAAGGTGAAGAGATACCAGACAAGTCAACATCATCAAGCTACAGCAAGTCCTCATTCTGTCCGAGGTGTTTGAACCAGAGTGACTCTATCTTGAATGGGGGCTGGGTAAAACAAGGCTGAGACCTACTGGGCTGCATTTCCAGGAGGTTAAGGCATTTTTTTTTTTTTTTTTCAGACTGAGTCTCCCACCGTTGCCTGGGATGCAGTGCAATGCCGCAATCTCGGCTCACTGTAACCTCCGCCTCCTGGGTTCAAGCGATTGTCCTGCATCAGCCTCCTGAGTAACTGGGATTACAGGTGCCACCACGCCTGGCTAATTTTTATATTTTTAGTAGAGCCAGGGTTTCACTATGTTGGCCAGGCTAGTCTCAAACTCCTGACCTCAGGTGATCTGCCCACCTTGGCCTCCCAAAGTGCTGGGATTACAGGCGTGAGCCACCATGCCTGGCCTAAGGCATTCTTAGACACAGGATGAGATAGGAGGTCTGCACAAGATACAGGTCATAAAGACGTTGCTGATAAAACAGAATGCAGTAAAAGTAAGGGAGGAGACCACCCCTCATATTGTCTTATGCCCAATTTCTGCCTCCAAAGAAATAAGTAAAAACTAAAAGGCAGAAATGAAATCCACAGGCAGACAGCCCGGCGCCGCACGCTGGGCCTAGTAGTTAAAGATCGACCTCTGACCTAATTGGTTCTGTTATCTATGGATTACAGACATTGTACAGAAATGCACTGTGAAAATCCCTATCTTGGCCGGGAGCGGTGGCTCAAGCCTGTAATCCCAGCACTTTGGGAGGCCGAGACGGGCGGATCACGAGGTCAGGAGATCGAGACCATCCTGGCGAACACAGTGAAACCCCGTCTCTACTAAAAAAAATACAAAAAAACTAGCCGGGCGAGGTGGCGGGCGCCTGTAGTCTCAGCTACTCAGGAGGCTGAGGCAGGAGAATGGTGTAAACCCGGGAGGCGGAGCTTGCAGTGAGCTGAGATCCAGCCACAGCACTCCAGCCTGGGCGACAGAGCGAGACTCCGTCTCAACAACAACAAAAAAAGAAAATCCCTATCTTATTTCGTTCCGATCTAATTACCAGTGCAAACAGCCCCCAGTCACATACCCCCTGCTTGCTCAATCAATCACGACCCTCTCACACGCATCCCCTTAGAGTTGTGAGCCCTAAAAGGGACAGGAATTGCTCACTCGGGGAGCTCGGCTCTCGAGATAGGAGTCTTGCCGGTGCCCCTGGCTGAATAAACCCCTTTGTTCTTTAACTCGGTGTCTGAGGAGTTTTGTCTGCATCTTGTCCTGCTACAAAAGAAGTTGGTCAAAACCCACCAAACCAAGATGGCCATGAGAGTGACCTCTGGTCATCCTCACTGCTTATCATATGCTAATTATTATACATTAGCATGCTAAAAGACATGCCCACCAGTGCATGACAGTTTACAAATGCCATGGCAGCATCAGGAAGTTACCCTATATGGTCTAAAAAGGGGAGGAGGCCAGGCGCAGTGGCTCACACCTGTAATTCCAGCACTTTGAGAGGCCGAGGTGGGCAGATCACCCGAGGTCGGGAGTTTGAGACCAGCCTGGCCAACATAGTGAAACCCTGTCTCTACTAAAAATACAAAAATTAGCCAGGCGTGGTGGTGGGCACCTGTAATCCAGCTACTCAGGAGGCTGAGGCAGGACAATTGCTTGAGACCAGCCTGGCCAACACAGTGAAACCCCGTCTCTACTAAAAAATAGAAAAAAAATTAGCCGGGTGTCGTGGCAAAAGCCTGTAATCCTAGCTACTTGTGAGGTTGAGGCAGGAGAATTGCTTGAACCTGGGAGGCGGAGGTTGCAGTGAGCCCAGACCACACCATTGCACTCCAGCCTGGGCAGCAAGAGCAAAACTCCGTCTCTCACACACACACACACACACACAAAAAGACTCTTCTCTGCCTCACTACACAAAATGCGAATCTCCATTATAGCACTCAATAGCTTTACATCTTCAGTGGGTACCTTGAATAAAGGCAAGGTCTTCCTTTCAAGCCATAACTCTCACCTGTCCCTGTCTCAGAAATTGTGGCCCTCTCACGCCAAGCTTTTCTCTTCTGTGCCTTTGCACCTTGTGGTTTTTCTGAAATGGTGTCTTTCGTCTGTCCTGGCTAAGTCCAACTCATTAAAGGTGGGCTTCGGGATTACTTCTGGGAAGTCCCCTTTTTTTTTTTTTTGAGACGGAGTCTCACTCTGTCGCCCAGGCGGGAGTGCAGGGGCCAGATCTCAGCTCACTGCAAGCTCCGCCTCCCGGGTTCAGGCCATTCTCCTGCCTCAGCCTCCCGAGTAGCTGGGACTACAGGCGCCCGCCACCTCGCCCGGCTAGTTTTTTTGTACTTTTTAGTAGAGACGGGGCTCCTGGCGAACACCGTGTTCGCCAGGATGGTCTCGATCTCCTGACCTCGTGATCCGCCCGTCTCGGCCTCCCAAAGTGCTGGGATTACAGGCTTGAGCCACCGCGCCCGGCCTCTGGGAAGCCTTTACTCAAGTACCCCAAAGCCTCCCAAGACTGGGATGGGGATCTTTGTATTTCTACTGCTCACTCCCTAACCCACCTCCAGGGGCAGGGACCACATCTTACTTTCTTCCTGCTTTCAGTGAAAAAAAAATTTTTTTTTTTTTGAGACGGAGTTTTACTCTCGTTGCCCAGGTTGGAGTGCAATGGCGTGATCTCGGCTAACCGCAACCTCCGTCTCCCGGGTTCAAGCGATTCTCCTGCCTCAGCCTCCCGAGTAGCTGGGATTACAAGCCTAAGCAACACGCCCGGCTAATTTTGTCTTTTTAGTAGAGACGGGGTTTCTCCATGTTGGTCATGCTGGTCTCGAACTCCTAACCTCAGGTGATCCGCCCACCTCGGCCTCCAAAGTGGTGGGATTACAGGCGTGAGCCCCTGTGCCCTGCCCAATGAATGTTTATCTGAAGAATTCAGCCTAACGTTTTCCAGCGGGCAAGCAGTTGAGTCAGAAATTAGCGCTTAGATTCTGGCAGGGCTCTGATTCAAATGCAAAATTCTTAAATGGCCTCACTTTAGTAGAGTTCTTTACAGTTTGCAAAACAATTCTCATACAGCTACTCTTTATGTCCTGGGGCAGGCAGGAGTCGCAGAAAGGAAATATTTTAAACCAGGAGCTAGAGAGGAACGAGAAAATCCCGGCATAGAGATAACACTTTTGAGAAAGGAGCCAACAGCAAGCACGACCTTGCTCACCAGAGAAACTCCACCCTGGCACCTCGGATCCCCGCCCGCACAGTCTGCGGCGCACCGAGCCCTCCCACCTCGAAGACTACCAATCCCAGCATGCCTCACAGTGAGTGACAGAACGCAGGGCATGCCGGGACACGTAGTCCCACCCTAGCACAGGAAAAGGTTAGAACGTCCTATGACGTCAGGAGGGCTCGGGAAAGGGGTTCGGAACCGGTCCAGGCTCAAGTTAAATCTCCCTCTAAAGAGCCGACCCTGGTTTCTTTGGCGACTCGATTTTGACTCTAAACAGGTCCCGCTCCACAGTCTGGGCGGGCCTATGGTGTGTGCCGAGTAGCCTGTAGCGTGAAAACTTCATGGTTAAAAGGGAAGTACTGGAGCCAAGAAATAGTTTTCGAGACACTGGTTTGTTAGAGTAGTGGTACGTAGGGTGCCGCCCTAAACGGGGGCTGAGACGCTGCTTTTTCAGCAGCGCCAGTGAGGACGTGGCAAGACTGCCTCGGGCGTACGCTTCCTCTTCCTCAGCCCGTCGGGTTAGGGGCGCGGGAGACGCAGAGGCTGCTGGGAACGCGCATGCGCCTAGCGCGGTGGGGAGTCCACCTTTAACGTCCGCGGGCGCGGGGTGTGTCGGGTGTCGACGGCGGCGCTTTGCGGCCGGTCGTGCGGGTCGGGCGCGGGCGGGCGCGGCGGTAGTGGCGCGCACAGGTGATTGACTGGCCAGCTGCCTGAGGGAGCGCCGGGTCCTCCTCGCTGGCAGGTGGCGGAGCCCATTGGGGCGGCGGTGCAGACCGCGGCGGCGGCGGCGGCGGCGGTCTGGCTCGGGAGGCGTTCCTGGGGCCAAGGCCATGGCCCCGCGGCTGCAGCTGGAGAAGGCGGCCTGGCGCTGGGCGGAGACGGTGCGGCCCGAGGAGGTGTCGCAGGAGCACATCGAGACCGCTTACCGCATCTGGCTGGAGCCCTGCATTCGCGGCGTGTGCAGGTGAGGCCCGCGCACCGCGCCTCGCGGGCCCCTTGCGCCGGACCTTGGAAAGCCGGGGCGGGGTTGGGGGAAGGAAGACGGCCAGCCCTTTGCGTGCATTTGGGAGGCGCGGAGCCGAGCGAGGTGGAGTTTCTCCTTTTGCGCCGTCTGCGCGACCTGGGAAACGCAGCCTTCCCAGGCTGTGCGCGGAGGTGATGCTGGCCAAAGCACTTTAGGAAGGTTTGGGTTCCCATCCAGAAGATGGCGGTGGAGATGAAGGCAGGAGCCGAGAGCTTAGCAAGCGTTGATGACTGGGGTATCTTGGCCACATCACGGCTCTTTCGTTTATGAAAAGGAACTTTGAAAGTGAGCTTCATCACAGTGTATCTTGTTGGTGTTGACACCGAAGGCCTGATCATCTTAGTATTATTTTGGAGAGGGCAGCTTTAGAAAAAACTGTGGTCAGCCTACGTCATCGATACCCTGCACCCCCGTTGACCTTCCCTCACTCGTTAATGTATTTTTTTTTTTTTTTTTTAGCATTTCTTTGGTCGTTCTGGTTCGACACCACTTTACCGAGTACCAAGTTTGAGCTGTGATAGTGCTGTCCTTCACGTCTGCCCCGCCCTTGAACCTTCCCTTTCCTTAACCCTCTCTTGTAGATTGAATCCTTAGGCTTTGCTCCCGTTTGTTCCTTTTTTTCCACCTTGTAACGCGGGAACTGTAGTTTTCGTTTCAGAATGTTGTTGAAATTGACTTGGCCAAGCCGGACATGCTTAGTAGCTGTCTTTCGGCAGGCATTTAGGAAATGCTTTCTGCAGTTTTTACATTCCGCTGGGGGATCCTGAAGGAATGGAAGTATGGTCTCTGGCTTTGGAGCTTAAAGTCTAGTCTGAGACGTGAAATAAGTTAGGGAGTTTCTGTAAAGCAAACGAGTAAGTCCAAGCTCTGGGCGTCTGTCTCACAAGGAGGGTAAATGTGACTTTAACAGTAAGTTCTGGAATGACTGTAGTCTGTGTATAGTAGAAATAATCAAGCTTCAGTCAGTTTCCAGACTAACCAAATAATGTAAACTCTTAATGGTTCTGGTTGTTTGTGAGCCAGGGTCTCACTCTGTCACCCAGGCTGAAGTACAGTGGCACAAGCTCGGCTCACTGCAACCTCCACTTCCCTGGCCCAAGCGATCCTCCCACCTCAGCCTCCCGAGTAGCTGGGATGAGAGGCATGGGCCACCACGCCCGACTCAATTTTGTATTTTTAGTAGAGACGGGTTTTCGCCATGTTGGCCAGGCTGGTCTCGAGCTCTGGGCTTAAGCGATCTGCCCACCTCCTCTGGGATTACAGGCATGAGCCACCTTGCTGGGCCAATAGTTCCGATATATATATATATATATATATATTTATTTATTGAGACGGTGTTTCGCTCTTGTTGCTCAGGCTGGAGTGCAATGGCGCGATCTCAGCTCACTGCAACCTCCGCCTCTCTGGTTCAAGCAATTCTCCTGCCTCAGCCTCCTGAATAGCTGGGATTACAGGCATGCACCATCATGTCCGGCTAATTTTTTTTTTTTTTTTGGTATTTTTAGTAGAGACAGGGTTTCTCCATGTTGGTCAGGCTGGCCTCGAACTCCTGACCTCAGGTAATTTGCCTGCCTTGGCCTTCGAAAGTGCTGGGATTACAGGTGTGAGCCACTGCCCACCTGGCTGATACTTTTTCTTTTTCTTTTTTTTTCCGAGACAGCATCATGAGACGCTGGAAAAATTTTAAAAAAGAATACATTAAAAAAATATTTTGTGTGTTTTTAGTAGAGACGGGGTTTCGTCGTGTTAGCCAGGATGGTCTCGATCTCCTGACCTCGTAATCTGCCCGCCTCGGCCTCCCAAAGTGCTGGGATTACAGGCGTGAGCCACACAGTTTTTAAAAGAAAAAAAGAATAGACCCGGTGTAGTGGCTCATGCCTGTAAGCCCAGCACTTTGGGAGGCTGAGACCAGCCTGCCCAGCATGGTGAAACCCCGTCTCTACTAAAAATACAAAAATTAGCCGGGCGTGGTGGCGGGCGCCTGTAATCCCAGCTACTGGGGTGGCTGAGGCAGGAGAATCGCTTGAACCCGGGAGGTGGAGGTTGCAGTGAGCCAAGATGGTGCCACTGCACTCCAGCCTGGGCAACAGGGCCAGACTTTGTCTCAAAAAAAAAAAAAATTATCTTATCTTGGCCTCTGTATTCTCTGCATGTTCTGTCTCTAAATTTCCCTATTCTGGACATTTTATATAAATGGAATCCTAAAATACGTGGACTTTTGTGACTGATTTCCTTTACTTATCATGTATTTAAGGGTCATCCATGTTGTAGCATGTTTCAGCACTTCATTAAAAAAAATACCTGGGAAATACATATAACAGTGTTTACCATCTTTTTTTTTTTTTTTTTTGAGACGGAGTCTCGCTCTGTCGCCCAGGCTGGAGTGCAGTGGCCGGATCTCAGCTCACTGCAAACTCTGCCTCCCGGGTTTAAGCCATTCTCCTGCCTCAGCCTCCTGAGTAGCTGGGACTACAGGCACCCGCCACCTCGCCCGGCTAGTTTTTTGTATTTTTAGTAGAGACGGGGTTTCACTGTGTTAGCCAGGATGGTCTCGATCTCCTGACCTCGTGATCCACCCGTCTCGGCCTCCCAAAGTGCTGGGATTACAGGCTTGAGCCACCGCACCCGGCCAGTGTTTACCATCTTAAAGTGCACAATTCGGTGGGTTTCAATACCTTTATAGTGTTGTACAACCATCACCACTGTCTGGTTCCAGAACTTTTCATTATCCTAAAAGGAAACAGCATCTGTTAGTCACGTCCCACTTTTCCCCCTCCCCCAGCCCCTGGCAACTGCTAATCTACTTTCTGTCTCTGGATTTCTCTATTGATATTTCCATGGAATATTACAGCAATGGAGTTATACAGTACGTGGCCATTTCTGTCTGCTTTCACTTAGCATAATGTTTCCAAGGGTTATCCCTCCTGCACATGTGTCAGTACTTTATTCCTTAAGGCTGAGTAGTATTCCATTTTATGGATAATGCCACATTTTATATATGTATTCATCAGTTGAGGGACATTTTGATAACTTCCAACTTTTGGTTATTTTGAGTAGGACTTCTCTGAATATTTGCATGCAAGTTTTGGTTTGAACGTCCGATTTCAGTTCTTTACCTGGGAGTGGAATTACTGGGTCATACACAGTCAATTCTGTGTTTAACTTACTGAACCGTGAAACTTTTCCACAGTGGTTGTACCGATTTACGTTCCCACCAGTGATGTATGAGGGTTCAACTGCCTCATCATCCTCATAAACACGTACTATTTTCTGTTTTTCTGATTAGGCCCTCCTAGTTGGGTGTGAAGTGATACATCTTTGTGGTTTTGATTTACATTTTCCTAGTGGCTAATGAGTTCAGCGTCTTTTCATGTGCTTGTTGCCTCTTTTCTTTTTATTGATCAATAATATGCCATTGGCCGGCGCGGTGGCTTACACCTGTAATCCCAGCACTTCGGGAAGCTGAGGCGGGCAGGTTACGAGGTCAGGAGATCGAGACCATCCTGGCTAACACAGTGAAACCCCGTCTCCACTAAAGAATACAAAAAATTAGCCGGGTGTGGTGGCGAGTGCCTGTAGTCCCAGCTACTCGGGAGGCTGGGGCAGGAGAATGGTGTGAACCCAGGAGGCGGAGCTTGCAGTGAGCCGGATTGCGCCACTGTCTCAAAAAAAAAAAAAGTAATAATAATATGCCATCATATCTCTGTATCTACCGCCTTTTTTATTTGCATTCATCTGCTAATAGACATTTGAGTTGTTTCTACTTTTTGGTTATTATGAATAATGTTGCTATGAACGTTCGTGTAGTAGTTTTTATGTGGGCATTTGTTTTTATTTCTCTTGGTTATAGAACTGGAAGTGGGATTGTTGGGTTGTGTGGTAACTTTTAACTTTATTATTATTATTATTATTTTTTGAGACAGAGTCTCTCTCTGTTGCCCAGGCTGGAGTGTAGTGGTGCCATCTCGGCTCACTGCAACCTCCGCCTCCTAGGTTTAAGCGATTCTCGTGCCTCAGCCTCCCAGTTGCTAGGCTTACAGGTGCCCACCACCACACCCGGCTAATTTTTTGTATTTTTTAGTAGAGACTGGGTTTCGCCAAGTTGGCCAGGCTGGTCTTGAACTCCTGATCTCGGGTGATCCACCCACCTCAGCCTCCCAGAGTGCTGGGATTACAGGCTTGAGCCACCTCACCCAGCACTTTTAACTTTTATTTATTTATTTTTTAAAATGAGGTCTCACTCTGTAACCCAGATTGGATTGCAGTGCAATTATGGCTCACTGCAGCCTTGAACTCCTGGGCTCAAGGAATCCTCCCGCCTCAGCCTCCTGCCACTACAGGCGCATGCCGCAACACGTGGCTAATTAAAAAAATTTTTTTTGCCAGGTGCGGTAGCCTGTAATCCCAGCACGTTGGGAGGCCGATGCAGGCGGATCACGAGGTCAGGAGATCGAGACCATCCTGGCCAACATGGTGAAACCCTGTCTCTACTAAAAATACAAAAAATTAGCCAGGCATGGTGGCGGATGCCTTTAGTCCCAGCTACTCAGGAGGCTGAGGCAGGAGAATGGCGTGAACCTGGGAGGCGGAGCTTGCAGTGAGCCGAGATTGCATCACTGCACCCCTCCAGCCTGGGTGACAGAGTGAGACTCCGTCTCAAAAAAAAAAAAAATTTTTTTTGTGTGGAAATGGAGTCCCACTTTAGTGCCCAGGCTGATCTTGAACTCCTTGCTTCAAGTGATCCTCCTGCCTTGGCCCCCTAAAATGCTGTACTTGCATGAGTTCATGGCCTTTTTTTGGCTTTTTGTTTGGCTTTTTTTTTTCTTTTTTTAAAATATGAGTGTCTTGCTGTATTGTGTAGGCTGTCCTTGAACTCCTGGGCTCAGTCGATCCTCCTGCCTCAGCTTCTCTGGTAGCTGGGACTACAGGCACGAACTACCATGCCTGTGTTTAATATTTTGAGGAATTATCAGGTTGCTTTCCAGAGTGGCTACTATTTTCCATATTCGCAAGCAGTGTATGAGGATTCCAATTGCTGCATGTCCCTGTACTTGTTACTGCCTTTTTTCTTTTAGCCATCCTAGTGGGTGTGAAGTGGTGTCTTTTATGTTTTCATTTGTGTTTCATTGATGACTAATCATATTAAACATCTTTTTGTGTACTTATTGGCCATGCATACATCTTTTTTGGAGAAATGTCTGTTGAAATCCTTTGCATGCTTTTAAATTGAGTTGCCTTTTTATTATTGAGTTGTGATCTTGTTTTGGTCTTGTTTTTGTTTTGGTTTTTTTTTGAGACGGAGTCTTGCTCTGTCACCCAGGCTGGAGTGCAGTGGTGCCATCTCAGCTCACTGCAACCACCGCCTCCCAGGTTCAAGTGATTCTCCTGCGTCAGCCTCCCGAATAGCTGGGACTACAGGCTCACACCACCACGCCTAGCTAATTTTTTTTTGGTATATTTAGTGGAGACAGGGTTTCACCATGCTAGCCAGGCTGGTCTCTAACTCCTGACCTTATGATACGCCCACCTCAGCCTCCCAAAGTGCTAGAATTACAGGCGTGAGCCACTGCATGCGGCTGAGTTGTGTTCTTTATATATACTGCATATAAGTCCCTTATTAGATACATGATTTGGAAATATTTTTTCTAATTTCTGTGGCTTTGAATTTTATTGGTGGTATCATTTTCAGTACAAAAGCTTTTAATGTTGATGTAGTCCAATTTCTTTTTCTTCTCCATCTTTTTATTCTTATTAACGAAGCAGGGTCCTTGTTGCCCAGCCTTGAGAGCAGTGGTGTGATCATAGCTCACTGTACCCTTAAACTCCTGGCTCAAGTGATCTTTTTGCCTCAACATCCCCAGTAGGTACAACTGCAGGTTGTACCACCACACCCAGCTAATTTTTTTGATATTTTTTGTAGAGTTGGGGTCTTGCTATGTTACCCAGGCTGACCTTGAACCTTTAGCCTCAAGCAGTCCTGCTTCAGCTTCCCAGAGTACTGAGATTACAGGTGTGAACTACCTGGCCCCAACATTGTACTATTTCTTTGATACTTTTGGTCTTGTAAGAAGCCACACCTCACCCAAGGTTTGAGCAGGTTTTTTTTTTTTTTTTTTTTTTTGAGACGGAGTCTCACGCTGTTGCCCAGGCTGGAGTGCAGTGGCGCGATCTCGGCTCACTGCAAGCTCCGCCTCCCGGGTTCCCGCCATTCTCCTGCCTCAGCCTCCTGAGTAGCTGGGACTACAGGCACCCGCCACCACGCCCGGCTAATTTTTTGTATTTTTAGTAGAGACGGGGTTTCACCGTGGTCTCGATCTCCTGACCTTGTGATCCGCCCGCCTCGGCCTCCCAAAGTGCTGGGATTACAGGCTTGAGCCACCGCGCCCAGCCAGTTTGAGCAGTTTTAATTAATGAATTAGTTAATTTTATGAGACAAAGTCTGGCTCTGTTGCCCAGACTGGAGTACAGTGGTGCAGTCTTAGCCCAGTGCAACCTCTGCCTTGCAGGGGTTTCAGCCATCCTCCTACCTCAGCCTCCCAAGTAGCTGTGACTAGAAGCATGCTTCACCACACTCGGCTAATTTTTGGTGTTTTTTTTTTTTTTTTTTTTCAGATGGAGTCTCACTCTGTTGTCCAGGCTGAGTGTAGTGGTGCAATCTTGGCTCACTGCAACCTCCGCCTCCCGGGTTCAAGCAGTTTTCCTGCCTTAGCTTCCTGAGTAGCTGGGATTGCAGGCACCCACCACCATGCCCGGCTAATTTTTGTATTTTTAGTAGAGATGGGGTTCTGCCCTGTTGGTCAGGCTGGTCTCAAACTCCTGACCTCAGGGATCCCCCTGCCTTGGCTTCCCAAAGTGCTGGGATTACAGGCGTGAGCCCCTGTGCCTGGCCCTGTCAGCTTTTATTTAGATATCCAAAAAGCTCTCTTTCTACTCACTTTCTTCGTTTTTGAGACAAGACACTATTCACTTTCTCCTTTTTTATGGAGACAGTGTTACCACGTTGTCCAGGCTGGTCTCAAATTCTTGGGCTCTAGCAGTCCTCCCTCCTCAGCCTCCTAAATTGCTGGGATTCCAGGCATGAGCCTTTCTCCTTTTGTTTATTTTTTCTCTTTGCAAGAAGAGATTAAATAAATAAATAGTATCACCAATATGTATTTTTCATACTTTATGCAACGATTTGTTATGAGATAACCAAAGCTGAAGAATGAGGTGTTTGACCACATTCAAAGACCACATGTGTCAGGACTGTTTACATTTCTGAAAGTACTTAGGACAATCACAGGATGAAAGCAGTGTGTACTAAATCCTCTGTCCACAGAATTCTGCAAATATTGTATGTTTTGAGGGCAGACTTGTTTGCTCACAGTGAGGTCAGTGGTCAAGTAAGTTCCTGGAAGTAAAATTGTTTGGTATGGGATGTATGTTTTTCATTTTGATCCATATTGCTAAATTGCCCCTCAGAATGAGGATTTCTCTACGTTTCCCTGTCAATGTGTGAGTATCTTACATATATATCATGCCCTCACCCACATAATGTGTTAGTCACACCTTTCGATCTAGTGCAAAGGGTGTCATATGTTTAATACGTTATTTCTTTTGTTACAGTTTCTTTTTGTTACAGTTTTTTGATGTGAAATTTGTTTTGTTTTGTTTTTGAGAGGGGGGTCTTACTATGTTGCTTAGGCTGATCTCAAACTCCTGGGCTGAAGCTATCTTCCTTCCTCAGCTTCCTGAGTAGCTGGGATTACAAGTGCATGTCACCATGCCCAGCCTTGATACGAATTTTCAAAGACAGAATTTACTTATATTTCCAGCCATGTATAGAGTACAATGTCTTGTTCTCATTAGGGAAACATCATATGACTATTACCAAATTAAAACATTACAGAAATGTGTGAAGCACTCTAGAAAGCCAGTGTCATGCCACCTTACATCAGTGGCTTTGTAGCTCTAGTCCAAAACCCTAATGAGGGTCATGTGCGGTGGCTCACGCCTGTAATCCCAACACTTTGTTAGGCCGAGGTGGGAGGATTACTTGAGGTCAGGAGTTTGAGACCAGTCTGGTCAACATGGCAAAAACCCATTTCTACTAAATTAGCTGGGCATGGTGGTGGTATACACCTGTAATTCCAGCTACTCAGGAGGCTGAGGCACGAGAATCACTTGAACCCAGGAGGTGTAGGTTGCAGTGAGCCAAGATTGAGCCACTGCACTCCAACCTGGGTGACAGAGTGAGACTCTGTCTCAATAAAAACCAACCAACCAAACAAAATAACCCTAATGAAGACCCATAGTCCCAGCTATGCTGGAGGCTCAGGTGGGAGGGTGGCTTGAGCCTGGGAGGTGGAGGTTGCAGTGAGCCAAGATCATGCTGCTGCACTCCAGCTTGGGTGACAGAACAAGACCCTGTCTCAAAAAAAAGGAAAAAGAAAAAAGAGGAGTCACAATACATACTTTGTTGCAACTTGTTTCTATTATTCATGCATGTAAATCTGCCTTATTTATTTATTTATTTATTTATTTATTTATTTATTTTTTTTGAGACGGAGTCTCGCTCTGTAGCCCAGGCTGGAGTGCAGTGGCCGGATCTCAGCTCACTGCAAGCTCCGCCTCCCGGGTTCACGCCATTCTCCGGCCTCAGCCTCTCGAGTAGCTGGAACTACAGGCGCTGCCACCTCGCCCGGCTATTTTTTGTATTTCTTAGTAGAGACGGGGTTTCACCGTGTTAGCCAGGATGGTCTCGATCTCCTGACCTCGTGATCCGCCCATCTCGGCCTCCCAAAGTGCTGGGATTACAGGCTTGAGCCACCGCACCCGGCCTATTTATTTATTTTTGAGAGAGTCTTGCTTTGTTGCCCAGGCTGGAATGCAATGCGTGATTTTGGCTCACTGCAACCTCAGCCTCCTGGATTCAAGTGATTCTTGGAGCCTCAGCCTCCAGAGTAGCTGGGACTACAGGCATGGGCCACCATGCTTGGCTAATTTTTGTAGTTTAGTAGAGATGGGGTTTCACCCTGTTGGCCAGGCTGGTCTCTAACTCCTGACTTCAGGTGATCCGCTCGCCTCAGCCTCCCAAAGTGGTGGGATTACAGGCGTGAGCCGCCACACCCGGATATTCTTTTTTCGTTTGTTTGTTTTGAGACAGAATCTTGCTCAGTCGCCAGGCTGGAGTGCAATGGCGCGGTCTTGTCTCACTGCAACCTCCGCCTCCCAGATTCAAGCGATTCTCCTGCCTCAACCTCCCGAGTAGCTGGGACTACAGGAGCGCACCACCACACCCGGCTAATTTTTGTATTTTTAGTAGAGATGTGGTTTCACCGCGTTGGCCAGGATGGTCTTGATCTCCTGACCTCGCACTCCGCCTGCCTCAGCCTCCCAAAGTGCTGGGATTACAGGCATGAGCCACCGCACCCGGTCCTGTTCTTTTTTTAAAAAATATTTTTATGTGTGTTTATGGTATATAGCATAGGATACTGTGTTTATGGTATATAACATAGGATACATTAACAGATGGTAAAATGGTAACTGTAGTGAAGCAGGTTGACATCTATTTCACAGTTACAAATTTTGTGTGTGACAAGAGAAGCTAAAATCTCATTTAGCAGGAGCCCCAAATGCATATCTGCCTCACTATTATTATTATTATTATTATTATTATTGTTATTTTAGATGGAGTTTTGCTCTTGTTGCCCAGGCTGGAGTACAACGGGGCAATCTTGGCTCACTGCAACCTCCACCTCCCGGGTTCAAGCGATCCTCCTGCCTCAGCCTCCCGAGTAGCTGGGATTACAGGCGCCCGCCACCACACCCGCCTAATTTTTGTATTTTTAGTAGAGCCACCACACCCAGCCAGTTATATAGTTTATTTAAAAATAGAGATGGGGTGTTGCTATGCTGCCCTGACTGGTCTTGACTTCCTGATTTCAAGCAGTCCTTCCACCTTGCTCTCCCAAAGTGCTGGGATTACAGGTGTGAGCCACTGTGCCTAACCTGCGTTTTAATTTATTTGACCAGTTTCCTGTTGATGGACTTTGGGGTTTCTGGGTTTTGATATTACGATCACTGTGCCTAACCTGCGTTATAATTTATTTGACCAATTTCCTGTTGATGGACTTTAGGGTTTCTGGGTTTTGATATTACAACCCATGCTGCCCTAGCCAGCCCTCTGCATTGATCTTGAGTGTTGAGTGAGTGTTTTCACTTAGGTTGCTAAATGAGAAATTGCTGAGGTAAAGGGACTGTTCAGAATTTTGATAGATGCCAAAAGTTCATACCATTTATCCTGGTCCTCTAGAGTGAGTGTGCCTATTACCTTATTCAAAGCATTCCTATTCCCAACTTCCATTTGATTGGCGAAAAATAGCATCTTCTTTTCATTTGCCATTTTTTGCTGGTGACATTGAGCATCTTTTTAATTTTATTTTTTAGTTTTATAGAGATAGGATCTCGTGTTGCCCAGGACAGTCTTGAACTCCTGGGCCCAAGCAATCCTCAGCTTTGGCTTCCCAAAGTGCTGGGGTTACAGGCATGAACCACTGCGTCCCATCTCCTTTTTATATTTACTTGCCATTTGTATTTCTTCTGTGAATTGTGTGATCTGCATTGTTGGTCATTTTCTTACTGATTTTCAAGAGCTTATTGAATATTTCTTTTTTTTTTTTTTTTTTTGAGACGGAGTCTCAGGGTGTCACCCAGGCTGGAATGCACTGTTGTGATTTCAGCTCGCTGCAGCCTGTGCCTCGTGGGTTCAAGCGATTCTCCTGCCTCAGCCTCCCAAGTAGTTGAGACTACAGGTGCCCACCACTATGCCTGACTAATTTTTGTATTTTTGTAGAGATGGGGTTTCACTATGTTGGCCAGGCTGGTCTTGAACTCCTGTCCATGTGATCTGCCCGCCTCAGCCTCCCAAAATGCTGGATTATAGGCGTGAGCCACCGTGCCTGGCTGAATATTTCTTTCTTTTTCCTTTTTTCTCCTTTTTTGAGACGGAGTCTCGCTCTGTTTCCCAGGCTGGAGTGCCATGGTGCGATTTCAGCTCACTGCAACCTCTGCCTCCCAGGTTTGAGCTATTCTTTACTTCAGCCTTCCAAGTAGCTGGGATTACAGGTGCGCGCCACCACTCCTGGCTAATGTTTGTATTTTCCAGTAGAGACGGTTTCAACACGTTGGCCAGGCTGGTCTTGAATTCCTTACTTCAGATGATCCACCTGCCTTGGCCTCCCAAAGTGCTGGGATTATAGGCGTGAGCCACCACGCCCGGCCTAGTTTATTGACTATTTCCGTCGAAGATATTTTCTGCGGTATTTTTGGACTTTGTGGGCTTTTTTTCCTTTTGGTACATTAGTTTTTGATTTTTTTATGTGGTAAAATTTGTGAATGCTTTTTTTTAATCGTTTCTGGATTTCCCAATTCTGAGGTTATAAAAATATTCACTCATGTTTTGTTTTAGTACTGATGGTTTACTTTTATGCAACCTTTATGTTTTTATAATTTAATTTGATTTATGGATTGGGGTAGGGATCCATCAATATTTTAATTTTACTTTGTACCAAATGGCTACTCAATTGTTTTAAACCGTTTATTGAACAATTCAGTCTTTTCCCTCACCAGTTAAAAAGCCACCTTTATTACATGGCAAATTCCCTATTTACTTGGGTTTATTTCTCAGCCCTATTTTTTTTTTTGAGGCAGAGTTTTGCTTTTATTGCCCAGGCTGGAGCGCAATGGCACAATCTCGGCTCACCGCATCTTCCACCTCCTGGGTTCAAGCGATTCTCCTGTCTCATCCTCCTGAGTAGCTGGGATTACAGGCATGTGCCACCACGCCTGGCTGATTTTGTATTTTTAGTAGAGACGGGGTTTCTCTGTGTTGGTCAGACTGTTCTTGACCTCTCGACCTCAGGTGATCGGCCTGCTTTGGCCTCCCAAAATGTTGGGATTATAGGTGTGAGCCACCGCGCCCAGCCTCTCAACCCCATTTTTTTTGCCATTGATTAATTTCATTGAATAACTGTACTGATGCCACAATTCTAGTTATTTTATAATATTTAAAAACTATTTGATAAGGTGAGACCTAAATTCCTTTTAGAATTTTTCTCATGGTTCTCATGAAAAATAAATAAATAATTTATAATTATTATATTAACTATAATTTATACTTATAAAATCATAATTATAATTATGAATTATAAAATTTATAATTAATATATTAATAATTACTATTTATTTATTTATTTATTTATTTATTTATTTTGAGACGGAGTCTTGCTCTGTGCCCCAGGCTGGAGTGCAGTGGCGCGATCTCGGCTCACTGCAAGCTCCGCCTCCCCGGATTCACGCCATTCTCCTGCCTCAGCCTCCCGAGTAGCTGGGACTACAGGCGCCCGCCACCTCACCCAGCTAATTTTCTTGTATTTTTAGTAGAGACGGGGTTTCACCGTGTTAGCCAGGATGGTCTCGATCTCCTGACCTCGTGATCCGCCCGTCTCGGCCTCCCAAAGTGCTGGGATTACAGGCTTGAGCCACCGCGCCCGGCCTAATTTATTTATTTTTTGAGACGGAGTCTCGCTCTGTCGACCAGGCTGGATTGCAGTGGCATGATCTTCGCTCCCTTCAGCCTCCACCTCCCGGTTTCAGGTGATTCTCCTGCCTCAGCCTCCCAAGTAGCTGGAACTACAGGCGCGTGCCACCACGCCCAGCTAGTTTTTGTATTTTCAGTAGAGATGGGGTTTCACTATATTGGCCAGGATGGTCTCGATTTCGAAAATGTATTTAAACAATTATTTGTATTTTAATTGTTTTTTGAGACAGTCTTGCTTTGTCACCTGAGCTGGAGTGCAGTGCCATGATCTTAGCTCACTGTACCCTCCCCCTCCTGGGTTCAAGTGATTCTTGTGCCTCAGCCACCTGAGTAGCTTGGATGTGCCACCGTGCCTGGCTAATTTTTTTGTATTGTTTAGTAGAGATGGGGTTTCACCATCTTGGCCAGGCTGGTCTTCAACTCCGGGCCTCAAGTGATCTGCCTCAGTGTCCCGTAGTGCTGGGATTACAGGAGTGAGGCACTGTACCCAGCTTGAAAATTTATTTTTTTACAAACAAAAAGCACACAAATCATAAGAATAACACTTGATTGGCTGGGTGCAGTGGCTCATCCCTGTAATCTCAAGGCTTAGGGAGGCCGAAGCATGCGAATCACCTGAGGTCAGGAGTTTGAGACAAGTCTGGCCAATATGGTGAAACCCCATCTCTACTAAAAATACAAAAAATTAGCAGGGCATGGTGGTGCGCGCCTGTAGTCCCAGCTACTCAGAAGGCTGAGGCAGGAGAACTGCTTGAACCTGGGAGGCAGAGGTTGCAGTGAGCCGAGATCATGCCACTGCACTCCAGCCTGGGCGACAGAGTGAGCTCTGTCTCAGAAAAAAAAATAAAAAGAGTAACATTTGATTGACTAATTATCACAAAACAAATTTATCTGTCATGTATCTACCACCAAGATCGAAACATTACTAACACTTCAAGACACCCTTATCTTCCATTTTTCTCCTACCAGTTACTACTACCTCTCTTCCTTGAAGGGAACCACTTACCCTTACTTTGAATTCAGCAGATTATTTTGCCTATGTTGAACTTTATGTATATAAATACATTGTCATTCCTTCTGCTTCTGTTTTCTTTCACTCAACTTTATAAGATTAATTTATGTGTAAGCAGTAGTGTGTTCACTTTTAGTGCTGTACAATTTTTTTTTTTTGGTGGGGGATGAGGTCTCAATATGTTGCCCAGGCTGGTCTGGAACTCCTGGGCTCAAGCAATCTGCCCACTTCAGCCTCCGAAAGTGAAGGGATTATAAGCATGAGCCAATGGGACCAGCAGTGCTGTACGTTGTTTCAGTGTGTGAGTATATACTATATATTATATTCCTTTCTACTAGTGATGGTCATTTTGACTTTTCTGTGTATTTGGTCATTATGAATAAAGCTGCAGTGAACATTCTGCATATATATTTTAGTGTCTTTTTTGTTTTTTTTTTTTTTGATAACAGGATTTCACTTCATCACCCAGGCCGGAGTACATGGTGTGATCACAGCTCACTGCAGCCTCGACCTCTGTGGTCTGTCTAGGTGGTCCTCCCACTTCAGCTTCCCCAGTAGCTGAGACTACAGACACTCACCACCATGCTTGGCTAATTCAAAAATTTTTTGTAGGCCTGACACAGTGGCTTATGCCTTTAATCCCAGCATTTTGGGAGGCTGAGGTAGGTGGATCGCTTGAGGCCAGGAGTTTGAGACCAGCCTGGGGAACATGGCGAAAACCTGTCTCTACAAATATACAAAAATTAGCCAGATATGGTGGTACATGCCTGTAATCCCAGCTACTTGGGAAGCTGAGGTGGGAGAATTGCTTGAACCTAGGAGGTAGAGGTTGCAGTGAGCTGAGATCTTGGCACTGCACTCTAGCCTTGGTGACAGCGAGACCCTGTCTCAAAAAAAAAATCTTTTCTGCTCCCCTCCCTCCTCCCACCTTCCACCCCCAAGTAAGACCCCAATGTCTGTTGTTCTCTTCTTTGTGTTCAAAGTTCTTATCATGTAGCTCCCATGAGATAAAGATTTAAAGATTTATCATCCTTAGGGTCCTAAATATTCTCCTGTGTTATTTTCTGTAAGTTGTATTGCTCTTTCTTTCTCTTTCTTTCTTTCTTTCTTTCTTTCTTTCTTTCTTTCTTTCTTTCTTTCTCTTTCTCTCTTTCTCTTTCTCTCTTTCTCTCTTTCTCTCTTTCTCTCTTTCTCTCTCTCTCTCTCTCTCTCTTTCTCTCTTTCTTTCTTTCTTTCTCTGAGTCTCCCTCTGTCACCCAGGCTGGAGTGCAGTGGCACAATCTCAGCTCACTGCAGGCTCTGCCTCCTGGGTTCACGCCATTCTCCTGGCTCAGCCTCCAGAGTAGCTGGGACTATAGGCACCCACCACAACACCTGGCTAATTTTTTTGTGTGTTTTTAGTAGAGACGGGGTTTCACCATGTTAGCCAGGATGGTCTTGATCTCCTGACCTCATGATCCGCCTGCCTTGGCCTCCCAAAGTGCTGGAATTACAGGCGTGAGCCACCATGCCTGGCCTGCTTTATCTTTCATGTTTAGACCTGGAGTTGACTCCTCATCAGTTGGGAAGTAAGATCATGGAATAATTTGAGGTTACTTGATCTCTATGACTTTAGCAAAGTAGCAGAGGATTGAATGACTGCGAATCTGATGTTAGCAAAAGCAACAACTCTAAGCAAAAGGAAGACATACATGGGGAAAACAAATACAATTACTTAAAATTAAATACATGACAAGACTGTGTGTGTGGTTGTTTTTTTTTTTTTTTTTTTTGAGACGGAGTGTGGCTCTGTCGCCCAGGCTGGAGTGCAGTGGCCAGATCTCCGCTCACTGCAAGCTCCGCCTCCCGGGTTCGTGCAATTCTCCTGCCTCAGCCTCCGAGCAGCTGGGACTACAGGCGCCCGCCACCTCGCCCAGCTTATTTTTTTTTTTTTTTGTATTTTTAGTAGAGACGGGGTTTCACCGTGTTAGCCAGGATGGTCTCGATCTCCTGACCTCGTGATCCGCCCGTCTCAGCCTCCCAAAGTGCTGGGATTACAGGCTTGAGCCACCGTGCCCGGCCGTGTATGTGTTTTAAAAAATGATATTGGGCCACGTGCGGTGGCTTATGCTAGTAATCCCAGCAGTTTGGGAGGCAAAGACGGGAGGATAACTTGAGGCCAGGAAGACCAGGCTGCACTGAGTTATGATTTTACTGCTGCACTACAGCCTGGCCAATAGAGCAAAACCCTGCCTCAAAACACAAACCAAAACCAAAACAATACTGTTTTATTACTACTAGCAGCAGTGTCCTGCATGGGTTGTGGGTATGCTGGGTTTAGGGTGTGTGGGAGCCATGAGGAGGAGATGGTGACTGAGAGCCTTGAAGGAAAGAGGGGGTGGGGCTTGACAGGGGCGGGGCTTAAAGGCAAGACCCAAGGGTTCCTTAGATTTGCTTCTAGGAATAGGTAGCCATGATAAAGCAGTCATGGCTTATGGTGAACTAGGCCCATGCTGCCCATAAGATTAAGAAATTTTTCAGTCCGAGGTGAGGGAAACAAAAAAGATTAAGCCATTTTTGGAAATCTTAACTGCCTGTCACAGTTGAGGTGTAGTTTCTTCATCATGTGGTCAAGGACACCAGGGTCCTTGTGGTTCTGCGTGAGGGCAGCCAGTTCTGTATTCACAAAACTGAGGGGCTCCCCTTTTGGAGAGTTTGTGGTTGTGGCATCCTTTCCAGCATCCTCCTGGAAAACAGCGATCAGGAACTTGATGCGATGCTCAGTCTCTGTAGGGCTGGAGATTTTTTCCATGTTGGAGTTGAGTGAGGTACCTGCTGAGACTTTTTTGTATTTTGCAAACTTTTTATACCTCATTCATTTCCCTTGGCTTCCTGAGGTAGCGATCTAATCATTAAGAAAAAATTAGCCTTGCATTTGGGACAATGTAAAAAAGAAGTACAGTAGAAGAAAAGCTTCATATTGGATCTAAACATTCTTATGTTTTCTGTGTGTTTGAAAAACTTTGTTTGTTTGTTTGTTTATGAGACAGTCTCACTCTGTTGCCCAGCCTGGAGTGCAGTGGGATGATCATAGCTCACTGCTACCTTGAACTCCTAGGCTCCAGGAATGCTCCCTCCTTAGCCTCCCAAAGTGCTGGGATTACAGCTGTGAGCCACCGCATCCAACCTCCCCCAGAAGGGTGGAATCATTGTGCAATACTCCATTTTACATACCCTAAAGAACCATTTAACTGTTTGCTGTTGGGCATTTGTCTGCCTGCCTTTGTCTTCTTGTTGTGTTCCTTGCCCCTCCTCCACTTCCTCTTCCTTTTTGTAAGGGAGGGAGGCTCTTTTTTTAATATTGAGAACATCTTATAAATAAATATTATCTGCCCATCTAATTATTTTCTTAGAAAAACATTGCGAAAATAGCATGAACATAATGTGTGTCGAAAAGGCTTTTGATATACATGACCTTTGCAGGGTTTTCTCCTACCAGCTGTGTGCAGTATATGAACGTTCCTGTCTTTGTGTTCTTGCCATCAGAGTATTAAATTGAACTCTTTTTGGCTGGGCGCGGTGGCTCACGCCTGTAATCCCAGCACTTTGGGAGGCCGAGGCAGGCGGATCACAAGGTCAGGAGATCGAGACCAGCTTGACCAATATGGTGAAACTCCATCTGTACTAAAAATACAAAAATTAGCTGGGCGTGGTGGCGCATGCCTGTAATCCCAGCTACTCAGGAGGCTGAGGGAGGAGAATCGCTTGAACCCGGGAGGCGGAGGTTGTAGTGAGCCGAGATCACACCACTGCACTCCAGCCTGGTCAACAGAGGGGGATTCCTTCTCAAAAAAAAAAAAGAAAAAGAAAAAGAAAATTTATAAGTAAATAATGGTATCTTGATTTCCAGTAAAATTGAAAGATACTCTGTGTGTGTGTGTGTGTGTGTGTGTGTTTTTTTTTTTTTTTTCCCCAAGTGCTTGGCCAGTGTTTCCCAAATCATATAAAGCTTGAGAAACATTTCAAAACATCCTTGGAGAACCAAGAATTCCCACTGTAAGAAAAAAAAAATCGTTACAGTTTGAATAGCTAAATAATCCTCTTTAGACTGGGCACCTCCTTTTGACTTGCCAGTTAGTTCTCTCCTGCCCTGAACGTTTTCCCTTTAATACCAATTTGGGAGGTAGTGTTTTAGAAAGATTATAGACTGGGCATGGTGGTACACACCTGCAGTCTCAGCTATTCGGGAGGCTGAGGTGGGAGAATTGCTGGAGCCCAAGAATTTGAGTCCAGCCTGTGCAACACAGCAAGACCCTGTCTCTTAAACAGAAAGTAGATTTCTAGTGTTTCCAAGTAGGCTCACCTTAAAAATCATTTTTGCTTTGCTGGTTCTCCTTTTTCTGTAGTGTTTGAATCCCAGTTTAGTGGGCCCTAACTTTGGAGGCTTGGAAAAAATTAAGTTATTTCATGTTTGCTAGGTTGATTGGATTCTTAAGCTTTAAAATATATTTAAGCCAGGTGCAGTGGGTCACGCCTGTTAATCTCAGCATTTTGAGAGGCTGAGGTGGGTGGATCACTTCAGGTCAGGAGTTTGAGACCAGCCTGGCCAACCTGGTGAAACCCTATCTCCACTAAAAATACAAAAATTAGCCGAGTGTGGTGGTGCACGTTTAATCCCAGCTACTCAGGAAGCTGAAGCAGGAGAACTGCTTGAACTTGAGAGGTGGAGGTTGCGGTGAGCCGAGATCATGCCACTGCACCCCAGCCTGGTCAAGAGAGTGAGACTCTATCTCAAAAAAAAAAAATATATATATATATATATATTTAGGTTTTTTTTGAGTACTGACTATACTATTTAAAGGATTGCTAACAATTTAAGAAGCTTTCCATCTTTGATGTTTTATGTAACTTTGGTGTTGAGTTTTATTTTGCTTTGTCAGTTGCTTCCCAAACCTTTTATGCCCGACTTCTCTATACATATATGGCAGAGGAGTTCTAGGAAAATAGTACGTAAGTGCTAAGTGACCTCTTTGTGGTTGCTTTGTTTTTATTGTTTATTTGTTTTTTTGAGAGAGCCTTGTTCTGTCATCCAAGCTAGAGCTGGCTGACATGAGCAGCTCACTGTAGCCTCGACCTCCTGGGCTCAAACAGGTCCTCCTGTCTTAGCCTCCCCAATAGCTGGGACCACCCACATGTGCCACTCCACCTGGCTCATTAAAAAAATTTTTTTCTTTGTAGAGATAGGGTCTCACCATGTTGCCCAGGATGGCCTTGAACTCCTGGGCTCAAGCAATCCTGCCTTGGCCTCCAAAAGTGCTGGGATTACAGGCATGAGCCACCATGCGTGACCTGTTTTTAGATTTGCTTATTTCTCGCATGTCTAATTTATGAGACCTTGATACAGTAATGCCATGAGGCATTACATGAAAATCACTGTAAAGTTTTTAGTAACTAGAACCTAGAATTTATATTATCTTGGTTCTCCTTTATTTTCGCTTTCAGGAAAATCTGTACTTCAGTGTTTTAAGCACTTTGGGAGGCCAAGGTGGACAGATCACGAGGTCAGGAGATCGAGACCAGCCTGGCCAACATAGTGAAACCCCATCTCTACTAAAAATACAAAAATTAGCCAGGCACGGTGGGGTGTGCCTGTCGTCCCAGCTACTTGGGAGGCTGAGGCAGGAGAATCGCTTGAAAACGGGAGGCAGAGGTTGCAGTGAGCTGAGATTGAGCCACTGCACCACTGCACTCTAGCCTGGGCAACAGGGCGAGACTCCATCTCAAAAAAAAAAAAAAAGGTCCTAGGCACAGTGGCTCACGCCTATAATCCCAGGACTTCGGGAGGCTGAGGTGGGTGGATCACTTGAGTCAAGGAATTCTAGCCCAGCTTGCGCAATGAGGGTAAACCCCATCGCTACAAATAATACAAAAAAATAAAAAAAATTAGCTAGGTGCAGTGGTATGCCTGTGGTCCCAGCTGTTTGGAAGACTGAGGTGGGAAGATCACCTGAGCCTGGGAGTAGAGTATTATACACCCTGAGTGCCCAGGAGGCCATGGATTTTCTTTTGTTTTGTTTTTTGTTTTTTCTTGAGACAGAGTCTTGCTCTGTCACCCAGGCTGGAGTGCAGTGGCACGATCTTGACTCACTGCAACCTCCACCTCCCGGGTTCAAGCGATTCTCCTGCCTCAGCCTCTCAAGTAGCTGGGATTATAGATTTCTGCCACCACGCCGGCTAATTTTTGTATTTGTAGTAGAGACAAGGTTTTGCCATGTTGGCCAGGCTGGTCTCGAAGTCTTGACCTCAAGTGATCCACCCATCTCAGCTTCCCAAAGTGCCAGGATTACAGGCATGAGTCTCAAGAGGCTGGGGCAGGAGAATCTCTTGAACCAGTTAGGTAGAGGTCGCAGTGCACTCCAGCCTGGGCAATGGAATGAGACTCCATCTCATAAATAAATAAATAAAAACTAAGAAACTAAGAGGTGATGAGGAAGAAGAAGCAGAACATCTGTAAATGACCACTTGGAGTGAAATCCCTACCCCCTTTCCCATTCAAAGGATGAATCTTTGAACTGCATAGCCACTGTGAAATCTTTGATTATAAATTTTCCACTCATCGTGCATACTCTTAAATGACAGACCCTTGGAGATCTACCAAAACAGAACTGAAAGTGTATCTCCTACCTATAGTCAATATATTATAGAAGAAACTTACTCTTTCATACCCTTTGATACCTAGCCTACTACTTTTCTACTCTCCGAACACAAATTTTGATTTGTGGAAAATTGTTTTTTTTTTTGCTGTGTCACCCAGGCTAGGGTGCAGTACCATAATCTCGGCTCACTGCAACCTCTGCCTCCCGGGTTCAAGTGATTCTCGTGACAGCTTCTGGAGTAGCTGGGATTACAGGCATTCGCCTCCACACCCAGCTAATTTTTATATTTTTAGTAGAAGTTTAGTAGGGTTTTGCCATGTTGGCCAGGCTGGTCTTGAGCTCATGGCCTCAAGTGACCCTCCCCCCTCAGCCTTTCAAAGTGCTGAGACTATGGGTGTGAGCCACTGCATCCAGCCTGGAAAATCGTTTTGTTACAATTTTGGGCATCATTCCAGATTTCTCCTTTTCTTTCTTGCCTGTCACATCTTATTAGTCCCCAGGTTCTATTGATTTATTCCCATCAATATGCTTGAACTTCCTCCGTTCCTATTCCCACTGAATTGGCTTTTTTTTTGGAGATGGAGTCTCACTTTGTCGCCCAGGCTGGAGTGCAGTGGGATCTCGGCTAACTGCAACCTTGGCTTCCTGGTTTCAAACGATTCTTCTGTCTCAGGTGATCCGCCCACCTCAGCCTTCCAAGGGCTAGGATTACAGGCATGAGCCGCCGCACCCGGCCTGAATTGGCTTTTTAAGACCTCATCTTCCACGAGAAAAATTGTTAGTTATGTCTCACACCTTGTTTAGCTTTGGGGTTATGTCTCATGCCTTGTTCAGCTTCAGGCTGTCATTATTACTATTATTATTATTTTTTGAGACAGAGTCTTGCTCTGTCACTCAGACTTGAATGCAGTGGTGTGATCTCGGCTCACTGCAACCTCCGCCTCCTGGGTTCAAGCGAGTCTTCTGCCTCAGTCTCTGAAGTAGGTGGTACTATAGTCGCACGCCACCATGCCTGGCTAATGTTTGAATTTTTAGTAGAGACAGGATTTCACCATATTGGCCAGGCTGGTCTCGAACTCCTGACCTCAAGCGATCCACCTGCCTCAGCTTCCCAAAATGCTGGGATTACAGACGTGAGTCACCGCGCCGGGCCCGGTCTGTCCTTTTTAGTGCTGCCAAAGTGTATCTCTGGCCTAAAATCACAGCAGATGTCTGCCTAGCACATCATAACCAAACCTTTTGGAGCCTATCCTCTGCCTAACACTTTCCTGTTCTCATCTAGTGCAGTCTTGGAACAAAGTACCCATTAGGGTTATCTGAATTCCTTATTGTGCTGTGGCATTGCCAGTGTGCTGTTATTACTCAAGTTTTGTGGACATGTGCCCAGAAGTAGAATTATTGAAACAAAAACGTTGGTGTCATTTAACATTTTTGGGATATTTTCTTTAGTTATTTTCCCTGCAGGGTTATATGATATTTTGATTTATAAGAAATATATGCTTAGTCTTTGTACTACTTCTGGCACAGCTCCTAAAACCTTTGGAATCTCCAAAGTGACTAAGTGTCTTTTTGTATGCTAATGAAATGACTGATGGCTGGGAGCTCTTAGTAGCCTCCAGACAGAGGCTGGTTGCCAGGAGAACCAACCACTTGATGAGAGGGTTAGAACTTTTATTCTGACCTCTGGGAGGGGAGAGGAGCTAAAGGTTGTTGATCTCCGGTGGCCAGTGATTCAATCAGTCATGCCTGTGTAATCAAGTCTTTTCTTTTTTTTTTTATTTTTTATTTTGAGACAGAGTGTCACTCTGTTGCCCAGGCTGGTGTGCAGTGGCATGATCTCGGCTTACTGCCACCTCCGCCTCCCGGGTTCAAGCAATTCTCTGCCTCAGTCTCCAAAGTAGCTGAGATTACAAGCACCTGCCACCATGCCCGGCTGAGTTTTGTATTTTTAGTAGAGTCAGGGTTTCACCATCTTGGCCAGGTTTGTCTTGAACTCCTGACCTCATGATCCACCAGCCTCGGCCTCCCAAAGTGCTGGGATTACAGGCATGAGCCACTGGGCCCGGGCTTTTTAAAATTTTTTTTTGGAGATAGGGTCTCTCTCTGATGCCCAGGCTGGAGTGCAGTGGTGTGATTTCAGCTCACTGCAACCTCTGCCTCCGGAGTTCAAACAATTCTCTTATCTCAGCTTCTTGAGCAGCTGGGACTACAGGCATGTGCCACCACGCCCGGCTAATTTTTTGTATTTTTAGTAAAGACGGTTTTTTGCCATGTTGGCCTGGCTGGTGACAAATTCCTGGCCTCAAGTGATCTGCCTGCCTCAGCCTCTCGAAATGCTGGGACTACAGGTGTGAACCACTGCTCCCTGACACTGTCTTATATTTTGTGAAACACTCAGCCTCCTTGATCTGTCTTTATAGTTGATAGACACAAGTACACAAAACTATTTTTCTACTGTAAGGAAATTGGCATACATACACATGATGATAAATGATCCTTGACACCTGGGGCCTACTCTAATGAGGGATAAAATGGAGTTAGGGGCATTGGAGAATGACGAATGGGAGAGGCTACAGCCCTCTGTAGTTGGCATTCTGCTGTGCTGCTAAGGCTGGCTTTAGAAATAACAGCTTATAATTAGAACTGTGATTTGTGTCTGTCCTTTTCTTTTCTGACACAGAGTTTCTCTCTAGTTGACCAGGCTGGAGTGCAGTGGCGTGATCTCGGCTCACTGCAACCTCCGCCTCCCGGGTTCAAGCGATTCTCCTGCCTCAGCCTCCTGAGTAGCTGGGATTACAGGCATGTGCCGCCATGCCCGGCTAATTTTTTGTATATTTAGTAGAGACGGGGTTTCTCCATGTTGGTCAGGCTGGGCTCAAACTCCTGACCTCAGTGATCCGCCCGCTTTGGCTTCCCAAAGTGTTGGGATTATAGGCGTGAGCCACTGCGCCCGGCTGTTATTTGTGTGTGTTAAGTAGATTCTTTACCTCTCCAAGTAAGAGAACAAACACAACACCGCCCCCCCTCCCCCCGCCCCGCCTCATATTGGGCTGTGTATGAAAGGCTTAGCAACAATTTAGACATTTAGAAAGTCCAAGCCTTTTTAATGCAAAGCACCGCCTTTGGCTTTTTGGTTCCCACCTGAAGTGTGGCCATAGAGGCTCGGAAGCCATAGGTTTGGCCGGGGGTGGTAGGCTATCACAGGTCACCTGCACTTGGCATTCTGCTTTGATGGTGTTCTAGCCAACTGAAGACTTGCTCAGTAATACCTAGCAAGCAATTAAGAAAATTTAAAAAGAACAACGCCAGTGTTCTGGGGCCTAATAATACAGATTGCTCCCAGCTTCTCATAGTAGCTTTTGAAAGTCTTATTGTGGTAATATTTAGGCCATAGGTTGTGTTTGCCTTTTGATGCCAGCTTTAGAACCAGTTAAGTATGCGTGATTTTTGGGTGGGGAGTGGTAGAGGTGAGGCCAGGGAGAGCCTACCTTTTGTTCATTGTCTGAATTATTTTGCTATCAGGAACTGAAAACTAAAATCTGACCAGATCTACTGGAACTATTTTCTGAGAATCTTGTATGTGTTTGACCCATGGGAGTGTCTGCCTCCCCAGCCAAGTCATGCGAAACATGTTTACCACCCACTTGTCCAAGAGGAGGGAGTGAACAAACAAGACTTGATGTTACACCTTTGAAAAGCAGAGTTGAAAGAATTGATAAAATAAGTGCCTACTTTGTTTTAGAGGTGTGTTTTCACCATGGTTACTGACACTGTTTTTTCCTATCTCCCAAAGACCCTTGAGAGAGTCCATTGCCACTAGCTGTAGTTTTCTTTCAAAAGAACCTTCCTAATATATCCTTGTCACTGTTCCCAGGAAATATTTTATGTTACTTTTCTCAGTCTCAGAATCAGCGTTCTTTTCTTTTCTTTTTTCTTTTCTTTTCTTTTTTTTTGAGACAGAGTCTCGCTCTGTTGCCCAGCCTGACTGGAATGCAGTGGTGCGATCACAGCTCACTGCAAAGCCCCGTCTCCCTGGTTCAAGCGATTCTCTCACCTCAGCCTCCCGAGTAGCTGGTATTACACGCATACACCACCACGCTTGGCAAATTTTTGTATTTTTAGTAGAGACGGGGTTTTGCCATGTTGGCCGGGCTGGTCTTAAACTCCTGACCTCAAGTGATCTGCCCACCTTGGCCTCCCAAAGTGCTGGGATTACAGGCAGGAGCCACCGTGCCTGGTCAGTTTTGTTTCTTTAACTCTTTTATGGTAGACCTTTCCCATTAGAGGTAAGTTATAAGCACTAAAAACCCTAGCTGCTTCTCCCCACAGTGGATGGGTTCTACTTTTATTTCATTAATAAGCTTTTTTCCCTCCTGGCTTTGACATAAGCTGACAAGACTGTTCTTAAATTGGTCGAACTTCAGTTTTCATTTTTATTATTTCAAAAGTTTTAAAATAGAGACAGGGTCTCACTTTGTTGCCCAGGCTGTAGTGCAGTGGCTGTTCACAGGTGCAATCATAGTTCATTGTAGCCTCCAACTCCTGGGCTTAGGCCATCTTCTGCCTGAGCCTCCTGAATAGCTGGCATTTTAAGCGTGTGCCACAACACCCAGCTTCATTTTTATATTTTAGAAGACAGTATGTTTAAACAGAACATTAAAACAATTATTTACTTATTTTTGGAATATGTAGTACATTTTATTGTTCAAAGCCTGAAAGATATAAAAGGGATGGGGTCAGCCTCGGCAACATGGCGAGACCCTGTCTCTACAAAAAAAAATTAAAAAATTATCCAGGAATGGTGGCATGCACCTGTGGTCCCAGCTACTCCAGAGGCTGAGGCTGGAGGATCATTTAAGTCCAGGATGTAGAGGCTGCAATGAGCCATGAATGTGCCACTTCAGTGTGGGAGTCTCAAAAAAAAAAAAAAAAAAAAAAAAAAAGGAAGTTCAGAGTGTTGTTTACTTCTGACTTACATCTGGCAAGTACAGAGATAATCTTTGCCGATAAAGTTGTTTCCACTTTATAGCATACTTTTCTATCTAAACAAACAGGTGTGTTTACCCCATTTGTAAATTTTTAAAAATGGCAACATTTTGTACCTTCCTTTTTTTTTTTTAAGACAAAGTTTCACGCTTGTTGCCCAGGCTGGCGTGCGGTGGCATGATCTCACCACAACGTCCACCTCCCAGGCTCAAGCAATTCTCCTGCCTCAGCCTCTCGACTAGCTGGGATTAACAGGCATGCGCCGCCATGCCCGGCTGATTTTGTATTTTTAGTAGAAACAGGGTTTCTCCATGTTGGTCAGGCTGGTCTTGAAATCCTGACCTCAGTTTATCCGCCTGCCTCAGCCTCCCAAAGTGCTGGGATGCACCATGCCTGGCCCACCTTCCTTTTTTCAACTAATGATACCGTTATATATCACAACATTAAAAACTTTCCCTACCTTTTTATTTATTAATTATTATTTTTATTTTTTTTGAGATGGAGTTTCGCTCTTGTTTCCCAGGCTGGAGTGCAGTGGCATGATCTCAGCTCACTGTAGCCTCCACCTTCCAGTTTCAAGTGATTTCTCCTGCCTCAGCCTCCTGGGTAGCTGGGATTACAGGCGCCCTCCACCACACCTGGCTAATTTTTGTATTTTTAGTAGAGATGAGGTTTTACCATGGTGGCCAGGCTGGTCTCGAACTCCTGACCTTGTGATCCACCCGCCTGGGCCTTCCAGAATGCTGGGATTACAGGCATGAGCCACTGTGCCCGGCCTACCTTTTTATTTTATGACAGCAGTAGTTTTTAATTGTTTGGTTATATTGTAATTTATTTTATTACTTCCATATGAATTTCCAGTCTTTTACTGTTACCGGTAATCCTTTAGTGGGCATCCTACAGAGATGCGCAGAACTTTGTCCTGTAATGTTCCATTATAGCAAAAGAAAAGCTAAGCATATGTTACATTCAGTTGTGTCTCTTCGGTTTCCTTTAATCTGGAACGGTTAGTGGATCTTTCTTTGTATTTCATGACAGTGACTTATTTTGTAGAAAGTCCCTTGAGTTGGTTTGGTCTAATGTTTCCTCATGATTCAATTAAGGCCGTGCATTTTTGGCCAGAACATCACAGAAGGGATTCTGTGCTGTGCATTATACCAGAAGGTGTGTGGTGTCAATTAGATTCATTACTGGGTGTGTTAAATTTAAGTATTTGGTTAAGGTGGTGTCTGCCAGGTTTCTCCACTGAACGTTACTATCTTTCCCTTTGTAATTAACTTGTGCTGAGATACTTTGAGACATTGTAAATGTTGTTATTTCTCCAACTTGCCTACTTTAGCATCCGTGATGATTCTTGCCTGATTCTTTTTCTTTTCTGAATCTGATGTATGTCAAATGGAGATTTTTAATCCTGTCGTTCCTTCCACTTTGGTAGTTGGTTTTTTCCTAAAAGGAAGAGATTTTTCTTCCATCCATCTCACCATGAAGTGATGGATTCTTACTTTATACTATTGCTTATTTTGTTGCTAAATTTTGTTGCCAAATTTGACCAGTGGGACCTCCCCTTCCAGCCAACTCTTGTGTTCTTTTAACATGTCTCCATCACTCTTTCAGTACATCCTTTTAGGACAGGGTAAGATGTTGTAGGTTCATTTTCTAATTTCACTGACTGCCCTGGCCTTGGAATCAGCCATTTATTTCTCCAAGGAGCACTGGATTCTTTTACTGGATAATATTTAGAAGTCAGGATCTGTGTTTCAGAATTATTAACCCATGTCTCTATGGAAAAGAAGCCTACTAATTAGAGCTGGATATTTGTTCCTTTTGTCTTTAGCCAGAGGGTACTACTAAATGAGCTTGATGACTGTTCAAGTTACTTTGGTCAGTCACACCCCTCCCTACCCCTCCCCCACTCCTGCCTTCCCTTCAGTCTGGATCTTTTAGTTAGTTGAAATATGTTTTCTGTTTTGAATTTAGTTAGGGTTCCTGACATCCTTGTTGATTTTTTTTTTTTTTTTTTTTTTGAGACAGAGTCTCGCTCTGTTGCCCATGCTGGAGTACAGTGGCGCGATCTCGGCTCACTGCAACCTCCACCTCCTGGGTTCAAGCAATTCTCCTGCATCAACCTCCAGTCTTCAGCCTGTAGCTGGAATTACAGACGTGTACCACCATGCCTGGCTAATTTTTGTATTTCTAGTAGAGACAGGGTTTCACCATGTTGGCCAGGCTGGTCTCAAACTCCTGACCTCAAGTGATCCTCTTGCCTTGGCCTCCCAAAGGACTGGGATTACAGGCGTGGGCCACCATGCCTAGCCAGTTGATTTATTTTCGTTTGTGTGCGTGCGTGAAGTAGTATGAGAAACACTCACATGGTCCCAAATTGTGCATTATACGAAAAGGTACATTTCCTTTTCATTCGTTCATTCATTCATTTTTTCCGAGACAGAGTCTTGTTCTGTCGCTCATGCCAGGGTGTAGTGGTGCAGTCTTGGCTCCCTGCAACCTCCGTGTCCCGGGTTCAAGCGATTCTCCTGCCTCAGCCTCCCAAGTAGCTGGATTACAGGCCCGCACCGCCACACCTGGCTAATTTCTGTATTTTTAGTAGAGACAGGGTTTCAGGCTGGTCTCGAACTCCTGACCTTGTTATCCACCTGCTTTGGCCTCCCAAAGTGCTGGGATTACAGGTGTGAGCCACCGTGCCTCCGGCCAAAAAGGTACATTTTTTTTTTAACCTTATTCCCACTCATGCTCTGTAGGTAACCAGTTTCATTAGTCTCTGGTTTTTCCTTTCTGTGTTTCTTTTTGTTCAAAATAAGCCAATATATGTGCACATGTATTTTCTTATATATTTCTTACATATAACAGTATACTACAGATACTCCTTTGCATTTTGCTTTTTTTACTTAATAATGTGTCCTGGATTTATAAATTACTTCATATCTGTTCATAGAGATCTTTTTCATGCTGTGTGTGTATGTTTTTTTTTGCGTGTGTGTGTGTTTTACAGTTGCATAGTACTCTGCCATATAGATGTACCATATCGTCTGTGTTTAGGCATTTCAGTGGCTTCCAATATTTTGTGATTAACAGACAGTGCTGTAATAAATAACCTTATGCGTGAGATTTTGCGTTGTTGGAGGTATAGCCTAAGGAAGGATAAATTCTCAGAAATGAGATTGCTAGGTCTAAAGGTAGTTGTCTATGTAGTTTTGTCAGCAAGTGCATTTCTTCCAGCAGGATATGCATGCTTGCTTCTCGACAGCCTCAAAAAATGAGTGTCTTATACTTTCTCAGTTTTGCTAATTTATAGGTGAGAAGTGGTATCTCATTGTAGTTTTAATTTGTTTGTCTCTCATGAAACTATGGTCTTTTAAAAGTTAAACTTTTTTTTTTTTCCTTAGACGAAACTGCAAAGGAAATCCGAATTGCTTGGTTGGTATTGGTGAGCATATTTGGTTAGGAGAAATAGATGAAAATAGTTTTCATAACATCGATGATCCCAACTGTGAGAGGAGAAAAAAGGTAAACCATCATTTTTTTAAGCGATTGCTATTATGCTATTTTTTTGTTTTTGTTTTTGCTTTTGTTTTGGGCCTGTGATCAGAAAGCTCTACTGATTTCAGGTAACCTGTGCAGCTTTAAGATAAGTAGTAGAACTTAAGGCTCTAAGCCACTTGAATTGGAACACTTCTTAATGATATGCTTTAGAACAGGCAGCTGCGTAATTCAGTAAGCCTTTAAATAATAGTTTTAGTTTGAATGCTGATTCTATGTTTGCTTTAACATTGCGTGTTTTATTTCGAAATCTTTTTTTTTTTTTTTTTTTTGAGGCGGAGTCTTCACTCTGTCGCCCAGGCTGGAGTGCAGTGGCCGGATCTCGGCTCACTGCAAGCTCCGCCTCCCAGGTTCGCGCCATTCTCCTGCCTCAGCCTCCCGAGTAGCTGGGACTACAGGCGCCCGCCACTGTGCCCGGCTAATTTTTTGTATTTTAGTAGAGACGGGGTTTCACCGTGTTAGCCAGGATGGTCTCGATCTCCTGACCGCGTGATCCGCCCGCCTCGGCCTCCCAAAGTGCAGGGATTACAGGCGTGAGCCACCGCGCCCGGCTTATTTCGAAATCTTAAAGCCTCTTTAAAGGAGATGGTAATTCAAGGGAACAAACTCACGATGATAGCATTTTGCTTTCTAGGGCTTGTATTTTATATATAATTTTGCTTTTTAAAAATATACATTAAATTTTCTAAACATAAAGCTTAGCGTTCACGAAATAGCCAAGTTTGTTGTATAGATATTTTAATAAAAGAATAATTCTTTGTAAGGTCAGGAATTCCCAACCTTATCTTTGGAAAAAGTTGCAGCCAGTTCCCTCTACCACCCCCAATCTTTAAAATCTCTAGAATATAAAGGAAGTTTTCTGCATAAGTTTTACTTGGTCATTCTACTGAATGCTGGCAGTTTAGATATACAGCAAACGTAAAACCTATGTACGCTTTTTCAAAACCGATCTTTTCTAGAATCCACTGTTCTAATTTTAGATTTAAGTGGCTGGAGAAGACGATATGCTAGAGATGAGCAGTGATGCTGTCCGAAGTCTTTTTCACTCCTGTGGTCAACCCAAAATGGGGCTTTCATGAAAATTATGCCCTACTTCCAGCCAAGAGAAACTTAAGGTGGCTATACCATGTTGGTTGTGACGGTCTTACAAATTTTTAATCTGAAAATTTAAGAATAATGCTTAGAAATGTGTTGTTTAAAGGACAGTGGATTTTATAATGATAAATTTTGTATTTTGTAGAACTCGTTTGTGGGCCTGACTAACCTCGGAGCCACTTGTTACGTCAACACATTTCTTCAGGTGTGGTTTCTCAACTTGGAGCTTCGGCAGGCACTCTACTTATGTCCAAGCACTTGTAGTGACTATGTGTTGGGAGACGGCATCCAAGAAGAAAAAGGTGGGTGAAAGGGGTGGGGGAGGGCTCTCTTCCTGAATTGAGTCTTACTCTGTTTCCCAAGCTGGAGTGCAGTGACGCCATCTTGGCTCACTGCAGCCTCTGCCTCCTGCGCTGAAGCGATTCTCCTGCCTCAGCCTCTCGAGTAGCTGGGATTATGGGCGCCCGCCCACACGCCCGGCTAATTTTTGTATTTTTAGTAGAGACAGGGTTTTACTATGTTGGCCAGGCTAGTCTCGAACTCCTGACCTCAAGTGATCTGGCTGCCTCGGCCTTCCAAAGTGCTGGGACTACAGGTGTGAGCCACTATGTCTGGCCTAAACTTAATTTTTTTTTTGTTAAGACAGTTTCACTCTTGTTGCCCAGGCTGGAGTGCAATGGCACAATCTCGGTTCACCGCAACCTCCACCTTTCAGGTTCAAGCAATTCTCCTGCCACAGCTTCCTGAGTAGCTGGGATTACAGGCATGCACCACCGCGCCCGGCTAATTTTCTATTTTTAGTAGAGACGGGGTTTCTCGATGTTGGTCAGGCTGGTCTGGAACTCCCAACCTCAGGTGATCCGCCCGCCTCAGCTTCCCAAAGTGTTGGGATTACAGACGTGAGCCACCGTGCCTAGCTTAAACTTATTTTTTTTATAGAGACAGTCTTCTCTGTTGCCCAGGCTGGTCTTGAACTTCTGGCCTCAATCAATCCTCCTGTCCCGGTCTCCAAAAGTGCTGGATTACAGACATGAACCATGGTGCCATGCCTTGAATAGCTTTTACCAGCCTGCAAAGCCTTTCCACCCCAAGGAGTAACATTTTATCTTTATTTTACAGATGATATATTGACTTGCTGAAAGCCACAGTTGGTAGTAAGGATATAAATATTCAGTCTGATTAGAAGACAGAAGCCACACAATAATTTGAACAGAAAAGGTTTTCTTTTGTTAGTTGTTTGTTTTTTGAGACAGGGTCTCACTTTTTCGCCCAGGCTGGTGCAAACACAGCTCACTGCAGCGTCAACCTCCCAGGCTAAAGCAATCCTCCTGCCAGAGCCCCCCAAGTAGTTGGAACTACAGGCGTGCACCACCACCTCTTGCTAATTTTTGTATTTTTTTTTGGAGGCAGCATTTTACCATGTTGCCCAGGCTGGTCTCAAACTCCTGGGTTCAATCAATCCACCTTCCTTGGTCTCCGAAAGTGCTGGGAAGGCATGAGCCACAGCTCCTGGCCTTAAATAGCTTTTACTGGCCTGCAGTGCTTTTGCAGCCCAAGGAGTAATATTTTATCTTTATTTTGAAGATGATGTATTGACTTGCTGAAAGCCACAGTTGGCAGTAAAGAGATAAATATTTAGAGTCCAATTAGAAGATAGAATAATTTGAAACGGGAAAGTTGAGAATTAATAACAGGAAATTAGAGAAATGAGGAATTGGTTGATAAAAGTTAAAGAGGATTTTAAAGAATACAAGGACAGCAGATACAGGGAGCAACCTGTATCCCTGGGCTGAAAGAGAACATCCAACGGACAGTCTGCCACCCCCATGGCCCAGGCTTGAGATCCAGATCTCTTTGGACACTGCTGGGATGCCTCCCTGGGCATCCCTACTGGAAACTGTCCATGAGAAGGTGCTGGGCCCTGGAACCCCCTACAGAGTCACCTGAAAGAGTGTCTGGGAGGCCGTTCACAGGGTGGTCATTCGAGAGGAAGTGCCTCACTGGAGGCACTGTACTGTGAAGCTATTAGAAGAGGTGCTGGGGAAGCTGCTGACCACTGTTAGGTGCAGGAACCTGGAGCCCTGGAGGAAGCTGACCTGCAACAGGCTGGTGAGGAGGCACAACTAAACCCTGCAGTGCCCTTCACTGATAAGCCTTACCTTCTTGATAACTGGCAAAGGACAAGGATTTGCAGAGCCCATCTCTCATCACTGAGCAAGCAAAGAAGGGTGGATTTGGAGCTGAGAAGCAATAAGTTAATAACTTAAAGAAGATAAGACTTTGGTCTTCTGGGCTCTTAAGATCCATGCTTTCTGTTCCATCCCCTGCACTAGCTCATTAAAACTTTCAACTCTGAAATTCTAGGGTTTTGTATTCTTCACTTGAGTGTAAATTGCTGTGCTTGAGATCCCAAGTCCACATTAACTGGACTTTAAAAAATCATGACTAGACACTGTAGTCATGATTGCTGTTGTTGCTTTAATACAGGTAGGCTCTTGCCTTTGGGGAGTGTATGTGGACAGTCCTGGCTGCCTCATGACGTCCACAAAACACGGTTGCTAATTCTATTTCTTTTTTTTTTTCCTCCCAGACGGAGTCTCACTCTGTTGCCCAGGCTGGAGTGCAGTGACACGATCTCAGCTAACTGCAGCCTCCATCTGCTGGGTTCAAGTGATTCTCCTGCCTCAGCCTCCCGAGTAGCTGGGATTACAGGCGTGTTCTCCCATGCCCGGCTAATTTTTGTATTTTTAGTAGAGACAGACGGGGTTTCACCATGTTGGCCAGGCTGGTCTTGAACTCCCGACCTTGTGAACCGCCCACCACGGCCTCCAAAAGTGCTGGGATTACAGGCGTGAACCACCACACCCCGCCTTGAGCCACTGTGCCCGCCGTGTCTTTTAAAGTTGTTTTTTGTTGTTGTTGTTGTTGTTGTTTTTTAGAGAGTCTCGCTCTGTCACCCAGGCTGGAGTGCAGTGGCATGATTTCTGCTCGCTGCAACCTCTGCCTCCTCAGTTCAAGCTATCCTTGTACCCCAGCCTCCCGAGTAGCAGGGATTATAGGTGCTCACCACCACACCTGGCTAATTTTTGTATTTTTAGTAGAGGTGGGGTTTTACCATGTTGACCAGGCTGGTCTTGAACTCCTGACCTCAGTTAATTCTCCTGCCTCGGCCTCCCAAAGTGCTGGGATTACAAGTGTGAGCCACCGTGCCCAGCTTTGTTTTTTGTTTTTGAGACAGTCTCGCTCTGTTGCTCAGGCTGGAGTGCAGTAGCACAATCTCGGCTCACTGCAGCCTCTTCCTCCTGGGCTCAATAGATGCTCGTGTCTCAACCTCCCAAGTAGCTGGGATTACATGTGTGTACCACCACATCCAGCTAATTTTTGTGTTTTTTTTAGTGGAGATGGGATTTCTCCATGTTGGCCAGGCTTGTTTTAAGCTTCTGGTCCCTGCTTTGGCCTCACAAAGTGCTGGGATTACAGTCATGAGCCACCGCTCTCAACCTTTTTCTTTTAAAGTTTTAAACTGATAATAAAGTATTAATCTAGTTTGGATGTAGGGGTGTTTATGTTCTCATGTGAAGAGGAAGTACCATTTTCTGAAAAGAAAAGTAGCAACTTAAGAAAACCCAAATTTATATTTTTGTTTTAATAGATTATGAGCCTCAAACAATTTGTGAGCATCTCCAGTACTTGTTTGCCTTGTTGCAAAACAGCAATAGGCGATACATTGATCCATCGGGATTTGTTAAAGCCTTGGGCCTAGACACCGGACAACAGCAGGTAAGAACTGAATTTTTTTTTTTTTTTTTTTTAGTATTCAGAGGTACCCAAGCATTCCTTAGAATGTTTATAAGGGGAGATGAAATAGAATGCTTTTTAAAATTAAATTTTTTCTATTTTGAGTGAAAGCCTTTATTTACTGTCAAATATTTTACACATTATACTTGATTCCATTTATGGAAATTCATATGTGGGCACAAACTGATTGAACATAGCTGTAGCCCCTTTTTGAAAATGTTAAGTTGAAAGTATAGGTAGATTCTGGAATGTTGAATATATTGCTATTTGTAGTAGAAGTTGAAAAGCAAGATATGATTTTTCTTTTCAATAACCTAAACTTGTAGGATGCTCAAGAATTTTCAAAGCTCTTTATGTCTCTATTGGAAGATACTTTGTCTAAACAAAAGAATCCAGATGTGCGGAACATTGTTCAACAGCAGTTCTGTGGAGAATATGCCTATGTAACTGTGTAAGTCTGTTTCAACTTTTTCATGATACATTTTGTTCTAAGACAGTTGCTCATATGTTAACTATTTTTCAGTGCAGTTCCAGGTTATAGCTTTAGTGGGTTATCATGGGACTTGAAATATTTATGGTAATACATTTCCATGGGAACACATAAACAAGTGACTTGGTAATTGCAGTTGAACCCATCCAGGTGTTCAGAATGGTGTCTGGGTGAGCTCTTGCAATCTGCTCTTGCTTTATGGCTGTGTGGTATGAGTTAAAGAGGAAGATTGGAACTGGCTAGAATACTAAAAGTAAATGTAAAATGCCTGTTAAAAAATTCGCATGAGTACAATGTACAGCATTTGGGTGATGGTAACACTGAAACCTAGACTTTGCCACTGTGCGATATGTTCATGTAACAAAACTGCATTTGTACCTCTTAACATTTATTTTAAGCAAATTTCTCAGTGAATGCTTAGCTTCACCAGTCACTTTCTGTTTTTCTTTTCTTTTCTTTTTTTTTTGAGATGGAGTCTCGCTCTGTTGCCCAGGCTGAGTGCAGTGGCGTGATCTCGGCTCACTGCAACCTCCACCTCCCAGGTTCAAGTGATTCTCCTGCCTCAGCCTCCTGAGTAGCTGAGATTACAGGTGTGTGCCACCACACCTGGCTAATTTTTGTATTTTTAGTAGAGACGGAGTTTCACCATGTTGGTCAGGCTGGTCTTGAATTCCTGACCTTGTGATCTGCCCTCCTTGGCCTCCCAAAATGCTGGAATTATATTTCATTTTTAGTATACATAATTTCTGTGAAAGAGAACTAATGAAGGTTATAAATGCTTTTTTCCATCTTTCTAGGATGTAATACAATATAACTTTGTTGCTTTCCACACTCTGATTTGAATTTTGTCATTCTATTTTATTATAGTTGCAACCAGTGTGGCAGAGAGTCAAAGCTTTTGTCAAAATTTTACGAACTGGAGTTAAATATCCAAGGCCACAAACAGTTAACAGATTGTATCTCGGAATTTTTGAAGGTATTCACATTTTGGTGTATGTATTATTCCTGCCCATTAACAGTTAAATGGTATGCTGAATGCTATTCTGTTTTGATTTAGTGACTAGAGCTTTTATTGTGTCAGCTTTTTCTATATAAGAAGCGTCTCTGTTTGTGTAATGATTCAGAAGAAACTTTATGAAGTACCAAAGCAGGCTGTGTCTTAAAAATAATTTTGCTTATTTCAAGTTATTTTGTATGTAAAGTTATGTATGTGTGAGAAGATACTATTCTGTGAGTGGGTAGTGGAGTATTGAAAGAGCTCTATGCTCGGTTATCATAAAGGTAATTTACCTTGTCATGCAGTGAAAACTAGAATGTGTTAAATATGAAACTTTTTTACATTGATCAGGCCATTCTGCTTTCTGTATATTTAGATTCATGTGGAGATAATTCAGTGATTCTGTTCTGAGTGGAAAACTGCTAAGAGGAACCATTTGTTGTCAAGCATGAGTGTATACATAGCGTAATAGACAAGCTTATTATCTAGCTAGCTAGCTAGCTAGCTGTCTTCAGATATATTTTGTGCTTTCTTACTTCCTCAGCTCATCCATGAGCATGCCTAAAGTAGTCATTGAATTCATTTCGCTGAATTTTTTTTTTGAGATGGAGTTTCTCTCTTGTTGCCCAGGCTGGAGTGCTATGGCACAATATCGGCTCATTGCAACCTCCACCTCCTGGATTCAAGTGATTATCCTGCCTCAGCCTCCCAAGTAGCTGGGATTACAGGTGTGGGCCACCATGCCTGGCTATTTTTTTTTTTTTTTTTTTTGGATTTTTAGTAGAAATGGGGTTTTACCATATTGGTCAGGCTGGTCTCGAACTCCTGACCTCAGGTGATCCGCCCACCTCGGCCTCCCAAAGTGCTGGGAATACAGGCATTAACCACTGCGCCTGGCCACTGAATATTTATTGAGTGCTCACTGTGTCAGATACTTTCAGCTGTTGGGGATTAATTAGCCTTTATGGAGCCTATAAAGTAGTGGTATAGGCACCAGGGAGGGACAGTAAAATAAAGTTAGAATAGATAGTGGGTCAACTATAATAAGGGCTTTGGAGAAAAATAAAGCAGGGAGGGTGGCGCTGGGCAATGTGCTAGGGAGTAGGGTGGAGTGGGTGGAGTTTGAAATAAAGTGATTGAAGGTGAAGGGGTGAGCCCTGTTAGAATCAAGGAGAAGAGTGTTCTAGGTAGATGAAATAGCAAGTGCAGAGCCCAAAATGAGAATGTGCTTTGCCTGGTGGATTGAGGAACATCCTGGGCGGGGGGCAGTTAGTGTGGCTGAAGTGAGTAAGTGATAGAAGATAAAGTCATAGAGGTGACACAAGGGCCATATCAGAGAGGGCCTAGTAAACCTTTGTCAGAAGTTTGACTTCTACTCTGTGTGAGATTGAGATGTCATCAGGGTCATACGCATAGGAGTGATACAGTCTGTTTTAAAGGGTAACTGGGTGCTGAGAATAGGCTGAAGATGGGTTGAGGGCAGATGGGAGTGCATGCTGGCTTGGACCATGGGTTAACTGAAGAGGTGATAAGCACCAATTGGCTTTTAGATATATTGTCTAAGAGCAGATAAAATTTGCAGGCCGGGGCCGGATGTGGTGGCTCATGTCTGTAATCCCAGCACTTTACGAGGCTGAGACAGTAGGATCGTTTGAGAACAGGAGTTTGAGACCAGCCTAGGCAACATAATGATAGACTGTCTTTGCAAAAGATAAAAAAATTAACCAGGCATGGTGTTGAACAGCCATACTCCCAGCTACTCAGGAGGCTGAGGCGGGAGAATTGCCTGAGCTCAAGAGTTTGAGGCTGTAGTTGCTAGCTATGATTGCACCACTGCACCCCAACCTTGGTGACAGAGCAAGACCCCATCTGTAAAAATAAATTTTTTTTTTTTTTTTTTTTGAGACGGAGTCTCGCTCTGTCGCCCAGGCTGGAGTGCAGTGGCCGGATCTCGGCTCACTGCAAGCTCCGCCTCCCGGGTTCACCCCATTCTCCTGCCTCAGCCTCCGGAGTAGCTGGGACTACAGGCGCCCGCCACCTCGCCCGGCTAGTTTTTTGTATCTTTTAGTAGAGACGGGGTTTCATCATGTTAGCCAGGATGGTCTTGATCTCCTGACCTCGTGATCCGCCCGTCTCGGCCTCCCAAAGTGCTGGGATTACAGGCTTGAGCCACCGCGCCTGGCCTAAAAAAATTTTTAAAAAAAGATTTTTTTTTTTTTTTAAATTTGCAGACTGGATGTGGGAGAGTAAGAGGGGAGTCAAAGATTACTAAGATTTTTGGCCTGATCAACTGAAAGAATGAAGTTGCTCTAACTGAGATGGGGAGGACCTGAGAGGAGCAGGATTGAGAGGAATTAGGAGTTTGGCTTTGAGCATGTTACATTTGAGAGGTATAGTTCCAGGAAGAAGTCGTGGCTGGATAAAATCCCCAAGGACTGAGGCCTGGGACATTCAAATTTTAGGGATCAGGGAGGTAGGAGCAGCTGGCACAGGAGGCTTGGAGGAATGCCAGTGAATTAGGAGGAAAGTTGGTGAGTGTGGTATCCTGGAAGCCAAGTGAAGAGATGATGGTACCAGTATTGCATTACTTACGATAATACGGCACAAAAAGCTTGAGCTCAGGAGTTTGAGTCTTCAGTTAGCTATGATTGGCTGCAATTAGCTTTATAGAAATATAAAGGCAAATTTTAAAAAGAAACCACTATCAGCTAAAATGTTTGATTTTTCTACACGTCTCTTTTTAGCTTTTTCTCATGAATATGTTTCAGTAATTTTAACCAAATATGTATATAATTTTGTATTCTGGTGCCCATATGTAGTTTTTACACTCCCTCCTTTTTTTTTCTTCATTTTTTTGAGACAGAGTCTCGCTTTGTTTCCAGGCTGGAGCGCAGAGGTGTGATCTCAGCTCACCGCAAGCTCCACCTCCCGGGTTCAAGTAATTCTCGTGTCTCAGCCTCCTGAGTAGCTGGGATCACAGGTGTGTACCACCATGCCTGGTTAATTTTTGTATTTTTAGTAGAGACGGGGTTTCACCAGGGCAGCCAGGCTGGTCTTGAATTCCTGGCCTCAAGTGATCCACCCACCTCGGCCTCCCAAATTACTGGGATTACAGGCATGAGCCATGCTGCCCAGCCTTTTTGCTGTTTTTAAATGAATGTTGCATCAAAATACATGTGACATTTCTTTTTAAAACTTACTTTAGAATTCCCAGAAGTGGGATTACCAGGACAAAGAACCTAAAACAAGTATTTTTAATATCATACATTTGGGAAATAGGCACATCAGTTTTAAATATCAGTGTATACAACTTGATAATGTCACTGCTGAACAGTTCCCATTACTTTGTGTGTCCATTATTTATAGTAGCTGTTTTTAAATAGCGTGAGAGCTGTTAACTAAAATGAAATTATACTTTACATCCAGGGTTTTATCACTTGTTTTAAACCCATCTTTTTTTTAAAAATTAATATGTCTTATTCTTGATCAGGAAGAAAAATTAGAAGGAGACAATCGCTATTTTTGTGAGAACTGTCAAAGCAAACAGAATGCAACAAGAAAGATTCGACTTCTTAGCCTTCCTTGCACTCTGAACTTGCAGCTAATGCGTTTTGTCTTTGACAGGTAAATGTGTGCAAATAGTAGTATTTGTTGTTCATTGTGGTACTATGTACAGACTTTACCATAGATAGATGAGATGATAAAATGATTGTAATTTGAAACTCCAGATTTGAGGATGAAAGTTATAGATGGAGCCTGTCATTTTGAAATGTCAGTATTTCATGATTTGATTATCATAAAAATTTTAAAGAAGCCAACCATATATAATTGATAACTAGAAAAGTAAAAAATCCTTACTTTTTTTATTCTAAGAAAGTATTAAAAACTGTAGGCCGGGCGCGGTGGCTCACGCCTGTAATTCCAGCACTTTGGGAGGCCAAGGTGGGCGGATCACGAGGTCAGGAGATCGAGACCATCCTGGCTAACACGGTGAAACCCCGTCTCTACTAAAAATACAAAAAAATTAGCCAGGTGTGGTGGCGGGCACCTGTAGTCCCAGCTACTCAGGAGGCTGAGGCAGGAGAATGGTGTGAACCCGGGAGGCGGAGCTTGCAGTGAGCCGAGATCGCGCCACTGCACTCCAGCCTGGGCAACAGAGCGAGACTCCACCTCAAAAAAAAAAAAAAAAAAACTGCAAGGGCCGGGTGCGGTGGCTCACGCCTGTAGTCCCAGCTCTTTGGGAGGCTGAGGCGGGTAGATCACCTGAGGTCAGGAGTTTGAGATCAGCCTGGCCAACATGGTGAAACCCCATCTGTACTAAAAATACAAAAATTAGCTGGGCATGGTGGTGCATGCCTGTAATCCTAGCTACTGGGGAGGCTGAGGCAGGAGAATCACTTGAACCCAGGAGACGGAGGTTGCAGTGAGCTGAGATTGCACCATTGCACTCCAGCCTGGGCAACAAGAGTGAAACTTTGTCTTGGGAAAAAAAAAAAAGAAAAAAGAAAAACTGTAAGTAAGTGAATTACCCTGATCTCCAGTATTATCCGATATTTTAAATAGAATAAATTTTGTACTCATTACACCCCCGCCATGGGAACGTATTTTTCATTTTATAATTAAAATCAAGGCAATGTTGGCACATGTGCATGTCTGCATGTCTTCTGTAAAGCAGGATAATCTGTTTTTCTTTTGTGATTAAGCTGAAACTTCTGGAAAATAAGCTGTGCTTGGAATCAGCACTTTGAATTCACATTTTTTAACCTATTATTTGTCCAGCTATAAAGTAATAATTCTGTTTACTTCTAATTGTACATGTTTTGGAGGAAGATTGTTAAGTGAAAGCTACCTACTGTTGAGTTTATTAAAATAACTAATAGAGCTTATATGTTATGATTGTTTTAAATGTAAATATAATCAGCTTTCCTCTTGGTTAGGCAAACTGGACATAAGAAAAAGCTGAATACCTACATTGGCTTCTCAGAAATTTTGGATATGGAGCCTTATGTGGAACATAAAGGTAATATTTTTACTGAGAAGTAAACATTATAATGCTCAGAGACTCTAACTTGTGATCGATCGGCTTGTGATGAATATAGAATAGCAGTCAATTGCCAATTTTTGTTTGCTAATCTCTGGGAATTTCTGTCTAGGAACAAAGACTTTTTTAGGAGAGCCAAGATGTTAATTCCATTTTGTGAGAGTAGGTACATAGCAAAGATGAGGTGGTTCATGGATATGTACAGAATTAAGGGTATAAAAATAATTTGTAAAAAATGAATACTGTTTCTGAACCCACACTTGCCACCTTAGTTTCAATACTATTATTTGTCATTTCTCAAAACTAACCGTCTCCAAGTTGCCTCTATTCACTTTTTAAAAAATGTTGTCCCGGAAACATTAGGTGGCGTAATTCCAGTATTTATGCTTTCATTTTTCATATCTGCAACCACTGGTATGCCCTAGGATGCTATCATTGTTTTAACAAGAAATAAGTACTGCTTTTTTCTTTTGGTAGTCTTCATCCTACCAAACAGGATGAGTCTTACTAGAGAAAGAACTGTTTCACTTCCCTTTAAGGTTGATTATAGTACTTATGAAATATTATGTATGTATGTATGTGTGTATGTATTTTTGAGACAGAGTCTTGCTCTGTTGCCTAGGCTGGAGTGCAGTGGCACGATCTTGGCTCACTGTACCCTCAGCCTCCCTTGTAGCTGGGATTACAGGTGTGTGCCACCAGGCCCAGCTAATTTTTGCACTTTAGGGTTTTGCCGTGTTGGCCAGGCTGGTCTCAAACTCGTGGCCTCAAGTGGTACACCTGCCCCGACCTCCCTAAGTGCTGGGATTACAGGCGTGAGCCACTGCCCCGGCCTCAAATTTTTAATGTAGAAATAATTTTATAAACTCTGTCTCTTTCCAAAGAAAGAAAAAATTTCTAGAGGCAGCTTACAATGGAAGCAAGCTGTAAAAACCTTTAAGAGACATGATTGGGAAGGTTGAGGAGGAAGGTGCTAAATAGATACGTAAGCTTTCAAATGTATGATACTCTTCAGTACTGTACTTTAAAATTTGTATCTCTAGGGAACAAGGAAACTGTTTTCAACTTTGCTTTTGGACTTCAATGTTAGATTGTTATATTTTGTTGAATAAATAAACTTAGCTCTATTTTACTTTATGTAGTAGTTTGCTGCTTGCCTCCTTTGTTCAGGTAATTGAAATTGAGGAAAATCTAATGGGTTAGTGGCTTCCCAGTCCAGAAACTTAGGAGATGTGAAATGAGCACTTTGCTTGACTCAACTGGATGAGTTTGAATTGTTACTATTAATAGTTATTAAGTTTATTATATAGTTGTCCAGTTTATGCTATAAAGAAAATATTTATCAAAAGGACATGTTAGATCAAAACCTGTGGAAATATTTAATTTTGGTATGTTGGTTTACTAAATACAGTGCTTTTTATTTTTTATTAATTTGTTTTCGAGATGGGGTCTGGCCCTGTCACCCAGGCTAAATTGCAGTGATGTGATCACTGCTCATCACAGACTCAGCCTTCTGGGCTTAACCTGGAACAACAGGCATATTCCACCATGCCCAGCTAATTTTTAATTTTTTTTTTAGAGACAGGGTCTTGAACTCGGCTCTAGTGATCCTCCTACCTCAACCTCCCGAAAGTGCTGGGATTACAGGCATGAGCCACCATGTTTGTCTCCTTAATTTTTGAATAAATAAGTAAATAAATAAATATTATCTTCTCATTTTAGAATTGTTAATTAGGGCTGGTAAAAGCAATCTAGTGGTTTATAGTTACAGGCTTGTCTTTTACACGCTGTTGTAATACTTGCTTTGCCTTATATAGGTAGAAAACTAAAAACAGTTAACTTTTGTTAATTGCTTGGAGTTTGTTCTAGATAATTTGGGAGATTCAGAAAGCATAAAGAAATACAAACCATGGCCGGGCGCGGTGGCTCAAGCCTGTAATCCCAGCACTTTGGGAGGCCGAGACGGGCGGATCACGAGGTCAGGAGATCGAGACCATCCTGGCTAACAGGGTGAAACCCCGTCTCTACTAAAAAAATACAAAAAACTAGCCGGGCGAGGTGGCAGGCACCTGTAGTCTCAGCTACTCGGGAGGCTGAGGCAGGAGAATGGCGTAAACCCGGGAGGCGGAGCTTGCAGTGAGCTGAGATTCCGCCACTGCACTCCAGCCTGGGCGACAGAGCGAGACTCCGTCTCAAAAAAAAAAAATACAAACCATGTGTAATTCTGTCATCCAGATAATTAGTATTTATATTTTTCCATACCCACATATAACCACACAAAGCTGTACACACATAGCTACACAAAGATCAGAAGATGGATCTAAAAGATGATCTATTGTTAAAAGGAGAATCCACCTGTTTATTTAAATGGTGAGCCTGCAGATATGCAGACATCTGTAGAATGAGGGATTCTCATTTTCAAACATTAGCCCCTGACTCTCCGACTCAAGTCTTGCCATGTTCCTTGGGGATTTAAAAACTTATCTTTTTTTTTTTTTTAATTTTGAGATAGAGTTTCACTCTATTGCCCAGGCTGCAGTGCAGTGGCATGATCTCGGCTCACTGCACCCTCCATCTCCTGGGTTCAAGCAATTCTCCTGCCTCAGCTTCCCTAGTAGCTAGGATTACAGACGCCTGCCACCATGCCTGGCTAATTTTTTATATTTTCAGTAGAGACGGGGTTTCATTATGTTGGCCAGACTTGTCTTGAACTCCTGACCTTAAGTGATCTGCCTGCCTTGGCCTCCCAAAGTGCTGGGATTATAGGCGTGACCCACCGCCCCTGGCCTAAAAACTATGTTAATTCTGAAGTTTTTCTTTTTCTTTTTTCCTTTTTCTTTTTTCCTTTTTTTTTTTTGAGACAGAGTCTTGCGTCACCCAGGCTGGAGTACAGAGGTGCGATTTCGACTCACTGCAACCTCCACCTCCTAGGTTCAAGCAATTCTCCCTGTCTCAATCTCCCGAGTAAGCTGGGATTACAGGTGCCCGCCATCATACTCAGCTAATTTTTGTATTTTTACTAGAGACGGGATTCGCCATATTGGCCAGGCTGGTCTCGAGAGCTCCCAGCCTCAGGTGATCTGCCTGCCTTGGCCTCCCAAAGTGGTGGAATTACAGGTGTGAGCCACCACGCCTGGCTTTCATTTTAAAGTTGATGAGTTTAATGAATTGATGAATATAAATCCAGGTTATCTGCAAGAATTAAAATGTCAAAATTTTTAATGCTGTCTGTTGGTAATAAAGTTACAGCTACTGCTAATACCTGTGGATTACTGTCTTCATTAATGATATAGGGAATATTATTAAGATTCCTTTGTATACGCTCCTTCCAGCTTACCCAATAGCAACTTCTCTTTTTCAGTGATCTTGCATTCCACCCTTGTTCGGCCCTTACTCAGTGCCTTACCTTGCCTTGTCCTTCTATAGTTGAAATTTCATGTATCTCAGCATATTTTAGTTTTTTCTTTTCAAAATTTGAAATATATCATATTCCTAAAAGTTCAAAATGCAAAAATGCATGGCTTAGTGAATTATGAATTATGCGTACTCCCCAGATCAAGAAAGAAGAACATTTCTGGAACCCCAGAAGCCTCCTTTTGTGCCCCTCCCAGTTGCACAGTTAAAACCACCTTCCTTCCCTTAAGTGTAACCATTTTTCTGACTTTCATGTGGAACGCTTCTTTTATTTTTTTCTTCTTTAGCATTTTACTATAGCATGCATCCCTAAACATAGCTTACTCTTTTTTCTCCTGGGATATTGCCAGCCATAGCATAACCCATAATTAAATCTTACTGTGCTGCCCCTGCTTCTTTACCTGGGTTATTGAAGGTAGTGGGAGAAGAACCCCACTGGTGACTCCTCCAGATCCTGCTGAGTCTGTGATAGTTAACAACCTTATCAAACTTTGTTCCTCCCAGACCCTGCAATGTCTTTGGACACTGCTACCTTCTGTATTTTCAGCTGAGGTTTCATCCGTTGGACACTCTTGTGTTTGTGAGAACTAGGTCCTGCTGAGGTTTCTGGGACCCAATGTACTCCCATACTCTGGAGGCTGATGCATTTTTAGAGAATCCTGGGCTTTGGCTCCTCTTCAGCCTCCTTTTCTTTTCTCTTCCTCTCTTCCTTACCCATTGTCTTGCAAAACGAGGTGCTTTTGACCAATTAGGGTCAATAGAGCCACAAAAAGAAATGTATCACCGTTCTCAGTTACTGATCTATTTAAAGTGAGTTGTCATCAATATTTGTTCACAAATGTATTAAAGGTATCCAGAATATTAAAAAAAATTTTTTTAACCACTTTAAAAACACCCAGTTTTTATAATCCATTACTGACAGTGTTGGAATATTGTTCAGGATGATCTCTCTACCTGAGTTGGTTGTTGCAGTGTTGTTTTGTTTCTTCTGTCCGTGGTTGTCTCTGACTGCATGCTGCTTATTGCACATAGAGAATTATTTATGGGGATTCCCCTAGGGGTAGGATACATGCCATCTCCTCTGCAAAGCCCTTAGGTTTATTTCTGTCAGGCATTTGGGGCCTCTGCTGGTTAGGTATGATCACAGAGTTCAAGGCTTGAGGTTCCCTGGCTTACACAGACTGGAAGAACTTGGTATGGGCAATCTAACACCATGACATTTCCCCCTCCTTTTTATTTCTGCTGCTCTGTTCAGGACTCAGGAGTTTTTCTTTCTTTTTTTCTTTTTTCTTTTTTTTTTGGAGACAGAGTCTCGCTCCGTCACCCAGGCTGGAGTGCAGTTGTGCAATCTTGGCTCACCTCAACCTCCGCCTCCTGGGTTCAAGCGATTCTCATGCCTCAGCCTCTCGAGTAGCTGGGATTACAGGTGTGCACCACCCATGCATGGCTAATTTTTGTATTTTTAGTAGAGACAAGGTTTCACCGTGTTGGCCAGTCTGGTCTCGAACTCCTGACCTCAGGTGATCCACCTGTCTCGGCCTCCGAAAGTGCTGGGATTACAGGCACAAATGAGCCACTGTGCCCAGTCAGGAGTTCTTATGGTTCCCTGAGGTTAGGAAGATAGGCCTTTTCTGGCTCACCTTCACATGAAGTAATGGGGAGAGTGCATGCAGTAGAAAGAACAGTGGGGGGTGATTCCAGGTAAGCCCTAAAATTGGAGTATGAAAATGCCCCCTAAGGCAGCCTGGGCCAGCTAATACTAATAATTAACCTAGAAAATATAACATGTATTCTTAACTCTCCAGATAACATCTTTACCCTCAACGATCTCAAAACATTAAGCAATCGACACTCCCCTAAATTATTTTTAAGATGGTCTTGCTCTGTTATCCAGGCTGGAGTGCAGTGTGGCACGATCACGGCTCACTGCAGCCTTGACCTCTCAGACTCAAGCGATCCTCCCACCTCAGCCTCCTGAGTAGCTGGGACCACAGGTGTATAGTACCATGCCTGGTTGATTTTTTTAAGTTTTTATAGACTGGGTCTCTCTATGTTGCCCAGGCTGGTTTTGAACTTACGGCCTTAAGCAATCCTCTTGCCTTGGCTCACAAAGTCCCGGGATTACAGGCATGAACCACCACACCTGGCCTATTTTTCATATGTATTTTAGTTCTACCTTTTTTAAAAAAGAAACTTACAGACTATCTTGTATAGGAATCCTGGTGTTGACCCACCTCCTTTATCATTCTTTGCATTCTGGACCTTCCATCTGGAAGAGTTTTAAAATACTGAATTAGAGCTTATAAAATTCTTTTAGTAAGGGTCTATGGGTGAAAGATTCTTTTCACATATTATTGTCTGAAAGTGTCTGTTTTGTCCTTGTGGAATTCATTTTCTCTAATCATGAATGGTTACTTTTACTCATTGAAGATATCATGGAAGAAGATAGCATTCTGTTGCCTTGGGGCATCCGTTGTTGCTGTTGAAAAATTGGTTGCAGTCTAATTCTTGTTTCTACAAGAGGCCTGTTTTATTTTGTCTAATTTTAAGACCTCTTCTTTGGTTTTGGTGGCTTGCAGTGTCACTGTGACCAATTTTGGTTTGTTTTTTAATTTTGATTCTTTAAAAATCTGGTTTTCTAGTAGGAAAGCCTGCTAGACAAATTCTAAAAGAGCTGTTAACACTTGGTTTGATTTTTAATTGATTATTCTTCTCACCTAGGGCATCTGAAAATTTTCCAACTATTACCTCTGAATGCTTTTTCTCTTTTCCCTTTCCTTCTGGAATGCCAGTTAGATATGTGTTAGATTTTCTTACTCTATGCTGTACGACGCCCAACTCTTCATTGCTTTGTCCTGCATTCTGCATAATTTCTTCAGCTCCACCTTACCCTTTATTCATTCCCTGTTCAGGTGAACCTGATCTGAGGTTAAACCATTTTATAGAGTTTTGACTGTCGGTGACTATGATTTCCATTTCTTGGAGTTTGATTTGGTTCTTTATCATTTGATTTTCATTTTCTGTAGTCTCTATTCCTCTTAATCTCATCATTTATTTCTTTAAATATACTTAAAATTTTATTTATGTATTTGCTGTTTCCACTGACTGAGGTGAAAATCTTCATCAGTTTGATTTTGCTGCTGTTTGCTACCTCACAGTTAGAGTGACTTGTGTTATGTGACGTGTGTGTGTGTTGACGGAACTCATTTCTTAGGACTATCACTCGTCCCAGGACCACATCAAACACAACTCTTGGCTTGGGGTTTTTCTGACTTCATAGGCAGTGTGAATTCATAGTAAATAAATCTTTTTGAGGGCTGGCTTCTTATGAAGTTGTAATGGAGATTTCCTTTTGGTTTTTGATTTTTACCCCTAGGTCCCAAAGTATAAGTTTTCATGACTTGCCGTCAGTTTTTGCCAAAGCGTTTATCTTCTCTTCTATAAACAATAGCCTTTTCATTTGACATTCGTGCCTCCCTGGTTTGTGTAAGTTTTAATTTTTGTAACACATCAGAGAGTATGAACAGCCGATTCTTGGGACGCGTGTGGCCTCGCTAGTCTGTGCTGAAGAGCACAGTATGTAGTAGAGTAGCTTATACTCCCTGAGTGCCCAGGAGGCCATAGTTTTTCAAAACTCCATGTATTTTGCAGAGGCTTGGAGAGTTAATACAGTGTGCTTAGAGTGTGTTTAAGAGAGTTAAGGGAGTGTAAATATACATTATTTTGTAAAAGTAATTTGTAAAAATTTTAGGTGACATGTTTTTAGTTACACCGCATGTATAAAGATTCGTAAACATTACAATTCAGGCTCAGGATATAAGAAATACTGTTATCCAATGTTTCTTTTACTTTCTCCCTTTCTCTCCAGGTGGGTCCTATGTGTATGAACTCAGTGCAGTCCTCATACACAGAGGAGTGAGTGCTTATTCTGGCCACTACATCGCCCATGTGAAAGATCCACAGTCTGGTGAATGGTATAAGTTTAATGATGAAGACATAGAAAAGATGGAGGGGAAGAAATTGCAACTAGGGATTGAGGAAGATCTAGGTAAAACCTTTAAGTTGTGAGTGCCCTTTTAAAATATAAATTTATTTAGTAGAAATATTTGTGATAAATTATTATGGCTCAAGATTATTATGTTACAGACTCTCAAGGATATTTGCATTTCTTAAACACATGTGAAATCACTGAACATCTTGTATTAGCAATGCTTGTTTTTCAGTTTTGTGTTCTTTTCGAGTCCGTGTCTTACTCTGTTGCCCAGGCTGGAATACAGTGGTACAATCATGGTTGACTGCAGCCTAAACCTCCTAGGCTCAAGTGATCTTCCCACCTTAGCCTTCCTAGTAGCTGGGCCTGCAGATTTGTGCCACTACACCTGGCAAAATTTTGTTTTTTTTTTGTGACAGAGTCTTACTCTGTCATTAAGGCTGGAGTGCAATAACACCATCTTGGCTCTCTGCAACCTCTGCCTCCTGGGTTCAAGCAGTTCTCATGACTCAGCCCCCTGAGTAGCTGGGATTACAGGCATGTGCCACAATGCTCAGCTAATTCTTTTTCCTTTTCCTTTTCTTTCCTGTTTTTTTTGGTCACTCTTGCTGCCTTCTTGTCCAGGCTGGAGTGCAATGGGAAGATCTCGGCTCACTGTAACCTCTACCTTTCGAGTTCAAGAGATTCTCCTGCCTCAGCCTCCCAAGTGGCTGGGATTACAGGCATGTGTCACCACGCCTGGCTAATTTTGTATTTTTAATAGGGACACGGTTTCCCTATGTTGGTCAGGCTGGTCTTGAACTCCTGACCTCAGGTGACCCGCCTGCCTCGTCCCCCTAAGGTGCTGGGATTACAGGCATAAGCTACTGCACCTGGCCTTAACTTTTTCTATTTTTAGTAGAGATGGGGCTTCACTGTGTTGGCCACGCTGGTCTTGAGTTCCTGGCCTCCAGTGATCTGCCCACCTTGAACTCCCAAAGGGCTGGGATTACAGGCGTGAACCACCATGCCCGGCCAACCTGGAAAAAATGTTTAAAACAATTTTTTTGTAGAGACGGGGTCTCACCTGGTTGCCCAGGCTAGTCTCGAACTCCTGAGTTTAACAGTCCTCCCGCCTTGGCCTCCCAAAGTGTTGGGATTATAAGGCATGAGCCACCACGCCCAGCCAACAATGCTTGCTTTTTAAAATTTTAGTTAAAAAAGTTTACAATTGGCCGGGCGCGGTGGCTCAAGCCTGTAATCCCAGCACTTTGGGAGGCCGAGGCGGGTGGATCACGAGGTCAGGAGATCGAGACTATCCTGGCTAACATGGTGAAACCCCGTCTCTACTAAAAATACAAAAAACTAGCCGGGCGTGGTGGCGGGCGCCTGTAGTCTCAGCTACTTGGGAGGCTGAGGCGGGAGAATGGCGTGAACCCGGGAGGCGGAGCTTGCAGTGAGCCAAGATCACGCCACTGCACTCCAGCCTGGGAGACACAGCGAGACTCCGTCTCAAAAAAAAAAAAAAAAAAAAAAAGTTTACAATTATTTTGTTCCAGAGATGGTTTTCATAGTGTCATGTTTTCAGTAAAGCTTGAAGGCAAATGATCAGTTTTTAATTACCAGGCTTATTTAAGTGGGTAGGGGAGGATCATAGGTATTAAGTTAATGATGATGAATGGTAGATTTAATGTAGTAGGATTAGTAGTTGTTTTCCTTGGGTCAGGAAATTTATTTTGGGGAACTAACTGTAGCAGGTAAACTTTGTTTTTCCTTCCTTTAAGTATCTTACCCAAATCCTTGAGCAGTGCTTCTGTGGAGAATGAGCTGGTTGCTACTGTGTAGTGGTGAGGTCTCCCATAAAGAGTACTTCTTGAAATAGTGGTGAGGTCTGCCATAAAGAGTACTTCTTGAAATAGTATCCTAGTATATACTTTCATCACCTCAGTTGTCTTGGGCCTAAGTACCCATTTATTTTCCAAAGGAATGGACAGTTTTTCTACCTGGAGCCGTCTCCTGAGCTGTTTATCACTTTCTTCCCATTGTCTGTCAGACAGGTATAGGCAATTGTCCAAGGGCACAGGCTTTGTTCTGGAAATCCAACACACAGCATCGTGAGATGACACATGCAGACTCACAACTGTGGTCATCATTTCACAAGAAAGTGCTAAACAGCTTTGGATGAGGTTCAGACTATGGTATCTGAATCAGAGAAAAGAAATGGGAGTAAGTGTGTGTGTGTCTCCTGCCACTGTTTTTTCTTAGTGGGTCAGAGACATTTATTCAAGGTGTGCAGTAGGCAGGAGCGTAGCAGTTGAGATTTGCTTTCAAGACACATGCATCATCTCTACAGATAATAGATTGTTAACTCCATTCATGAACATCTTGTATTAGCAATGCTTGTTTTTCAGTTTTGTGTTCTTTTCGAGTCCGTGTCTTACTCTGTTGCCCAGGCTGGAATACAGTGGTACAATCATGGTTGACTGCAGCCTAAACCTCCTAGGCTCAAGTGATCTTCCCACCTTAGCCTTCCTAGTAGAGTTGGAGAAGTCATTCTTTCACTTTTAAATTTTATTTTCTTTACTTTTATTTATATATATTTTTTGAGACAGAGTCTTGCTTTGTTGCCCAGGCTGGAGTACTGCGGCATGAACATGGCTCACTGGAGCCTGGAACTCCTAGGCTCAAATAATCCTCCTGCCTCAGCTTCCCAAGTAACTGAGACCACAGGTGTGATCCACCACACCTGGCTAATATTGTGATTTTTTTTTTATAGAGATAGGGTCTCCCCGGGTTGCCCAGGTTGCCTTTGAATTCCTGCCCTCAGACAATCCTCCCACTTGGCCTCCCAAAAGTGTTGGCATTACAGGCATGAGCTTCCGTGCCCAACCTGTTTTCTACTTTTAAATAATATTTCTGTGTTTACAGAATTTCAGCAATCTCACTCCCATTTTACCTAAGTAAAACTCAAATTCTAAACATTTGCTTATACAGTATGTGTTTTCATTATGACATTCCTACTAGGAACAGAATTGAGATAGCACATTAATTGGGTTGAGCGAGGTGGCTTACACCTGTAATCCTAGCACTTTTAAGAGGCTGAGATAGGAGGATGCTTGAGCCCAGGAGATCAAGGCTTCGGTGAGCCATGATTGCACCACTGCACTGCAGCCTGGGCCACGGAGTGAGACCTTGTCTGGAAGAAAAAAAAAAAAAAGAACTTTAAATTGTGAAAAGTTATGTCTTGGTTTTGACTGTTTTTTATTGTTTTTTTTTTTCTTTTTTTAAAAAAATCTGTCTACATTCTAGGATTAAAAGCGTTGTTAAGGCTGTCTTAAATATGGGTAGTCCTAAATTTTGAAACAGTTCAAGAAAACACTAAACACCCATTGGCATCTCATTCCAGTGTTTTCATAACTCATTATTTTATGCAGCATATAATTTAGCTTTCATCTTTTAAATCAAAAATAGAAAATATTTTAAAATTTCATTAGACGTTCATTGTTATGTTGTATCCTGAAGTTTTATGAATCATTTTATATTCCATCTTATACAAAATCATGAACATCTTAAATCTTGGGTACTTTTTTTTTGAGATGGAGTCTCCCTCTGTCAGCCAGGCTGGAGTGCAATGGCACGATCTCAGCTTACTGCAATCTCCACCTCCCGGGTTCAAACGATTCTCTTGCTTCAGCCTCCTGAGTACCTAGGATTACAGGCGCATGCCACCACGCCTGATCAATTTTTTGTATTTTTAGTAGAGACGGGGTTTCACCATGTTGGCCAGACTGGTTTCAAACTCCTGACCTCAAGGGATCTGCCTGCCTTGGCCTCCCAAAGTGCTGGGATTACAGGCGTGAGCCACCGCGCCCAGCCTGTTACTCTTAATTAGGAATGGATGACTAATCTTCTCTTACCTGTACATGTTACTGGTATTTTAATTCCCTGTGACAGTACAGTGATCTTCCAACCTTTTTTGTTCACATGTTGTCTGTAAGACTGTTGAACATCCAAGCATGGGTGCAAGGGAAAACAAAAAAAAATTGAACTTTTTTTTTCTTTGCACATTTTAAAATCTAACAAATTTCATCATAAATTTTAAGCAGCTCCAAATGCTGTAATTTATGACATAATAAACACCAAAACTTAAATTGTAACATCACTCTTTTATTAATGTCCAGATGACATTAAATACCATAGAGATTTTATGTCCACCAACATCCTTTTCAAGGATAACTGAACAGGTCTTATTTTATAGTAGGCATTTTTAACAATTCAGTTTTCTTCTGTACTACTATTTCCATTACATTTACCCTACAGAATTTTATTCTAATGGAATATAGTAAGTTTTTTGTGACTATAAAGCTCTGAATACTTAAAAAGTACTTCTGGATAGAGTGCTGTTTTTAAAATTATGACTATTACTACATAATTGATAAAACTCATAAAAGTATATTATAAATTTTATTAAACAGTAAAACTTCTCTGTAAATGTTTTTTTTTTTTTGGTAAATATATCTTAATGTGATAGATGAGTCCTTTTTCTGTCACTGGCTGAGAGGTTATATCTTTCTTTTGTGACATGGGAGTCAAATGATTGTGAAAAGAAAGGTAGAAACCATCATGGGACCTCAGTGTTGAGGCAGATCCATTTTAGAAAAGCACATGGTGAATTGAGGATCTGGTAACTGGATTTCCTTAGAACTGCCCATAACCTTTTTTGTTCTTTTTGAGACGGAGTCTCACTCTGTCGCCCAGGCTGGATTGCAGTGGTGCTGTCTTGGCCCACCACAACCTCTGCCTCCTGAGTTCAAGCAGTTCTCCTGCCTCAGCCTCCCAAGTAGCTAGGATTATAGGTGCACATCACCATGCCTGGCTAATTATTTGTATTTTTAGTAGAGACGGGGTTTCACCACATTGACCAGGCTGTTTCGAATTCCTGATCTCAAATGATCTGCCGCCATAACCTCTTACCTCTCAGAAAGTTACCTGGAACACTGAAACCCAATTTGAAAATCGTTTTCATGTGCTGTAGTTGCCATCTGAAACACTTCATGTTTTCCACTTGCTGTTTATTTTATAGAGATTAGTGGCTAATGTTTCTGGTTGTTAGCATTTCATTCCTTTTGTTTTTTCTTTTCTGAGACTTAGTCTTACTCTGTCATCCAGGCTGCAGTGCAGTGGTGTGATCTTGGCTCACTGCAACCTCTGCCTCCTGGATTCAAGTGATTCTGCTGCCTCAGCCTCCTGAGTAGCTGGGATTACAGATCCCAGGCTAATTTTTGTAGTTTTAGTAGATATGGGCTTTTCCCATGTTGGCCAGGCTGGCCTCGAACCCCTGACCTCTGGTAATCCACCTGCCCCGGCCTCCCAAAGTGCTGGGATTACAGGCGTGAGCCACCGCACCTGGCCCATTTCATTTTTTAAAATGATGCTATTTTAGGCTGGGTGGGGTAGCTCACCCCTGTAATCCCAGCACTTTGGGAAGCCGAGGAGGGAGGATCACCTGAGGTCAGGAGTTTGAGACTAGCCTGGCCAACATGGTAAATTCTCGTCTCTACTAAAAATGCAAAAATTAGCTGGGCGTGGTGACACATGCCTGTAATCCTAGCTACTGGGGAGGCTGAGGCAGGAGAATCACTTGAACTGGGAGGCAGAGGTTGCAGTACACCGAGACCGTGCCATTCCACTCCAGCCTGGGAGACGAGTGAAATTCTGTCTCAAGAAAAGAAAATATGCTATTTTATTTCTTTGGGCAATTAAATCAAGTCTAGATTTATTTGTATTATTTTGACTAAATTGAAGAAAATCTGTTTACTAAAATGATTACTGAGCTAATTTTTATTTTTCAAACTGTACATATACATTTTATATTTGCTTTTATTAAAAAACAACATTAGGCCGAGGTGGACAGATCATGAGGTCAGATGATTGAGACCATCCTGACTAACACAGTGAAACCCTGTCTCTACTAGAAATACAAAAAATTAGCCGGGCGTGGTGGCAGGTGCCTGTAGTCCCAGCTACTCAGGAGCCCGAGGCAGGAGAATGGCGTGAACCTGAGAGGTGGATCTTGCAGTGAGCCGAGATTGAGGCACTGGACTTCAGCCTGGGCGACAGAACAAGACTCCATCTCAAAAAAAAACCAAAAAACAAAAAAACCACACACACACAACATTAAAACAAATACTTGTGTGCCAAGCAATCATTAAGAATAAAAATATTTCGGCCAGGTGCAGTGGCTCACGCCTGTAATCTCAGCACTTTGGGAGGCTGAGGCTGGCAGGTCGTGAGGTCAGTAGATCGAGACCACACTGGCCAACATAGTGAAATCCTGTCTCTACTAAAAATACAAAAATTAGCTGGGTGCGGTGTTTTTAGAGAGACGGTTTTCACCATGTTGGCCAGGTGTGAGCCACCGCGCCTGGCCTATTTTGATTTTTTAATTTAATTTAATTTAATTTAACTTTTTCTTTTTCCTGAGACAGAGTCTCGCTCTGTCACCCAGGCTGAAGTGCAGTGGTGTGATCTTGGCTCACTGCAACCTCCGCCTCCTGTGTTCAATCAATTCACTTGCATCAGCCTCTCAAGTAGGTGGACTGCAGGTGCGCACCACCACGCCCACCTACTTTTTGTATTATTTGTAGAGACAGGGTTTCTCCATGTTGGCCAGGCTGGTCTTGAACTTCTGGCTTCAAGTGATCCGCCTATCTTGGCCTCCTAGAGTGCTATGATTACAAGCATGAGCCACTGTGCCTGGCTTCAGTTAAGTTTTGTAATTTAAGACTAACATAAAAATCAGCTTATGGCAATAGTGATTTTTTTTGTTGTTGTTCCAGGTTTGTTCCCCAGAAAAACGTATTTTCTTTTTACCTTTTAAAAATGTAATGTGGTTGGCAGTAGCGGTAGTAAACTTTTTTAAATATTAGAAGCTAAAGAGCCTGCCAAATTTCTATGGCATTTGAATGTTTTAGATTGGTGTTAATGTCTCTTGGGTGTATGTTTTGGAAATTGTTTTCTATAGCCCTGCTAAAGAATAAACAAACTCTAGGCACTTAAGGTACCTTTTGATTTCTCTATCTCAGCAGAACCTTCTAAGTCTCAGACACGTAAACCCAAGTGTGGCAAAGGAACTCACTGCTCTCGAAATGCATATATGTTGGTTTATAGACTGCAAACTCAAGAAAAGCCCAACACTGCTGTTCAAGTTCCAGGTAAAGCAGTTTTCCAGGATTATATCAGGCAAATGTTTTAGAATGCCATACTCAAAGATGAATGATAACTAGTGGATTGCTTTTAGTTATTATGATGAATTGATTTCTTAAGCTGAATGTTGGTGAAAGTAAATATCAATTGCAAATTTACTTTTAAAAAGTGAGCTTCTGAAATAAAGCAATGCAATTATTAAAAAATCAGGAAGTAATCAAAACATGTATTTAAAGTATAATTTGGTTTTAGTTTGTTCAGTTTATAGAGTATTTGTGAATTTTATTCATTTATCTGTAGATTTCCTAGACTTCATAATATAAAAGGTAGAGTTGCTGCTGCCCTGAAGACAGTCTTAGTCATTTTACTCAGCACTTTTCTAAGTTTGGTGGCATCATCTATTGTTTTTTATTTATTTATATTTTTTTGAGACAGAGTCTCACTCTACCGCCCGGACTGGAGTGCAGTGGTGCAGTCTTGGCTCACTGCAACCTCTGCCTCCCAGGTTTAAGCAGTTCTGTGCGTCAGCCTCTGGGTAGCTGGGATTACAGGTGCATGCCACAACGCCCAGCTAATTTTTGTATTTTTAGTAGAGACGGGGTTTCACCATCTTGGCCAGGCTGGTCTTGAACTTCTGACCTCGTGATCTACCCGCCTCGGCCTTCCAAAGTGCTGGGATTACAGGCATGAGCTACTGCGCCCCGCCTGGCATCATCTTTCTAAAGTGGTGATTTTGAGCCATTCAGTTGTTCTGGGAGGCTGATGATGTCATGGAGAGCTAAGTGGGGGGAATCAACTTAGTATTATTCCAGTGTCTGTCTTCAGTTTTACTTCTACCTTCAGATTGAAGGTTTCTAGCAGACAGGGAGACCATAGTTGGAATTTCTGACAATGTTTTAATCAGTATTTGATATGATTTAGAGATTAGCATGGTTCACTATATTTGAAAACAAGGATAAAGTTGTTTTTTTGACTTTCTGTTTTGAATAGCCTTTCTTCAAGAGCTGGTAGATCGGGATAATTCCAAATTTGAGGAGTGGTGTATTGAAATGGCTGAGATGCGTAAGCAAAGTGTGGATAAAGGAAAAGCAAAACACGAAGAGGTTAAGGAGCTGTACCAAAGGTTACCTGCTGGAGCTGGTCTGTAAGATATTCTGGGACAGCACTGTTGCCATTAAGTGCCTTGTTTTTTTATGTTCACAAATGTATATGAAGAAACTTTCTCAAACTTACTCTAATAACCCACTAAAGCCAGCTTAAACACTCTAAAAGTGCTTTGTAAACCGACAATAACTTGATGTGTAGCATTCCATATTATTTCATTACGTTGTACTTCTAAAAATGGGAAGCTGTTAATAAATTATAACATTTAGGTCAGCACTTTGCATCCATGAGTATTGTAGATATTTATATTTTGTGAGATATTAACTTGTTTAAGAAAAATCCGATTGGATTACTATGGAAAAAGCAACTTGCCTGTTCTGTTTCTTTGCATACTTTGTGACCTGACAGTTTTAACAGACATTCTATTATATGAGTAGTTTTTTTTTGATGCTATTAGATTAACTTGAAGTTTAATACCAAATATTATGCTAAGAGGAGAAAAGCTTTCTGCTGACCCCTGATTTCTTAGAAATATCCTACATAATCCAGCTTATCCCTTTTCTGTATATGTTTATTCAGGTTTACCTGGTGTCTCAAAATGAAACCAAATTAAGCCTTTTTAAAGGCTGATGTGCCATTTGTATTAAATTATCTGTCATTTCAAAGACATGAATTTCCCAAGCCTAATTCCTACTTAAGGAAGAGAGACAATTTAGTCCTCACTTTAGAAAATAAATACTTAAGCATAATTGTACTTGTGGTTTGTCTTTTTAATATCTTAATTTTCCATTACTAGTATAACTTTAAACAAAATGTAAACAAAAATTGCTAAGTCTATAAGAATAGATTTTAACTGAATTTTAATTTGATTCTGACCCTTCTTTGTAATCTGTTACTTCAACTCTGTCCAAGGGTTGGGATTATCCTAAAGAATTAAACTGACCTTAATTTAACTGGAAATGATTTGGGAATGAACCCATGATTCAAATCTCTAAATTTATAAGTCTTTGTTCAAAGGTGTCGGGACCTAGAAATCTATTTTCCAAACTTTATTCATGGTTTCCTGTGTCCACTGGACAAGAGAAAGGGACTTAACTGGGTCTAAAGCGAAATACTCATTTGAACCACTCTTTAGAACTATGGAGTTCAAAGATGTTATGTGTCAAGTTAGCACTGTGCTTCCTTTGGCTGTTTTCATTCAGCGTACAGGCACCTTATGTTCTTAGAATATGCTTATGTTCTTAGAATATTTCTCTGTGTTATTTATATTTTTACCAATTATGAGCTATATAATTATTTTCCATTTGCAGTAAACTTATATTGTAGAAATTCCACATTGTAAAATTATGTAGAATCTCAAAGTTAATGAGCATGGTTTTGTGCTGGCAAGAGAAATCTTTCGTTATGCATTTTCTAAATCTTATTTTTGTGTGTGAACATATTTAAAGAAAGATCACTTACCCTAAAATTTAAGCCTCAGTAGGAACATGCTTTTGGCCCTTTTTATTTCCATTGAAATATACTTAAATTTATCTCTAGGTAAAGTGTTTCAGATGTTTTTAATGCTGTAATTGTTCTAGACCATATAACTTTCCTAAGAAAATGTGTCATGTTCAAAATCCAGGTGTTTTTTTTTTGTTTGTTTGTTTTTTGTTGGCTTTTTTTTTTTTTAAGAACTTTAAACCAAAATGTATATTTCCCTGTGGTAAATATTTTAATATTTTGCTTTCCTCATCAAATGCTGAGGTTTCATACAGTCCAGTATCTCCAGCTTGATAATGGGAGAGTTCTCCCTCATTTGGAATTGATTATATCCATGGCCTTTGGAAAGCAAGCCTTGTAGTTTACTGAATCACAAATACTAGGGAATATATTTGAGGGGCCCACTCAGAGTCTTTTTCTAGTGCAGAAACATCTGTAGTGTAAAAACTTTGCCACCAGCAGAATCTGCCTTAACCATGAGACTTGTGCTCCACTTGTATTCTCAGGCAAGCTCTTGGCAGAGGTCAGTGCAGCTCTTTATGATGATAGAGACTGAGAATGGAAAGAAAGACAGACTTCTGTGAGCATAGTCACTCTTCCCTCATGGAGCCCACAGCGCACTAAAGTGAAATCTGGAAAACTTGCTCAGTTAGTAATAAGCATGGTATTAGATTAGAATTATAGGCCTGTTCTCTGCTTTCTGTCTTCCTCCTCTTACTATAAAACCATACATCGTTTTTCTAATTATTATATCTTTCATTAAATTTATATTGAACGATTCAAAAACCAAAACAAGCTTTCCTCGGAAGTTTTCTGTGAGATTGGAAAATGTTGTCTTTCCTTTGAGCCACGTTGTTGCTGGACAGTCAGGCCACAGTCACCCTAGGCTTTGAATTCCTGCAGACGTACCCTGGCAAGGAGGGCTTTGTGCATTTTGAGCTTTCCTAGATTCCTTTCATTGTGAGGGCCGGGATTCTTAGGGTGTTTTCTTCAGTTGGCAGTAACAGATACTGCTGTCTGTCCGCTCCTCCCCAGCTGCTGGGGAGACTAGAATGCCTAGTGACTTATTCTTGAAGGTTGCTCTTTATCACAATCCTGTTTTTTCTCCTCTGATAGCCTTTGTATTACTTACCATTTTAATCTAATTGACTGTCCTTGGGAAAAGATTAGAGTATGCTAAGCCCTTTATTTTGCTCTCGGAAAGGGATCATTTATCTTTGCATTCCCCAGATACCCAGCGTACTCTATCCCTGGCAGATTAAGCTTGATAAATGGCAAATAAAGTCGGGAGGCATTTTGAATGCAATTAGCCTTACCATGATATACTGTAAAGTGCTGCAGCTGTGTTACATATACTGCGTCTTAAGGTCTCCTCCTTTTTTTTTTTTGAGATGGAGTTTTACTCTCGTTGCCCAGGCTGGAGTGCAATGGTGCAATCTCAGCTCCCCACAACCTCTACCTCCCGGGTTCAAGTGATTCTTCTGTCTCAGCCTCCCAAGTAGCTGGGATTACAGTCATGCGCCACCATGCCCAGCTAATTTTTTGTATTTTTAGTAGAGACGGGGCTTCTCCCTGTTGGTCAGGCTGGTCTCGAACTCCACACCTCAGGTGATCCACCCGCCTCAGCCTCCCGAAGTGCTAGGATTACAGGCGTGAGCCACCTTGCCCAGCCAAGGTCTCCTCTTTTATATAATAAGGTTATGTAAATGTGTCATTAACTTTTCCATATCTCTTTTCTTCCAAAAAGCTCAAAATGCTTCACATAGCTTATCTTTTATACTCAACAACATCCCCATGAGGTAGGTAGAAGGCAGGTATTATTACCTTCATTTTACAAATAAAAGACCGGAAACAGAGAGAGTTTAAGTGACTCACTCAGGTTCATTTTCTTGGTGGCAGAACTTGGATTAGACCGTGACCTCGACTCACAGTCCTGTGCTCTTCCTCTGGAGTCACTTTCGATTTGACCAGTCAGAAGACTCTTAGTCGATGATGTACAGTGCCAAATTTTGTTTTCATAAAAATTGAAATGGTTCGCTGTAAAATTAAAATGGGAGTTAGTTTTCTAGACATGTAACTCTCTGGGGAGTATAAAACTGGTCACAGTGGGCTTCATTGAAGTATCTGTCCCTCAGATCTCATCAGAAGGAGTATATAATACAAAAATATAAATTCAACCTCTGTATGTTTTCTTCTATGTTTTATGCTGGGACTCACTGGAGATCTTTGTAAGTAATCAAAGCTGGCCCTTTATCTTTGATTTTGGCTTTTAGGGAATTCTAGGGACTTCCTTTCCCCAAATTAAAACTCATTTTGAGGTGTTTGGTTTTGTCTTTTAATTTTTGCAACTTCAAAATTGATGACGACTCAGTTCTAGTGTACTTTATCCTGGAACTTGTTTAAAATAGGTTAGTTTCTTGAAATAAATAATAATATAATGAATAGATGATGACTTGGATTTGGGTGGGGGAATTAAATACCTTTTCAAAATTGCCATCAGTGTCATCTTGGATAAAGAAAGTTCAGTAGTTAAAAGGGTCTTCTGAAGTGTGGTCATAGTTGGTGAGGTTAATTTCTAACTTAGAGTTCAGTTTGGCTTCTCATTTTAATTTTCAGATGTATATCACATATATGTGAAAAGTAATGACAAAAATAATTTATGAAATAAACATAGTAGGGCATGAGGTTGTGTTATTTGTGAGGCAGCAATGGAGCATGACTTGTAGTCAGCAAACATGGGTGTCTTGATCAAAACTCTGCTGTGCTATTAGGCAAGACTCTATGTGGATGCCTCTTGTAGAATGTGGTTAATAATACCAGCCGATCTCATAGGGCACTGTGCAGACTCAGCATTACTGTGCAGAGCTCCTTGAACTCAGAGGAGTGGCACTTAACTGGAGCTTTGTGTCGTAAAAACATCTTCCCCCAGACAATGATTCTTCTGATTCTGCTAACTCTGGACAGAGTTTGCATTGTCTTTTGAAAAAAATGAATGTATCACTTAGTCCAAAAACTGTAAAAATACATAGGCTCTTTCCGATGCTTGCTTTCTCAGAGCCCTATGAGTTTGTCTCTCTGGAATGGCTGCAAAAGTGGTTGGATGAATCAACACCTACCAAACCTATTGATAATCACGCTTGCCTGTGTTCCCATGACAAGCTTCACCCGGATAAAATATCAATTATGAAGAGGATATCTGAATATGCAGCTGACATTTTCTATAGTAGATATGGAGGAGGTCCAAGACTAACTGGTAATTCAAGATGTCCTCTCTGTTTAAAAAAGAGCAGCTCATTAAATCTTCATCTTATGGTCTTTATGAGTGTGGCTTATGATGGTTTGACCCAAACTATGCTAGACCAAATATTCCTTACACTTTGCAAAAAGAATTTGCTAAATAAAGTAGAAGTGAAGCAACTGATGCTATTGATAGAGGGTTGGTTGGGTTTTTTTGGTTCATTTTTCGATTTGTTTTGTTTTTAACCCCTCTCAAAGCAGACAAAATAAGACCCTTTTGAGAAAACTGTCTGGTACTTGAGGCCTTGTCTGGTTAATTACAAGTTTGTGCCTCCATGTTATGGTGACTTTTTTTTTTTTTTTTGAGATGGAGTCTTGCTCTGTTACTCAGGCTGGAGTGCAGTGGCTCAATCTCAGCTCGCTGCAACCTCCGCCTCCTGGGTTCAAGTGATTCTAGAGCCTCCCGAGTAGCTGGGATTACAAGCGCACACCACCACACCCAGCTAATTTTTGTATTTTTAGTAGAGACGGGGTTTCAATGTGTTGGCCAGGCTGGTCTCAAAACTTCTGGGCTCAAGTGATCCACTTATCTTTCCCTCCCGAAGTTCTGGGATTACAGGCAGGAGCGACCACGCCCGCCTGTGGTGACTGCTACCAGTGTCTGAGCTGTAGATGGTTACTTAGTTTATGAATGGAAGCTGCTTGATTCTACCTTCAATATAGACCTATATATGTGACCACATTGTACCCATGGTTTTATTTTGTTCTGGCTGCCTTTCTGTTCTGCCTCCTTGAAACATTTTTCTTTTTACATGAGTAGCTATCAACATAATCCCCCCTCCAATTTTCAGATGAGACTGTAGGAAATTACATGACACCTCCCTCCCCAATACACTATTTCTGAAATTAAGTGCTGTTTTCTAATGGTATACAACTTACTGCATAAACCAGATATTTAACTACATGCTGCAGGCCTTCTGTTAAACACCACTGGAGTTTTGTTTCCTAAATTTCTGGGAATTTTTTGGTTTTTTTTTTTTTGAGACAGTGTCTCACTCTGTTGCCCAGGCCAGAGTGCAGTGGTGCAATCACAGCTCACTGCAGCTTTGACCTCCTCAGGCTCCCATCTCAGTCTTGCAAGTAGCTGGGACCACAGGCATGCACCACCATGCCTGGTTAAGTTTTGTACTTTTTGTAGAGATGGTGTTTCATCATATTGCCCAGACTGGTCTCAAACTCCTGGGCTCAAGTAATCGACCTGCCTCGGCCTCCCAAAGTGCTGGGATTACAAGAATGGGCCACCATATGTGGCCCGGTTTTTTTTTTTTCTGAGACAGAGTCTTATTCTGTTACCCCAGCTGGAGTACAGTGGTGGAATCATAGTGCACTGCAGCCTTGAACTTGTAGGCTTAAGCAGTCCTCCCACCTCAGCTTCCCAAGTAGCTAGGACTACAGGCACACACCACCATGCCTTGCTAATTTTTACATTTTTTTGTAGCGACAGGGTCTCACTGTGTTGCCCAGGCTGGTCTCAAACTCCTGTCCTCAAGCTATCCTCCCTGCCTGGCTTCTCAAAGCTCTTGGTGGTATGAGCCACTATACCTGCCACTGTTCTTAATTCACAATGAGTAAACCATGCAGTGGGAAAAGCGTTCACATTTTAGATGATTCCTAAAACTTCTTTGTGTTTTAAACCAGACCCTTCGTTTTGCTTTTCCTTTTAGTGTGCTTTGAAGGTCACTTTCACGTGAAGATCATTATTTATAATTATCAGCTATATTTAACCCCTCCACCTTAGAACCTCAGTTATTTGATTATCATCTTATAAAAATTACATGTAAGCCTTGTCAGATACTGTATTTAGATACTTTTAACATAATATAACATTTTCTCTTTCATTTTTCTTTCTTTATTCAGATAACAGTATTGCTGTCTTGGTATCTAATTGTCTTAGTAAAATAATTTAGGGTATATATCAGTTTGCCACATTGCCAACATTTGTGACTTTGGTTTAGAATGTGTCTGTTTGTGAAGTGCTAAAAACATTTTCCTAACAGGAAGTCTGTTTGAATGAAATATATTTCCTTTCATTCTTTCTTGCCTGTAGTGAAAGCCCTGTGTAAGGAATGTGTAGTAGAACGTTGTCGCGTATTGCGTCTGAAGAACCAACTAAATGAAGATTATAAAACTGTTAATAATCTGCTGAAAGCAGCAGTAAAGGGGTATGTTGCACAGCGTACATTGTTTATGATAAACTAAGAAATTTTCAAGAGGTCATAACCAAGCAGCTCGTTATTTATTGAAAATAGGAAGTTGGGATGTTTAGAAGAAGGGTGATAAAGTGAATGGCAGAGCCAGATCAAAAGTAAATTTTGCAACAACCGCCCCTGTGGCAATGATAAAGAAAGCTGCTGAGTCAGATAGCCTTTGCCACTGTATTCCATCCTACCATTTGATTGGTGTGATTGGCATGAAGGTAGGAAAAGCAGGATAATATTTAGAATGGAAACAAAATATTAGATCCCTGCAGTTCAATAGTGGACAGAGAAAATGACCAAAATTAGGAAGTAGGTTAAAAACAATTACATGTACAGTAGCTGATGTTGAGTGTTTGTAATTCACTTTAGTTGTTTTTACAGGCAAAGAAGGGAGGACAGTGTTTGGAAATATTACTTGTATGATTTAACATTCTCTCTGTTCCACAGCAATGATGGATTTTGGGTGGGGAAGTCCTCCTTGCGGAGCTGGCGCCAGCTAGCTCTTGAACAGCTAGATGAGCAAGATGGTGATGCAGAACAAAGCAACGGAAAGATGAATGGTAGCACCTTAAATAAAGGTAATAATTTAAACCTATATGTGAAATTATACCATGAAAATACAAGTGGGCTGGGCACAGTGGCTCATTCCTATAGTCCCAGCTACTTGGGAGGCTCAGACGGGCAGATCACTTGAGCCCAGCGGTTATACCAGCCCCACTGCACTCCAGTCTGGGTAACAGAGTGAGACCCTGTTTCTCTAAAAAACAATTTTAGGCCGGGTGCGATGGTTCATGCCTGGAATCCCAGCATTTTGGGAGGCCGAGGCAGGTTGATCACTTGAGGTCAGGAGTTTAAGACCAGCCTGAGCAACATGGTGAAACCCCGTCTCTACTAAAAATACAAAAATAATTAGCCAGGAGTGGTGCTGCATGCCTGTGGTCCCAGCTAATCAAGAGGCTGAAATAGTAGAATCGATTGAACCCAGGAGTCGCAGGTTACCATGACCCGAGATTGCGCCACTACACTCCAGCCTGGGTGACAGAGCGAGACTCTGTCTCTTAAAAAACAACAACAAAACCCAAAAATTCGTAAAATTGGTTTCATACCCATCCATGTAATTTTAAAGACAACTTTACAAGCTCTTGACTGGGCACAGTGGCTCACGCCTGTAGTCCCAGCACTTTGGGAGGCTGAGACGGGTGGATCACGAGGTCAGGAGATCAAGACCATCCTGGCTGACACAGTGAAACCCCGTCTCTACTAAAAATACAAAAATTAGTCAGGTGAGGTGGCGGGCGCCTGTAGTCCCAGCTACTTGGAAGGCTGAGGCAGGAGAATGGCATGAACCCGGGAGGCGGAGGTTGCAGTGAGCCGAGATCGCACCACTGCACTCCAGCCTGGACGACAGAGCGAGACTCCATCTCAAAAAAATTAAATTAAATTAAATTAAAATAAAATAAAATACTGCAAACTCTCACAAGTAGCTCAGAGCCAATAAAAGATTTTTAAGCTATTGAAATTCAGCAAGGACTCACGTGAAATTTTCCTGTATAACCTATCATGCTTTGGGCTCAAGCTCTCTCTAGTTAATCACATGCAAAATTAATATTAATTCTGTTCTAGGCTAAGAGTTTAAAGAAAGGTTAAGTCTACTGCAAATTGGCATAATATATTGTATGCTCAGTACATTTTGGTTTTAGATTATCTGCCACACTTCCTTTGTCAAGTAAATGAGCTTGTACTTCTTAATCTTTCATCAAGTAGAGAGGGCAGCTTTTAAATAGCTTTCTGCTTGTAAATTCTTCTGAGTTTCATATGCTTTCAAATCAGAAATTATGTTATTGTAAATCAAATACTAAATTTAATTTTATAATCAGTGCTTCATAAGATGTCAAGGAAATTTATTACTTTAATGTTCTTGACCTTTATTGAAATATTCTGTATTTTCTGCATTCAAGCATTTCATATCATTTATATCATTATTTTATTTTTTAAGTTTTAATTTAATTTATTTGTTTATTTGAGATGGAGTTTCGCTCTTTTTGCCCAGGCTGGAGTGCAATGACGCGATCTTGGCTCCCTGCAACCTCTGCCTCCTAGGTTCAAGCGGCTCTCCTGCCTCAGCCTCCCGAGTAGCTGGGACTACAGGTGCACACCACCATGCCCAGCTAATTTTGTATTTTTAGAAGAGACAGGGTTTCACCATGTTGGCCAGGCTGGTCTTGAACTTCTGACCTCCAGTAATCCACCTGCCTCAGCCTCCCAAAATGTTGGGATTACAGGCATTAGCCATTGCACCTGACCAGTTTTTATTTCTTTTGAATTCTAGAGATACGGCTTCACTATGTTGCCCAGGCTAGTCTCCCTCTTGTGCTCAACCGATCCTCCCACCTTGGCTTCCCAAAGTGCAGGGATTATAGATGTGAACCACTGAGGCTGGCCCATTTCTATCACTTTATATTATATTTATTTTATTTGGTATTGATCTTCCCATCTCACCACCTTACTTTTTGAGAAAACCAACCCAGTATTTTAAACTCCTTGAGCTGTGATTAATATTTTCAAACTTGAAGAGTTTTTACTTTTTTTGAGACTTTTTTTTTTTACTTTTTTGAGACGGAATCTCACTCTGTCCCCCAGGCTAGAGTGCAGTGGCGTGATTTTGGCTCACTGCAACCTCTGCCAATATTCCCCACCACCCCCCGTTCAAGTGACTTTCCCGCCTCAGCCTCCTGAGTAGCTGGCATTACACATGCGCCACCATGCCCGGCTAATTTTTGTATTTTAGTAGAGATGGGGTTTCACCATGTTGGCCAGCTGGTCTTGAATTCCTGAGCTCAAGTGATCCGCCCACCTTGGCCTCCCAAAGTGCTAGGATTACAGATGTGAGCCACTGCACCCAGCCGAGTTTTTACTTTTGATTAAAATATTTTATTGTGCTATATAATTCATGAACTTAACATAAATTTGAGTTTTATTATCCTGTCATTTGAAAAAACATACTATAATTTTAGTGATAACATGTGACTTAGTGTTAAGTATTTATTTACTGCTTTTTAAAACCTCTTTATTTTGGGAGGCCGAGGTGGGCGGATCACGAGGTGATGAGTTCGAGACCAGCCTGACCAACATGGTGAAACCCTGTCTCTACTAAAAATACAAAAATCAGCCAGGCGTGTTGGCATGCTCCTGTAATCCCAGCTACTCAGGAGGCTGAGGCAGGAGAATCATTTGAACCCAGGAGGAGGAGGTTGCAGTGAACCGAGATCGTGCCACTGCACTCCAGCCTGGGAGACAGAGCATCACTCCGTCTCCAAAAAAAAAAAAAAAAAAAAAAAGCCTCTTTATATATCAGTGTCCCTTCATTTTTAGTAGAATTGGATGCCGTAGTAGAAAGTGCCTTCATGTTGGCATAGCTTAAAAGTATTTTTCATGTTGCTTTCAGAGTAATATGCCTCTATTTTCCTTCCCCCATTAAAAAATTTCAAAAGCTTCAAGCAGCACAAATGTGACAAAGTAGAACTTTAAAGCCTTCCTACCAGATACAATCACTGTAAATAGTGGCTTTTTATAATGCAACTCATTTGGGCACAGTTGTACATATGACTTACTGAATGTCAAAACATTCAGCCCTTTTTATTGATTGATTGCATTTTGTTTTGTGGATCCATTATGTTTATCTGATTCTATTTTAATTTTTTACGTATGTATACACAGATGCAGTGAGGGTCCTTTTGTGTCCTGTACTTACATCATTACAAAATTTTCAGATTATTTCTGAGAAATAAATTCCTAGAAATCTCTGGATCAGAGAATTACAAATATTTATAATTGCCACATACTGATATATTGGTAAATTTTCTTCAATATATTCATATTAGGGGGTTCATTTTGCTTGCTTTTGTCAACATAAAGAATACATCATTCACATCAGTTTTGTTTTTTCTTGTTTTGTTTTTTTGAGATGGAGTCTCCCTCTGTCGCCCAGTCTGGAGTGCAGTGGTGCAATCTTGGCTCACTCCCACCTCCACCTCCCAGGCTCAGGTGATTCTCTTGCCTCAGCCTCCGGAGTAGCTGGGATTACAGGCACGCACCAGCACGCCGGGCTAATTTTTGTATTTTTAGCAGAGAGGGGGTTTTGCCATGTTGACCAGGCTGGTCTCGAACTCCTGACCTTAATCTGCCCGCCTCAGCCTTCCAAAGTGCTGGGATTACAGGCATGAGCCACCATGTCTGGCAGTCACATCAATTTTTATCAGCCCGATACAGGAAGTTAGACTTAGCAGTGTTGAGGCTTAACGTTTTTCAAAATGTCATTGAGGTTGACCATCTTCTTAGGCTTGAGAAGTTATTTGTATGTGTGACAGAGAGAAAAAGAGGAGACAGAATTATCTGGTCATATCCTTCCTTTGCCCATTTTTTTACTTGATTTTTGTGGGGGGTTTTTTTGGTTGGTTGGTTGGTTGGCCTGCGACGTGAGTTTTCCCTGTGTCCAACTTATCCATGCTATACATGCTACCCACTGGTCACCTAGCAATCCTCTTGGTGCTCAGATTGACTGTAGGAGTGCCAGTGTTCAAGTCACCCTTATTTTACTTTAATGGTCTCAAAGTGGAAGAGTGGTAATGTTGGTAATTCAGGTATGTCAAAAAGAAGCCACAAAGTGCTTCCTTTAAGTGGAAAGGTGGAAGTAAGTTCTTGATTTAAATAAGGAAAGAAAAAAAATTGTATGGTGAGCTTGCTAAGATCTGTAGGAACAAATCTATCTGTGAAATTAAGGAGGAAAAAAATTCATGCTAGTTTTGCTGTCACACTACAAGCTACAAGTTATGGTCACAGTGTGAGTTAAGAGGGAAAAAGCATTAAATTTGTGGGTGGAAGACTTGAACAGAAATATGCCAATGGATGTTTATGGAGTTCGGTAGTATATGAGGTTTTAGGCATCTATGGAGGGTCTTGGAACATATCCCTGGACGGATCAGTGGGGACGACTATGTTTGATGGTAAAGGTTAAGTCCTTATTTCATTTGTCTTTAATGCTTTGTGTTCATCCCCAAAAAGTGTAGGTAGGTGAAAATGACATGCCATGACATGACAATGTAGGTGATTAACTTGGTTCATGACATAGTATTCTCAATACCTTGACTAGAATTAATAGAAGAATTCCATTTTTTCAATTTAAAAAGGCACATTTTCTTGCATAACCTAAATCTTTAAAAGTTAACTGTCATTGAGATGTTCCTCTTTCCTTTTAAGGGAAAGAAATATAACACTTTTTAGCAGAACTGTGCAGGAATCACATGGGTCTAATTTTCAGAGTTTTAAAGTTTTCTTTGTTCCCAATTGTGCAGAGTAGTATATCTGCTACTTTGAACTTTAAGTACACAATAACCACAACAGATATCATTTGTATTTCTTTTGATTAGATGAATCAAAGGAAGAAAGAAAAGAAGAGGAGGAATTAAATTTTAATGAAGATATTCTGTGTCCACATGGTAAGCTAGAAGCATAAATGAGTTCTGTTTTATTATCCTTTTTTACTTTTAGCTTCTACTGCCTGGCTTTCATGCCAGTGTCTCTCACATCTTACCTGGGAGAAAAAATTTTTTTTAAGTAGAATTTCCCCATATTTAGAGGAAATCATTGGAAAAGAAACTTCTTGTCACTTGTCCCATTGACGTGCTTTTGAATTTGAAGTATTGAATTTCAGTTGTTTCCCATGACTGTCATTGTCCAAGTTAAACACTTTGAGAATACTGCTCATATGTTTCTTCTTCTTCATCTTGTTAGGGCTATCTGTGGTTTTTTATTTATTTATTTTATCTGCAACATGATCTCTCTCTATCGCTGTCCTAGCTTAGTGCAGCATCAACATCCTGGGCTCAAGTGATCCTTCTGCCTTGGCCTCCTGAGTAGCTGGGACCGTAGGCATGCACCATCACACCGAGCTAATTTTTAAATTTGCTTCCCACCTTTACCTCCCATAGTGGTGAGATTATAGGCACGAGCCACTGGTCTTGACTTGGTTTAGTTTCTTGTTTGTGTATTGACCAGCTGCTGTGTACTATGTGCTAGATAGTTTTTTAAAAAGCCAAATTCTAAATCCTCATTTAATCCTATGTATTTGTTCATGTATTTGTTTACTTGGTCTTGGTGAATGCTTACTTCTGATAAGTAGCTTTTACAAGATGATTGTGCAAGGGGTTCATCATATATTAGACACAATTTTCTATTCTATTTGTTTTTTTTTTTTTTTTTTTTTTGAGACGGAGTCTCGCTCTGTCGCCCAGGCTGGAGTGCAGTGGCGCGATCTCGGCTCACTGCAAGCTCCGCCTCCCGGGTTCACGCCATTCTCCTGCCTCAGCCTCCCGAGTAGCTGGGACTACAGGCGCCCACAACCGCGCCCGGCTAATTTTTTGTATTTTTAGTAGAGACGGGGTTTCACCGTGGTCTCGATCTCCTGACCTTGTGATCCGCCCGCCTCGGCCTCCCAAAGTGCTGGGATTACAGGCGTGAGCCACCGCGCCCGGCCTACAATTTTCTATTCTAATAGCACTCTGAAAGTCAAGCAGGTGTCTGTTTCTCAAAGCTTTCTACTTCATAAGTTCCCCTTCCCACCTTCAAAAAGTCTGAGCACTGGAGTGCCGTAGCTTGCACCTATAATCCCAGCTACTAGGAAGGATCAGGTAGGAGGACTGCTTGAGCCCAGGAGTTTGAGACTAGTCTGGGCAACACAGCAAGACCCTGTCTCTAAAAAAATGTTAAGTGGGTTTGGTGGTGTGTGCCTGCAGTCCCAGTTTCTCAGGAGGGTGAGAGGATCACTTGACCCAGGAGTCTGAGGCTAGAGTGAGCTATGATCACGATGCTGCACTCCAGCCTGGACGACAGCGCGTTACCCCATCTCATTAAAATAAAATAAATAGGACAATAAATTTGACACAGAAAAGTTGGCTTGTCAGTGGTTTGTTTTGTTAACCCATGTTCATGCGTTTCTTGTTATGTGCTTATTTATTGCTAATATTTCGGATTCCTGTTGATCCTAATAAATTCTTAACTATAGTTCTTGTTTCATCAGTTGACTGTGAACCAGTGGATAATGTCTCACTTTTATCCCTGATGCACGCTGGCACTTTTATATGAAGTGCCGTTGATGACATTAGTGATGGTGTTTGTCACTAGAGTGGTACTACCATTCTGGATTATCTCACTGCACTTTAGGCCACTAGGTGAGTGGCATTCCCATTTACAGGCCACACAACTAGCAAGTAGCCATCCTGGGGTGTGTGTTTGGGTCTTGGTCTCTGTGAGTCCCAAATTCCTCTGTTCTTTCCATCGTATCACCCTATCTGTCTACTGGTTGGTCTTTTACACTACAGGTGCACAGCAGAAGCAGGTGAGCTGACCTCATGAGTGCTGAATAGCATGAGGAAATAAACAGGGGTAGGAAGTTCGGGTGAATAGCCAGAAGGAGGTGTATTTTTCCAGTGATGCTCTCTTATCACCTTTTCTAACCTTAACAGCATAGTTGTGGACACATGGGATTGGTGTCTCCATATTGAGAGTTGAAGCATCCGTGGCAGAATATTGTTTCATGCTTGGTGCTACCACTTGAAACAGTGCTGGGACTTAGATTGTCCTCGTGCTCCTTAGCTCACTGACCTTTGTTCTGCCTTCCCACCTTTTATCATGTCATTTCAGTACTGACAGTTTTGACTACAAAGCATGGCAAAGCTGAATGTCATTTCAGGACACATACTCCACTCCCTAGCCTATCAGAAATTGTACATAAGAGGCCGGGGGTGGTGGCTCACACCTGTAATCCCAGCACTTTGGGAAGCCAAGGCGGGAGGATCACTTGAGTCCAAGAGTTCGAGACTATCCTGGGCATCATGGCAAGACCCCATCTCTACAGAAACATCAAGAAATTAGCCAGGGGTGGTGATGGTGTGCACCTGTGTTCCCAGCTACATGAGAGGCTATATTGAGAGGATTACCTGAGCCCAGGAGGTCGAGGCTTCAGTGAGCCATATTCACGTGCCACTGTACTCCAGCCTGGGCGACCAAGCAAGACCTTGTCTCAAAACAAAACAAAACCGAGAGAGTGAGAAAGAGAAAGAAAGGAAGGGAGGGAGGGAGGGAGGAAGAAATTGTATACAAGGGTGATTTTTTAAGGCCGTTATCTTGATCTGTAACTCTAGTGTTTTGGTGCCATACTTTGTTCTCTAATATTTTAAAGGATAGTTTGGCCGGGCATGATGGCTCATGCCTGTAATCCCAGCACTTTGGGAGGCTGAGGCGGGCGGATCACTTGAGGTCAGGAGTTTGAGACCAGCCTGGCTAACATGGTGAAACCCCATCTCTACAAAAATACAAAAATTAGCTGGGCAGATTTACAAAATTTGTAATTATTTTGGGCAAAAATACAAAAACCATGGCGGGCGCCGGTAATCCCAACTACTCGGGAGGCTGACCCAGGAGAATTGCTTGAACCCAGGAGGCGGAGGTTGCAGTGAGCCAAGATGGCGCCATTGCACTCCAGTCTGGGCAATAGAGTGAGACCCTGTCTCAAAAAAAAAAAAAAAAGAAGGATAGTTTTCTACCGTTGTTTTTGTGTTATGTTATCTGTCAACATACCATGTGTCCAGGGTAAAATTTTTCTGGTATAGGATACCTAGCCTTACTTAGAAATCCACTTTACTCATTAAGTTTCTGTTAAAACCTCTTTCTGGAGGTGTGCTGATGATGCTGGTAGGAGGAGATTATAGTGGGCAATTATTGAATGTTTACCATTTGCCTGTAGTTTTCCACATTTATAAATATTAACTCACTTAATCTGTTTTTTTGTTTTTTGTTTTTTTTTTTTTGAGATGGAGTCTCACTGTGTCGCCCAGGTTGGAGCGCAGTGGTGCGATCTCGGCTCACTGCAACCTCCACCTTCCAGGTTCAAATGATTCTCCTGCCTCAGCTTCCTGAGTACATGGAACTATAGGCATGTGCCGCCACTCCCAGTTAATTTTTGGTTTTTAGTAGAGATGGGGTTTTGCCATGTTGGCCAGACTGGTCTTGAACTCCTGACCTCAGTTGATCTGCCTATCTTGGCCTCCCAAAGTGCTGGGATTACAGGCGTCAGCTACCATGCCTGGCCAACTCACTTAATCTAACAACCCTGTGCTATCAGTATATTATCGCATCCATTCTACTGATGAGTAAGTAAACTGAGGCACAGAGAGGCAAGAGTCACCTGTCTAGGATCACCACACTGCAATGGATAGTTTTGCCTAGGTATTTAACTGTCTGTTGGAAATATTTTTTCTGTGAAAACTAAAGACACTTGTGATAGTGGTTTGAACGTACCATTCAGAAGTCCAAAGCCATTGTTTGTAGGTAATTTTTCTCCACTTCAATTTCTGGTAGGCTCGTAAGATCTTTGTCCCCAGTGTTGTACGGGTTCATTTATTATGCTAGGCACTCTGTGGAAGCCACGTCTGTCTTGGAGGGGCTTGGTGACTGAACTTCACTAGTTCGGTGCCCCAGCTGGCTTGTTTCACTGGGAAATTCCCAATGGCGCTGTCTGCTATTGGGCCACCAAGGTTTTTCCATAAGTATCTTTCATTCGCCTGCCTAGAAAATTCAGATCTGCTGTCACTCTTCTTTTTTTTTTTTTTTTTTTTTTTTTGAGACGGAGTCTCGCTCTGTCGCCCAGGCTGGAGTACAGTGGCCGGATCTCAGCTCACTGCAAGCTCCGCCTCCCGGGTTCGGGCCATTCTCCTGTCTCAGCCTCCTGAGTAGCTGGGACTGCAGGCGCCCGCCACCTCGCCCGGCTAGTTTTTTTTTTTTTTTGTATTTTTTAGTAGAGACGGGGTTTCACCGTGTTCGCCAGGATGGTCTCGATCTCCTGACCTAGTGATCCGCCCGTCTCGGCCTCCCAAAGTGCTGGGATTACAGGCTTGAGCCACCGCGCCCGGCCGTCACTCTTCAGAAGCTGTAGAAAGAAGAGGACTTCGGAGTCCCCGCATTCAAGAGTGGAAAGGTTTAATTCTCCCTGTCTCAGCTTGTCGCTTCATTTGTCTCTGTGTTTTGTGTCCCCTGTGCAGGTTAGGTTTTGTTGTCTGAAAATAAGCATGTAGTCTTTGGTGGCTAGAGGGGACAGTGATCTCAAGGGCAGAGAAGGGGACTGAGCATCTGACTACATACCTCTTAAGTAGACTTTCCATCCCTTCTCTCATTTTTTGTAAATCCCTACCTTTACTTCATGAGCCCTCAGTTCTTGTGTCTGTGGGGACAGTACTGCAGTGTAGCAAATCTGGCTACTTCTTGACTTTTGCCAACTTAGAGTTAATTTTTATTGTGTCTCATTCACCTTCTTTTAAACCCTTATAATTTTTATCCCTGTTGTTCCCTCTGTTGTTTTCATCTTTATAGCTGTATGTCTTTTTATATAAATATAAATCCTTTGGTGTGGTGGTTCACATCTATAATCACAGCACTTTAAGAGGCTGAGGCATTTGAGAGCAGCCTGGGCAACATAGTGAGACCACATCTCTATTAAGAAATAAAGTAAAAATTAGCCAGGCAAAGTGGCACATGGCTGTAGTCCTAGATACCCAGGAAACGGAGGCAGGAGCATTGCTGGAGCCCATTAGATCGTGGTTACAGTGAGCTATGATCACACCACTGAACTCCAGCCTGGGTGATAGAGTGAGATCCCGTCTCTAAAAATAAAAGTTTATTTTTTATTTTTTATTGTGATTTAATGATGTTTCATGAGGCTCTTAAAGTAAATGCAGTTTTAAACATCATTTTAACCTGGAAAGTCCTTGACTTAAATTTTGATATTTTTATAACAAAATTCCTGTATATTTCTAATGTATTATATGTATTTAATATATCATAGGTTTTGTGTGAATTAATCATTGGATTATATTCCATTGGAAGATTTACTATCCTAGAGTTCAGTATTTGTTGCAGATATTATATAAGAAGCTTTATAATACAGATATTATATGTATCAAGTTTTCTTATCCATTTTACTTTGTATTCCTTTAAGTGAATAACCTTCCTATAGCTTACCTTGTTTATTACACCTAGTTTGCTTAGATGATGGGCTGTGTTGTGTTTTGTTATTTTGAGAGTACTTCTTGAGATGTCCCAAAGCCCAAAGTATTATATGCAGTTTGAACTAGATTTAGGATGAGGGGTTGAGGGTCATTTATCCAGTATCTCTAAATTCATTGTTAACTAGATTTCTCTTTTTACCAGAAGAATCTTTGAGTTTTAGAATATCCAGTTATGTTTAGTGAATTGAATCTCTCTTGACTGCTTTGATCTTGTTTTGGGAGATATTGCTCCTAGAATGGATTTAGTTGATTGGCTTTCTCTTAAAATTTAAGAAATAACATGATTCATTGCAGGATACAAGTTTAATTTCTAACAATTTATATGTCACAGTGAAAAGAGCAACGCAAATTTATTTAACTATTTTGAGGTCATAGACAATATTCAAGTATATTTATTTCATTATTAATTACATTAATTGTATTAATATTCATAGTTAATATTACATATTAGCAACTACTGTGGTAGTAATTATTAGAATAATAGGAAATTAAATTTAGAAACTCAGCTAAGAAGTAGAGTGAAGGACTATATATATTTATTACCAACTAGACTATAGTAAAATGATTATTTACTATTATTCTGATCTCAGAAATGAATTTTGGTTGTTCTTTCCTAATCATATGAGAAACACTCATCTCACATAAAAGCCAGTCACTACCTAAAAGTACCCTGATATCAGAATGAAGCCGCGCACCCAGAGTGTCTGTGGTCTCCTCTGCTCATTTAATAGTAAAGTGTGTGTGCACATTCCCATTATTGTTTCCTCATAACCACATGGAGTTATACCACACACAAAGAATCTCTTTTTTTTTTTAAAGCATAAAAAAGAAACCATTTAAATATTATAATTGCCATGGAGTTCTTTCCAAATCAGGTCATGGAAGTCTACCTTAATCTTTTTTATAGTTACATTATACTTCACCATAAGGACTTACTAAGTTAAGGTTTGATAATCCAATTAATCTTTTTCTTTCGTTTTTAAAAAATAAATTCCCTAATTGTGTCTGAGGATGGGCATGTTAGAGTAAGTTTTCATAGACTTGCGGGAAATTTAAATTAACAGCCCACCCAGAAAGAAAATACATGTTTACTTTGTGACCTCATTTCTCTGGTAACAAGTTTATTAAAGCAAAATAATTTTTTGAGGATTATTCAGAGATCCAGAAGAGGTGAGGGGTAGAAGTTAAGTTGCATTTTGAGGTATTATAAATTATAGGGACCAGGCATAGTGGCTCATGCTTATAATCCAGCATTTTTGGAGGCTGAGGTAGGAGGGTTGTTTAAAACCAGAAATTCAAGAGACTCCCTCTCTACAAAATAAAACATTAGTCAGGCATGGTGGCTCGTGCCTGTTATCCAAGCTACTCAGGAGGATAAGGCAGGAGGATTGCTTGAGCCCAGGAGGTGGAGGCACCAGTGAGCTATGATCGTGCCACTGTACTCCAGCCTGAGCGACAGAATGAGACTCTGTTTTTTTTTTTGAGACGGAGTTTTGCTCTGTCACCCAGACTAGAGTGCAATGGTGTGATCCCAGCTCACTGCAACCTCTGCCTCCCGGGTTCAAGCGCTTCTCCCGCCTCAGCCTCCCACGTAGCTGCAATTACAGGCGTGCACCACCACTCCCAGCCAATTTTTTTCGTATTTTTAGTAGAGATGGGGTTTCACCATTTTGGTCAGGCCGGTCTTTAACTACTGACCTTGTGATCCTCTCACCTCAACCTCCCAAAGTGCTGGGATTACAGGTGTGAGCCACTGCCCCTGGCCTATTTCCTATTAAATAAAAAAATACATTTTAAAATATATTATGGGGTTTGAATGAGCTATAGACCTGGGTTTGTTTGTTTGTTTTTTGAGACAGAGTCTTGCTTCTCGCCCAGGCTGGAGTGGAATGGCACAATCTTGGCTCACTGCAACCTCCGCCTTCCTCATTCAAGCAATTCTTCTGCCTCAGCCTCCTGAGTAGCTGGGATTACAGGTGCCTGCCACCATGCCTGGCTAATTTTTGTATTTTGAGTAGAGACAGGGTTTCGCCATGTTGGCCAGGCTGGTCTCGAACTCCTGATCTCGTGATCCGCTCGCCTTGGCCTCCCAAAGTGCTAGGATTACAAGTGTGAACCACCAAACCCGGCCTTAGACCTGGTTTTGTTGTTTTGTTTGTTTTGTTTTGTTTTGTTTTGTTTTGTGTTTTTGAGATGGAGTCTCTCTCTCTTGCCCAGTCCACTGCAATCTCTGCCTCTCAGACTCAAGCAGTCCTCTTGCCTCAGCCTCCGGAGTAGCTGGGACTACAGGCGAGCACCACTATACCCAGCTAATGTTGGTATTTTTAGTAGAGGCAGGGTTTCGTCATGTTGGCCAGGCTGATCTCAAACTCCTGACAAGTGATCCACCTGCCTCGGCCTCCCAAAGTGCTGGGATTACAGGAGCAAGCCACTGTGCCTGGCCTATAGACCTGGTTTCGTATCCCAGCTTTATTACTTGCTAGCTGTACTCTGCCTGGTTATATTCATCTTTCTAAATTCATTTATTATGGAAAGTGTAGTACGTATTTAGAAAGTTCCTGGCTTTATTACTCTTAATAAATCTACAAGTACCTTGCCAATGGGTGCAGAAACAAACATATGACGTTAGAAATTTAAAGATCATTTTCTGAGTAATGACCGATATGGGTAGATAAGTGAAGTTCACTAACTTACCGCTTTGAAACAGTTGAAACAATACTAAATATAACCACAAGTAGAGCCAGAGGAGAATGGTCCTGGCAGAGTGGCAGTGACTAGTATTTTTTTTTTTTTTTTATGTCTTCTGGGATTTTTGAAGATTGAAGGGGATCTTTAGAATAAATTGCAAATAGCAAACAAGTTGGTGCTTGACTGGTGATGGTTTTCAGATTGAACAGTAGATTGCTTTATCTTGTTTGAATTGATAACTTAAGGTAATGGTCCTGTGATGGTTGGACGCAGCTGTCAAAATATTATTTTAATGCAGTGTGATTTCAGGATTAGTCAAATGGGAGACAATAAAGTCTGCAGGAAATGATAACCTTTGAGTGTGGGAGAACACGTGATTTTGTTAAGCAGCCCCTGCCATGGCACAGAGGTCCGAGGACTCCTGGAATCCCATTTTTGACTACTTCCTTCCTTGCAGGGAGAAAGAAAATGCACGGTTTTAGCTTTGTACATTTGTTTTTATCTCATGATTTTTTTTCAACCACGGACCTAGATTAAGGACATAAAATTGAGGTTAATGGCTACCTCCTTTAGAATTAAAATGAAATTGGAAATTCAGAAGTTTTTGAAAACAAAAGAGAGCTAGAAATACCACACTTTAGCAAAGCAAGAAAAGTGCACCTATGGATTTTTCTTAAGTTTAAGAAATAGGAAATAGATACTGACTTTTTTTCAGCTTTTTTTTTTCCAATTTTTTTTTTAAACTCAGGTGAGTTATGCATATCTGAAAATGAAAGAAGGCTTGTTTCTAAAGAGGCTTGGAGCAAACTGCAGCAGTACTTTCCAAAGGCTCCTGAGTTTCCAAGTTACAAAGAGTGCTGTTCACAGTGCAAGGTACTGAATGCTACTGACATCTGGGGAAATGGCATGCCACCTCCTGGGTTGACTTCCCAGGGAAATTAACATTGTACTTCTGACGGGGGTGTAGGGAGGAGGCAAGTCATGTGCTGTCAGCAGGAGACAGTTGATTGCTTCATTCTCTTTCAGATTTTAGAAAGAGAAGGGGAAGAAAATGAAGCCTTACATAAGATGATTGCAAACGAGCAAAAGACTTCTCTCCCAAATTTGTTCCAGGATAAAAACAGACCGTGTCTCAGTAACTGGCCAGAGGTATAATGACTCCCACAAAGGAAAGAATGCATCTTTACTTTTTAAGGCCCTTGCCAAGTTCCCAGTGAGCTATTTCAGAACAACCCAGAACTTCTCCTATTCTCATTTGTTTAGTTATCTAACCAGGGGATTTACTCCAGCCTGCTATTTTTTGGTAGAGGACTGTGTTTTCATTTTATTTATAAAACTTGAATAAGGACAACCAAAGTATATTATAAGGAATTTGTCTTAAGCAGGCGGTAAATTGACGGATACTGTTTTGTGATTTTTGTGTTCTAGGATACGGATGTCCTCTACATCGTGTCTCAGTTCTTTGTCGAAGAGTGGCGGAAATTTGTTAGGTAGAAACAAAATATGTTTTATTTCCTTTATTGTTATTATGACTCGGTTTGACTCTGGTATTTTTTAAGATTTCATGGATTCTGTTTGTTGTACCCTTCATGGTTACTTTCACCAGCACACACTGAAAGCTTTCTTTTCTATTAAGTTAAATGAATAAGCCTAAGAAACACATTTAATTACTAATATTTTCTTAAATATATCTCTGATTTTGAAATAATTATTTTAAAATCTTCTCTTTCGTCATGCAGTAATTAGGTATATTTCTCCTCCTTGTCTTATTTGAGTAGAAAGCCGACAAGATGCAGCCCTGTGTCATCAGTTGGGAACAGCGCTCTTTTGTGTCCCCATGGGGGCCTCATGTTTACATTTGCTTCCATGACCAAAGAAGATTCTAAACTGTGAGTTCCTTTTCTTTATGTGATTTTTTTTCTTTTCTCTTTCTGATGATTAATAAAGTGTGTTTAGGAAATTTCTCATCTGACATAGTCTATTTTAAGAATTTAGTCCTTTGCTGAATTGTGGGTTTCCCCCCGCTTTTAAAAGAAAAGAAAGACTACTTCTCCAGGAAAGACAAGAGGCTGCCAAGGCTATTTGTCTTTTTGCTCCTTCCTTGTCCCTCTTGGAGACAACACAGCCACCCTTTCTCCTCCCCCCGCTGCTGGTGACCAGCGCTGTGACCTCTTCCAGAATCACAGAATCAACATGGTCCTGGTTGTAGGTTTCGTTGTGCCACTGCCAGGCTTCAGACAATTAAAGGAGGAAGATAGCACGGTGGCAGAGCAAAGCCACTGCACTGATCATCTGGAATTCTAGGGTCTTAGAACAAAAATTTTATTCCATGCTTTAAGTACTTCCAGAGGTATTCATCTGTGAATTTCTCCCCTGATTTTACCAAAAATCATATATGCGAGAAGGTAGAATGCTTCCAACATTGTCAGAAAAATCAGGAAAAGGAAATTGGAACACATAAATAAAAATGCCGTTGGGGTTAAGCTAGAGTTTTATTATTCATATTTCAGTACTTTAACATCATTGAAGGGACTTGAAAGTTTATATATTCTCTACATTTTCTCCCTACCTCTTTTTCTCCCTCACTCTCTGCATCCCTCCTTCCCTGTTACTCTCTCTCTTGCTCTCCATCTCTCTTCTGTTTCCTCCCTCCCTTTCTTCCTGTCATTGTTATTACTGCAAATGTCAGACTTCAGGAAAATATACCAATAAGCAAATGTGTGTTACCAGTCAGTTTAAAAGTTAAATGGTTCAAGTATGATTAAAGGCCCCACAGTGCTTATCCTTCTGTTGCTACTTCTCTGTCTCCCACCCTTCCTCTCGCAGGAACCACTGTCGTGAATTTATAGAGTTTATCTGTCTCAGAAAGTATTCTGTTAAAAAAAAAAAATACATGCACATAATGTCTTGCATATTTAAAACTTTTTATATAAATGGCATCATACTGTATTTATACTTCTGCAACTAACTTATTTTACTCAATTATGTTTTTGAGATCTAACCATGTTGATTCATGTAATTTCAGTCCATTTAGTTTCGCTGCTGTGGTAACATTCCTTTGTATAAAAAACTATTCTTTGTTGATGATATGTATCTTTTCCCTCTAATTCCTTTGGATTAAATGTTAGTGTTGATGGTTTTGGTTTAGCAGACTAATGGATTATGTTAATTCTTTTAATTTCCATGTGTCTTAAGGCATGTTGTGTTTTTTTTTGCACAGTATAGCTCTCATATGGCCCAGTGAGTGGCAAATGATACAAAAGCTCTTTGTTGTGGATCATGTAATTAAAATCATGAGAATTGAAGTGGGAGATGTAAACCCTTCAGAAACACAGTATATTTCTGAGCCTAGTAAGTTTTCATATTGCTTTTGGTTTCTGTAGTTAAGAGCTGACATTTTAAAAAGAATGGGTGTGTCAGTGTTGTCTGCTTAAAGATCGTGTGGCGGTCCCAACTCCCTAGGTGGAAACTCTCATTATAATCATCTCATTATTTGTACGTTTCTTTATGGACAGTAAATGGATTTCCTTATCATTTGCATGTAATAGAAAATATTATTAAGAGTTTGGGCCAGCACACTAGCTCACACCTATAATCCTAATACTTTGAGAGACTAAGATGGAAGGATTGCTTAAGGCCAGGAGTTTCAGATCAGCCTGAGCAACATAGCAAGACCTTCTCTCTACAAAATAATAAAAATGTAGCACATGTCTGTAGTCTGAGCTACTTGCTGAGAGTCTGAGTCAGGAGCATGGCTTGAGCCCAGAAGTTTGAGGCTACAGTGAGCTATGTTCATACCACTGTACCCCAGCCTGAGTGACACAGCAAAACCTTGTCTCAAAACAAGAAAATGTTACTAAGAGTTTAATGAATATTCACTAGTAACTTTGATATATGTTTTTAGATCTTTGATTCTTTAACAATGATTCCTCAGCCACTTCTGTTTTCCCTTTTTTTTTTTTTTTCCCCAAAGAACTCTGTCCAGAATGCAGAGAAGGCTTATTGTGTCAGCAGCAGAGGGACCTGCGTGAATACACTCAAGCCACCATCTATGTCCATAAAGTTGTGGATAATAAAAAGGTACTGGTCCCTCTTGTGGCGATGACTAGTAATGATCAGGCGTGCTCTTTGACTTGATTTGCTGTTGTATTTGCACTGAGGGTCTGCCTAGGACTGCATTTTTGTTCCTTCAGAGCTGTTTGGCATCAGAATTGAAATTGGACAGTAATTGAAAATGAACAGTTATGTGATTGTATGAGAATTTAGTTTGTTATTAATTGATACATAGATATTTATTGAATGTCAGTTGTGTTCCAGGAATGGTCCCGGTGCTGAGGATACAGTGATAAAGAAGGCAGGTATAATACCTGCTTTCAAAATTATAGGGACCTAGTGAGAAAGATCAGGAATAAACTATAAATTCATATGACTTCACGCAGAAATGATTGTTTTGAAGGAAATTTAGCAGGGTAAAGTGGAGGTTAGCGTGAGACAGGGAGTAACAGGAGAGGCATCTTGGAGAAGTTGTTTGTACCCAAACCCTCACTGTCAGGGATGCAGCCTGGGAAGTGTTTTCCAGGCAAAGGAAACAAAGGTCAAAAGGATAAGCCTGATGTGCTTATGCAACAGAGTGAAAACCATTGCACCTAGAACAGCGCTGTCCAGTAGAGCTTTCTGTGGTGATGGACAGGTTCTAGGTTCTGTATCTGTACGGCGCACTTCAGTAGTCACTGGCCACGTGTGGCTGTGGAGCATTCGACGTGGCTAGTGTGACTGAGGAATTTAGTAGTTGATTTAAAATTAAATAGCTGCATGTGGCTAATGGCTACCCTAGTGGCTATTGCTGATCTAGAATGAAATGTATTCCAAGAAGGGATCATGATACGGAATGAGCAACCATAGACTATCAGGTTTTATACATCATACCTTTATCAAAACCGGGTTTATTGGGTTTTTTCCCAGTGTAGCTATAAGCCCCTGCAGAGTTTCAAGCAAGGCCATGATATGATCTGATTTATAGTTTAAAAAAAAATCACCCTGGCTATAGTGTTTGGAATTGCTGTGAGGGCGTAACAGGAATAAGACAGGTCAGTTAGAGCCTTTTGCATTGACCTGCAAGGACAGGTGAAATCGATTGGATATATTTGGGAAGTGGAGGTGTTAATACTTGCTTGGATTGGATTTCCAAGCATTTTTATTATATTAGGGATGGCTCTTGGGTAGATCCTGACCCAGATCTCTAGATATCTTATTTATTTAATTCCACGGTTTCTAGGATTAAAGACAAAATGGAATACGTTTTATTTGATGCTCGTTTCCAAACACATTTTTTAGAAGGGTAACTTACAAATTATGCTCTGGAGGCCAAGGGTTCTGCTTTACAAGTTAAATAAACTAAGGCCTTCATTTCCTAAGTTGCCGAGAAAATGAAGTTAATGAGTATAAATGTCTCTGTTCTCCCTGTAGAATTTTCTTAAATCTCTGGTTCTCTAGTATAAAATACTATCCAATTTAGCTGTAGTTTCATTGTTCAGTTTAATACGAGCATTTCATAGTGTTCTGCAAGAGAACGCTTCTTCCATCTTTCATTTTCTCAATTCTTAAAGAGCATGTGACTCCTGCCGCTTGAATAGTTTGAGAACTTGAAAAGGCTTGAACAATCAGTGTGCTGGGGAAGGTGTCAAGCACCTTCGAACTTCTGCAAAATAACATCATTGTACAGGACTGATAGTAATAACTGCTCTGCAGAGACCTCTTAAATGTATGGTGAGCACATTAAATACTACAAGAATAAGTCATAGGGCAAAAAACCAACATGTTAAAAGAGCATAGAAAACCGAGAAGGCTTGATTCTTGATCCACTTTCCAGTCTATAATCCCACCATGATAAAGGTGTTCCTCCTCTTGATAAAGGTTGCCGGTCCCAGCCCCTACATCCTCCATAGCCTGCCTTCCTAGGGTCTGACCTACTTCTCTTTGTTGTCCTGGCACATTCAGGTGATGAAGGATTCAGCTCCAGAGCTGAATGTGAGTAGTTCTGAAACAGAGGAGGACAAGGAAGAAGCTAAACCAGATGGAGAAAAAGATCCAGATTTTAATCAAGTACGTGTTGAAGCTGCTTTTCATTGTTATACTTTCTGCTGTTCTCTCTTCGAGAGCAGCCACTCGAAGCCCCTGGCCATCTCTCTGTACCCTATATGGGCTATTGGTTCTTTTCTTTCCTTTTTTTTTTTTTTTGATGCAGAGTCTCACACTGTTGCCTGTGCTGGAGTGCAATGGCACGGATCTCAGCTCACCGCAACCTCCGCCTCGCAGGTTTAAATGATTCTCCTGCCCCAGCCTCCTGAGTAGCTGGGATTATAGGCGCCCATCACCACACAGGGCTAATTTTTTGTATTTTTAGTAGAGACAGGGTTTCACTGTGTTGGTCAGCCTGGTCTCAAACTCCTAACCTCGTGATCCGCCCACCTCAGCCTCCCAAAGTGCTGAGATTACAGGCATGAGCCACTGCACCTGGCCAGGATATTGGTTCTTAGCTCCCATCCTTGTCTTTCCTTAGTTTTGGTGGCATGCTACAGCCGTCCTGATTTCTCATGAAAAGCCATGAACCACATGATTCCAGAATGAATATATTTCTTGCTATTAAGTAAGAAAGGCTAAAATGTAATGTGATGATTAAATTTTTAGCTGAGAAAGAAGACTAAAACGACACATATCTTGGTTTCCGGCTCAATCAGAATCTTTATGAAAAAATTATTTAACTCTGATTTTCTCATTACAAACAATAACCTTAATAATGGAGTATATGAAGTCTCTAATTAAGATGTTAATCAAGCGATCAGATCAGCTGATGTGTTAGTCTTTCATTTTTCATTGTAGCACACTTTAAATTCTTGCATTAAGATGGACTGTTTTCTGGGCTGGATGCAGTGTCTCGCACCTGTGATTGCAGCCCTTCAGGAGGCTGAGGCAGGAGGATCACTTGAGACCAGGAGTTTGAGGCCAGTCTGGGCAATAGAGCAAGATCCCATCTCTACAAGAAATAAAAAATTAGCTGGGCATGGTGGCACATGTGTGCAGTCCCAGCTACTCAGGAGGCTGAGGTGGGAGGATTGCTTGGGCCTAGGAGTTCCAGGCTGCAGCGAGCTATGATTGTGCCACTGTACTCCAGCCTGGGCAACAGAATGAGAGACCCTGTCTCAGAAAAATAAATTTAAATAAGTTTTCTGGACTGTTTTGTTAGGACTTTCTTCCTTTTTTTTTTTTTGAGACAGAGTTTTGCTCTTATTGCCCAGCTGGAGTGCAGTGGTGTGATCTCAGCTCACTGCAACCCCTGCCTCCCAGGTTCAAGTGATTCTCCTGCTTCAGCCTCCGAGTAGCTGCGATTACAGGCATGCGCTACCACGCCTGGCCAATTTTTTGTATCTTTAATAGAGACGGCGTTTCAACCAGGCTAGTCTCGAACTCCTGACCTCATGATCCTCCTGCCTTGGCCTTCCAAAGTGCTGGGATTATAGGCGTGAGCCACCACACCTGGCCCGTAAATTGTCTTTTGAGAATAGGAGATCGTGGGACTATGGTTGATGTTGGTGGAGATAAGTTTCAGCTTCTCAAAAAGTCAGACCCCCACATTGGAGGATATTTTGTACTTTAAACTCACGGATATTCTACTCTACTTAGAGTTTTATTTTTAACAGATGAGATGTTTGTTTTCTTTCTTTACTGCTAAAATAGTGTAGTGAAATTATAGATAGCATTCTCCCTGAAAGAATGAAAGTGTTAAAATAGCCATCTGCGGTATCTGTGACAGAGCAGAGGTATCTGGGCTTGTCCTGTCTGCACGTTGATACTGTTACTTCATTTTTAACATTGATTGAGAGAGTCTGAAAAGCCCTCTTTATTTGAATCTTGGTGTGCCCAAAATAAATGTTACTTGTGGTTTCCAAACTGGTATAAAGGGATGTCACCATTTGTTTTCCATGGCTTATTGGAGCTCATAAAATAACCTCAAAACACCTGTGAAGAAGCAAAATCATGCAGTTTGTGACAGTGATCAGCCACTCTTTAAGTTGTCCTTCCTAATCTGTATTTCTTTTTTTTTTTTTTTTTTTTTTTTTTGAGACAGAGTCTCGCTTAGTCGCCCAGGCTGGAGTGCAGTGGCGCGATCTCGGCTCACTGCAAGCTCCGCCTCCCGGGTTCACGCCATTCTCCTGCCTCAGCCTCCCGAGTAGCTGGGACTACAGGCGCCCGCCGCCTCGCCCGGCTAATTTTTTGCATTTTTAGTAGAGACGGGGTTTCACAGTGTTAGCCAGGATGGTCTCGATCTCCTGACCTTGTGATCCGCCCGCCTCGGCCTCCCAAAGTGCTGGGATTACAGGCGTGAGCCACCGCGCCTGGCTAATCTGTATTTCAGTCAGTCAACACTGGAGGGCCCTTTGCTTCAGTGCTAACCAAATCTGTACACTTGATTAGAATGCAGGTTTTCAGTTTAAAGGGGATATTTTTCTATAGTAAGTGATGCCCTTATTAAACTCTGTGTGCATATATACATCTTGTGTTCCTTGGTATAAGAAACAAGGTAAAGAAGGGCAGCAAAGTCATGTCTGCAAATGCTTGTTGAGACGTATTAGTTGACTCGGTACTAATATGTCTCCACAAGCGTTTGCAGACATGACTTTGCTGCCCGTTACCCTGTTGTCAGCTCTGTTTTCATGTCCCCGTCTCTGTGGTGGGGACATCTCTGTGGTCTATACAAGCCATCTTTCAAGCCACATTTTGTACAAACTCGATTGTGTGCTTTTTAGTTGATATATTAAAAGTGTGTGTGTATGGCCGGGCGCAGTGGCTCTCGCCTGTAATTCCAGCACTTTGGGAGGCTGAGGCGGGTGGATCACTTGAGGTCAAGAGTTTGACACCAGCCTGGCCAACATAGTGAAACCCCATCTCTACGAAAATTACAAAAATTTGGTGTGGTGGCATGGGCCTGTTATCCCAGGTACTGAGGAGGCTGAGGCAGGGCAGGAGAATTGTGGAGGTTACAGTGAGCCAAGATCACGTCACTGCACTCCAGCTTGGGCGACAGAGCAAGACTCTGCCTTAAAAAAAAATGTGTATGTATGTACATATCCATCTCGATTCAGGACTGCATTCTCTTTTGTGTGGCAGTACTGTATGTTTTAGTTATTATCACTTGGTATTATGGTTTAATAATCAGTTGGGAACCTTTTTTTTTTTTTTTTGAGACTGAGTCTCACTCTGTTGTCCAGGCCGGAGTACAGTGGTGTGATCTTGGCTCACTGCAAGCTCCACCTCCCAGGTTCATGCCATTCTTCTGCCTCAGCCTCCCCAGTAACTGGGACTACAGACACCCGCCACCATGCCCAGCTATTTTTTTTTTTTTTTTTTTAAGTAGAGACGGGGTTTCACTGTGTTAGCCAGGATGGGGGAATCAAATCTTTTATTGCCTGTTGTCACTAATTCTCTGTTCTCTGGTTAACTTTGTAAATTAGTTTGTTAAACTTGACATGATGTTCTTACTGTCTTTAGTTTCTGTTATTTTAAGCTTTGCTTTTCACCCTAAGAGTTGTTTAGAAAAACCATCTACATTTTCAAGTGATTTAGATTTTAGAAAGCTAACTTTTTTTGATTATCTAGTTTTATTCATTGTGGTCATGACCACAGCAATTTTTCAAAGTGGATGTGGAATCACTCTACTTAGTTGTGGACGACAACAGATTTCACGTTTATAAATATGATAGAGAATGTTGGGGAACATTGCTTTTTATACTATAATTATTTTTTATACTTCATAATTTTCTTCTGTCTTCCTTTTCCTTGTTTGGATGTTGTAATACTCTAGAATATTTTACATTTTGCTTTCTCACAGAAAATTTTTGGCTCACAAAAAATCTCAAGTGTAACCTTCCTCTTTGGAAAAGAATAGATAGTCCCTGAAAAATGTTCAGCATTTTCAAAATGTCACCCTCTTCATCACATATCTCAGTACATAGATAGCTTCTGTAATTGCTGCTTTAAATCCCTGAAATAAAAAATGATGTGTTTCTGCTTGTCCTTAGTGGAGATAAACAAATCCCCTTTCCTCTTTTCTCTAAGCTAGATAAACCTAACTCCTTTGACTTCATCTAAAAATTTAGGTTCATCTAAATTTAGATTAATACTCGGTATTGGGTATCACTTAGGTAATTGAAAACCTTCTAAAACCAGTGGGCTGGTTTTTTTGTCAGTTAAGTTGGATTTAAATTCTCCAGATTAAGAAAGAAATAATTCCAGGAAAAGCCTTTAGACCCATTTAAAATCAGAGTTATTAAAAAAATCTGTCTTGCTTGATGCTCAGAGTTTTGTTTTTTGGTTGTTTTGTACTTCTAAAATAAAATTATATGTTAATGTAGTTATTTTTCTTTATATTCCTGATTGTAGAATTTGGGTTCAATTTGATCTTTACTTTCAACAGTTGAGATTGAGAAAAATGTTTCATCAGCTTTCATTGTATTTTTTTTTAACCCATATGTGCATTTAACTTTTTCTCGTGAATCTTAGAATCACCCAATTGCCTATGTAGATTCAGGGCTAGAGCTGAACTAGCCTCAGGCGTGTCTAGCCAGTGGTAGGCACCCTGAACAAATGCTCTTCTGTGTTCGGGTCTTGATCACCTTCTGCTTTGCAAACTGTGAAGCTCGTGAGTAATGAATACATGGCATCTGTGTCCATAATGACCACTAAACCGCTCTGCTTATGCACAGCTGACGCTCATTGACAACTGTGGAAACCAGAGCCAGGGCCTTGAGGTTACCTCATCCAGATTTAATTAAACCAGAGGAAAAGATTTTCTTAAAAATCCTGCTGCTTTTATTCCCTGGCCTGGTTGGCAGAAGAATCTCCCGTGTGCTTCTCACCCACCCCCTCACCGGCCACCACCACCACCACCTTTGGTACAAAAAGCAGAAGAATCTTGATCGTTAACCTCTTGATGAGGGATTTATAGGAGTACTTTAGAGGACATTTGGTCCTCATCTATTATTTTTTTCTTGACTAGTACCGTATATATCATGCATACCCATGGGCATCCTTTTTATAGCACCTTTAGATAGTCATGGCCATGATGACATTTCCCCTCTAAAAATAAAGACAGTGTCTACATAATACTAATAATGTGCTTATAAATAAGAAAACTAACAAAAACTCCCTAATGTCCTCTAATACCCATACTCAGATATGTCTTGAACAGTTTTTTCCTCTCAAACCAGTATGTAATCAGGATATGTGTTGTTTGTATCACTTTAGACTTAGAATTTGGAACAGTTACTCTGCCTCCGGCCCCCCTTTCTCTCCCTTCTTTTTTTGAGACGGAGTTTTGCTCTTGTTGCCCAGGCTGGAGTGCAGTGGCGCAATCTCAGCTCACCGCAACCTCCGCCTCCCGGGTTCAAGCAATTCTCCTGCCTTAGCCTCCCTAGTAGCTGGGATTACAGGCATGAGCCACCACACCCGGCTAATGTTACATTTTTAGTAGGGATGGGGTTTCTCCATGTTAGGCTGGTCTCGAACTCCCGACCTCAGGTTGATCCGCCCGCCTCAGCCTCCCAGAGTGTTGGGATTATAGGCATGAGCCACCATGCCTGGCTCTTTCCCTTCTTGACGTTGAGCTTGGACCAGTTTGATTTCTTTTAGATTGTTCCATGTTCTGTATTTGGCTGATTGTTTCCTTATGTTACTTATTTTATTTATATATCCCCTATATTCCAATTTCTATAAATTGAAAGGTGGGCGTAAATGTTTGATTACATTCTGGTATAACATTTTTGCAAGAATATTTTATGAGTGAGGCTGTATATTTTGCCATTAGAAAAAGTGGTACAGTCTTATTTTTAGTCAAATTGTTTTTTTTTTTAATTAAGGTTCTATATTTTATTTTTAAATTCACGGCAGTTTATACTTAGTTTCTATGTCATTCTCAAGAAGAGAAGAAAATGTTTTAAATTCAGGTTGTTCATTGAAGTTTTTCAATTTGTTATGTTTTTCTGATGTAAGGTCAGACTTAATCATTTTGATTTTTTTTTTTTTTTTTTTTTTTTGAGACGGAGTCTCGCTCTGTCGCCCAGGCTGGAGTGCAGTGGCCGGATCTCAGCTCACTGCAAGCTCTGCCTCCCAGGTTCGGGCCATTCTCCTGTCTCAGCCTCCTGAGTAGCTGGGACTACAGGCGCCCGCCACCTCGCCCGGCTAGTTTTTTGTGTTTTTTAGTAGAGACGGGGTTTCACCGTGTTAGCCAGGATGGTCTCGATCTCCTGACCTAGTGATCCGCCTGTCTCGGCCTCCCAAAGTGCTGGGATTACAGGCTTGAGCCACCGCGCCCGGCCATCATTTTGATTTTAAATGTCATCTTTCTCTTTTTTCTTTTTCATAAAAGAGATGGAATCTCTGTCACCAGACTGGAGTACAGTGGTGCAATTGTAGCTCACTGCAGCCTGGAACTACTGGGCTCAGATGATCCTCCTGCCTTACCCTCCAAGTAGCTGGGACTACAGGCTCATGCCACCATGCCTGGCTAATTTTTGGTGGAGATGGGTCTTAATATGTTGCCTAGGCTGGTCTTGAACTCCTGGGATTATAGGTGTGAGCCCCCTCACCAAACTTTAAATTTCTCTTGTAACAAACATTTGAACTGCTTACATGCAGTTAGAGGTGTGTATTACTCATTCTTTTCTTCTATCAATTATATGTGAGCTTGCTAAGAAAGTCTCGTTAGTCACTACTCATTGTTTACATTGAATTTCAAATGGTTAAGGGACCAATAAGGAAACAGCTTTTGTTTGCCTGAAAACTTCATGAGCAAGGGTCACATTGTGGTTAATTTCAGTGCTTTCTTCATTTCCAATCTTCATTATAGAGCAATGGTGGAACAAAGCGGCAAAAGATATCCCATCAAAATTATATAGCCTATCAAAAGCAAGTTATTCGCCGAAGTATGCGACATAGAAAAGTTCGTGGTGAGAAAGCACTTCTCGTTTCTGCTAATCAGACGTTAAAAGAATTGAAAATTCAGGTGAGGAAGATGTTTGTTCAGGTTTGCTCTGGACTTAAGAGGGCCTTCATGAATTCCTGCTTTCCACCTGTATTTACATATATGTATGTATCTGTGTTTTTTTCCAAAAGACTTAAAAGTTTTCAAAATAGCCAAAAATCTTTTTGTGAAGATGAAAGTGAATTTTGGGTTCTGGAAACTTGGGCTGGTTCTGCAATAGCTTTCTAATAATGAGAAACATTGGGAACCACTTAATTTGTCACATGTCGAGGTTGTGCCGGGATAACTGTTCTCTCACTTTATTGTGCTCTGTGCTTTTCTTTGACCACTTAATAGGTATTGGAGCTTGTTACCAGGAACTGCTGTGAAATTTAATGGGAGATAAAAGGCAGCTTATTATTAGCGATTAGTGATTGCTTATTCACTAGGCTGTCACAGTATTTTTGGTGGCAGATAAATCTATTTGATAGAGTTGTTTTGTGTGTGTGTGACAGAGCCTCACTCTGTCAGCCAGGTTGGAGTGCAGTGGTGCCATCTCGGCTCACTGCAACCTCCACCTCCCGGGTTCAAGCAGTTCTCTGCCTCAGCCTCCCGAGTAGCTGGCATTACAGGTACATGCCACCACACCTGGCTAATTTTTGTATTTTTAGTAGAGACAGGGTTTCACCATCTTGGCCAGACTGGTCTTGAACTCCTTACCTCGCTATCCACCCGCCTCGGCCTCCCAAAGTGCTGGGATTACAGGCATGAGCCACCACGCCCGGCCTTGATAGAGTTTCAAAATTATCTTTACCTTTCTTTATGCAGTGATGTTCTCCAAATCGTTATATAGATTTATTTTAGATATGCTCTCTCCATTCCCCCACCAAAGCATGCATTGCTTTACAAATCAGTTCCACTGCTATAGTGCAGGCATTATGAAATGGTTTCATGATACTGTTATTTCTTGGTATCAATACTGACATACCATAAATAAGCATTCCAGTGGTAAATCTCAAACCCTAGGCAGAAGGAACTGATAAATTCAAGATGTCCATGAAAAAATCTGGCCTCTAATCTGTTTCAGTCACTGATAGATATCCAAAAAGTTGACCAAATTTCCTCCTTTGCTACTTTTATGTGGCATAGTTTACTGGTTACACATTTTTCTTGTTGCTGATATTTATCATTGTAATCGAGGCAAAAGTACAGGCTTCCTTTGAGGGTGTTATGTGTTCCAGATTGTCCTGACAACAGTATTTCCCTTGGTTGAACCCATGGCTCTGAAAATAAGTGTGTTGGCATAATATCTTCACTCTGTTATTGTACCTTTTACATCTAAGAAACCTTGTTTCTATCACTGACTTTCTGCCTGTCATTGGGAAACCTCGAACATTCAAAACCTTTAAATTACAGAAAGAGCCCCTGTGCATAAAGACATTTTTTAAAGCCTGTGCTGCTTTTATTATGGACTACAATTTTTGAAGAATAAACCAGAAGTCAGCAGAAATAACCCTTCCGTCTGAGAGCATGTTACCTGCCCGAATGAGCTGCTAGAACATGGCAGCTGTTCACACAGCCCTCAGAGGTGTTCTTCCTGAATGGCTCTCTCATCTCCCACTCTTGCTTCAGGGACTACCGCGGGCCAAACAGAGTCAAAGAAAGGGCAGTGAAAGGTCTTTCCCCTCACTACATAGTGGTGGGAGCTTGTGATGCTTCAACTAGATATGAGCCTATTTGCCTGGTAGCGTGGATAGCATCAGAGTTTGTGGTGGGCATGTGCGTGATCCGCAGCTGGTGGTGGTGGGTGATTTTCTTAAGGCATGTAATTTGTGTTTTAGTGTTTGATGGAGCCTTTCCTCTGGGGATACTGCATTTCTAAGTTAATAGGATGACAACCATTGCAAATCTGTAAATGTTTGTTTCTAGACATATCTACCATATACAGTTGCTTGAAACCTTACAAAGCTTGCTGTGTCTAATCAGTAATTCATCCACCTTTGATCCCATGAAGTTAATGAAGTACAATTTGTTCATCTCCTTTCTCAAAAGATGTTCAGTGTTTAATTGTATTATTTCATTTTCCCAAAGATAGATCTTTAGTGGGTGGGTGGTATTGCCTGCCTGAGAAAGTAGAATATTTTGGCACAGAGGTGAAATGCCTGGCAGCTGAGGCGATTGCTTCTGTATTTTCTTTTTTCAGCCCCACACACCATCACAAGCAGAGGAGAGCCACTCCCTGATAGCAACAGGGTTTTCATGGTTCCTGTTAGCTCCACAGACCAGGAATACCGCACCTACTCGTTAAGCAGACCTCTATCATGTTCTTTATACTCAGGCATTTTCCTAGCACTTAGAGTTTAAGGATTATTACCGTAGGCCTCCCTGCCTTGGTTGGCCTGTTCCATCTTCTCCTCACTAGTAGCATGTGTTCATCTTTCATGGTGACTCGTCTGTGAAACCTGTCTTGGCCCCTTTCATGGAACTGACTGTCCCGCTGTGCTCACTAGATCCTGCACATACCTTCTGCTACCATCCTCACAACTTTGTTTTGACCTCACTCCTGGGGACCCCTCCAGGGCGGGATTATTCACTTTTATATTATCAGCACCTAGAACAGTACTTGACACATGGTAGCTTCTTAATAAATGCTTCATTAGTTGTTGACAGCACCTCAGTGTCCTTGTCCATTCTCAGAATATAATGTGTGAACGTCAGCCCCTCCGTTGTGGCACTTGTGTCTAGAGGTATCTGCTATTTGTCCAGTTTCATAGGGTAGTACAAAAACACTTAGCATTTAGGGGCATGAACAAGCATTTCTGCAGTCCAGCAGCTGTGACATTATCCATGTTAAGTTAGCATCGCACACATCCACCGTAGCTCCGCTCGATCTTCATGGTTCCAGAATATTTGCTGGTGTAGGGCTGGATATGCCTCTGCTTGATGTTTGCATGCTGAGCTGGCTTGGGTAGAACTGTCCTATCAGTACTTCCTGCTTATTGCTTCATGAAGACCATTGATGATGCCAGTGCACTTTTCATTGCTAGCCACAATGTTAGTTCTCCCTGCCTGCTTTTTGGGTGCTAATGTTCTTTTGAAAATCCAGGTAAGATTCTGTCCCAGCAGTTAGGGAGGAGGCCAGTGCTGTTATATCTTTGTTCTTATTTGTCTTTGGTGCCATTATTAAAATCACTTTTCTGGTCCCCATCACGCTGGCCTGTCAAGCTCTTGGGCCCTGTTACACACGCAGTTCAGGGTTGATTTGTGAGGCTCGTTTTGTCTTTCCACATCCAAAGAATAGAGTACAGGAAAGGGCAGAATGGTTTTCCCATGACATCATGGATGGTGGCGTAATATAAGATACATGTAATAGCATACATTTTATGGGTAAGTTAAAAAGCATACTAAAGTGAATATTCTTGGACTTGTCTACCGAGTTAAGAATTAAAGGTGTCATTGAAGGTTACCTGTGTTTGCCTCTCTGAGCCCAACTTCTGCTTGCCCTCCAGAGGTAAACATGACCCAGAAATGATAAAATTTAAAAAACCTTTCTGAATTTGTAAAAACATCTAAATATTATGAATACCATTATTTTGGAATGTATGTATGTATTTTTGAGACAGTGTCTTGCTCTTTCGCCCAGGCTGGAATGCAGTGGTGCAATCTCAGCTCACTGCAACCTCTGCTTCCTGGGTTCAAGTGATTCTTCTGCCTCAGCCTCCCGAGTAGCTAGGATTACAGGCATGTGGCACTACTCCCAGCTAATTTTTGTATTTTTAGTAGAGATAGGGTTTTGCCATGTTGGCCAGGATGGTTTCGAACTCCTGACCTCAGGTGATCCACCTGCCTCAGCCTCCCAAAGTGCTGGGATCACAAGCATAAGCCACCACACTCATCTGGAATGTATTTACTTTTTTTTTTTTTTGAGATGGAGTTTTGCTCTTGATGTGCAGGCTGGAATGCAATGGCATGATCTCGGCTCACCACAACCTCCATCTCCTGGATTCAGGCAATTCTCCGACCTCAGCCTCCCGAGTAGCTGAGATTACAGGCATGTGCCACCACACCCAGCTAATTTTGTATTTTTAGTAGAGACGGGGTTTTGCCATATTGGTCAGGCTGGTCTCAAACTCCTGACCTCAGGTGACCCATCCACCTCGGCCTCCCAAAGTGTTGGGATTACAGGCGTGAGCCACTGCACCCCACCATATTTAATTTTTAACACTTGGCCAGAACTGGGGTGGGGCATATGGTCCCTACCCTTCAGAAATTCATATTTTGCTTCCTAGAGGCAAGACTCAGTCTAAGAATATGTGACAGTTCCAAGGGCTGAATTATATACCCCAAGCCATTTGCTGAAGGAATAAGAACAAAAGAGAGAATTTAAAGATGGTTTTAAGAAAGAATTTTGGGCCAGGTGCAGTGGCTCATGCCTGTAATCTCTGCACTTCAGGAGACTGAGATGGGAGGATTGCTTGAGTCTAAGAGTTCGAGACCAGCCTGGTCAACATAGCAAGACCTCGTGTCTACAAAAAAAATTAAAAATCAGCCAGACATGGTGGCACACATCTGTAGTCTCAGCTACTCAGAAGGCTTAGGTGGGAGGATCCCTTGAGCCTGGGAGTTCAAGGCTGCAGTGAACCATAATCGCGCCACTGCACTCCAGCCTGGGTGACAGAGTGAGACCCTATCTCAGCACACACCAAAAAAAAAAAAAAAAAAAGAAGAAGGAATTTGGACTTGACTTGTTGATGAAAGGATATGGGGCCTGGGAATGGTGGGGTGACAGTGATGACCTTGCCCAAGCCTCAGAGTAGCCATCGGCCCAGCGCCACTTTTTACTCGTTTTATTTCCCCACACCTCCATCCTTGGGAAGCTGGTAAGGTAAGGAACAAATGCATCTGTGTGTGTAATTGTTTCCTAATACTCTACCAGACCTCCTAAGGATGTTCCCGGATATATAGGGACGATAGCCTCAATAGGAGTATAACAAGTAGGCTGACTGTAAGCAACAGTGGTTTTGTACTCTGAAGCCTTTTTGTTTTTTTAAGAATCCATACGTAATTTATTTAAATAGGGTATAAGTCTTAGTGTTTTGCATTATACGGACTTTGTCTCTTTTATATTGGCACAGATCATGCATGCATTTTCAGTTGCTCCTTTTGACCAGAATTTGTCGATTGATGGAAAGATTTTAAGTGATGACTGTGCCACCCTAGGCACCCTTGGCGTCATTCCTGAATCTGTCATTTTATTAAAGGTAAGTAAACAGCTCCTTAGCTAAAGAACTCAAGGTTTTACATGTTACATAACTATGTGTAAACTGTGTGAAATGGTGGTTAAAGGATGCATTGAGTCTTTAGCAGAGGGCAGTGGTAAATGAATGCTGTGAGTTTTTGCGGCTCAGCCTAGCTCTGACTGAGCCCCAAGAGACTTAGAGGAGGTCAGGACATCATCATATCTTGTTCTTGTGTGTTACAGTAGGTGCTGTTATGCCACAGCATCAGCAACTGCTGGTACCCTGAGAAGGTGAAAGTGAAGGCTTTCCTTGGCCTTTCCTGGATCACCTGGATCAATTTCTATGCCTTGGTGGGATCAGGGTACATCATTACTTTCCTTTTCCCTGGTAGGGCAGGGCAGTGGTATAAATCCCACCTGCCCAACTGCTAAGCTTCACGCCTCATTTTTCCCGTTTGATTTTCTGTCACAAGGGCCCCCATTCTTCTCCAGATACAGATCTAGTTTTCATTCCTCTCACACTGGGAGGAAGGGAGTGATACTGGGTTGTGGCCCTCTGAACACTTGAGGATTGACTGTCATTCCAAAGAGGAAAGCTGAATAATCTAGTCTCAGGTCACAAAGTTTCTGGGATGTCCCCTCCCCAATGCCCTCCAATCCCCACCCCTGCTTTTTTTTTTTTTTTTTTTTCCTTTTTTGGACTGGATGGATCTGTTCTTAAAACCACACTAATGATACTGATGTCTGCAACTTAATTTGAAATGCTGCCCCCACAAAAAAAAAGCAAAAGATGGGTAGAAGATAGACTTGTGACCAGTGCAAATAGTAACTTATTTTATACTTTAAAATATATCTCTGCTGAGATTTTCATAGTTTTTCATAGTTAAAAGTAGATTCAGCCTCCTCCGTAAGCTTTTCCCTAACTTCCGGTTCAGCAGAATTACTTAACCATACTTCATAGTATTAAAGTATCTCCTCTTTTCCTTTTGGTTCAAAAGTACTAGCCAGCCAAGCTAGGAAACAAGGGTGAAAACACAAGGTTCTGTCACAACAGTCACATACACAACTTAATGGGATTCTGTCCAGGGCATGGAAATTGGTTTTGGATTTAGCAGATATAGAAAGTAGGGACTTCTTTTTTTTTTTTTTTTTTTTTTTTTTGAGATGGAGTCTCACTGTGTCGCCCAGGCTGGAGTGCAGTGGCACGATCTCAGCTCACTGCAAGCTCCGCCTCCCAGGTTTAAGCAGTTATCTTGCCTTAGCCTCCCAAATACCTGGGATTACAGGCATGTGCCACCACTCCTGGCCAATTTTTTGTATTTTTAGTAGAGTCAGGGTTTCACCATGTTGGCCAAGCTGGTCTCAAACTCCTGACCTCAGGTGATCTGCCCGCCTCGCCTCACGAAGTGCTGGGGTTACAGGTGTGAGCCACTGCGCCCGGCCTCAGTGACTTTTCTTTGACAGTGTCTTAGAAGCCCCTACTTTCACTGGGCATGGTGGCTCACACCTGTAATCCCCACACTTTGGGAGGTTGAAGCAGGCGGATCATGAGGTCAGGAGTTCGAGACCAGCCTGGCCAGCATGGTGAAACCCCATCTGTACCAAAAATGCAAGAAAATTAGCCAGGCGTGGTGGTGGGCGCCTGTGATCCCAGCTACTCGGGAGGCTGAGACAGGAGAATGGCATGAGCTTGGGAGGTGGAGGTTGCAGTGAGCCAAGATCACGCCGCTGCACTCCAGCCTGGGCAACAGAGGGAGACTCTGTCTCAAAAGAAAGAAATAGAAAAGTCACTGAACCAGCCTCATTTGCCCAATTCTACCCTCCCTAAGGGCCTGATTTAGTCGCTTCCCATTGTCTCTTTTGTTTCTTGGCCAAAAGAATCCCTACTGTTCCAAATACCACCACATCATGTGGTAGAATCATTGTTCAGGTTTTTTATTTTGAACTGTGAAATGTATGCTTTTCAAACCTTGGAGCCCCAGTTCTGGTGTGATAAAGTTAGGCCCTGGAATGATGAGGCAGACCCATATCTACCCCATCCATGCACACACACCCCTCATCCCACCACCTAACCCCTCTCTCTGTTTAACATTCTGCATTTCCTGGAACTATAGGCTCTGTGAAATGGTTTTGAAAACACACTGAGTTGCTAGATCCTGATGATCCTGTCTAACGTCCTAGAAACAGCCTGTATTGTTGAATGGTTTGTACTTCACATGAGCAGCTAGAGTCTGTACTGTTCATTGGCCTCATTATCCTTGCAGCTAACCTCGTCATAAGCTCAGACATCATAAGCTTCCTCCTGAAAAGGACATGGGTATCTTGTTCTTGCTGGTGACGTGGGACAAAAGTGTAATTTTAACCTAATTGGTATTCTGAGAGGACCAGTCTAACTTTTTATTTGTACCCCTCACTACCACTACCAGTATCTTAGCTCACATTGGTTACATCAGTCTTTAGTAACCCCAGGGTGTCTAAACATTTCCACGTCTAAAAGTGTCTTTAAGAGTGGGAAAATAGTCCCCTCTGCCTTTCCTCTTCACACACACAGTGTACCATTTCTGAGGTGTTGACTCTAGACCCATAGCCACCAGGGCATCCACTGTTAAACCTGGACACCGCTGGCTGTGGCTCAAACTGAGTTCTCTACTGGACAGTGTGTTTTTGTGTCTTGTAGCAATATCACTAGTTGAATCATGGGCCATACTTCAGATTTCAGATTCCTACTCCCTTGTGGTTTTGAATTGTCTTCATTTGTTTTCTAGGCTGATGAACCAATTGCAGATTATGCTGCAATGGATGATGTCATGCAAGGTAAAGATGAATTTGTTTTAGGAATCTGCTGATTAGGTGTTAAATGGAGGTGGGATTTTAGATATTGAAGCTTTAGTGTACAATGCTTTTACTTTGCACCTCGAAAAAAGCTTCCACAAGTTATTACAGTAGAATACATTGTTTGTCTTAAAAGATCATAGAAAGGAGAGAAAGGTATCTACAAAAACTTGGAAAGCTAACCTGAGGAAACTGAAATAAATGTGAGCTCTGCCGATGGAGGAGGTCAACAAGAAGCAAAGCTAAGTCAAATTGCAGTGCCCCAGACAGGCACACACAAATTAGAGGCCCAGGTGCCTCTGAAGGTGGGAATGAATTGTGAGCCTAAAAACAAGATAACACGATACTTGTTTGGAAAACTGTATAAGAAGCAGTTAGACAACTCCCTGCCCTTCACATCCTTTTCACTTCCCCACCCCACCTGGACCTCAGATGGGCACCCAGAATTATGTGTTTCCACACTTGGAAAAATTAAACTAGAAAGGTGGGAACAAAGCCTATACCAAATAGGAGACTATCTCCTAGCCCTTTGCTCAAATTCGGGCAGCCCATTACTTACCTTCCCCCAGGTGGGAAGGGATTTCTCTCCAGGGAAACTAGTCAAAAAAATAACCAATGGATGTAAAAAGTCTGGTTCTGTATGATCAAGTGGGATTTCTCCCAGGGATGCAAGGATGGTTCAACATATGCAAATCAATACATCACATCAGCAGAATGAAGGACAAAAATCATATGATCATCTTAATAGACAAAGAAAAAGCATTTGATAAAATTCAGCATCCCTTCATGGTAAAACTCTCAACAAATTAAGTACAGAAGGAACATACCTCAATATAATAAAGGCCATATGTGAGAAACCCACAGCTGACATCATACTTAATGGCGAAAAGCTTAAAGCCTTTCCTCTAAGAACTGCAATAGACAAGGAGAGCCATTTTCACCACTCTTATTCAACATAGTATTGGAAGTCCTAGCAAAAGCAATTAGGCAAGAGAAATAAATAAAAAGCATGCAAAATTGGAAAAGAAAATTAAATGGTCCCTCTTGGCAGATGACATGCTTTTTTTTCTTTTTTTTAAATAGAGTCTGTCTCTGTTGCCCAGGCTGGAGTACAGTGGCACAATCTTAGCTCACTGCAACCACCACCTCCTGGGTTCAAGTAATTTTTATGCCTCAGACTCCTGAGCAGATGGGACTACAGGCATGTGCCATGACACCCAGCTAATTTTTGTATTTTTACTAGAGATGAGGATTTCCCATATTGGCCAGGCTGATCTCGAACTCCTGACCCCCTGTGATCCGGCCACCTGGGCCTCCCAGAATGGTAGGATTACAGGCATGAGCCTCAGTGCCAGGCCGACATTACGTTATATATGTAGAAAAACCTAAAGATGCCATGAAAATACTCTTACAACAACTGATAAACATTCAGTAAAATTGCAGGATACAAAAATCAGTGTACAAAGTGAGTTTCTATAGTGTAGTGATTATCATGTTCACCTAACAAAAATCAACATATAAAAATTATAGCAGCATTACTATACACCAATAAGAACTAGCTGAAAAAGAAATCAAGAGAGCGGCTGGGTGCAGTGGCTCATGCCTGTAATCCCAGCACTTTGGGAGAGCGAGGCAAGTGGATCAGTTGAAGTCAGGAGTTCGTGACCACCCTGCCAACATGGTGAAACCCCTTCTCTACTGAAATTACAAAAATTAACCAGGCATGGTAGCGCATGCCTGTAATCCCAGTTATTAGGGAGGCTGAGGCAGGAGAATTGCTTGAACCCAGCGGGTGGAAGTTGCAGTGAGCCAAGATCACACCACTGCACTCTCTAGCCTGGATGACAGAGAGACTCCATCTCAAAAAAAAAAAAAAGAAAGAAAGCAATTCCAATAATAATAGCTACAAAAAAATTAAGATTAAATACCTAGGAATAAATTTAACCAAGAATGTGAAACACTTCTACAAGGAAAACTACAAAACACTAATGTAAGAAATTGAAAGACACAAACAAATGGAAAGACATCCTGTGCTCATGGATCAGAAAAATTAATATTGTTAAAATTAACCATATTACTCAAAGTAATCTACAGATTAAATGCAGTCCCTATCAAAATACCAGTTCCTCACAGAAATAGAAAAACACAATCCTAAAATTCATATGGAAGCACAAAAGACCCTGAATAGCCAAATCTTAATCCTCAACAAAAAGAACAAAGCTGGAGGCATCATGCTACCTGGTTTCAAAATATACTACAAAGCTATGGTAACCTAAACAGCATGGTGTTGGTATAAAAACATAGGACAGTGGAACAGAATAAAGAATCCAAACATAAATTCATGTTTTTACAGCCAACTAATTCATGACAACAGCACCAAGAACATACCTTGGGGAAAGGGCACCCTCTTCAATAAATTTTGCTGGGAAAACTGGATATCCATATGCAGAAAAATGAGACCAGACCTCCATCTCTCACTATATGTTAAAATCAACTAAAAATAGATTAAAGACTTAAATGTAAGACTTGAAACTATGAAATTGCTAGAATTCAATATGGGGGAAATGCTGTCAAACATTGGTCTAGACAGAGATTTTAGCTGAGACCTCAAAGCACAGGGAACAAAACCAAAAATAACGAGATGGACTATATTAAACTAAAAAGCTTCTGCACAGCAAAGGAAATAATCAGCAGAGTTGAGGAGACAACCTGTAGAATGGGAGAAAATATAATCTCATTAAAAAGTAGGCAATGGACCTGAATAGATGTTTCTCAAAAGAAGACATAAACATGGCCAATAGGTGTATGAAAGATGCTCAGCATCACTAATCATCAGGGAAATTCAAATCAGAATCACAGTGAGATACCACCTTATCCCAGTTAGTATGGCTGTTATCAAAAAGACAATAACATGTAACTAGGATGCAGAGAAAAGGGAACTCTTATACACTGTTGGTGGGAATGTAAATTAGTACAGCCATTATGGAAAACAGTATGGAAGTTTCTCAGAAAACTAAAAATATAACTGCCATATGATCCAGCAATCCCACTAGTGGTATTTATCCAAAGGAAAAGAAATCAGCGTATCAAAAGGATATCTGCAGTCTCATGTTTATTGCAGCACTGTTCACAACAGCCAAGGTATGGAATCAACCTACATGTCCATCAGTAGATGCAGTGATAAGATATGTTATATTTATATGTACACATACAATGGGATACTATTATTCAGCGATTAAAAAAATGAAATCCTGTCATTTGCAGCAACATGGATGAAACTGGAGGAAATTATGTTAAGTGAAATAAGCCAGGCTCAGAAAGACAATACTATATTTTCTCATACGTAGGAGCTAAAAAAGCTGATCTTGTGGCTGTAGAATGATAGTTATGAGTGGGTGGGAAAGGGGCTGTATGAAGGGAGGTTTGTTAATGGGTACAAACATAGAATTTGATAGAAGGAATAAGTTCTGGTGTTCGATAGCACAGTAGGGTGATATGTTGTATATTTCAAAAGAGCTAGAAGAAAAGATAGTGCAATGTTCCCAACACAAAGAAACGATAGGCCGGGCGCAGTGGATCACTTGAGCCCAAGAGTTCAAGACCAGCCTGGGCAACATAGTGAGACCCTGTCTCTACTACAAATTTTAAAAAGCCAGGCATGGTGGCTTGCACCTGTGGTCTCAGATACTTGGGAGGCTGAGGTGGGTGGATTGCTTGAGCCCAGGAGTTGGAGGCTGCAGTGGGCTGTAATCATGCCACTACACTTAAGCCTGGGTGACAGATTGAGACCCTGTCTCAAAAAAGACGAAATAATATTCAAGGTGATGGATATACTAAATACCCTGATGTGATCATTATACATTGTATGCATATGTCAAAATATCACCTGTTCCCCATAAATATGTACAAATATTATGTTTGGTTTTTATTTTTTATTTTTTTGAGATGGAGCCTCGTTCTGTCACCCAGGCTAGAGTGCAGTATGGCTCACACTGCCTCCGGGGTTCAAGTGATTCTCCTAGCTCAGCCTCCTGGGTAGCTGGGGCTATAGGCATGTGCCACCATGCCAGGCTAACTTTTGTATTTTTGGTAGAGACGGGGTTTCACTATATTGGCCAGGCTGGTCTCAAATTTCTGTCCTCAGATGATCCGCCCATCTCGGCATCCCAAAGTGCTGGGATTACAGATATGAGCTATTGAACCTGGCCTTGTTTGTATTTTTTTTAAAGCTGGTTCATGTCCCAGGCACCCTTTAGTCAATCCCACCATTGCCTACTGAACAGAGATTTCAGACATCTTTTTTTTTCCCCCCGAGATGGAATCTCACTGTTGCCCAAGCTGGAATGCAGTGGCGCGATCTCAGCTCACTGCAATCTCCCCCTCCTGGGTTCAAGCGATTCTTCTGCCTCAGCCTCCCGAGTAGCTGGGACTACAGGCGCCTGCCACCATGCCCAGCTAATTTTTGTATTTTTAGTAGGGACAGGGTTTCACTATGTTGTCCAGGCTGCTCTAGAACTCCTGACCTCATGATCTGCCTGCCTCAGCCTCCCAATTTGCTGAGATGACAGGCGTGAACCACTGCACTCGGCCCAGAAATCTTTTTAGTACCTCATACTTAGGTAGATATGAGCAGCCAGATAGTTGAGGAATGAAAGCCTGGGACCAAAATTTGTCGAGGAAATAGCATAGGAAACATAAGAAAGCTGGAAAATAACCTATAAATAATGGCCAAAAAAAAAAAAAAAAAGCAAACAATAGGAAGAGGAACTATATAAAAGGAACATTTGGAGCATAGAAAAGAGTTCATGGAAATGTAAAAAATGATTGCACCCTGGGTTTGATACAGTTAAGTAAAAAACTAAGGGTAAGACGGTCAGGAAAGCATCTAGAAGTAGGAGGGAAAGCCAGTCGAATTCACAGGATGAAGTCAGGAAGACGAGATAATGGAGCAGTGCCCACGAGATCTGAGGGAAAGCGAGTTCCAATCTAGAATTCTGTAACCCTCACACCTGATAGCCACTTGAACATATATAAGGCCTCAAAAGATTGATCTGTCATGCACCATCTGCCAAGATACTGTGTGAGGATGTGTTCTTTTTCTTAAACATTAAATCAAGAAAGAAATCAACAGTGGACCCAGTAAATAGGGGATCAGCCTAGGATAAGATGCCCTAGAAGATGGTGAGGGAAGTCTCAGAACTGCTGTTCTTCAGCAGGCAGCGAAGACCACCTGATCCATATTGGAGTGGTGGGACGCGAGCTTCAGGAAGGGATGCCACAAGGAAAAGTGGAAGTGATGATGACTGTCTTCAAGAGGTTACAAGTCTTTAAGAATTTACATGTGAATTGGAGATAAATACAGAGAAAATGAAACACATCAGTAATTCAGTAGTTACTAAGCCCAGAAAGACCAAGTCATACCACATAGGAAATAAAACCAAGGTGCACGAAGGCATTCTACTGTGACCAGTATTAATGGAGTAAAAAGTAATGCCAGCTCTGGAGACTGGCTTAACAACAACAAACACCACGTCATCAGGAGGCTGGGTCAGGGGCAGGTGCTATGTAAGCGGTGAAACGGCTGTTTGTATCATTCACTGAAGAATTTATTAGATTTTATCTAAAATTGTGAAGTAGGCCGGGCATGATGGCCCACTCCTGTAATCACTTTGGGAGGCCGAGGCGGGTGGATCAATTGAGGTCAAGAGTTCAAGACCGGCTTGGCCAACATGGTGAAACCCTGTCTCTACTAAAAATACAAAATTTAGCCAGGCATGGTAGCAGGTGCCTGTAATCCCAGCTACTTGGGAGGCTGAGGCAGGAGAATTGCTTGAACCGAGGAAGCACTGGTTGCAGTGAGCTGAGATCATGCCGCTGCACTCCAGCCTGGGCGACAGAGCTAGATTCCCTCTCAAAAAAAAAAAAAAAAAGAGTAAATAAATAAAATTATGAAAAGCATGTTATTTAGAAATAGGCTAAACACCAGAAGAAGCTGCTATGAGAGTCAAAAGTGACTCCTTCCAGAACTTGGGAATGGGAGGAGGAGGCCGAGAGACACAAGTCTGGAGGAGTCATCTACGTGGCTTCCCCCCAGGCCACTCCTAGAGTCGTGCACAAGGTGTGCCCCAGTTACAAACCTTGTCCTGTCAGTATTTGACTTTTTAAATGATGCATATGTATTGCTTTGATAAAAACAGAAACAAAGATTGTTCTGAGATTAATAACATCCATAACTTCAAAGATGATTATTACAGGTGACTAAGATAATCAAAAGTTATTTTAAACTTTGTCTTTAAGCATTGAAGTGATCTTATTACTGTCTGTCATGACAATCTTTTCAATTTAGAATTACTTTTTTTCTTTTTTTCAGTTTGTATGCCAGAAGAAGGGTTTAAAGGTAAGTTACATTTGTCATGTTTTGTTCATGAATGTCAGAGTCATCCTGTAATTTTCTATTAAAGCGAAGGCTATAATTTGATTTTTAAATTTTAATCCAATCTGAGTCTCATGACTAAAATTAATTTTAGTTAAATGCATTTCTTATTCAAGCTTCTTCATTATCTTTTTCAACACTCAAGCCTCAGATGGGGCCTCAGCTGGGGCCTGTGTGTGAGAACTGTTTCTTGCCAGATGTCCATTTGGCCTTCCCTTTCTCATTTTATGGGAGGTTGGGAAATTAGCTAGTGGCATTTCGAGATTTATTTTTAACCTTTTCCCAGTTCTTCCTATCAAGTCCCCTCCTAGAGCAAAACAGTTTGTGTGTAACTATTAAGAATTAGTGGTACAAGAATTTGTCAGATTTTATCAGGTTCAGTGAAAAGATTTAATTAATCACTTAGCATTAAGGCATTTGTTGTATTACTACTTCAAGAGGAGACACGGTGGTGCTCGTACTACATCTGGGCCATGTAGTTGTGCACACCGATAATATTCAAGAAGTCATCAGATACAGACCTTTGACGTTTTAGGATTTTCCTGTTGCTGTCTTGATTCTTTGCCGGCTACTCCAGAAGCCCATGGCAGGCTGTGATTTTGCTAAGGAATGACTTTGAATCACATACCAGGTGTTCCTTGCTAAAGCAAATAAGAGACAAATCTACTGGCCGAAATAAAGTCTTCCTCTTGCTGCAGCTTTGTTGTCTGCATGTTACCACTACAAAGGGACTCCTGATGGGTCAAAACAAAGCAAAAAATGTCTTTATGAAAAATGGTCACTGGCTGGGCATGGTGGCTCACGCCTGTAATCCCAGCACTTTGGGAGGTCGAGTCAGGTGGGTCACTTGAGGTCAGGAGTTTGAGACCAGTCTGGCCAACATGGTGAAACCCCGTCTCTACTAAAAATACAAAAATTAGCCAGGCGTGGTGGCATGCACCTGTAATCCCAGCGACTTGGGAGGCTGAGACAGGAGAATTGCTTGAACCTGGGAGGTGAAGGTTGCAGTGAGCCAAGATTGCACCATTGCACTCTAGCCTGGGCAACAAGAGTGAAACTGTCTCAAAAAAGAAAAACGGTCATTAAATGAAAGCATCAATAAAATCTGGTTAGTTTGTGTGAAGATACACTTAGGAAGCACATGGCTTTCAACAGAAATGTGATTTAGCGTAGAGCCTGGAGTCTGCTGGTATTTTGTCTTATCCTCCCACACCAAGGTGCTGCTGTGTCCATTTATTAAATTGGATGTTCCCTGTTGATGATGTGTTCTTGGTAAATGGAATCCATGACCTTTTAATCTGTAGTTCACAACTATCCCTCCACGTGTGTTTCTTTTCCCAGGTACTGGTCTTCTTGGACATTAATCTTTGAATACTTGCTGACTGCTAAGAAATGACCAGAGGGGAAGAGGAGTTTGACATGTTAGGGCATTAAAGCAAAGGTGGATTTAAGAATTAAACCATTACATGCCCCTTCCAAAAGGCAGAAATCGATTCAAACGTGACTGTCCCAAATGCCTTATGTCAAATAAAGCAGATTGCACTGATGGACATCAGACTTGAAGGAAATGTTTCCAATTTTATATTTAAGGGGGGTGGTGGGTGGGAGGGGGCAAGTAAAGACGGAACAAGTTTAGTAGCAGTAATAGTAAATCATGTTTACATATGAGATTTATAGTCGTGGGAGGGAATAAAGTTCTGTTATATTTCCTTGCTCGAGTTTCATACCAGATGCGTTGGTCCATAAAGGATTGTATCAAGTAGATGAGACAACATTCTGCTCTGAACGAAAAGTAATTTTAGAGACATAACCTGCTTACCAATGCCTGTCTTTGATTCATATTCTACTTTCAATAAAGCATGAAAGTGAAGAACTTGTCCTAAGTGTGGAAAAGTGTCTTCAGATTTAGACTCTCCTCCATGTCAGCTGCAGCGCCACCCGCCTTACACTGCCCGGCCGTCGGTCTCTTGGAGTTGGGTAAAGGAGGGGCACTTGCGTGTCTCCTGCAGTGAGCAAGGAATTATGTCTCATTTTTTGACTTCAGAGGCTTTTTGCTTTGGTGCATTTCAGAAAGGATGGAGAATATTTATTACGTGTGAAAGCATCTTTTTCCGGTTTTGCTGTTATTCAAAAGTGGGAATTTTACCTGGCACGTTTGAAAATAAAAAATCTGCCTACCTATCAGAAGCGTAAATCAGACTGAAGTACATTTGGATAACACGAGGTTTCTATAAAACTTGTTCTTCCTGTCCTCCATGTCACTGTTTCTTGGACCTCAGTTCCCTTTTTGAAAGCATTCTTCCAAAATGCCCTGAGAGGATATCTTAGATCCTATTGTTTAAAAAAGGAAAAGAGTATATGGATGGGGATGTGCTGTCCATCCACCTCAGGATTGTCATTCTTAGCAACACGTAACCGAAGCAATATTCTTAAGAATATTGAAGGGTTTTTTTAATTGAACTTAAGTCTGGAGTTTTTCTTTTTAAAAAAAAAAAGTTTTCCTGTTGAGTACGTATGTATAAGTTTGTGGCTGAGATGCTAGCTTAGGCATCTCTCTTGTTAACACTTTTCTTGGCCTTGGGTTTGTGCAAGGCGTTTTCCCCCTTTCATGAAAATTTGAACTCAGATAATGGATGGGGAAGGCAGATTGTGGTTTGAGACCCAATAACCTTGGCAGCATCCCTTTTGAATAGCTCCTTTTGTCAGAGTAATTATGGCTGTTTAGTAAAATTCTAACTTCGTGTTTGTGTTTCCCCTCTGTGTTTCTAATGTATTCAGTCTGTGCCCTCTGAGGAGGCAGGGGGTCTCTAATGAGCCTGTGGGAGAAGGTGAGAGCTGCACATAGCCCCTCTCAGAAGCCATCCTAGGAGCGGAACCAAGAGACCAGCTGTTCTGGTCTTGCGGTTGGCACAGGTGAAGGACTTGAACTTGAGCTGATGGATCCTGATTTTTAGATCTCATTGTTTTATTAGCTCCAAAGAAATGAATGCAGGAGCCTAAAAGTATAACACAAACTTCTTCTTTCTCAAGGTAAAGACTTTTATACAAGTTCACATAATGCTTGATGAAGCGGCTTCCTTTTCCTTACAAAGAAGCTTGTTGGCCAGAGAACGTTCTTTTTGGGGATTGACATAAACATGTTAGTAGCCCCCAGAAATCTGATACATTTTCCCCAATTTGCTGTTGATAACAGTTTTGAAATTTGTTACTTGGGTATTTTTTCCTCCTGCAGTGCTACAAAATAACAGCCTTTTGTAAATCTTTCAGGCTGGTACCTGCTCTTGAGTACTGGCTTCTTTATTACCTCTGCCAAGGGGTGGGGTAGACCCCAAGTGAGTAGCTCAGGGTCGTCTTCCTCCTGCTCTGACAACTTGCCTTGTTCTGCCGGCACTGCTCAAAGTAACTGCAGCCCAGCGGCTCCAGCGACACTATGAAGCTTTATTACAAAGGCAGGAGATCAGGCCCTAGACCCACTGAATCGGAATCTGCATCCACAGGCCACTCCTGTGCTCTTAGAAATCCTGGACTGGGGCCTCTCCCATCCATAGTAGGCAGAGTTGCAAAGACACGTATGCTTGTATTGAATGGCTTTGCATTGCCGCCCTTCTCACTTTGTACTTCCCTGTACAGGTAAAGGGTATAATCTAAAGCCCGATTCTCGTTTCTGTAATTACGAATAGATGGAGTCCATTTGCCTTCTGGACTGTGAAAAGTTCAGAGACTCTTTGTGTTGGGGTTCTAATGCTGTGCATGTGTACTTTTTTATATTAGATTAGTCTCCTGTACAAGGTATAATGAAGCTTGGGTCTTTTCCCTTTTATATTTCTGACCATTCTTTAATCTCAAACGGATGTGTACAACATACTACACTGGCACAGATTGTCACCACGAACTGAAATAGGCTGCATTTCGGTGTCTTCATTTCCTGGGGAGTAAGTATCTTTCTGTGTATTTATGAACTCTATTGTTTAGAATTACTGTTAACCTTCCGGCCAAATTAAAAAGATATGAATGTCCTTTTATTTCTGTGGAATCATAATCCAGAGTGAATTTTTCAGTTATTTTAAATGTCCTTTTGGTTGGTCCGTGTGGTCATAGATCTGCTCATCAGACTCTGGTTAATATTGGAATCTAATGCTCAGGTTGAATAACCTGTTTTAAAAACCCAGGCGATGATTTATCTCTGTCTAAACAAACTGCTGAAGCGAAATGAGCAGGAAAGCCTGTCTTTCCTGTTACAGAATCGTGGGGCAGAATCATATCCTTTCTCTCGGGCACTTCAGTCCTCAGCTCGTTCAGTGTTGCAGGGGACTGCGAACACAGTGCATGCAGATGAAAAGCCAGCGTTTGCATTTTACGAAGATTTTCCCAGCCTGAGCAACATAGTGAGACTTCATCTCTATAATAAAACAAAAACTAGCCAGGTACGCCAGTGGCCCCAGCTACTCAGGAGACCGAGGCAAGATAATTGCTTGACCCCAGGAGGTCGAGGCTGCGGTGAGCTGTGATCACACCACTGCACTCAGCTTGGGTGACAGAGTGAGACCCTGTCACAAAAAAAAAAAAAAAAAAAAAAGTGCACATCTATGATAACGTCCCATACTCCCACCCCCACCCCAGAGTACAGGGTTTTGTCAACAACATTTCTCATTCTGAAAGCTGGCATCACTCTCCCCCCCACACACACCCATCTCCTAGACATTCTATGGGCAGAAATACTGGCTGGGGATTTGATTATCAACATTATTGGAACCCTCTATTTTTCATTAAAGTATAAATTATAAACATTCGTAAAATAGCACTTTGTTGATTTCCCTGAGCAACATTTCTGTGTCAGGTCCTGTGTGCCAGGTAGACAGTCTCATTGGAAGACAAAAACCACTTCTCCATCCCATATATCCCAAACCTTGGATTTTTTTTCCCCCTTCTGACGTTAATTGGGCTATGAAGTCCGCTAGCTATCCACATAGCACATAAACATACAGGCAGGTGTTGAAAGTGTGGAGTTGTAGAAGTTGGACCACCTGTGTTACAGATAATGTCACCATTTACCTTGTAACTAAGAAAAGTGACTTAATCTTGCTTTACCTTAATTTCTTCATCTCTAAAAGTAACAGTATTTGCCATTTTTGTTTACTACACTCAGAGGATTAAGCAATAATATTGTTGAGGCAAAAGGCTTTGGATTTTTCTTTGTATTTAGAAAAACGGTTGCCTTTCTGAGAAAATGCTGTTGGAATCTCTTCTGCAAGTCTTCAAAAGGAGGTCTTGTAACCACATAGCCAGGCTACCTGGAGCATCTTCTCTGAGAACTTTAGAAACTACGTTTTACTTCAAGCCCTTCCAGCTAAAATGATAGCTAGACAGCTGTTCTACCATCCTGGTGCATAATCTTTCCTTCTGTCCCATAAGGATAATGAAGCCAATGGCCAAACTGCAAGGCTTCTCGATTCGGTGTTTATCTTGCAGGGTCATGTTGAAAGGTATTTGAAACACGCTTAGAATGCATGCTGAAGATTTGTGTCTCAGTGATGGGCAGTTTCTGCCCCAAAGGGGCAGCTTCAGTTGTTTTGATCGTCATTGCCAAGAATATCAGGAACAGATGTCTCGAGCTGCCGAGGCAGGGCTCTGCGGGCACCGGGAAGCAAAGCCATGTGGAGGCCTGTGGCTGGTGCTCAGAGGTCACTTCCTGGTCCGAGAATTGTGTTTTTCATTATTTATTTACCTGGTGACACTTAGTGAATAATATCGTTCAAGGGTAGAGTACGCAAAACAGGTATTTCTTAAGTCTCCCCTCCCCCAACAAATGAGAGAACCAGTTACCAAATAAATACATGATACTAACCATGTGAGATACCTGCATATGATAAGGTTTTAAGTATCTCTTGAGACTCACTAGATATGAGGAAGGAGGAGGTTGCAGAATTGTGGCTTGCCAGGAGTTATATGACCTCTTCAAAGTGACATTGGTTTAACTTTATTTTATTTTATTTTATTTTTTGAGACTGAGTCTTGTTCTCTTGCCCAGGCTGGAGTACAGTGGCACGGTCTTGGCTCAGTGCAACCTCTGCCTCCTGGGTCCCAGCGATTCTTGTGCCTCAGCCTCCCGAGTAGCTGGGATTACAGATGTCTGCCGCCACGCCTGGCTAATTTTTTTTTTTTTTTTTTTTTTTGAGGTGAGGTCTTGCTCTATCACCAGGCTGGAGTGCAGTGCTGCAACCTCTGCCTCCAGGGTTCAAGTGATTCTCCTGCCTCAGCCACCCCAGTAGCTGGGACTTCCGGCACATGCCACCGTGCCCAGCTCATTTTTGTATTTTTAGTAGAGACAGGGTTTCCACCATGTTGGCCAGGATGGTGTCGATCTCTTGACCTTGTGATCCGCCCTCCTCGGCCTCCCAAAGTGCTGGGATTGCAGGCATGAGCCACTGCACCCAGTATTTTTGTATTTTTAGTAGACATGGGGTTTTACCGTGTTGGTCAGGCTGGTCTCAAACTCCTGACCTTAAGTGATCTGCCCGCCTTGGCCTCCCAAAGTACTGGGATTACAGGAGTGAGCCACTGTGCCTGGCCTAGTTTGACTTTAGAATTGAGACCTGCACCAGCTTGTAGTAGATTGAGCCTCTGCTGTGTCTCACCCAGCAGAGGCCAGACCAAGGTTGCTGCAGAAGGGGATCCTACCGTGTAATGGGCTGCATCCCACAAGCGAAGCGCGGGTGGCAGGCTGGCCCTTCTCATTCCGTGTGCTTTCACACTCCTCATTCATGAGGCTATGAATTCCCCCTCAAGTTAGCCCTAAGAGCTTGTCCAACATAATTACTGTATTGATCTCAAATAGAGGGCATCATCTGTTTCTCCCCAACATGCTGAAATAAAAAAAACACCCTGCTTTCAAGGACTTGGAGGGCCTTTGAAGTGAAATTGCTCTCGGACAGGGAGGAAGCCAGCCTTATAACAGCAGCTGGAATGGCTGCTTGAATTCCAAATCTGCATTAGTGCTGCCAGGCAAGGCAGGCCCTCAGCCACAGGAAGTGGGGCATGCACTCCAGGGAGGCCAGGAGGCCGACGCAGCCACTGCCTGGGTTGGATTGTTGCCTGCTGGCACACTGGCCTCCGCACAGTTCTATCTGGGTTTTCCTTTCCCTGGTGCTCTGGTGTTTTGTAACCAAGGGAATGCTAAACTGCAACCAGTTCCTTTTATGATCCTGGACAAGTCTGTTCCCCTTTGAGCCTCAGCGTTCTCTCTGAAAGGAAGTGGGATGTGTAGAAGTTGTCAAACATGAACTCCGTGGAAGGAGATAGTGGGGCCTCCTCCCACACCCACCTACTCCCTTGAGGAAGCTCCAGGCAGTACATTTGGAAAGCCACCAAACAGGACTACCTCTCAGGACTTTTCTTGTTTTATTAGTCTCTGAGCTGCCTCTTTGGTTGGTTTGTCTGGAGTTTTTGTAGCATCTTCTCACTCATCCACAGCATGTCTCTGGTTCTCTGGATGAAGGAGGCTCCAAGTCGTACTAGACTGAGTACTGGAACTAGAGTGTACTGTTTATTTCCTGTACTGGAAGCCAGAGTTAGGGCCGGGCAGGATTTTATGTCTGCACCTAAAACCACTCCATCCCCCACAAATGAATCAACCTAATTAGTGCTAGACTGTTGTAGCTCCCTGAGAGCAGGGCTCTGGCCATCTTACCACTGTGTCCCACAGTGGCCCACATGGTACATCCTCAGTAAGGAAAAAAGAACAGCTACTTCGGAATCTGCTAGAAGTTTTCCCATGGCCCCTTGGGGGAGAGCTCTTTTTATTCCTTTGGTTTGACCTGTACTGTCCCCACCTTCAGGCTTCTTTGTCCTCAAAACAGGGACTTCTTCACATTCATGATCCAAAAACCTCTAACCCCAGGGTGGGTCCCCCAGTAGTCTCTGCCATGTCTGCTGCACCGGCTTGGCAGCCTCCCGCCCAGACGGGGGCCTCTGACCCTTCCCTGATGCATGTGCCCTGGCACCTACTGCCACTCTTCATCCTGCCTTGCTCTGCTTACAGTGGAACTGTCCTCTGCTCCAAGCCAGCCCTGAAGCCCACCCTCCTTGCCGGCCTTTCCTAGACCTTACCTGCTGCTCTGTGGACAGCACGCCTTGAGGACTTGCTGCTTTGGGGTTTTCTTCTACTTGCTCTGGTGGGCAGGCCCTATCTCAGTTTTTCTTCCATTTGATCTGACTGGGAAAGAGTGGGTGGGCAGAGACGGGGAGTTCTTTCCAAGAGGCATCATTCCCATTTTAGGACTCTTCCTCCCTCCCCCACCCGCAGTCTCGTGCATTATTTGGAGTTTACTGTGGTGCCACCCATGTTTTCGTTCTCTGGCCTTCTTGGATGCCGGATTTTTAAAGCCAGCTTTCATTTCTCAGTGATCGGGACCACAGAGATGGTGGCTGAGTCGCAACATATTAAGTGTCTGAGACAAGGCTTGTGCCCAGAGGCAGCCATGCGTGAGTGGTCAGTCCTGAGTGGTTTGGATTGAAATAGGACAGGGAAAGCAAAGCTCTGGGGCCTTTGTCCAATCTTCCCCCTCAGTAGCTAGGCTCCATGCCAAGCTCTGTGCCCAGCCCCCTACGGCACGTGCTGCCTCCTCACCAGGGACCCTGACAGTCTCAGAATGGTGCCCCCTAGGACACATGGGAGATTATAAGCCTCTTACATTGAGGGAGGTTTTCTGTAAAGAGGAAAATGCGGTAATTGAAAAGCTCCTTGATTATAAAGAAGAAATAGAGACGCCTGGCACAGGAGAGCCTTCGTTCTTTGGTCTACTCAGCCAGGGTCGGGGACATTCAGTACCCCCATGCTAATAGGCTCTTGGGCTCTTAGGGACCTTGGAGTCTGCAGGTCCAGACTCCAGAAGGTTATGGGACCATGAAGGAGGTCACAGAGCTGTACTCCTTGGCTTGCTGCATTTCTGCATCTCCAGTGCCTCCATCTGCCCCCTCCCTCCAGCTCAGGTGGCACACCTTTGTCTCCACTCAGCACTCTGGGATGTACCATCAGCAATGCCTGGCCAGAATTAAGGGTCTGTCTTACAGCATGGTGGAGAAAGGGGCCCTTTTGGAACAGGAGTTAGGGAAGCAAGAAGCATGGAGATTGTGCTCAGAATTGAATTCAAGGAGCAATGCATAAAAAAGCCAAAGGATGGGCGGAGACATGGTGCTTAAAAGGATCCTGGAATTCATGTACTTCTGAGATCTGTGAGCCCCGCCCCTGCTGAAGATGAGCCAGCCCCAGTACATGCTGCCCTTGAAGGTCTATAGGCATTCCGTTGGCATTTCATAAATAGGATGTATTTCACCAAGCATCTCCCAGGACCAGAGCCCTCAGGACATACCTGTCTAGGGCAGTTGCTACCCCCCATAGCCCCTTCCTCACCATCCCCAGAAGCGCCTTGGCCAGCCTCATTCAACTTCTTGCCTTTTTATTACAGTGTTTGAGCCAACTCTATAGTCCTGGTGTATTCCTAGGCTGGAGATCAAAGGGCCCCTGGGGTCAGGTGGGCTGTGAGTGAGCATGTGATACTGCAGGAGTCTTCCTCCCGCCCTGACAACTTGCCTTGTTCTACCGGTGCTGCTCAGGATGTCTGCAGCCCGGCAGCGCCAGCAGTGCCACGAAGCTTCATTATAAATGCAGGAGCTCAGGCTCCAGGTCCACTGAATCTCAATCTGCGTCTACAGACCGCTCCTGTGCTGTTAGAAGTTTGAGAAACCCCCCTGGGCTGGGGTCTCTTTCCCATATGCAGCTGGGGAAGCTTGCTGGAGGGAGAAATCCACACGGGACTGAAAAGAACAAGTGCCTGATCTCCTACCTTCCCCTCTGCCCTTTCACAGGTGGGTGGATGGGTGGGGTGACGGTGGGGCATTTCCTGCTGTTCCCCCTTACCTCTTATCCACGGGGGTGAGAGTCTTGACTGGGAAACATGGCTCTGGTCCCCAGCCCCTGTGGGACTGAAAACCTGGAGGCTTGCATGTCTCAGATCCTCCAGAGGCTGATGTAAGGGTTGCTGAAGACCTCGGATCTTTTCTTTTGTGAAAAGGAGCCCATGTGGCCAGGAAAATAGTGGGAGCTGGAAGTGACAGTTGTGGTTTTAAGCACACAGTAGATGCTCAAGAAATATATTGAGTACATGACTTGGACTTTCCCCTCCCTAAATATTATCTGTGAAGCGGGCCTATTGGACTTGCTGACCTTGGAGGTGGCTTGAGCCACCAATTCCAAATGGTTGAGACAGAGGTTTGTCTTTACGCCTTTTGCAGCCTGTTTTCCCAGTTCTTAGAACATTGGGGTGAGAGCCAGAGATCCCAGAGATCTCCCTGGAACACGAGTGTTCTGCCACGAGTTCATGACCTTGGAGCCACCAACCATACCCTCACCCCTTGTCCCCTGCAGTTCTGGCCTTGCAGACCCACTGCGAGTTTCTTTGCTTCATGTGGGCTGTCCCCTGGGGAGGGAGCTCCGTGGAGAACAGAAAGAGGTGTGGGTGTGGGCCCCCCCTTGGTGGGGAGTGGGGCACAGGAGCCTCAGGCTCTGTTGACCATCAAAGAAGGGACTCGAGTGGGCAGGCCGCTCACTTGCTGTGGACGTTGGGCAAGTCTCTAACTCTCCCTGGGCTTTGGAATTGAGGCTGGGGTGATCTCTGCGCCCCCTTCCTGCCTGGGTTTTCGCATCTTATCCTGATCCCACTCTCCTCCCGGTGCTTCCACTTCTCCGTGGCCTGCGGCTCCCCTCCCCATACCCGCCCTGGGCCCGAGTTAGGTTGGGGCGGGGGCGAGCTGCCCAGTCCAGAAAGTCCAAGAACCGCGAATGGGATGGCGAGGGTCAACCGCGTGGCCTCTGCCAGGAAGCGCACCAAGCGCCCGGGCGAGGAGGGCGTCAGCCAGGGCGCAGCAGCTTCCTCGCCCAGCGAAGCCTGTGCGCCTTCCTCCCGCCCCTGCAGACAAGAGGAGCCCATGGGGGCCGTGGCCCCCACCTATCCCGACGTCTCCACTTGTTCCAGAAGTTGTCCCAGTCTCCTTGGAGCATGAGCTGTTGCCTGGACCGCTGGGCTCTCGCCCAGGTCCTACCACACTGTCTAGCTGTGTAACCCTAAGCCAGTTCCTGCCCCTCTCTGGTCCTCAGTTTCCCCACCTGTAAAATGGGGGCACCCAGAGCCCTCCTCCGGGACCTGCGGCGGGGCGGGGCTGCAGGGCGGGGGCCTCCCCGCCGCTCCCGCGCCCGCGGTTCGGGCTCCGCAGTGAGGGGGGAGCGGCGCCGGGGAAGGAGCGCTCCGCGGTCATGTGACGTCCCCCTCCCCGAACTGCGGCGGCGGCGAGCGCCGGCCGCGTCTGAGCAGAGCTGCAGCGGCGGCCGCGGGCACCGGAGTGCCGAGCCCAGGACGCCCCCGGCCCAGGCCCGCGGGTGAGTGCGCCCCGCCGGGGCTGCGGCCCTGGAAAGGGGAAGGGGACGGAGGTGTCCGGGCTCCCGTCGGCCCGCAGCCAAGACCCCGCGCGGGCGGGCGGGGAGGGAGGGTGGGGGCGAACGCGCGGAGGACCCGGGTCTTAAGGGGCGAGGGGTGGGCGCAGCTGGGGTCGCACAGCCGGGGCTTGACGGCGGCTGGAGAAGTCGGGGGAGGCCTGGGCTGAGCCGGCTGAACCCCTAGCCTGCGGGACTTGGTCCAGGCCTCGGCCAGGGGGCTTTGGTCCCACCCCCCTGGGTGGGTGGGGAGTCCGGTTTTCCGCCCACCCCGAGGTGGGAGCGCCTGGGGTTTAGAGGAGGGACTGTAGAAAGTGGGCGCGTTTCCTCCATCCCTGGGGAGGGGCCCAAGCCCTAGCGCTCCCCAAGAGGAGGCGCTCCTGTTCTCAAAGAAGGGAAGCGGGGGGCCTCAGATCAACGACCCTGAGCGGGGAGGGCGGTGATGTCCTTGCATCCCCAGAGACAGGGCGAATTCCCCTGTCCCTGACCCGCGGCAGAGCGGGGCACACGCGTCACGCAGTTGGGCGCCCCCTCGTCGCCTCCCCTGGTTCGGCAGGATCTGAGGACTCGGTGGGAATTCACGGGCGGTTTCCGTGCCCTGCAGGGTTTGGTGCCAGCTGCGGGGCGCCTGGGCTTGGGGAAGAAACCCTGTGTACACACACCCGCGCGCACACAGTCTCCGGAGGTGAGCGGCCCCCTCCCTACCCTGACAGTTAGACCCCAGCCTGTGCCTGCCCTCGGAGTCCTTGTTAGGGTCATAGCACAGGCCTGGTGGTGGGGTCGGGAAGAACATCCACCGCTCACAGGGCGCACTGGCCTCTGTCCCTGGGCTCCATTCCCCTTCCTGCCAAGCCAGAGGTCAGGCCCCTGGGGCGGCAAGCAGGAGGGACACTGAGGGAAGGGGCACTGAGGCAGGAGGGGCACTGAGGGAAGGGGCACTGAGGGAAGCTGGCCAGGTGGAAGTAGGAGAGAAAGGCAATGGGGTGAGACGGTATCACTTCCTCTCCACAGGAGGCTCCCAGGAGGCTCTTGGCCCCTTTGCACAGGTAGTGGTGCCTCCTTCCTGGGGGTGTTTGGGGAAACACGCTATGGTGGGGGACTGGGGAAGGTTGCCTCGCAGATGAAACAGAACATTGGCCAAAGGTGTCCCTGAATGGGCTTCTGGACTGGCACAGGGCCCTGAGGGCTGTGGCTGAGTGGGGAGGCAGTGGTCAGGTCCAGCTGGCCATGGGGGCCCCCTCCAGGACCTCAGCCTCACTCTGAGAGCCCCCAGCAGCCGGAGGGTCTGGCAAGGGGTGAGTGTTCCTGGATGGCCTTGGGAAGGATTCCAGGGTAATGATTAATCCTCAGGTGGCACGAGCAATTTCCCCCTTCACAGCAATATTTCAAGGCAGGGGCTGAAGCCTCCATTGCACAGATGAGGAAACTGAGGCTCAGAGAGGCTAAATGAACTGCCTGAGGTCACCTAGTCACCTTCCGCAAGGTCTAGAATCGTGGTTCTCTGACTCTTGATGGGAGCAGATCTCCACAGCGTTGGGGTGGGGGAAAGGGGAACGCCGTGGTAGAGTGCTCCATGTGGACCTGTTCCCCTTTGCTGCCAGGAGGGGAAGGTGCCTGTGGCCAGAAGCTGAGTCAGGTTGAGGAGAGGGTCCGGAGTCCTAGGCTCACCTTGCCACCCCCTCCCATGGAGGGAGGGTTGTCCCATGGAGCACCATAATGGTGCTTTCACCCTGGCACCTTCCCAGCTTCCTTGGGCAAAACCCTCTCCTCTTCTTCCCAAGATGCCTGCCTGGCAGGGGTCTCAGGAGACCCCTCTCCTGGCTCTGACTACCCTCCACCCTTAGGAGACAAAAGGATTCTTCCTTTGGCCTCTTGGAGGGCAGCAGGGAGAGAGGTCTCTGGCGCTCAGGCCACAGGCTCCCACAGCGGGGCCTCCGCCTCTCTCACCTGGCCCTGCCCCTGCCCTGCTGTCAAGTTCTGGGGCCAAGAGGCCTTTTGAGGACTCCTCGGGCAGATCTGTCCTCCATGCTGCCGTCTGTCTGCAGAGGCCTTTGTCCTGGTTGTCAGAGGCTGCTGAGCAGCCGCACGTGCTGTGCAAACAACCCAGACCTGAGCACGGCCAGACACAAACGCAAATACAGTTTGACTGACAGATACCCTGAGACCCAGACACAGGAACACACGGGCACACCCAGGCCAAGACCCCTGCCCCCAACTCTGCCTGACACACAAACACTGAGAGACACACCATCCAGATGCTGGCATGTGTGTACACACAGAGAGATGGAGGTTGTCAGCAAGGAGAAGAGCCTCTTCAGAAGCCCTCGTCTGCTGTTGCCTGCCTCCATTATCTCCTCCAGGGTGCACACATGGTACACGCGCACGCAGGAAGAACACGAGGACGCCCTACGCCCTTAAAAATGAACCTGGCAGACATGCACACGCACCCACCCACACCCAGGCCATCATGGGTGCACACACGCATGCATTACATCAGCTTCCTGCGTGTGGGATGTGAACGCTTCATCACCCGGGGAGGGGAGTGGAGGCCCCCAACCATCCCCAGCAAAGCCTCCCCTTCCTCCCTCTTTTCTGATTCATGTGGACCCATCTTGGCTGACCCTAAGAATCCAGGGAAACTGCCTGGTGCTTCCCGCTCGGTGGGAAGCACCTCCTCTCCTGCCGCCCCTCTGTGCACACACCCACCGGGTTACCAGGGGAGCCTCTCCCCAGGCTGCTCCTTTGCTGCCCCTGAAGGTGTTGTTCTGCAGGTCCTTCCCAAGACAGGACAGGCCCCAGCGCAGGCTCCAAGTGGCTCTGGGGTTCCCTTTCCTTTCCACTTTTGCTAGAGGCATTACCAGGCCCCAGTTTCTGCTTTGTCCTCCCAGCAAGGCTAGGGGCCAGCTGGTGTGAAGGGAAGGGAGTCCTCAGCACTCTCTGCTCACCTCCTTGCATGGCAGGACCTCTGCCAGGCTGGCCCTGGCACCCTGTGCCTCTGAGAGACTGGCGCTGTGGAGAGGTGCTTCTGTGGGCTTAGGTGAGGCCTTAGGTGAGGACAGGCATGCTAGATGGGGAGCAGTGAGTGGCTCCCAGCTCCAGCACGCTCCCTCAGCACTCACGCCAAGCCTGCCACAGTGCTGATTCCCTGTCCAATCCTGGCCCTGCCTCTTGCTGGCTGTGTGGCCCGGACGAGTCATTTTCGCTCTCTGGGCCCAGCTCCAGCTCTAGGAGGCAACTCAGCCTGGCTGGGGGATGAGGAAAGTCAGAGGTGTGAGGTGGCAGCCCTGTGCCAATGAGGAAAGGAAGTTTAGCTCTGGTGGCAGTGTGGGCACATGGGGCCCCAGGCTGAGGACTGTCTGCAGAGTGCAGCCTCTGGATCCACACTAGGGCCAAGCAGGGGTGGCCAGTCTCGGGGCTTCCTGGGGTGGCCACCTGGGGTCAGCCTAGGAGGAGGGGACACAGGGGTAGGGGGCTGCAGCTGTCGCTCACCTTTGTGGACATTTTATGCCTCAAAATGTGCTCTGTATTTAGGGCTAAAGACCGGCACTGGCAGGCAGGTGGTGACTCAGAGAGGAAGAAGGAAAAAGAGGCAGAGGGGTGCTGGTGGGGAGGCACCCCAAAACAGAAAGGTCCCACTGGGATTCCAGCCTTTCCTACTGGAAGAAAGGAACGTGACACTCCTGCTTTGCACCAGCACAGTGAGAGCTGCCTCGTGTGCCTACCCACTAAGCATTTAATGAGCATGTAGTAGATTTCGGGAACCGTGACAGGCACTGGGACACAGAGATGAGCTGGGTCCTGCGGTCCCTGCCACAGCCAGGTGCCTTGTCTCAGATGAGGAGGTGAGGCTCAAAGACAGAAAGTGACTTGCCCACTCTACTGGTTAATACCTCTGCCAACCGAGGCCACCCTCCCTCAGGCCCCCATTTGGAGGAAGCAGACCCAAGTTCGAATTCTGGCATTGCCACTGAGCAGCCATACAACTTTTGGTGAGTTCCTCTCTCCCTCTGAGTCTGTTTCTTGATCTAGGAAGTGGGGATCATAGCACCTGCCTGATGGGTATGTTTCAAGGGATAAGAAGGCGAATGCGAGCAAACACTGAGGGCAGTGCCAAGCTTATCCTAGGCATTCTGCTGGGTCTAAAAAGGGCATAGATTGGGAGTCCTCAGGATGCCAAGTCCAGTCTCTGCTGTGTGACTTTGGACAAGTCACCTGCCTTCTCTGTGCCTCATTTCTTTCTCCCTAGAACAGGGATGACGAGCTTTTATTTGCCTGCCTCCCTGGGGATGTTGTTTGTGGGGCCAGACATACTGGCTGGGAGCTGCTTTGAAAAATATAAAGCCGCACTCAGAAAAACACACAGAGACACACTGAAGGAAAGGCAAACACCAGAAAAATCTGGAGAAAAATCTTTTCTAAAAACATCAAATATTTCTCCACAGCCAGAAAAAAATAAGCCTTTTCTTCAGTGTTTTGAGGGTAGTAAGAATTTTTTCTTATTCCCTTGGAAAACTACCTTGGAAACTTCACATTTCCAGGGTAGTTGGTATGGCTATCACCAGGTGAACTGGGTAAGTTTCCTCCTTGAGGAGTCCTTGCCTGGCACATATTAGCTGTTCAGTAAATGATAATGTTAGTGGTAGAATTACGAGTTGCACAGCAAGAGCAGGAGTGGAGGCGCTCCTGGAGGCGAGACCAGCTACAGCGTGGGCAAGGGCGGGAGGTGGCAATGTGGACACTGGGTTGGATTCATGGAAGGCATATGTAGGGACAAATCAGGGTCAGTCTATTAAGGGCCTCGAATGGCAGGCTGAGGAGTTTGCATTTCCCCAAAATCAATGCGGGATACACGGGAGGGGCGGGCTGAGCCCACTAGCCTGGAATGAGGAACCACCTGGCACAGTTCTCTGCCCTGCCACTGCTGTGTAAGGATTGCCCCCTCGCCTGTTTCCCTGGACCTCCTTTTCTCCCAGTGTGCAAAGGAGAGGATTCCAGCCTCTTCCATCCCAGGGGCAGGCAAGAGGATCAAGGCACCAAGCCACCCAAGAACTAGGTTGCCATGAAAGCCGGGGAGCCAGGAGCTGTCATTGGTTCAGGAAGTCAGGAACCTTGTGTTCCCCTGCTGGCCCCACCCCACTAGCTGGGTGAGCTCAGGCAAGCCGCCGAGGCTCTTTGAGCTTCCCTTTCCATCTGTGGAATGGGAGGATGTGGTTTCTCTCTTTGCAATACAGCTCCCATGAATTGAAGCTGGTTGACTGTGTTGTGTGAGCCTCAAGTGTGTGTCTCTGGGGGACTTGCAATATTTCTTGAAACTACAGTACCTGTTCCTCAGTCTCCCCTGAGAATGTGGATCTGCTGGCAAGGCTGGGGTTGGGGGGCAGTGGGTGAGGATCAGACGCCTGAGCACCTCAGAGGCTGTGACCTTTTCAAGGCCACAGGAGCCATGTGTCTGCCGCAGCCAGGCTGTGGGGGCAGCAGAGGGAAGGTGGAGGTGGGGCAGATGGGTCCAACCCTCTGCTTGGCTCCTGAACTCCGGGCCCCAGTTCTGCGAGGGAAAGCCATCTCAGTACCCCGCTCAGAGGACAGCCCTCTCCAAGGCCCCACTCCTTGATTTAGGGCTCGAGGGGTAGGGTGGAGGTGGCTGATGGAGGGTGACCTTGGGAACTTCTTCCTGCCTGCAGGTTTGGTGCCAGAATTTCCAGGGCAGCCCTGATTCTTCTCGCTCAAAAGTTGGCAGTGTCAGGGACCCTCGAGAGGCTGCCAGGACAAGGCCTGAGCTGATGTCACCATCACCAGCCTCTTGCGTCTTACCCTATCTTGGAGGTCCAGAGAGAGGTCATCCACCCCCTGGCAGACTGCTGTAGGCACTGTGCCCACCCAGGCAGCAGGCTCAGGACACCATGGGGCTGAAGGCTCTAGCCTTGCCTCATTCACCACTTGCCTTTCACTTGAGGTGTGGGAGCTCTGTCAGGGATAGCCGGTTGCCCGTATAGCCCCTCTCCCAGGGCTCCCGGCCTCTAGAAACAGGACTGGGCAGAGCTGCTGGGACAAAGACCTCACTTGTCCCAGTCCCCAAAGCCCACAGCCCTCCCTGGCTGGAGAGGTGTGGGCTCTGTAGTCCTCCGATGGGCAGAGAAGCCTGGGACCTGCCCAAACTCTACAACGCTGGGCCCACCCATGGCAGTCAGGGTGGGAACTGGGCAGGTAGCTCAGGAATTCTAGGAAGATGCTGGTTGCGGGGAGGCAGGATGGGGCCTGAGCAATTGGATGCAGGTGGGGGCATTCATTGAGCACTTGCTGGGCCGTGTGTAAGCACTTTTCATGAATCTATTTCATTTAATCCTCAGAGCAACCCTCAAAGGCTCAGAGAGGTTAAATAGCCTGCCCCAGGTCACCCAGCTGGTGAGTGGCTGGGCCTGAGATTTGAATTGAGGGTTGTGTGACTCTACTTTTAGCCCTTTCTGTGTATTGCATGCAGAATGAGAAGGGGTTGGGGAGGGCACCACACAGAGTCTGTGCTCTGGGTAATGGGAGCAGTTCTGGGCAGGGGCAGGGGTGAGGCTCAGACTCGGAGGCTCACACCTGCAGGACTTGGCCCTGAAGCTTCCAGCTCCCTCTCCCCATGGCCTATCCCTGGGGCCCAGTGCCCCAGGCTGGCTTGGGGAAAAGGATGAATGGGGATGACTTTTCAGGGGTTCCCTTGGACACACAATCCTGCAGACCCTGACTTCTCCTGGCCCCCTATGTCTGTGTGAATTCCCAACTCAGAACCCCAAGAAATCCCCAGCTTCAGAGCTGGGAAGAAGCCCACAGAGATCAGCTGGTCCAACCCCCTCGTTTGACAGACGGTAATTATCATGATTATGCCTGATGGGAGCAATTCACAAAGGACTTTCACATCTGGGTTGCTGCTGGGTGTGCCGGAGTCCTTGGGGCCAGCAAGACTCATCCACATTTTGTGGGTGAGGAAACTGAGGTTCATAGAGGCAAAGAGATGGACCTAGGGGCACACAGTTGACCTTGGTACAGGTCTCTCCCTTCTGAAACCCGGTGCCTATGTGATGGGGCTCTGGGGCTGCACCCTGCATTGGAGTGGGGCGGGTCCTAAGAGGTCTGTATGGGGCCACGGCAGTTATCAGATGAGGCTCTGAGACTCCCAGCGATGCCTGCCTACCTCCCTGTCATGGGAACACCACCCCCTTCAGTGGCGTGGTCTGAAGAGACAGACTGGTGGGCAGAGCTGTTTCCAAGAGACTTCTCTGCCCACCATGCAAATAGGGGCTATGCTGCCCCAGAAAATCAGATTGAGAAGGGCCCTTGGAGGGGCCTCATTATTTAGAGAAGGAAACTGGGGAGCTGCCCACAGTCACACTGTGAGCCAGTGGTGGCACTGGGCTTAGAACTCAGCTTTCCTGGCTCAGCTCATAACTGTCCTTGCATGTGTCCAGTAGCAGTACTAAAGACAGTCCCCATTTATTGTGTGCCTACTATGTGCCAGGGGTGAGCTCTTTACACTGAATTCTAAGAACAATCCTATGTGGTAAGTACTTTTATTATCATTACCATCCCCTTTTACAGATGAAGAAACTGAGGCTTTGAGAGGTTATGAAAATGGCCCAAAGTCACAAGCCAGGAAGTGGCAGAGCAGGAATTTAAGCACGGGTCCATGTGATTCCAAACCCATACTGATGCCAGGTCTTGTATATATTATGATAGGACTAAAGTTGACTTTCTGTTTCTTTTTGTTCATAGTCAATGTAGGACATCATTCATTCATTGAACATTTATGGAGTCCTCACTAAAACAAGAAGACTATAGGGCTGATCAGGGTTGAGGCTCAGAGATTACGTCATGAGGCAGGGGGTCTCAGACACTGCTAGGCTCTCTGCCTCCACCAAGGATGGCTGCCTCTCCCTCCTTTTTTTTTGGAGAGTCTTGCTTTGTTGCCCAGACCAGAGCACAGTGGTGCAATCTCAGCTCACTGCAACCTCGGCCTCTTGGGTTCAAGTGATTCTCATGCCTCAGCCTCCTGAGTAGCCAGGACTACAGGCATGCACCACCATGCCCAGGTAATTTTTGTTTTTTTAGTAGAGATGGGGTTTCGCCATATTGGCCAGGCTGTTCTCGAACTCCTGACCTCAGGCGATCCACCTGCCTCGGTCTCTCAAAATGCTGGGATTATTACAAACATGAGGCACCGTGCCCCAGCCATCTCCCTCCTCCTTCTGTCCCCACCCCAGCCTGACTACATTTGCAGCATCTTCCTCTGATCCTCCTGCCCACCTGTTTTACCCTTGAGGTAAATGAGGGCATGACTCAGCTAGGGCTCCTGGGCTTTGTATATCCCAAAGAAGACCCTACTGGCAACGGTGTTAACAGCCACCACCGTGCAAGCCGCTTGTGAGCACAAGGCACTATGCGAAGGTGTCTGTGTACATCACCTTGTTTAACACACCATCACCTGTGAGCTAAGAGCTAGTATCATCTCCATTCTCCAGATTGGAAACTAAGGCTGACAGTCACAGCTCAAGACTGAGTTGGGGCTGGGTGCAGTGGCTCTTGCCTGTAATCCCGGCACTTTGGGAGGCTGAGGCAGGAGGATCACTTGAGGTTGGGAGCTCGAGACCAGCCTGGCCAGCATGGAGAAACCCCATCTCTACTAAAAATACAAAAATCAACCAGGCATGGTGGTGGGCGCCTGCAGCCCAGGCTACACAGGAGGCTGAGGCAAGAGAATCGCTTGAACCCTGGAGGCTTGCAGTGAGCCAAGATTGTAACATTGCACTCCAGCCTGGGCGACAGAGCGAGACTCTGTCTCACAAAAAAAAAAAAAAAAAAGGCTGAGTTGGAACCACTTTGTCCAGCTCTCGAGCCTATGCCCTTCCTCACTGGCTCACTCTGCCCTGCTCGGTATCTGGGCTGTGTAGTGATGCATTTAGAGCCCTGGTTCCTGGAAAGAAGGGCTTCAGCCAAGCAACAGGTTTATTAAGCACCTACTGTGTGTCTTGGGGAGGCGCTTTGTGAGGCTAAAGCTTGTGAGGATGGGGAGATTGGGTTCCTCTGTGAGAGATCTCGAGGCTGCATGCCCCCCATCCTACCCCAGAAGGCATTCAAGCCCCTGAGGATGCCAGGACAGAGCAGCCAGGGCAGGGCAGCGAGTGCTGTGGGAAGGACTTTCTTCCTGGCAGGAGCGTCCCTCACAGTGACTCAGAGCAGTGTGAAGACCTCAGAGAGGTTTTGTAGCCATATCTGCATCCACTGATCCTTAGGCAAGTCATTAGGTCTCTGGGACCCTGGCTTTCTGATCTGTGAGATGGGGAAGATGATTGTACCTAATTTACAGGGTGGATTTAAGGACTGGATGAAAGCGCTTGGCACAGGGCCTCGGGAACTAAAAGGGGCTGTGCCACTGAGCCGCAGTGCACGGGTGATAGGGACTGAGGTCCCGAGGAGCTCGGAAGAGCTGGATCTGCTCTGTTTGCACACCTCAATTTCCCCCGTTAGCCATGGTAGACATGTAACTCTTGCATGATCGGCCTCACGGGGCTGTTGTCAGGATCACAGAGATCCCAGAACGCGTAGGTGCGGCCCCGTGATCTGCGCACCGAGAGAACGGGTCCCGCGGGAGGGGGCGGTGGGCGGGTGCAGGTGCGCCCTTGTGAGCTGGGAGACGTGCGGCGCCTGGCGCCGGGAGAGGGCGAGGACGGGCGCTGGAGCCGCCTCCGTGTAAGGGAGGGGTGAGGGAGGGGTGAGGAAGTGTCGGGGGCGGCGAGCGCGCGGTTGGCGACTCTGGGCGCTGTCCGGGCGGCTCCGGGTCCCCACCGTTCTCGGAAAGGCACTCGGGGCGCTGTCCCTGGTCCTGGAGCCCGGCCGGCCCTCGCCTGCAGTTCTCGTGAAGGCCAGTTGGTGGCGCCCGAGACCGCGGCGGACTCCCGGACCCATTAGAGAACACGTTTTAAAAAGCGTTTTTCGGCAGGGGGAGGTGGCTCACGCCTGTAATACCAACACTTCGGAAAGCAGAGGCGGGCGCATCACCTGAGGTCGGGAATTCGAGACCAGCCTGACCAACATGGAGAAACCCCGACTCTACTGAAAATACAAAAATTAGCTGGGCCCGATGGTGCATGCCTGTAATCCCAGCTACTCGGGAGACTGAGGCAGGAGAATCGCTTGAACCCAGGAGGCGAAGGTTCCGGTGAGCCGAGATCGCGCCATTGCACTCCAACCTGGGCGACAAGAGTGAAACTCCGTCTCCAAAGACAAAAAAAAAAAAAAGGCCTTCTTCATTTTCCTGTTATGATATTCCTAGGTAATAAGCCTGCCTAGACACCTGACTTCAAAAACCAACTATATACTGGCATAAGAGATGAAAAAGGCCCTCCACCTCCCTACGTGAATGCTGTGGCATGACCACACTACAAGAGCTAATGAAGTAACCAGCCTTGAGCACCTATTTATTAAAAATATACCCTTAGGTTTTTTAAAAAATAAAATTATTTTAATAGAGATGGAGTCTTGCTTTGTTACCCAGGCTGGTCTCGAACTCCTGGGCTCAAGCAGTACTCTCACCTCAGCCTCCCAAGGTGCTGGGATTACAGGTGTGAGCCACCTCACCCAGCCTACCCTTAGATTTTTTTTTTTTTTTTTTTTTTTTTGGTACAGAGTCTCACTCTGTTGCCCAGGCTGGAGTGTACTGGTATGATCTCAGCTCACTGCAACCTCCGCCCCCTGGGTTCACGCAATTCTATCTCAACCTCCTGAGTAGCTGGGACTACATGCGCATGCCACCACGCCTGGCTAATTTTTGTATTTTTAGTAGAGACAGGGTTTCACCATATTGGTCAGGCTGGTCTCAAACTCCTGGCCTCAGGTGATCCATCCGCCTCAGCCTCCCAAAGTGCTGGGATTACAGATGTGAGCCACTGAGCCTGGCCTACCCTTAGATTTAAGAGCAGAAAGTCATGTTGCTGTACCTGACCTCTAGTTCAGAATGACTTCAGTAGTTGCACCTTTGAAAAATGTTTTATGGATTAAAGCCACACCAAAAAATACTCATTTGTAAACCAGAGTTAGGTTCTAGGATGGGTTACCCGGGCTTTTTACCCACCTGAATATCTAGGAGAATAGCTGATGAACAACAAATCTGAAGTGGAATTCTGGCTAGCGTAGCTTTCCTGTCCCCTACCCACTGAATGACAGCGGCGACTCCATCATTTCTGAGGACTGAAACCACCCTGGTGCCCTCTGAGGGGCAGAGCCACCCTTGTTGAGAGCCACTGCCTCAGTGAGGGACTCGTTGGGGTGGAGAGGGGTTCTCAGAGTCCCAGACTGGTTGGCCTCCTGGGAGGGTGGCATCATAAGGAACTGTTGGGAAACCCTCTCCCCACATTATAGATGAACCAGCAAAGGCCAGAAGTGAGAAGGCACTTGTGATGAGAAACGATGGGTTGCCAGCAGAGCTGCGGCCACAGGCAGGTCTCCCCACGTCGGGGCTCTGCCAGCCCAGCTTCCTGAGGGCAGCTCTGGGCCTCAAGCAGTCTCCCAGCTTTGTCCAACTGCCCCTGAAAATGGGCTGGGAGGGCCACCCCCTTAGCAGTGGAGGTAGGAGAGGAGGGCCGGCTGGCTAGACACCAGCCTGTAATGCATAAGAGGAGTCTTGGCCTCCACTCTATAATCCTTGGAGATGCAGCAGTTGCACCCTTCTCTGACCCCCAAAGAGCCATTCTGTCTCCTACCTTTATTTCTTCCCAGTAGTTAGCTGGATGCTCCATGCGTGTATGTGAGGTGTGTACACATCTGTCTGTGTATGTTGTATGAACAGAACGTGATTTGAGTAAGGGTGTGTGGGCCTGAGATTCCTGTGCCTGTATCTGCTGTCGTTGGTGTGTGTTTACATGCATGTACAAACCCAGCCGGAGTCAGCAGGTGCGTGTGCACTGATTGGGGACATGAGGGTGGGAGCTGGAGTTGACCTTTGCATGTGCATGTGCTTGTGGGTTTGCAGCATAGGTTCATGTAAGCCTGTTCGCATGCATTTGATCTTGACGTGATCTCTACGGGCATGAGTTAGATGTCCCTTTGCATGTGCATGGCACAGTACTAGACCAAGTGCATGTGTGACCTGGGAAAGTTTGTGTGCAAGTGTGCACACAGGTCTACCAGAGACCTTGTCTGTCTTGTTCAGACTTTATCACCAGTGTCTGAACAGTGTCAGCCGCACAGTGGGTGCTCAATACAGTGTCAGCCACACGGTGGGTGCTTGATACACACTTGCTGAATGATTGGGGGAAGGAATGAAAGAATATACACCTGGGTGCTGTCTCCAGAAGGGCTTTGCTTCCCAGGGCCTTTCAAGGCACATGATCTGCATGGAGATGAGAAACATATCCTCAGGGGTAGGGCCTGAGTGGGGTTAGGTATTCTGGTCAGGCCAGATTTTCCTGGTCCGTGACAGGGTCCCTTTAAGTAGGCAGGGGTCTCAGAAACCCATTGAACAGAGCAGGAGTCTCAGAGCCAGGGCAGAGGCTGGTTCAGTGACCTCACTGGCCAGCTGCCTAGGGAAGGGCTGTGAGCCAAGTCACACCCACTTTCCGTCCCTTCCCAGGGGCTGGGGAACCCCAAGGAGACTCTTTCCAGAAGCTTCCTGGGATTGGGTGGGTGTGGCTTGGCTAGAAAGGCCATGGGCAAAGTAAGGATAATCTTACTTCCAGAGCTAGCAGACTTCTGTCAAGGCAAATGCATCTTTCCATTTTTTTTTTTTTTTGTTTTAGATGGAGTCTTGCTCTGTCACCCAGGCTGGAGTGCAGTGGTGTGATCTTGTCTCACTGCAACCTCTGCCTCCCAGGTTCAAGCGATTCTCCTGCCTCAGCCTCCTGAGTAGCTGGGTGCCACCATGCCCAGTTGATTTTTGTATTTTTAGTAGAGATGGGGTTTCACCATGTTGGTTAGGCTGGTCTCAAACTCCTGACCTTGTGACCCGCCCTCCTCAGCCTCCAAAAATGCTGGGATTAAAGGTGTGAGCCACTGCACGCAGCCCATTATTAGGTCTTTAACCCAGCAAAGTGAGAGTAGGGCTTTAACAGATGAGCAAACTGAGGCCCAGAGAGGAAAACTGATTAATAATGCAAAGCCACACAGGAGGCTGCCTGCGCCAGGGCAGGAAGCCCAGGACTGCCTCCTCTCCTGCCCAGAAGGCCTGGGGCAGATATCCTCAATGAGTATGATTGGGGGAGGGGAGGAGGCTATTGGGGGTCCTGGCAAGAGCTGGCTCCACCAGCCCCACCTAGAGCCCAGACCTGAGATCTTCCCGGGGTTTGCTCCTCCCTCTCCCCTTGCATTTCCCTGGCAAGGGGGAGCTGGAGGTAGGTGGGTGGAATACCCAGAGTTCAGTGAGAGGTGAACTTGGAAAGGCAGCTCTGCAACCCTCCACCTTGTGCTCTTCTCTCTTCCTCTACAGTCTGGCAGCTGTTTGAACAACTTGGGTACAAAACTAGGAGGCCCACAGGGGAGGCTTCCTCTCAGAAGGAGGGCTTGGACCCTGGAAAGCAGCCTGGCACTGTTTTCTAGGTATGAGGCTGGAGGCCAAGGAGGAAGAGGGCTAAACCTCCTTCAAAGATGTCAGTGACTTCCCAGTGCCAGGCAGCAGGCACCCCGTCTGTGCTGACTGTGGAGCAGTGATGTCCCCGTCACAGTGGGCCAGTGAGACCAGTGTCATAGGATGTTACTGTGTTTGACGTCACACAGCTAGGAAGCATCAGAGCCTGGTCCAACCCTGGTCCCTGTCACACTGCCTCTGTGTGGGTGTGTCAGTCCTGGAGGCTGTTCCACATGCCCACACACAGAACTCTCCCAGTCTGTCCCATAGCTGCATGGCACTGCATGGCATACACGGACCATAATTTATCACATTTCCTCTGGGTGGCCATTTAGTTTTAGAATTCTTACGAATAAATCTTTGCTAGCCCTACAAAAATGGCAACTTCATATAGTTTAGCCTAATAAAAATGATGTTGCTACAACAATTTTTTTTCTTTTTTTCTTTTCTTTGAGACAGATTCTTGCTCTGTCGCCCAGGGTAGAATGCAGTGGTGTGATCTTGGCTCACTGCAACCTCCACCTTCTGGGTTCAAGCGATTCTCCTGCCTCAGCCTCCCTAGTAGCTGGGACTACAGGTGCCCACCACCATGCCCGGCTGATTTTTGTATTTTAGTAGAGATGAGGCTTCACCATGTTGGCCAGGCTGGTCTTGAACTCCTGACTTCAAGTGATCCACCCGACTTGGCCTCCCAGAGTGCTGAGATTACAGATGTGAGCCACCGCGCCTGGTCTTTCTTTTTCTTTTTTCTTTTCTTTTTGAGACAGGGTCTTGTTCTGTCACCCAGGCTGGAGTGCAGTGGTGCAGTCAGGGCTCACTGCAGCCTCAACCTCCCAGGCTTGAGCAATCCTCCCACCTGAGCCTCTCAAGTCACTGGGACTACATATGTGCACTGTCACAGCCGGCTAATTTTTTGAGTTTTTATAGAGATGAGGTCTCACTGTGTTGCCTAGGCTGGTCTCCAACTCCTGGTCTCAAGTGATCCTCCCTATTCAGCCTCCTAAAGTGCTGGGATTACAGATGTGAGCTACTGAGCTCAGCCAGCAAGTGTTTTATTTAACAAACACATGTTAAGTGACAAATACTCTACTATTCTGAATGCTTTATCATTGGTAACTTATTTAATCCTTGGCAAAACCCTTTGATGTAGGTACTGTTATTTTCATTATCAATCCCATCTTGCCGATGAAGAAACTGAGGCACAGAAAGCTTAAGTAACTTGCCCAAGGTCACACAGGTGACAAGTGGGAGAGTTGAGATTTTAGCCTTCAAGGGTGAGGATATAAGCACATGCCTCAATGTCCCTTGTCCTTGCCATTCATCTCCAGGCTCACATGCTATGATGCAGGGGGTAAATTCTTGGAAGTGGTCTTGTAGGTTAACAGGATGCATTTAAATTCAGCTGTCACCAAGGGACCAGAAGCTGGTCAGGGACTGTCCTGCTGCAACCCTGGCCAAGGGAACGTGACCCCCACTAACCACCCCCACTCCCACCCCCACCCCCATCCCTTGCCAATGAGGCAGCTGCAGCTGGTCAGAGCAGAGAGGCTAGAGCCCACACTGGGCTCTTTGTCTTCGGTGGGAACCCTGCGGCCCCCATGGCTTCTCTCAAGGGTCCACTGTCCCAGTACTAGCAGGGCCTCCCGGGGGCCAGGCCTGACTGGGAAACTTGGCACATTGGCGGCCCCTTGGCCACTCTGCCAACTGGGCATGCAGAACCCACTCAGGGATCATTCCCACTGAAAAGACTGGTGAGGTATAGGTCCATGTCTAAAGGGATGCAGCAGCCCAGATGTGGCTGGAGTCCAGGCCCCAGCCCAAGCACTGTGCACATCCCCATAGCCCAGGCCTAGCTTTTCAGTCCTCTACCCCAACCGCCTCCCACCTCTCTGAGAGCCCCTGCTGCTGCTGCTACTACTTAGGAAGGAGGGAGGCTGTTGCTGCTACTACTTAGAAAGGAGGGAAGGAAGGAGGGAGGGAGGCAGGGAGGAAGGAAGGAAGGAAGGAAGGAAGGAAGGGAGGGAGGGAGGGAGGGAAGTAAGTTCCTCCCTTTTCAGGCAGACCTCAGTGCTCCCAGGACCCACTCCTCAGGAGCCTGCCCTGGAGTGCTTCCTCCCCCCAGGAATCTGCAGCGCTGCCCAGAGCAGAAGGGGCCCAGTCCAGGCTCCAGAGCACCTTGCAAGGGGGAGCCAGACCCTTCTCTGAGGACTGAAAACCAAGGGATATAGTTCTAGGAATGAGGAAATAATGTTTGCTCTGCCCAGGCTCTGAACCCTGCAAGTGGCTCTTGAGGGCCCCTGCACCCACCAGAATGTGCAGAGAAGAGGTCCCAGGTGGGAGCTGAGAGGGGTCTGAGGGCAGATCCCCAAGAGAGAAGTAATTGGTGTGAGCGAGGATCTCAATTTCTTTGTGTCTAAAATGGGGAAACCGCAGCGCCACCTACCCTGCCTAGGTGAGACAAACTGTGGAGACGTCATTTCCTAGGGGAGCTGCAGCTCACCAAGTCCAGGCGCGGTCCCAGGTGGAACAGCTCCTGAAAGGCTTCTGCAGAATCCCTGCTGCACTGTCCTTGTGCCCTTGGCCATCCTTCCTCCCTTATCCCCGGCTGCATCTGTGCCCTGCAGTTTGTTTAAACAGAAAATCCCGTAGAAAACCTCGAGACTGTGGGAGCCTGCCTCCTTGGGTGCAGAGCCTGGGGGAAGGATCTCTCCCTCTATGGGGGGAAGAGTGGGTGTTGGGGTGGAGGGCAGTGTGCTCAGGGGTCGGGGCTAGTGGCCCGGTGTCTGCTTACACAGCTCCAGTTGGGTGGGGGAAACGGCTTACTCTGAGGAAGAGCACTGGACTGCGTTCTGGGCGAGCTGGGTGCAGAAGAGGGACTTGGAGTGTTTGTTGAGTGAATGAGTACCTGCTGCAGAACTCAGAGCCCAGTGTCCTCTCAAGGTTGGGACCTGGGCTGCATGACTTTTCAAGAGGGGAGAGGAAGCGGCGTCTCCACTCCTCCCCTTTGCTCCTCCTCCTGACTAGGGCAAAGGGGAAGGGGGCTCCTGGGGGAAGGGGAGACAGGTGGGCAAGGAGGGGTTATTGGAGAGTCTGTTCTTCATTCACTCATTCGTTCGCGGGAAGGGCAGAACGCCTGACCTCGCTGCGGAACTCTTGTACCCGGCATTTATTAAGCATCTACTGTACGCCAGGACCTGGGCCCAGCACCTTACGTGCGTGAACTCATTTCGTCATCCCCAGGTCCTAGGAGGCCGGCGGCAGGAATCCCACTTTAGAGATGAGAAATTCGAGGGACAGGGAGGAGCGGGACCTGCCTGCCGTGCAGACCCAGGCATCTGGGAGGGAGCTCCCAGCTCGTGATGATGGGGACGGATCCGCCGAGGAGCCCGGCGGCTCGAGAGGGCGGGAGGAGGGCGTCCCCCTAGCAGAGGGTCTGCGGCCTGGACGGCGGGGGGCGGAGGCGGGGAAGGGGGTTGGGGAGGGGCTGCCCCGGGCCCCGCAATCCCCACCCGGCCGGGCCCGGCTCGGAAAGTCCCGCGCAGCCCCCGCCCGGCCGGCCCAGGGCGGCGCGAACAAGCGGCCCTTTCTGCGCCGGCGGCCCCCGGCAGCTGGACCGCGGCCCGCTCCGGCGCTGACAGACCCCAGCTGGGGCGGGGGCGGGGGCAGGGCGGCCGCGTTGCCAAGGTGACCTGGGCGCGGGAAGGCGGCTCCAGCTTGCGCGGGCCGGGCCGGGCGGCGGCTGCGGCACCATGAGCGGCCGGAAGCGCAGCTTCACCTTCGGGGCCTACGGCGGGTAGGGCGCGGGGCGGGGCGGGGCGCGTACGCGCGTGTGCGCCCGTGGGGGGAGCCCGTGCGGGGTGTGCGCGCGCTCGGGCGGATGGGCCTGAGCTGTGACTGCTATGGGGGCTGAGCGTTAGACCTCAGTGCGCGCATAGCTGTCATGTTGCGGCGCCTGTGTGTGTGTATGTGTGTGTGTGTGTGTGTTTCTGTGTCTGTGTGTTCCCATTGCGTGTGCATGTGCCTGGGGGGGAGGTGAGTGCAGGGTGGACATTGCCGTGTTTGTGTCTAAGCACATGACAGTGGCGCTTATGTATGTGACTGGGGCTGCGGGGCTTCTGGGCTTGTGTGTGTGCATGTGTGTGTGCATGCATGTGTGCGTGCCTGCTCACGTGTATAGGTATGTGGGAGTAGGGGCAGGCAGGTCAGGGGGAGGCTCTGCTGGACCTCCCACTTTGCCTCTGCAGCTGCTGGGCGCCTCACTGAGGCTCTGGATAAAGGGACTCTAGAAGCCCTTAGCAGGCCCTGCCCACCCTGGGCACCAGGCTGCCCTCCTTGCATCCTGGCTCTCGGGAACCACCTCCTCCCTGTGCCACTGGCTGCCTGGGCTTGGAGGCCTGGAGGAGATCAGAGTGGCAGCAGGTTCATCTTGGGGTCAAGGGGTGCAGAGGTGGGATGGGGATTTATGCCTGTTGCAGAGATTTGGCAAATTGGAGGGAAGATGGATTAGACAGAGTGGGCTCAGAGCCCCTGCTCAGCCAGACAAGCGGCTCCATGACTTTCACCAGGCCCTGCCTCCCAGTGGTCAGAGGGACCCTGGGACTCACCTTGGGGTGTGGAGCGCTGGGGCTTGTGTGTGGGCATGGTCAGTGCTCTCTGAGCTATGGGGATTGTGTCCAAACTGCCTTCCCCTTGTGGACGCTCAACTTCTGAGGTGACCCCAGCAGAGGGGCGGGGTGGGGTGGGAGGCCAGAGGCTTCCCCTCCATCTGGGGTCTTGCTTGCTGTCAGGTGACAGCTGGGCTACGCCCTGAGTTTCCTAGCCAGCCGACACCGAGGGGCAGCTCACAGGCTGGGTCCTGTTCTATGACCTTGGGCAAGTCCTGGCTTCTCCGACCTCCCTGTCTGCAGAGTTGGCCTTCCCCATCAGCTGTCCCTGGGAGCCCCCAGCCCTGCCCTTTGGAGGATGCCCCTTCACTGGCAGAGTTGGGCTGGGCTCCCTCCTCGTCCCCTTCTTAGCTCTGGGCAGGAGGCGAGTTGTTTGTTGTCCCAACAGCTGCTCAGCCCCTGCCCCCAGCGGCACCGAGGTGCCCTCAGAGTGCAGTAGGAGAATCAGGGCAGGGCGGGAGTGCTACCCAAACATGTGCTCTGGGGCTGGATCTGGGAGGATTTGGGGGAGACAAAGTCTGGGGTGCCCCTGAAGTCTTGGGGAGCAGGGTATGTATGTTGGGATGAGGGTGGGGGGAAGCTCTTCCTAGATCTCCTCCCAGATTCGCAGACATTTGCTTCCTGGGTAGATACGAGTGAGCAGCTTCAGGATTGAGGCAGGCTGCGGGCCTTGAGGCTGATGTTCTTTCTGCCCACCATAAACCATAGACATCCAGCAAACTGCTCCATCCTGCCTGGAAAGGCTCTAAGCCAGCCCCAGCTGCACACCTACATCCTTGCCATGATCCAAACTGCTGTAGTCACTGTCCTACTCCACCTGTCCCCCTACCCCTGCTAACACCCCACAGCCCTGCCCCCTGCCCCACTGCCCCTAGTCTTGCCTCCTTTCCTGGCTCTTTAACTCCCCTGCCTTCCCATGTCCCTAATCTGACAGTTAAACCCCTGCAAGCCTAAGGGTGATAGTGACTGCATCAGGTATCCTTAGAAACAGGACCTTCCCTAGCCTCGCTGGGAGGGTGGCGCAGTGCAGGTGGATCTGATTTGCTGGGCCAAGCTGGTGAGAAGGGATGTCCCCTCACCTGTGGCCCCTCTTATTGTGTTTCAGGGTGGACAAGTCCTTCACCCCTCGCCGGAGTGTATGGTGAGTACTGGGGACTCTCAGGAGGGCCTGGGTTGCCTTGACTGGTCCCTGCAGGTACCTCCAATCCCTTCCTACCCCTGCGATGCCAGGCCAGACCTCACCAAGCCTCCAAGCATCCTCTCAGGGCAAGGGGGTGGGCAAACCATCTTACCAGGTCTGTCCCCAGAGTACTGTTTTAGAGAGCCTTGGAGGCAGGCAAAGCAGGTTCACATCTTCACTCTGCCACTGCGTGTGTGACCTTCAGCAATTCCTTAACCTCTCTGAACCTCAGTTTTCTCATCTGTGAAATGGGGATTAAAATACCCATTAATAGAGTGTAAAGTAAAAAGAACAAAAACAAAAACTAGACCTGACATATTGTGGGCCCTTTTGCTTAAATGCTTCCTTCCTTTTTTTCTTCTCTATTTCTTCCCACCTCAGGTGGCTCCTTGCTGGGCCAGGGTTCCCTTAGCCTTTACTGACCCTGAATCCTCTAGTTACTTCCCGTGACAGCCCTCAGAACCGCCCCCCGCCCCCCATATTTCCTGTGTCTGGGGCTGCCCTCTCTTTGGAGGAGGAGGGAATGAGGCAACCTTGTCTGGAGCTTCCCAACACCAAGAGGCAATGGGTGGAGGTGCAGCCTCACCTCGGGATACACTGTAGCACCCTGATGCCCCAGCAGGCGGGTGCATCTGGCTTCCCTGGCATCAGCATCATGTGGGCCTGGCTGGCTGCTCCTCCTGCTGCTTCACCTCCAGCAGGAGAGCCCCCCAACTGCTCTGGCTTCTGCTTCCTGCCCCTGCTCAGGGCTTCCTGGGGTCCGTGGGTCCTGCAGAACCCCCCAGCTGCTGGGCGACTCCCATCTGGCACCATTGTCCCCACAGAGCCCTCCTGGGAAGCCAGGCCTGGGGTAGGAGGCACACAGGGTGCCTCGGCTAAGCTCCCAGCCTGCCTTTCTATTTCCCTTTGATGCTCTCCATGCAACCTCAGGCCGCTTCCTCTCCCTTTCTGGGCATCGTCTCCTGCTGCTGTGCCTAGTCCATCTGTACCCCTCCTTCTGTAAGATGGTGTCCTATGCTCAGAGCAGGGGCAGACTGAGTGGGGGATACAGGCAGAGGTGAGGAAGGTGCCATCCTTTCCTTCAGGGAGTTCAGTAATAACACCACTGACAACTGCTACTTGTTGGGCACATGCTATCTACTGGGTACTGCACTAGGTGCCCGACATGTGTTATCTCATGTAACTTTGACCATACCTCAGAGTTAGGGACTATTATCTCTAATTACAGGTAAGAACAATGAAGCCCAGAGTGGGGAAATGAGTTGCCCAAGGTCACACAAGCAGTTGGGATTTGAACCTTGATCTTCCAGACCCTGTGCAGAGCCCAGAGCCTCACCTACTCTGTCCCAGGGCCACCAGGCCACTGGGACGGTCTGAACAAAGGATGCGCTTCAGGGAAGACTCAAAGACAGGGGCCACCCAGAAGGCCCACTCTAGGGAGCCCTAAGCCAAGAGTTAGAGTTGACAGCCCAGGACTGATTGTAACTGGCCAGCTGTGTGACTTTGGGCGAGCCCCATCCCCTCTCTGGGCTTCAGTTGACCCATCTATCAAGTAAAGATTGGCCATTCCCCCAGGACACGCCCCATTACCCAAAATGCCTTGCCTGTGCCCTCCTAGCTGGAGCCGCCGTCCAAGGTGCTAACTGTAGGCCCTCCCTTCCCAGCTGCCAAAGGCCATCGCTTACCTCCAGTCCATGCTTGGCATATGGTTAGTGCTCAGTCAGTGGTGGCCATTTTGACCATTAATCATGATCTTCCGGCACTCAAGGCCTGTCTCCACCTCCTTTTCTAGTTTGGGGCTTGCTTCTCCCGTGCCCTGTATTTCTGATCAACGGGAACATGGGCCCAGTCAGCGTCACCTCCCCTTGATGTCCCTCCACTTCCATTTCCACAGGCCTTCGCCACACCTCCAGCCCACCTTTGTCACCATTTGTTGAGTGTTTTCTTTCTTGATCCCCACACCCCTATTCCCTCTTTAGAATGCCTCCTCTGCTGCTATAGAGCACGCATTCGTGAATCTTCCTGGGGTAGGGGGAAGAGCATGGACTTCAGAGTCTGACAGGTGTGGGCTGGAATCTGCCTCTGCCACATTCTAGTTGTGTGACTTTGGCAAGTCATTTTCCCTCTCTGGGCCGCACTTGCTCCTCAACATGTGCTCGTTGAATAGGGCATTTCCGGAATTTGACTTCAGGTGAGCTGCATGTGTTCATATAACCCGGCAGTGCAGGGCAGGCTCTGAACTCCTTGAAAGCAGAGGTGCTTCAGTCACTTTTTGTTTTTTTGGAGACAGGGTCTCATTCTGTCATCCAGGCTGGAGTGTAGTGGTGCAATCTCTGCTCACTGCAACCTCCACCTCCTGGGTTCAGGTGAATCTCTTGCTTCAGCCTCCTGAGTAGCTGGGACCGCAGGTGTGTGCCATCACTCCTGGGTAATTATTTTTGTATTTTTAGACAAGGTCTCACCATGTTGGCCAGTCTGGTCTTGAACTCCTGAGCTCAAGTGATCCTCCCACCTCAGCATCCCACTGAGTTACATTTGAGCTCAACTTAGCCCCACTTTCTCCCATAAAGGCCAGGCTGTACTTTTCACATGTCTCTGTCCTCCACATGGTCTTGTACAACTACCATGCCCATAAATGCTTAATGCTTGTGGAATTGAATTGAATGTGTTCAGGGAGGGGAATGAGTAAAACCTTGTCAGTAGTCTGGGAAGGCTTCCTGGAGGAGGTGATTTCCCCCCACCCCTTTACAAAACAGGATTAAGAGGTTAGAGCTTGGATTAAGGGAGCAGTGAGTCCTGGTAGAGGCCAGATGTGATCATGGCTAAGTTCCCCTACGGACCCCCAACCCCTCTCAGCAGGTTGTCTGCAGTGGGGGACCTCAGAGTAGGTGTGCAGATGCAAGAGGAAGGAGGCCCAGTGTGAGGGTTGGGAGCCAGTGGGACAGTGGGTGACTCTGATTCTGCAGCCCTAAGGGACCCAGATGTCCTAGAATGGGGGCTGGACATTTAAAGTGTATTCAAATGGATGGGGGGAGGTGGAGCGGTGTCAAGGTAGAGGAATGGCCAAGTGAACTAGCGCAAGGCAGGAGGGTTCTAAAAATACCTCTGGGAAGGGAAGAGTCAACTTTGGCCTTAAAACTAGGAGCCTGGGAGGTGGAGGCAGAACCCAGCAAGGATTAAGAGCTGACAGTGTGCCAGGCATTTTACTCTGGAGGTCTCATTAAATCATGGCATCGCGGCCGGGCGTGGTGGCTCAAGCCTGTAATCCCAGCAGTTTGGGAGACCGAGACGGGTGGATCATGAGGTCAGGAGATCGAGACCATCCTGGCTAACATGGTGAAACCCCGTCTCTACTAAAAATACAAAAAACTAGCCGGGCGAGGTGACGGGCGCCTGTAGTCCCAGCTACTCGGGAGGCTGAGGCAGGAGAATGGCGTGAACCCGGGAGGCGGAGCTTGCAGTGAGCCGAGATCCGGCCACTGCACTCCAGCCTGGGCGACAGAGCGAGACTCCGTCTCAAAAAAAAAAAAAAAAAATCATGGCATCGCTCCTGCAGTTTGGCCTGTTGTTCCCAGTTTAGAGGCCAAACCAGGGCTGAGAGTGGTGGAGGCTCTGGCTCAAAGTCACAGCTGGTGAGGGCTGGATTTGAATCCAGCTCTTTCTTCTGCTGAGGAAGGGACGTTGGTCAGAGACAGTGAAGCTGCAGAAATGGGGAAGGTCTTGGATATGAGGCAAGGGAAGAGCGGGGAGTGATGTAGCCCTGAGTGCTACCCAAACAGGAGTCACTGCTCAGTCCATGTGTCCTACTGGGAAGGCCCTTCTGGTTGGTGAGATGTTTCCTCTTAACAGAATTGGTACCAGTTGCTCCCATATATGGAGCACTTCCTGTATCCCAGGCCCTGGGCCCAGCACTTCCCTGAATCATTTCATTCCATCCTGACACCAGCCTTACAGAATACTATCCGTCTCTTACTACTGTCCGTCCCCATTTTACAGATGAGGAAACTGAGGCTCAGAGAGAGGAAGTGGTGGCCCAGGGACATGCAGTCAGTGAGGGGCAAACCAAGACTGACAGTGGTGCCACTCTGAGGCCATGCCTTTAGCCCTTGATCTCCTGGATGCTGCTTGTGCTAAGTGGTAGGCTGGGGTGGGTGGCCCTGTCCTCAGGTGGCTCCTTGTGGCGATTACTGAGCCAGAGGCCCTGGGGCCTGTGTGCTGTTGCAGGAAGCACGAGGCTGGCCTCATTAGTGGCTCTGAAATGCCAAGCAGGCACGTCCCGCTGGGCCTCCTCATCTATTATGCATCTGGTGGGCAGGCCCCCGGCGGGCAGCTGGCAGTGCATGGGATGGGGGAGCTAGCAGCTGCTTCCTGAGCCCATGGCCGCCACTGTACCTCTGGGCAGGGATCTCCCAAGGCAAATGCCAAGGCCTCCTGCCTCATCCCCTTGGCCCAGCCAGGGTAAGGGGGTTCTACTGGGGTCAGGGACATGGATGCTGGTCCCCAGCTCATAAGCCTGGCTATCCTAGCAGCCACTTCTCTTTATTTTATTTTTATTTTTATTTTTATTTTTTGAGACAGGGTCTCACACTGTCACCCAGTCTGGAGTGCAGTGGGGCAATCTCAGCTCACTGCAGCCTCGACCTCCGGGGCTCAAGCGATCCTCCTCCCTCAGCCTCCCAAAGTGCTAGGATTACAGGCATGAGCCACTGTGCCCAGCCACTAACAGCCACTTCTAAGAGAGGCTGAGACTTCAATTGAGCTGGGGGTCATTTGGGACCAGAGTGGGCAGAGGTGGGCTGAAATAGAATCTTCAATGCCCAAGCTCCTGGCTGCACAGAGCGTCAGAGCAATAGAGCTGTGGTCATTTGTTCATCATTTATTCATCCAGCCACAGTAACCACTGAACACCTACTATAGGCCAGGCATGGTTTTAGTTACTGCAGATTCAGCAGAAAACGAGACAGGCCTAGCCCCTATCCTCAGAGAGCTTGGTTTGGGCAGTACTTCACCTCTCTGAACCTGGATTTCCTCATCTGTAAAATCGGGAATGGGGGAGGCAGACTATAAGTAAATAGACAAGGAAATAACCTCTGATGGGTACGCTGAATTTCTTTTTCTTTTTTTTTTTGAGACAGAGTCTCGCTCTGTCGCCCAGGCTGGGGTGCAGTGGCGCCATTTTGGCTCACTGCAACCTCCACCTCCCGGGTTCAAGCAATTCTCTGCCTCAGCCTCCTGAGTAGCTGGGATTACAGGTGCCCGCCACCACGCCCAGCTAAATTTTTTTTCTTGTATTTTTAGTACAGGTGGAGTTTCACCATCTTAGCCAGGCTGGTCTTGAGCTCCTGACCTTGTGATTCGCCTGCCTTGGCCTCCCAAAGTGCTGGGATTACAGGCGTGAGCCACCGCGCCTGGCTGGGTCCACTGAATTTCAAAGCAAGGCTACATGCTAAAAAGAGCTGGTCCTTGCCAAGAGCTGAGCGTGCACCGGGCTGTGTTTCAGAGCGCTTTGCACACGTTCATGGGTTTGATCCTCACAACAACACTGCGAGGCAAGACTGTTAGGAACCCTGGTTTAGGGCTGGGGAAACTGAGGCAAAGAGAGGTTAAATAACCCGTTCAAGAACGCTTGGTAAAGCTGAGATTGGAGCCGAAGTAGCCAGGCTCCAGTTTGCCTGTCATCCCGTGCTGTATGGCTGGAAAATGAAGGAGTCCTGAAAAGCCTTTCTGAAGAGGGGATGTTTGAACCAAAATCTGAAGGATGAGAGGAGCTGGCCATGGGGGAGCTGGCAGAGTGCCCAGACAGAGGGAGCAGCAGGTGCAAAGACTCTGAGGCAGGGATGAACCTAGTGACAGAGAGACCCTCCCCCCCAGCTCTTCCAGGAAGGATCCCCTATAGCTTCAGGAGACAAGAGAAAATCCCCCCCACATGTGTTGTGGCTCTGGGACTGCCACTGTTTGGCTGTGTGATCTTGAGAAGTGGGTCCCCATCTCACTTGTATACAACCCTGCTATCCCATGTCTATCCTCAGCATTATGAAGAGGGGGCTCTTGCAGCCCTGAGGTCCCTGGTCTGGTTGGCCCTGTGTGCCCCTACCTCCTGGTGGTGCTCAAACTCTGGTCTATTTGTCTGGGATGCATGGGAATATTTTAGTTCTGTTAGGTAGACCTGAGTTCAAATACCCAGCTCAACTTCCACTTACTTGCTGTGTGGCCTTACCCCATCTACTCTGCCTCTCTGAACCTCAGATTGTCCATAACAATGGAAACAGTATTGCTTCGAATGAAATGAGTGCAGAGTGTATGCTCAGGGGGATGTTCTCCCTTCTAACTAAGCATTTGCATTTTGAGAGGAAAGACTCATTCACCCAAAGAGGGGTTCTCTAATGATAGAATTTGAGGCACTGTGGTGGCCACAGGCGGAGTAGATGATTAAGGAGGGGATTTTCTAATAGCCCAGATTCTGGAAAGGCCTTCTGAGTTCAGGTTCTTCCCCAACATTCATTCATTCAGCCAATTAATTCAACATTTAGTGTGGGGACACCCTCCTAGGGCCAAATCCTGTGCTGGGTGCTGGTGACATGATGGTGGAGATAGTAGATGAGGCCACTTCTTCTGGGGTTCAGAGTCTAGAGAGGGTCATAAGGAAAGAGGTGGTTTGATGGGAATGACATGTGCTGACTAGGGAGATGTGAGTGTTGCTGAGAGCTCAGAGAAGGGACTCCTGCCCACATCTGGGAATCAAGGAAGGCTTCCTGGAGGAGGTGACTCAAAAGTTGAAGTGGGCCAAGTGGCAGCGTGTGTGTGTGTGTGTGTGTGTGTGTGTGTGTGTGTGTGTGTAGTGGGGAAGGGAGGTACACTGTAGGAGAATGTTCCAGGGACAGGAGGTGGCAGGTCAGCAATGTGGAGGAGAAAAGCGTGTGGTGGCACATGCTGGACTGAGTTGGGCCTGACAGGTGAAGAGAAGAGAGATAGTTACCAGGTCATGTCCCTGCAGGCCCTGCTGGGACTTCTGTGGGCTACACTGGAAAGCTCTGAACCCCTAAGCCACCATGGGAAGAGGCCTGCTAGGGTGCCAGTTGCCCACCCTCCTCCCTGCTCCAAGGAGCTGCTGTGTGATACTGAGTCAGTCCCCAGCTCAGGGAGGCCCTGGCTGCGCCCTTAGTGCAGAGCTGTGGAAGCCCTGGAGCCAGTGTGGGCTGGGACTGCAGATGCTGTCTCAGTCACCAGCTGGCTGGGTGATTTCTCTGGATCTCAGTTTCCTCACCTATAAAATGAGGGCAATGAAAGTACTACCTGGAAGACTGGTGTGGGGATTAAATGAGATAATGGGTGCCAAGGCCTGAAACCAGGGCCTGGCACAGAGCACGTCCTCCATCGATGCCAGCTATTGCGGTTACTGCCATCATCGTGGTCATGGTTACCTGCTGTGCCCGCAGTGGGTGCGGAATCTCACTCGGTGTGTAGACTCTGTCCTCTGGAAACTTGCTGCCTGCCAGGGGGTGACCTGCCTGCCTACACATGACCGTACGCCCCAGCCGTGGGCACTGGCCTTCCGCACTGGCCCTAGGCACTGACCCTGAGAACACTGGCTTTGGAGTCTGACAGGCCTGGTGCCAGGTCCTGGCCAGTGACCTTGAGGAGTCTCTCACCTTGCTGAGCCTTGGCTCGTCCCTTTGTGCAGTGGGGCTGTTCATGGCCCCGACCTCACAGTGAGTGAGAGGCAGTGAGGAGGTGCTTTTAAACGGCCGGCCGGTGTAACAATGCAGCTGTTTCTGACCCCATGCTGCAGGAGGGAAGAAACACGTGCCTCGGACCCACGTGACCTAGAGAAACATCACCCTCCCTCTCGGAGGCTCATTTTCATACCTATGAAATGGGAAGATCAGCTGTGATGCACTCTGATGTGCTGGGGTTCTAGTGGAGTTAGCTTGTCACTAAGTTTGACCCGGTCCAGCTCTTTGCTTTGTGACATTGGGCTAGAGACTTAACCTCTTGGAACCTCAGTTTCCATGCCTGCAAATGGGCAATGTTCACCTCATGGGGTCTTTCAAGGCTTCCATTAGCCATTTGTTTTTTTTTTTTTTTGAGACGGAGTCTTGCTCTGTCACCCAGGCTGGAGTGCAGTGGCCGGATCTCAGCTCACTGCAAGCTCCGCCTCCCGGGTTTAGGCCATTCTCCTGCCTCAGCCTCCCAAGTAGCTGGGACTACAGGCGCCCGCCACCGCGCCCGGCTAGTTTTTTGTATTTTTAGTAGAGACGGGGTTTCACCGTGTTAGCCAGGATGGTCTCGATCTCCTGACCTCGTGATCCGCCTGCCTCGGCCTCCCAAAGTGCTGGGATTACAGGCTTGAGCCACCGCGCCCGGCAGCCATTTGTTAATTCAACAAATACTTACGGAGTTCCTACCACATGCCAGGTACTAGTCTAAAGAATTGAGGATGCAGCAGTGAACCTGACAGACACGGTCCCTGCTTCACGCCCATTATCCTCCAGTGCAGGAGACAGAGAGCTAAAGGAAGTTTCAGATGGGCAATGTGTAGTACGGATGGGGTGGGTGTAAGAGCTGGTTTTGCCAAGGGTATCAGGGAGGGGCCTCTCTGAGGCCTGAATGGGAAGGAGCTGGCTGTGAAAAGGTAGTCCAGGGAGAGGGCAGAGAAAGTATAAAGGATTGGGGGCAGGAATAGGACTCCTTCCCCTGCCCTAAAGCTGGAACATTCCAGATCATCTCCTGGCAGCAGGTGGAGGTGGCTGAGAAAGCAGAGAGGCTGGAAGCCCACTTCTTTCAGATCAGGAACTGCTGCCCAGTCAGGTGTGGTGGCTCATTCATACCTGTAATCCTAGCACTCTGGGGAGGCCGAGGCGGGTAGATCACCTGAGGTCAGGAGTTCGAGACCAGCCTGGCCAACATGGTGAAACCCTATCTCTACTAAAAATACAAAAAAAAAAAAAAATTAGCTGGGCATGGTGGTGCACGCTTGTGATCCCAGCTACTCGGGAGACTGAGGCAGGAGAATCACTTGAACCCAGGAGGTGGAGATTGTCATGAGCCAAGATCATGCCACTGCACTCCAGCCTGGCCGACAGAGCAAAATTCCGTCTCAAAAAAAAAAAAAAACAAAACAAAACCCAGAGCTGCTGCCCACTAGGCAGGCCCTGTGGGGTGGTGGGGAGCGTGGGCAGCCACGGAAGACCAGGTGTGGCTCAAGCCTCAAGTGAGCTGGGCTGTGCAGGCAGGAGGCTGGGCTCCAACCTGGAGGAGCAGGCAGGGGTAGAGCTCGCTGCAGGGCAGAGCCAGGCTGCCAACCTGGAGCCCACCTGACTGGACCTACCTGCACAAAGACCCTGGACCTATTTTAGGAGGGGCATAGCGGGGGGCAAGGGAACTGGTGCTTGTTCTCCCTCTCCCCAGCCAGCCTGGGCACTGGCCGCAGGTTGCCTTGGCCTTTCCCAGCCCACCTGCCTGCAGGCCGAGGAAAGGTTCTTTGACATGACCCGTTACATGTACACACACACATATTTCCCTACTCACAACCATAGACTTGACCCTCGTAGAGACAGCTTCGTCATGAACACAGAGGCACAGACATACACATTCATTCATGCAGCACATCAGACCCAAACAGACCCAGGCATGACCTGAGGAAACCCCATTTCTAGTGGGAGAGACGGACAGTAGCCTAATGGTCACACCACGAAATGTGCAAATGCAACAGGTAAATCCATGAAGGCCCAGGATGGGCTTCTGGGAAAGCTGGTCAGGTTGGGAGCAGCTTCTCCTGGTCTGGGGAGGGAGCTCTGGAAGACTGAATACAGACATAGCACCTGAAATGTGATCCAGGCGGACGGGAAGCGGGTAACAGGCAGGGGGCACAGCGTGTGCAGAGGCCTGCAGTGGGAAGGAGCACCTCAGGTTTGAGGAGCGGAAAGGAGTCTGGGGAAGGAGGAAAGAGGCCCTGGATGAAGCCAGAGACAGTGAGCGGGCGGGAGGGGGGCCGGGGATGGGGAGCAGACACGCAGGGCCTCGTGGGCCACGTGAGGCAGTTGCGTCTGGATCCTGCTCACAGCGGGAAGCCACTGGGGCCTTCTAGGCAGGTGGGTGGCGTGATCAGATCCAAAACATGCGACACAAGCGCTTTCCCTCCCACACCCATTCACGCTCCTGCCGGGGCCTCCCATCTCCATTCTCACCCACAGAGTCACACACACCCTCTCGCACCACCAGGCAGAGCTTCAGAACACCCGGTGCCAACTCCCAGGAAAAGTGTCAGACGCCGCCCCGCCCACCGGCTGAGTCTGTGCGGCAGGGCCCTCTGGTCCAGCCAGGGTGGATCCTTGCTCAATCCACATCAGCGCAGATGTGCACTTGACCCCTGCCTGTCCCCACACGGGTGAGGTCATAACTCTTCTACACGTGCAAGGTGGCTTCTAGCTTAGGGGGCACTTTCTCACTTGTTCTCTCATTGAATGCTCTCAGCAGCCCTGCAGGGAGAAATTCTCTCAACACCGTTTTATAGCCGAGGAAACAGAGGCTCAGAGAGGTGAAGGGACTCTCCCTAGGCCACACAGCTAGAGCTTGGCACAGGCAGGATTTGAACTCAGGTCCATCTGACTTCCAGGTCTTGTTCTGTGGCCCATCCAGACTCAGGCACACTCAGGTGTGCTTGTCACCTTCCCAGGCTCTCAGTGAGAAGGTGACAAGTGACCTTCAATGGCAAATCCATCCACAAACAGGTTGATCAACACAGAAAGTTATTTAGAGCTCCAGGGAAGGGCCTGGGCCAGCACGTGCCCACCTGCCTGGTGACCCTGAGGCTTCTGGGGGTAGTGCCAGGGGTGGGGCTGGGCACCTGCCAGCCTGGGGCAGCTCAGGGCGTGGATCCTGTGCTAGGAGCAGAGCCTACATTTACATTTACAAATGAGGTAGACAGCTCTGTGCCCACACATGCTAACCTGGCTGGCCTGGCTTGCAAGACGTGCCAGCTGAAGTCTCAGGGCACATCCCTGGGTCCAGCTGCCTGGGCCGCTTCTGTGCTGCCTCTGTTTTTCCCTGACCCTTGGAGCAGGTTGCCTAATGCCTAACGTAGTGGAAAGAGTGTGGGCTTGGGAGCCAGCCAGAATGGACCCAGCTCTGTCATGCCTGGCTCAGGGACATTGGTCATGGTGTTTAGTCTCTTTTCGTGTCAGCTTCTCCCCCTTGGAATAAGGGGTGAGTCATACCTCCCTCTCAAGGTGATGGAAAAGGGTAAAGCAGTCAGGTGCTCAGAGAGCTGAGTCAGAGTGAGTGCTCAGCTCTCTAAAATCTTTAATTTTTTTTCTGATTACACAAATACTGAGTGTTCATGATAAACATCCAAACTGTGCACAAAAGTATTTGCCACAGAAGGCAGAAGTTCCTAGTGGTCCTGCTCCTCAGAGATAAGCCATGTAAACTTGCTTTTTGTTTTTGTTTTTGTTTAAAGAGAGAGAGGATGGACAGACAGACATAGCCCAACTGGGCTTCATCCCACTCAAAATTCTGAGCGCTGTTGGGCCTTAGGATCCCATACGCAGTAAACCCCTTTTCTCTCTTTTTTTTTTTGAGACAGAGTCTTGCTCTGTCGCCCAGGCTGGAGTGCAGTGGTGCAATCTTGGTTTACTGCAACCTCTGCCTCCTGGGTACAAGCGATTCTCCTGCCTCAGCCTCTTGAGTAGCTGGGATTACAGGCATGCACTACCATGTCCAGCTAATTTTGTATTTTTAATAGAGATGGGGTTTCACCATGTTGGTCAGGCTGGTCTCAAACTCCCCACCTCAGGTGATCCACCCGCCTTGGCAAAAGTGCTAAAGTGCTGGGATTATAGGTGTGAGCCACCGTGCCTGGCCTTTTTTTTTTTTTTTTTTAACAGGATCTTGCTCTGTTACTTAGGCTGAAGTACAGTGGTGTGATCTTGGCTCACTGCAGCCTCAACCTCTCAGGCTCAATCGGTCTTTCCACCTCAGCCTCCTGAGTAGCTGGGACTACAGGCATGTATCACCATGCCTGGCTAATTTTTGTGTGTGTGTGTTTTTTTTTTTTTTTTTTTTTTTTTTTTGTAGAGGTGGGGTTTTGCTAGTTGCCCAGGATGGTCTTGAATCTTGAACTCCTGGCTTCAAGAGATCCGCCTGCCTTGGCCTCCCAAAGTGCTAGGATTACAGGCATGAACCACCACTACCAGCTAACCATGTAAACTTTGACATGTAATTTTAAATGTTTACAAATGAGATTTCTGTTGTGTGCAACCCGCTTTATTCACTTAACAATAAGCCTCAAACACCCTTTTCCATCAAGACTAAAGACCTTCTTTGTCATTGCTGTATAGTATTTCATGGTTTGATATATTTAACTAATCTCCTTGTAATGGACGTTGAAGTGGCGTCCAGATGTTTGCGGTTGCAAACCCTGCTTCATGACTGTTTTTTGTTCATATATCTTTATGCATTTGTGTACTATTTCTGGAGAATAAATGCCTAGAAATGGGGTTGCTGGACCAAAGAGTATGCACATTTTAATCTTTAATAGGAGGCGAAACAGGCCTCCTAAGAAGTAGTGGCAATCTCTGTGCTCCCAGCAGATCTGGGAAAGTCTGTTCCCTTTTGGGAATTCATCCATTGCTTCTGCCCTCAGCACAGGGATCCTAGAGTCAGCAAGAGGCATAGAATTCCAGATGCGGGGCTGGGTGCAGTGGCTCACTCTTGTAATTCCAGCACTTTGGAAGGCTGAAGCGGGTGGATCACTTGGGTCCAGGAGTTCAGACCAGCCTGGGCAACATGATGAAACCCTGTCTCTACAAAAAATAAAATAAAATAAAAAATTAGCCGGATGTGGTGGCATGCATCTGTGGTCTCAGCTACTTGGGAGGCTGAGGTGGGAGGATCGCTGGAGCCTAGGAGGCAGAAGTTGGAATGAGCTGAGATCTCACCACTGCACTCCACCCTCGGTGATAAAGTGAGACCCTGTCCCCCCACCACCAAATAATAATAATAATAATTTCAAATGTGGGAGGCACTTGAGGTCCTCTAGTCAAACCCCCCACCACTCCTCCCATTCCCACACCTCGAGATATCCCTGGCTGCACCTCTGAGAAGCTCACTCTGCCTTTGCTTGATGGGGAGCTCAGCACCTTACACGGCAGGTTGCTCTGGTTGCTTTCCCTTCCTTCCTCCCTCCCTCCCTCCCTCCCTCTCTCTCTCTTTCTTTCTCTCTTTCCTTCTTTCCTTCTTCCTTTCTTCCCTTTTCTTCCTTTCTTCCTCTCTTCCTTTCTGCTTCCTTCCTCCCCTCCCTCCCTTCTTCCTCCCTTCCCTTTCCTTTCCCTTTCCTTTCCCTTCCCTTTCCCTTCCTTTTCCCTTCCCTTTCCCTTTCCTTCCCTTCCCTTCCCTTCCCCTTTATTTCCCTTTCTTTTCTTTCTTCTTTCTGATGGAATTTTGCTCTTGTTGCCCAGGCTGGAGTGCAATGGCGCGATCTCGGCTCACTGCAACTTCCGCCTCCTGGGTTCAAGCCATTCTCCTGCCTCAGCCTCCCAAGTAACTGGGATTACAGGCATGCGCCACCACACCTGGCTAATTTTTGTATTTTTAGTAGAGATGGGGTTTCTCCATGTTGGTCAGGCTAGTCTCAAACTCCCGACCTCAGGTGATCCGCCTGCCTTGACCTCCCAGAGTGCTGGGATTACAGGCGTGAGCCACCAGGCCCAGTCTAGGTTGCTTTACGCTTGGGCAGCTGTGTTTGTCCCGTCTTTTCTACCTTCTCACAACTTCCACCTCAGAGTCTTGTCTCAGTCCTCAGGCACCTACAGAGGAAGAAAGGGAGGAAGAGAAGGGAAGGCCAGGAAATGCTCATGGTGAACGTTAAGCACTTTACACCCATGCACTCATTTAACCCTCAGAGGTCAACACTGCTGTCCCCATTTTATAGATGAGGAAACTGAGGTTCATAGTGGTTAAGTAACTTGTCCAAGGTCACACAGCTGTTATGTGGCAGAGTTAGGATTCGCACTGAAGGATCTGGCTCCAGAGCCCACACTGACGCTACACTGCCTCTCCAGGCAGGAGCCTGCAATTTATTGAGCACCTACTGTGTCCTCAGCTCTAGGCTAGTCAGGTTGTCCATATAATACCTAATTTATTCCACACAACAATCCTGCAAAGTTGGTGTTACTCTCCCATTTTGTAGCTGAGGAAACTGAGGCTCAGAGAAGAGAAGTGACTTAGAAGAGTCAAAGGTCCTCTCCACTGGGAAAGCCCTCCTCCAGGGCTCTGCTTCCAACCAGTCCTTGGTGGACTCAGTTTCCAGTTTCTCTTCCTCCCATTTGCCCTCTGTAGGATGGGAGAGCCGGCCTGAGACCCAATTTTCAGTGGAGAAACTGAATCTTGGAGAGGTTATGGTGACTTAATCTTGCACACACTGTGATCTAGGGGCAGAGGGAGGGCTTCTCCATGTCACCTTTGGTTAGGGGATGATGACCTTGTCTATCCCCGTGGGGGGTTCGCCTTGGCCTGGGCGGTCACCCCGCCTGGGAAGTTGTGAGAGGCAGGGACTTCTGCTCACCAGCCTGGCCTGGAGCCTATGAGGCAGCAGCCCCAACGCCAGCTAGGGCTGGTGCAGAGCGGGAGGGGAGGATTAAGCAAGGCCTCAGCAATGCGGGACTCACTGTCTAGGCAGTGAAACCAGAGGTGCCTCAGGAACAGTCCAGGCAGGTATCTCTCAGGTTCTGCTTTGAGATGGGGGAGGCCTGGTTCACCCCATCTCTGATCCCAACACCCGGCACCACTGTTCGGTCCAGAGCAGACCTCAGGACATGTGTTCTGAATGAATGACTGAGCAGAGGAATGAAGGGCAGATGGGGAGTGGGTGGATGACCGAGTGGGTGAGTGAGCGAAGGAATGCCTGGAGCTCAGAGAAGGGAGACCCCCCGGGCTGCGGAGGCTGGAGGGGACAATGTAGGGAGTGAGGAGAGACAGAAAGCGCAGGCGGCTGTAATACCGCGTATGGGCTGACGGGTGCTAAGAAGGTCGCCCTGGCCCAGCCTTGCCCATCACTGGGAGCTCTGTCCTGCGTGGACGTGGGCAAGGGGCAGAGCAGCTGGGGCTGAGCTTCGGGCTGGAAGCTTGGAAGTCACGATCTCCGTCCAGGCTCCGGTTTTCTTCCGGGCAGAATGGAGATAGCGTTACTGCTGTGTGTTCCTCAGGAGGCTGTTGAGAGGGTTGATGGCGAAGGCAGTTTGCCAGGCTGGGGAAGCAGATGTTGTTGTCCAGCAGGAAGAGGCCCTGTGGCCAGGTCATCTCAGAGTCACTCCTCCTCCTTACCCCAGTGCAGGGGAGGAGTCAGTCCTCACTGAAGTCCACAGGGAGGTGGGAAGGGTCGGGTTTTGGCCACAGTGGGGCTCGGGCCACCTGGGCAAGGGAGACAGACGCTGGACAGACAGCAGGTAAATGGGTGGCCCGGTTCCCAGGTGCTGTGCTCTGGGCAGGGACCGGTCCCGTGACCGCCTCTCTGGGCTGCCAACCTGTTATTTGTTCAGGAGGCCTCTGCCTGGCCCAGCTCCGGGATCCGGGTGTCTCGGCACACAGCTAGCATGGGGCGAGGGTGGAGGCCCCATGTGCCACCTTCCTGCCCACCCCTCTGCCCAGATTGGAGCCTGAGTCCCCCACCCACACCCCCAGGGGGACCCTGCCAGCTGTGTCACTTGGTAGCTGTTGAGGCCCTTGGCCCATCATGAAACCTCACTAAGCCCCTGCCTCCATATCTCTGAAATGGGTGAAGAGAGCAGCCTGAGGTCAGGGTTATTGTCATAAGGATTAAATGACATCACAGTGCCCACATGGCAAACAGTCCCCGCCCCTGCCCTACTCCATCCCCACACTCCCTCTGGAGTCCTGGGAGAGGTCGAAGGTGCCCAGGGAAAGGCGACACAGGAGCCTGCCGTGTCTATGCCTGGCTGCTTAGGCTCCTGGTGGGCTGGGGAGGAGGGGGCCAGGTTCCCTGGACCTAGCTTTGGAAACCTGCTCAACTGGCTGCCCCGCCACCTTCCCTGGCACCTTGGCAGGGACAGGGGCAAGCCAAGGGGAGGGCAGTGCCGGCTGGTTGAGCTCAGAAAACAATGGGCCTCTGTGCCCCCCTGGGAGGGGGCAGTTCTGGGGCAGCCACTTGGTTCTGGTTTCAGGAGATTCGAGTCCCCTCAGACCTGATGCCCACGGCTAGGAGACCCGGCTCTGGCAGTCCCCCAACCCCCATCCAGAGGAGCCTCTCTCAGGGTTGCCCTCCACAGCCCCCTTCTCACTGGGAGGTCTGTGCCTTTGTCCTCATCCTCCACCCTACCTGGGTGGTAGAACTTGGTAGAACCAGGTTGATCTAGAAACCAGGAAGACCCCAGGGAACTGGACCCAGGCCTCCCCCTCCTGACTTCTGATGACCAGTGCTGGACTGGCCGGAACCCCTCAGGCCCCTGTTCCAGGCTGCTGCCCCCCACCGAATTCTTCTCTACCCTGTGTTCATTGGCTCCCTGAACCCCTCCCCTGCCCTCCCAGACCACCCCCTCTTTCCATGTCCGGTTTCCCAGCCTGCGTGCAGTGGGTGGCTGTCCTCAGGGTGGGCTCCTCCTGCTCTTGCTCCAGGTACTGTCGCCTGTCCAGATCCCCATTCCCCTGCTCCCGGTCCTAGCCTTCTTGCCTTGATCGTCCTGTTCCACCTGCCCTGGCCACCAGAGTTTCACCTGGTTAAGTTGAATTTCAAAGCATCAGTGGTTCACTAGGCAGAAAAGCAGGAGAAGGCACCACCAGCAGAGGGGAGTGCCTGTGAACAGTGTGGCTGGTTAGGAGAGCTGCCTGCAGCCTGGGGAGGTTAGGACAGAGCCAGGACAGGCGGCTGGGGCAGGACAGGAAAGGGGAGGTATGAGGTTGAGGCTGGAGGGAGTCAGCAGGGCCTGCACCCACTGGGAGACCACCATCCAGGGCAGCTATCTCTGGGGGGTCAAAGGGCCAAAGGGCCAAGCCCACCACCCAGGACAGCCCCACCACACTTCTGGTGCCCTGAAAGGGTTGGGCTCTCCGGAAGAGTGGCCAATAATAATAGTTACAAGCACTTTACAGCAGCTCTATGAAGGGGGTACATTATCTCTCATTTTGCAGATGAGAGAAAAAGGAGCCTGTCACCACCCCTCCAGCTGGTTAACATGTGAGAAGCACCCCAGAGAGGCGTCTGGCCACCCGTGCTTGGTATTCCCCTCTTCCCCACCATTTCTGGGTCTGACCGTGATGTTTTGTTGGTTTGTTTCCATTGTAGAGACAGGGTCTTGCTCTGTCACCTGGGCTGGAATGCAGAGGCACCATCATGGCTCACTGTAGCCTGGAACTTCTGGCTCAAGTGATCCTCCCACCTCAGCCACCTGAGTGCCTGGGACTACAGGTGTGAGCCACTGCAGGGGGCTGGTTTTTTAATTTGTTTGTAAAGATGGCCTACCTCAGCCTACCAAAGTGCTGGGATTGCAGGCATGAACCATGGAGCCTGGGCTGACCCTGCTGTTTTGCAGTGTGGAACTCCCTTGAGATCTGCCCGCCCTGGACTGGTGGAAGGCCTGTGATCTTATCCCTGATCTGCTGCCCAAGGCCTTACTGGCTGACTTTGAGGTCATGTTTTCACCTCTCTAAGCCTCAGTTTGCCCTTCTGGGAATTGGGGATCCTAGTGACTGCCTTATCTCCACTCTAGTTCCGGTGAGAGTCCCAGGAGTGAGCAGATAAAGAAGGCTTTTGAAAAGTACAAAGAGCTGCACTCACGATGGTGCGATTATTATTGTTACCTCGATACAGAGATAAGGGAGGGGGAGGAGGTGCAGTGACAGTTGCCAAGAAACCCGGGAGCTGTCAGCAGCGGCTTCCGGCCCGGCCCATCCCACTCAGGAGCTGGGCCCTTCCCCCACACCCCTGCCTCACCCTTTCCCTGGAAAAGGTGCGTGTTCTCCCCGAGAGGGAGAGATAGCCACCACACAGACACAGGGGCTGAAGGTGACCCCGGAATGTGCCTGGCCCAGACTCCAGGTTGGCTCCAGCTTTCCATGTGACCTTGGGCGAGTCACCTGCTCTCTGGCTGCTCCCATTTCATGTGTCAGAGGAAGCAGTGGGCAGGTGTCCAGGCCAGAGAGGGCAGAGCTGGAGCTGGGCCTAGGGAAGGCGCTTGGCAGTGGCTGCAGGAGCCAGGGCCGTGATGGGAGATCACTGGGGCAGGAGGCCAGGTGACGGGACTGAGGGCCTGGGCTGAGGGCAGTGGGATGCACGCTGTGGAAGGGACACTGGACTGGAGTCACACCTCAGCCCTGCCCTTTCCTGGTATGTGACCTGGGGCTTGTCACTGAACCTCTCTGAGCCTCAGTTTTCTCATCTGGAAAAAAGGTTTATATCTCATCTGGATTTTTTTTTTTTTTTTTTTTTGAGACAGAGTTTTGCTCTTGTTGCCCAGGCTGGAGTGCAATGGCGCGATCTCGGCTCACTGCAACTTCCGCCTCCTGGGTTCAAGCGATTCTCCTGCCTCAGCCTCCCAAGTAGCTAGGATTACAGGCATGTGGCACTATTCTCAGCTAATTTATGTATTTTCAGTAGAGACGGGATTTCACCATGTAGGCCAGGCTGGTCTCGACCTCCTGACCTCAGGTGATCCACCCGCCTCATCCCCCCAAAATGCTGGGATTACAGGTGTGAGCCACTGTGCACGGCCTCATCTGGATTTTTAATAAGTTGCTGTGGCGCTCGAATGAAACAATGCCAGTGTAAGCTCCAGGGTGCTGCGCAGATGTGACCACAGTCATGGCAGGGGGAAGGAGGAGAGGGGAGAGCTCCCCATGTCCCAGCATGCTCTGGGCTCCTCCCAGCTGCCGCTGCCCAGGAGGAATGCAAAGCATTTTAAGCTGAGCCAGGCCAGGGAGGTTTTTGGAGACATAGGGAAGGGATAGAGACCAGGGGGACCTCCATGATGTGAACTGAATGGAGAAGACTAGGAAGAGACCAGGGTGGGATAGGAGAGAGAAGGGGAGGGACAGAGAGGTTCGGATTCATGAAGTGGGAGGAAATGACCACATTGTGGGTGGTCTGCCGAGGCCAGAGGAAGAAGGGGATTGGAGGGGTGCTGGGAAAGGTGGGGCAGAGACGGGCAAGCTGGTGAGGAAGGCTGAGCGGGAAAGGATGTGAAGCAGAGAAGGGCAGAGGGCTGGTGAGGAGAGGAGAGGCTTTCATTCATTGCTTCAAAAGTATTTACTAGGGCCAGGTACAGTGGCTTACTCCTGTAATCCTAGTGTTTTGGGAGGCCAAGGTGGGAGGATCACTTGAGCCCAGGAGTTCCAGACCAGCCTGGGTAACACAGGGAGACCTCATCTCTACTAAAATTAGCTGGGCATGGTGGTACCTGTAGTCCCCGCAACTTGGGAGGCTGAGGAAGGAGGATGGCTTGAGCCTAGGAATTTAAGGCTGCAGTGAGCTTTGATCATGCCACTGCACACCAGCCTGGGCAGCAACAGGAAGACCCTGTCTCAGGAAAAAAAAGAGGCCGGGTGCGGTGGCTCACGCCTGTAATCCCAGCACTTTGGGAGGCCGAGACGGGCGGATCACGAGGTCAGGAGATCGAGACCATCCTGGCTAACCCGGTGAAACCCCGTCTCTACTAAAAAATACAAAAAACTAGCCGGGCAAGGTGGCGGGCGCCTGTAGTCCCAGCTACTCGGGAGGCTGAGGCAGGAGAATGGCGTGAACCCGGGAGGCGGAGCTTGCAGTGAGCTGAGATCCGGCCACTGCACTCCAGCCTGGGCGGCAGAGCGAGACTCCATCTCAAAAAAAAAAAAAAAGAAAAAAAAAGAAAAAGAAAAAAGTATTTATTGAGCAACTGCTATTTACTAAGTGTTAGTATAGTGTAGTGTTAAGGGTACCACAACCAGATGTTGGGGGAGGTCAAATCTTCAGACCTTCATTTACTGTGTGTGACCTTGGACAAGTTACTTAACCTCTCTGTGTCTTAGTTCCCTCCTTTGAAAAATGCAAATTAAATGAGTTAATACAATAAAGTAGAGCAGAGCCCGCACATAGTAAGCTCTGTATCAGCTGTGTCTGCCATTGCTGTTGTTACTATTACCTTTCCAACTTGACTTGAGGTGCTGGGTCGAGTTCCTGAGCTGGAAGTTGTAAGGCTCTGTGGGGAGGTCCACAGGATCGGCCATACATGTTATAAAGTTCAGATCTTGGGCTCTGAAGTCAACAAACCTGTGTCCAAATGCCTGCCCTGCCTCATTGCCTGTGTGACCTTGGGCAAGTTAATGCACCTTTCTGAGCCTCGTGTGGAGAGCAGGCAGTTTCTGAACATCTGCCTCATTGGGGAGCTATGAGGATTAAATTAGATTATGCAAGATGCCCGGTAGGTCGTGGCTTTGTCATTCCTGTCCCTCTTCTACCCCTTCAGGTCTGGGGATGGATGGATAGGCGGTGCCTAGAGCCTCCAGTTTCCTTCGATGTCCCCATCCTGGAGCCCCTCCCTTCCCCTGCCCCTTACGACCTCAGCAGTGGCTTTTTAGGTGGAGTTGCCTTCAGGGAGCAGGACTCTGGCCAACCAGGAACTGGAGAGCCAAGGGCCCTGGGATGGGGTCCCAGGTGGAAGCCAGAGCACCCTGGCCTTCAGAGGCCACTCTGGTTCCGCACCCACATGAGCAATCCTGAGTGAAATGGACACCTCCACATGGGGAGACTGAGGCAGAGAGGGTTCTGGAAGGGGGTTTTTCAGGGACTACTGCATGGCTATCATATGAGCCTAGGGGAAGACAGAAGGGCACCGGGACTAGCCTGATCACAAGCAACAGCCACCACTGGGCAGCCACAGCCACACCCAGCACTCCAGCACTAGCAGGGGCGGCCAGCTTTACCTGCTTCTACCCCAGGACTTCCTGACCCCCAGGCAGCCTCTGCCCTCCACCCCACTGCAGGATCCCTAGTTCCTCAAGGGCATGTACTTTCAATTCCAGCTGCATCCCCCATTCGCTAGAGGAAGTGGCTTCGCCTCTCTGAGCTTCAGCTTCTCTATCTGTGAAAATGGAGAGAAATAATACCCACCTTCTAGCACAGTAGTTGGGGGAGAGGATGCTTGACCCAGTCCCAGTCACATAGTAGGTTTCACCAAAGAGACCCCATGGGAGCCTTAGTGGAATTGCCCAGAACCCACCCTCCCTCCCTTCCTTTCTTCCTTTTTTTTTTTTTTTTTTTCTGAGGTGGAGTCTCCCTCTGGAGCCCAGGCTGGAGTGCAGTGGTGTGATCTCAGCTCACTGCAACCTCTGCCTCCTGGGTTCAAGCAATTCTGCTTTAGCCTCCCAAGTAGCTAGGGTTATAGGTACCCACCACTGCACCCAGCTAATTTTTGTGTTTTTTTTGTTTGTTTGTTTGTTTTTGAGATGGAGTCTCGCTCTGTCGCCAGGCTGGAGTGCAATGGCGCAATCTTGGCTCACTGCAACCTCCACCTCCCGGGTTCAAGAGATTCTCCTGCCTCAGCCTCCCATGTAGCTGGGACTACAGGTGCACACCATCACACCCAGCTAATTTTTGTATTTTTAGTAGAGACGGGGTTTCACCATGTTGGCCAGGATGGTCTCGATCTCTCGACCTCATGATCTGCCCATATCGGCCTCCCAAAGTGCTGGGATTACAGGCGTGAGCCACCACACCCGGCCTGTATTTTTTTTTTTTTTCAGTAGAGATGGGGTTTCACCATACTGGCCATGGTTGGCCAGGCTGGTCTCGAACTCCTGACCTCAGGTGATCCGCCTGCCTTGGCCTCCCAAAGTTTTGGGATTACAGGCGTGAGCCATCACACCCGGCCCGCCTGTAACCATTTCTATGGACCTCTCTTTAGTCCCTACCCTCCCACTCCAGACTCTCCCTATGTCATGTACCCTGCAATATGCAGGAACCTGCGCATAGGGACATTCCTTTGCTCACAATCCTTCAGTGACCCCCCAACCTTCATTCGTTCATTCCAGTCATTCAACAAACAGTGAAACTTGGGCAGAGTTTACCATGAACAAATGATGTGAAAGTATTATTGAGTGAATTCCCATGAGCTGCCCAGGCTCTGCAATGAATGTTTTTGGAAACTGAGGCTGAGAGAGGCTGTGTCACTAACTCAAGCTCACCTAGCCAGTCAGTGCCTGAGACTTTCTCCCCTACACTGATGCCACAGGCTTGAAATGCCACTGCCACCATATCTTTCCTTTTGGGTCAAGCACTGGCCAGTGCAGACCCCTCTTGTAAGATGCCATCACTCCTGGGAGGTGGAGAGGCCTCTAGTGCATAAGTGGGGCTGTGGATGGTTCCTCTGGACCATTTCTCCTGCTGGAGTAGCTGGGCTGCGTGGAATTAGAAGGGAGGCTCAGACCGGGCACAGTGGCTCACGCCTGTAATCTCAACACTTTGGGAGGCTGAGGCGGGCGGATCACCTGAGGTCGGGAGTTCAAGACCAGCCTGACCAACATGGAGAAACCCCGTCTCTACTAAAAATACAAAATTAGCCGGGCATGGTGGTGCATGCCTGTAATCCCAGCTACTCAGGAGGCTGAGGCAGGAGAATCACTCGAACTTGGGAGGCGGACGTTGTGGTGAGCTGAGATCAAGCCATTTGCACACCAGCCTGGGGAATAAGAGCAAAACTCCGTCACAAAAAAAAGAAGAAGAAGGGAGGCTCAGAGCTTTCTTGGTCTTCTTCCTGGGCCAGACTTTTTCGGGTCCTTCCCCTCTTGGGGTGTGGCAGCCTGGCTCTGCCTGACTCAAGCCTGCTGTAGGCCACCAGCGATCATCTGAGTCACCCTTGAGGGACCAGCCTCTCTTGATGGGACCTGAGCGGAGGTACAGCCACATCAGGGTGGCTCGAGGCAGCAGCACAAGCCAGGCCTGCTTGCCCAGCCCCAGGTCCCCTGGATCCCAGGAACCACTGGGCATATCCTCTCCCTGCCCCAGAGGTGGCCTCAGCAGGCTTTTTAGGGTGACAGGAGCTGACTTCACCCTCACCAGACCTGCTTTCTTTCCTCAGGGAAGGGTGTGGTGTGGGCAGAGAGTCCGGGCTTCGAGTCAGGCAGGTCTCACGCAGATGCTAGCTTTGCTGCCGGCCAGCCATGTGACCTCTGTGCACAGCTGGGTCCTGTCCGTAAAGTGGGAATACCAGTGTGATGAGGAGGCCATGCCCTCAGGCCTGGAACGAGGGCTCGGCACAGGGCCTGGCATATAGTAGGCCCAATGAGTGTCAGTTATGGTCACTGTCATTCATAATAGTGGTAGCCCCGGTAGCCTCTCAGTGCCAAGGCGGCTACTCCCAGAGGCTCAGGGAGGAGTCCATTGTAGAGGCGGAGCACCCTGCTTAGTCCAGAAAGCTCACCCTCCACAGCAACCCTCCGTACACCTGCCTCAGTCTACTCATCTTCAGAGTAGGTCACTGCTTGGCTGGAGGCCTAATGGAGAGCTTGGGGAGAGACCCTGTCCACGTCTCTTGATATCCAGGGAAGGAGAGCCTGTGTGGCAGCCCTGCTCACGAAGCCCCTCCTCTCCCTCCTTTTGGGGAACCCATGACCCTCTCTTCCATGAAATCTAACCCCCTCACATCCCCCAGCTCTGAGAGTGACTCTCCCAGAGTTCCCAAATTTCCTGGCTTGGGGCTCTCCCTGACCTCAGACTCTTTCTCTTCCAGGAGGAGTGATGGGCAGAACCAGCGCTTCCCTCAGGCACTAGACCTGTCACGAGTGAACTTAGTTCCCTCCTATACTCCTTCACTCTACCCTAAGGTAAGTGTCCCCCTCCATACCTACGGCCCCTGGTCTGCCCCCTACCTCCGACACATGCCCAGGGCTGGGAAAGGCCCACGAATGACTTTTGGGCAAAGGTAAAATGGGCAGATGCTGATGGGGTTTAGCTCCTAAGGGGTTGCCACTCCTGAGCCCTGGGTGAGCCTGGTACAGTCGCAAAGGTTGAACCTGGGTCTGTAGACGGTTGTGGGGAAGGGCTTAGGGCAAATCTAAGCAAAACAGCTGGTAATAAACCAGCCCCCCAGCTATCTTCATCATCTCTACAATCAACGTCACCATCAGTCTCCTCATCTGTAAACCAGGCGCAATGAGAGGACCCACTTCACAGGGTCATTGTGAAGATTACTGCAAAGTACAGACAGGGCGGCCCGGGCACAGCATCCGACACAGAGTGAGAGCCCTGTCAACGAGCCCCTATCATTATCATTAAAATCAAACGTTTGACCAGTGCCTGCTTCATGCCAAGCCATGTGCTGGGTGCCAAGGGACCAGAAACCAATCTGATACAGATCCTGCTCTCAAGGAGCCACAGTCCAGTAAAGCAACAGATAACTGAACAACGTATGCAGAACATCAAATAGCAGAAATAACCGCTAATATTTATTGAGACTTACTGTGTGCCAAATGAGTACTTAATGCTTTATTTGCAGTATTTCATCTCATCCTTGAATTATGTGATAGCTACTATAATCAGTCCCATTTTGCAGATGAGAAAATTGAGGCTCAGAGAGGTTCAGTCACTTGCCCAACTCAGGTTGGATGTGGTGGGGCCACGACCGGATGCAAGCTGTCTCACCAGAGGGCCTGGTGTTAGGGCCTCTCTGATGCAGGGGTGATAAGTTCTCACTTTTGCAGTACTTTTTGCAGTTTCTAAAGCACATCCACAGACTTCATGCCACCTGGTCCTTTTAGTAAACCTTGGGTAGTAGGCATTCTCTAGTTGAGGATGCAGGAGCTCAGAGAAGTAAAGTGGTCTTCCCAAGGTCACACAGCCAGAAAATAGCAGAGGCAAGATCCACCAGGCTCCTCTCCAAGAGCTCTGGCCTGGAATAAAGGCCAGGCACCTTGCCTAGGCTGGGAGGGCAGATGGCCAAGGAATGGTGTCCATGTGTGGGACCACCACCTCCATGGGGGTCCCACGTAGGGCTGCTGGGAGCAGCAGAAGGAGGTTCCTGAGACCGACTCCTGTTTTCTCTGTCTGGGCAACAGCCCAAGACTGGGGCATGTGGATCCGGGGCTTGGCAGGAAGGGAGAGGCTCAATGGCAGCCCTCACTTGACAGCTGGGTTCATGAATGAAGCTCCCAGTCCCTCTCCCCCTGAGTATCTCAGGAGGAGCCCTGGGTTCTCACCAACAGCTGTGTGCCCTTGGGCCACAGCTTCCCCTCCCTGGGCCTCAGTCTTCCCATCAGGAGACAGAGAGAGCGCAGGCCATCGCCGTGGGCCCTGCCTGCTAGACAGCCTGGGGTTGGCCTTCTCAGATTATTGAAAAGCTGCCTGTCCTCAGGCTTCCTGGCTTCCACCCAGTCTGGCTAGAAGCCTCCGTTTGTGCCAACACAGCTCAGAGAGTGGGCTCCGAACCTCCCCTTCCCGACAGCCCACCCCCACCTCAGAATCAAGAGAGTCTGTGGATCATCCTCCTTTGACAGGAGAGGAAGCCAGGGGCTAGAGAGACTGAATGATTCATCTGGGGTCTCCAGCAGCCGATGCTGGGCTGAGGGAAGCCAGGCCTGTGATATCTTCTCCATCCTCCCCCGCCCGGTGCCCCTACCTCTGTGCACATTCATAACATTGATGGCATCTGTCTGAAGGGCAGGTGGCCTTCCTCTGCCAGTGGGCAAATCCCTGCCCCTCTCTGGGCCTCAGTTTCCTCATCTGTAAAACAGGTGACAGTTTCTTCTCTACCCACCTTGCCAGCTTGCAATTGGGTGAAAGTACTTTGGAAAGTAGAAATTAGGAAGTTGAGCTCTTATCATTACATTCCCAGGGCTGGACAGGGCACCCAGAAGGGACATTCTCCTCCCTTCAGGCCCCACATTTGTACAGGCATCGAGCTACCCAGGACGCTCCTTCCCTCCCCCCTACGGGGGTTTCTCCACCCGGGGATTCAGAAACCTTCACACACATATGTACACAGCCTACCCACACCTACATACGGGGACATAGTTACAGACACAAAACACACAGCCACAGCCAGGGGTCTGTAAATATATTCAGAGACTTGCACATGTATACATGCATGAGACACACATGTCCAAACACAAATTCCCATACCCAGGCATTCCCATACACACACAGAAAGACAGTATGCCCATGTATATACAGCCACATCCGGTTGTGGAGTCTCACATGCACGCACACATGGCTGCACGCATATGTGCACACACCTTCCACACCACGTGGCACACAGCCATCTCTGGTGCTGTGAGCCGGTCTCGCCTCCCCCGGGGGCAGTGTGGGAATGGATGTTTCTCTGGCTGGATTTCAATGGGTGCCCGGAAGTGTTCAGGCCTGGAAGTGGCTGCATAAATCAATATTTGCTGTTGTTAATTATTAAAACCAAAGCTACACCGTATCTGGAACACACATCTCCAGAGTTCCTGCTGGCTCTCCAGGCCCAAGCCTGATTCAAGGCCAGGGCTAGGGGGAAAGGGAGGGCACAGTGCTTTCCTTCCAGGAGCCCTTGGCTCTGGGGCTGGAGGGTGGTGGGCAGCTGCTGGCAGCTCTTTCAGGAAGCTGAACAGAGGTATGGCTCTGAGCTGGTGGGCAGCCCTGCCTCCGCAACATCCAAAGCAGCTGTGTCTCCTTGGCCACAGTTCAGGAAGCATTTGCTGTGTTCCCAACATCTGTCTGGAGGAAGCAGAAGCAAGGCCCTGTCCCTGTCCCTGCTGTACGGCTATACCAGGCCAGGGACACAGTGCAGAGTCAGCTGGAAGGGCCTACAGAGGCCTTATATTTTACAGATGGGGAAACTGAGGTCCAGAGAGGAGGCAGGGACTCACTCAAGGCCACTCAGCAAGTTGTAGCTAGTATCCACATGTCCCAAAATCTACCTGGGCTCTTTCCTCCATACCACGGGCCTGGCAGCCCCTCCCTAGGTGCTTTGGCCATCTACCCCAGGATCTGGAGCAGCTAGGGCGGGGGAAGGGACGGGGCAGGCCAGCCACTGTCAGGCATGGGAAGCAGGGTGGAGGAGAGGAGGAGGAAAAGGGAGAGACCCCAAAGAGTAGCACCAGGTCTTTATCTGGATTCCACTTTGACTTCTCCCTGACTGTGTGGTCTCGGGCAAACTATTTCACCTCTTGCAACCGGTTTCCCATCTGTATAATGGAGATGACATTTGTACCTCTTTCTTGGGCTGTGACGAGATTACGACACATGCGAAGGACCCAGCATTAAGTAGGTGCTCAGGAAAAGCCCTCTGTCTGCAAGGTAACCCAACCCCGTCCTTGATGCCCTCAGGCGGGGTATCCAGAGCCTGGGAAGATGGAGAAGGTGAGGTGGGGGCCGCTGAGGAGAGCCGAGCGGGCGGCCCCCGGCGGGGAGTCCGAGGCACTCAAAGCATCTAGCGCTCCAACTGGAGCGCGCAGGCGCAGCGTCCCCGGGCCGCGGGCCGGGCCGCCCCCGGGGGGCGTGGCGTCAGCGCCCCCGCCCCGCCCCGCGCCGCGCCGCCCGTACCTGGCGCCCCGCCCCCTCCGGGCCCGTCCGTGGGGCTAGCCCATCGCAGGCAGCGCTGCCGCCGGGAGCCGGGAGCGCGGAGTTCGGCGCTGTGGGGCACGGAGCCGGGCGCGCGCGGGCCGGGAGCCGGCCGGGCCAGCTGAAGTGCCGCCTGGGCGGGGGCCGGGCCGGGCCGGGCTCAGCATGGCACAGCCGCGGCCCCCTGCGCCCCCCGGCCGTCCGCGGAGGGGCTCGCTGCCCGCGGGGGCCGGCTGGCAGGTGAGGACCCGGGCGGGGCGGCGTGGCGGAGGGACCCCGGGGCTGGGTCACCCCGACTGCTGAGGAGCCGGGCCGGCTCTGCCCCAGCCAGGGCGGGCGCGCAAGGCTCCATCATGGTGGGCGTGTGAGCTTCTGGGCTGACAACGGCCACGGGGCACACCCCTACCCTGGGGTCCCGGACCCTGGGGCTCTTGCAGTGGCCTCCCGAGTGGCACTGTAGCTCTGGGCTGCAGCCGCAGGATATGTGTGGGCGCGTGCTACTGTCGGGACCACTTTACCCTGCCCCTGCCCCGTTTGGGGGGCTCCGAATGCTCCAGGGCCACTTTGTGGTGGTGCTGGCATGTGGGGCACCCCCCATCTGGGCCCCATCTCTCAGAGCCCTCGCATGTGTCAGGGCGTCTGCTGCTCCCTGTGAGGCTGTAGCTGTGGGTGTTGCTTGTTGCTGTGTGTACACTCTGGGTGACAGGACCATGTGTCAGTGTTTATGTGACTGATTCCCAGTGCAACAAAGCTTATTAGAGTGTTCCTGGCTACGTTTGGTCACCCTGAGTGGGGTGTCTTAATGGGGGACATTAATGCACCCATCATTACTGTGACTCTTTGGAGCCATGCCCAGCTGAGATTATGTGGCTGACCTGGTCACAGAAGCCAAAGTTGCTGTCATACAGTGTGTTGTGTTGACGGGCATGTTTGTCTGCCTGGACTTCATGTGTGTGTCTGTGGTTTCTGCTGTCTGCCTGCGGAATTGTCGCTTTCAAATGCAGAGGTGTTGGGTGTGACCATAGGGGACCATGGGTCAGGGTGTCCCATGGACTCCTGTGGTGGGTTTTACAAGGTGGGTCTTGCCTCTATGGGCAGGCCTCACGGCGTGCAGATTTACACGGGCTTGTATCTTGTGACCTTTCGCAGGGCTCTGTGTGTGTGTGCAGGTGAGGGCTGCGTGAGGTTCAGACCGTGTCCCTCATCCTTGGGGATTATCTACCCCAGCAGTTGCTGGATACCTTTTGAGTCTCATTCACTGTTGTTATGTGACCCTGCTGAGGCAGGCAGGGCTTGTAGCTGTGAGTGGGGCTGCGTCTGGGTCAGCCTGGACACACCCGCCTGCCTCTGTGGCTGTGTGTTGTCATGCCTCTTGTTCTCACATATGAGAGTGGTTTGTGGTGTTACTGTAGCTTTGTGTGCAGTTACTGGTGTGCAGACCCGTGCAGGTGTGGGTTTGCATTTGTGTGTGTATCTCTCCTGGTACTTGGACCTGCATGTGTGTGAGTGGGTGTGCTCCTGTGTAACTCAGAACGCCAACATGTATATTTGTGTGTTAGTATATAGTTCTAAGAATCACTGTGCACAGTCCCCATTGTATGTGTTTGTGTGTGTTGTTTTCTTGGTACATGAAACATGTATAGGGTGCAGTGGGACTTTAAATATTGCTGTGCAGGCTTCTGTGTGTGTGAGCAGGAGGGGAGGGAGAGAGATGGAGAGAGAGAGAGAGAGAGTGTGCATGCTTCCTGGTGTACAACTCCGTAGCACATGTGTCAGCAGGAGCTGCCTGAGCTGAGCCTTGGAGGGGCAGGGGGAGGGTCACCATCCTGGAGACTCTGGGGGCTTCCCAGGCCCAGCCCTGAGCCGGGCCAGCCGGCAGGGATGCCGCCTTCCAGGAAGGCTCACAGGGAGCTGGCGCTGGAGAGGCCAGGGCTGCCAAGCGCAGCTGGCAGACACCGGATTAACTCTGCGTGTGCCCTGGCTCACCTCGGGAGAGGCTAGCTCGAGCGTGCGAGGGTTCAGCTGGTTCATGCGCAGGTGCTGGGCCGGTGGACATCCCAATGTCCTCTCCTCTGAAGCGCCCCCAGCTCACTCTACTTGGAGAGGGGTGGGCTGTCTGAGCAGTGGGCTGTGGCCTGGTTGACTGAGCCTTGCCCCCTTCCGGGAGAGGTGGGGAGAAGCACAGACCCCTCCTGGGGATCCAGGATGGGCTCGTCTCTGCGGCCGGGACTTGGGGCTACCTGTCCCTCCCCAAGGGTAGCAGCCTGTCAGGGAGCAGGACTGAGTGGGTGGGTGGCCCTGGCCCTGGGCCCTGGGCTCTGGGCTCACCCCACTTGGCAGTTGACCAGACTACGCGGGTCTCCCACACAGAGCCCCCTCCCACAGTGCTCCCGCCACTCCCACTTGCTGCTCAGACAGGTGCCTCGATCACTGATCAGAGCTGGTGGGACCCGGAGGGCCGGGGTGGATGGAGGCTCCTCTGAGGCTTGGCAGGATCAGCTGACCTCGCTCTCCTCTGTCTGTTGCAGAACACAGATCTATTTGAGATGATTGAAAAGATGCAGGTGAGGATGGCTCTGTGGCCTGTTCTGGGGAGCCACAGAGCTGGCTGGGCTGGGGCTGGGGGGCCCTTGCTGCATCTCTAGCCCTTCACCTCTCTGAGGACAGGCCACGCCAGTAGAAGATGGTGGCTACTGATTATCCAGGATCCTCTGTCTGAAGGTCAGGGTAGAGGATGCCCAACCCTCTCCATCTAGGCTTCCAGCTCCCATCCCTGTGTGGAACTGCAACGGGGCTGGGGTCAGATCATCAACCCACTCCACAGACACACACTGCCCCTCACCCAGTGAGAGACACCACAGGCTTTGCGGTGGGGGGCCCAGGTGGAATGGAGCTGGAGGAGGGGACAGACGCTGGGGGCCTGTCAGCCAGAGACTGTGCTGCAGGAGTGGGAGGTATTACCCCTACACCCTCCACCCCCCAGCCTCATCTGCTTTTCACATAGGTATGCACTGGGAGGTGGGCAGGGGGTGCTGGGGTGGGAGTGCCTTGAATACTCTCTCAACTTCGATGCCTCCTGTTTCTCTTTCTGTCTTCTCTCTCCAATGCCTCCTAGTTCTCTGTCATTCTGTCTCATCTCTGCCTCTCCCTCCCCCTCTCTCCCTCAACACATATCTGTGTAGACAGCCCCCCCCAGCTCACACAGTGGCTTGTGCACCTCCCCTGCCCCCACCCCAGTGGCACGTGCATTCCCGCAGAGTCCGCAGCCCTCCCTGAGGCTGCCAGCCTCCAGCCCCAGTCACTACCAGGACAGCCAGCCCTTCAGAGAGGCCCAGGGCCCCCAGCCAGCTAGCACCCTGCCCTGGGAGTACCCCAATCTTCGTGGCCCACCTCCTAGGGCTTTCCCCTTGCACGCCCTGGGGAGGGGAGGCAGTGCCTGGCGGCGGGCCTGGGAGAGTGTAACAGTGCTGCCTTCTCTTCCAGGGAAGCAGGATGGATGAACAACGCTGCTCCTTCCCGCCGCCCCTCAAAGTAGGTGGGCCTGGCAGTCTGCCTCCCTCTCTAGGGGGTGGAGGGGATCTGGGAAGTGCTGCCACCACTGCCCATCAAGCAGGAAATCCATCCCCTTTCAGGAAGTAGTCTTACAGTGTGCCAGGTGTGGGGGCCACAGCCGCGAGCGGGGTAGAGCCAGCCCCTGCCCTCTAGGAGTTCTGTGATGAGGAGAACCCCTCTCTTACTAGAGGGCTGGGGCCTCTATTCTAGCTCCTCCTCTCTGTCTTCTTCACCGCTGCAGATTCCCCCTGCTTCTCCAGGCGTCCCCACCCCAAACTCTCATCTCTCAAAGCCCTCATCTCTCAAAGACAGCTGCTGCCAAATGTTTTCCCTGAAACCAGTGATGACCAGCAGTTGCAGGAAGACTCCAACCCAGGCCCTAGGAGACTTATGAGCTCCTGCTCCATGAAGCTGCTGTCTGGATGGGGAGGGAGTGATAGGGAGGCAGGCCTGGGTACCCCACAGCCACTGGTGAGGAGACTGACCGGAGGCGGGGCACCCAGGGAGATGAGGGGGAGGCTCTTAGTTTTGACCCACTTTTCTTAGCATATGGTTCTTGGTGACTTGGGACCCCAGAGACCCTAGAAGACCAGGCCTGGTAGAGTGGGCCCAGGGCTGCAGGGTGAGGGTTAGAGGAGGGTGCATGGGCAGTAAGCCTGATGCTGTCTTTAGGGCAGAGGTCCTCACACCAGCAGTCAGTGCCACCTGGGAGCCTGTGAGAAATGTGCATTCTCAGACCCCGCCCAGACCGCTGCATCCAAAGCTCTAGGGTGGGGTGCAGCAACCCATGTTAACAAGCCCTCCAGGCAGTCCAGTGGTTTCTTCTGGGGAGGCAGTGAGCCCTCCTTTCCCCAGGCAAAGAGAACCCCAGAAGATGCCAGCACTCAGCACGCTAAGCCTGCCTCAGCCCGTGCCCATCTGTAAGAGGCGATGAGGCCAGGGCCCCATCCACACCCTGAGCCCTGAGGCTGGCCAAGCAGAGGCGAGCGCTGGGGGGCCTGGAGGATGGAAAGATGGAGAGACCCTTGCCCTGTTTGTGTTTTGCAGACAGAGGAGGACTACATTCCCTACCCGAGCGTGCACGAGGTACGCGATAGACCCCCGTGTCCACCCTTACCCGAGCCCAGGAGGCACTTACACAGGGCTTCTGGAAACAGGTCCTCCTCCTTAGGAGCCTGACCCGCGGGCCTTGCTGCAGGCTGGAGACTTAATTTCCAGGCCCAAGACCTCAGAGCCCATTTGAAACCTTAGGCCTTCTGAGCCAAATGTTCCAGCTTCCTGGGCCAAGGTCATGCTCCAGCTCTATCTGCCCCCACACCCCCTCTTGGAGACTTGGGTCTCGGCACTGTCTGGGTCTGGCTGAGGGAAAGGGCTAGAGCAGAACCCTGGGGCCCACACAGCCTCTGGCCTGTCCCCTCATATCCCTCAGCCATGACAGAAGTGGCTCCAGGTCTAAGTTGGGAGGGTGTCCCGGGGTCCCCAGTGGGGTACAGTGTGGGGTGGCTCTCAGCTGAGTCCCTCCTCAGGTCTTGGGGCGAGAAGGACCCTTCCCCCTCATCCTGCTGCCCCAGTTTGGGGGCTACTGGATTGAGGGCACCAACCACGAAATCACCAGCATCCCCGAGACAGAGCCGCTGCAGTCGCCCACGACCAAGGTGAAGCTCGAGTGCAACCCCACGGCCCGCATCTACCGGAAGCACTTTCTCGGCAAGGTTGGTGGCCGGCTGGTGTAGTGGGGCTGGCTGGGGTGGGTCACAGTTCAGCCCCACTCGAGGCTAGGCCTGGGAGGGAGCAGAACCCATGGGCCAGGGCTGGGTGACAGTCCTAGAGCCCTGAGTAGACATGCTCCCACCACACACACTCCCAGTCCCCAGGGAACTCGCATGGCGGAATCTCTTGTTCATTCAACAAACATTGATTGCAAAGGCAGCATTATGGCATAGTGGTTCATGGCAGAGACTCTGCCAGGGCTTGAATCCTGGCTCTGCCAGCCACTACACAGGACATCGGGCAAATTGCTTAACTTCTCTGTGCCTCATCTTCTCATCTGTGAAAATGGTGGTTGGTGGTGATGATACCCACCTCATGAGGCCGCTGTGAGGCTTCAGTGAGCTGTTATCTGTCAGGTCTTTACAGTGGCGTCTGGGACAGAGTAAGTGCTCAGTCAGGGGTGGCAAATAATGAGGACAGGCCGTGTGCCTGGCCCTGTTCTAGGCACCAGGTATACAGCAGCCAACACAATAGACCCAGCCCCTCCCTTCGGGCAACTTGGAGTTAGGGGAACAGTAACGTCATGGATTGATGCAGCCCCTGCCCCGCCACCAGCACAGAGCAGGGACCCTGTCCAGCAACCACTTGTCAGAGTATTGAGGGAGCCGAGGGGAGGTCCCGTGCCAGGAACGTGTGTGTCAGGTTGCAGGCCAGGTGCTGTCTTTTTGTCAGCGTAGAGCCAAAATGAGGAAGTGTGTCGTGGACTCTGGAGCCTCATGGCATGTGTGGGAATCTTGGCTCTTCCATTAACTGATAGTGTGACCTTGGGTAAGCTATTTAACTTTCCTCATCTGTGAAAATGGGGATAATAAAAGTACAGGCAAAGCTTCTAGAACCATGCCTGGCACATGGTAAATACTCAGTTAATGTTAGCTGTTGTCACGTCTTCATAATTACTTGGTGATATCAGGATTATTCTGTTTTTGCAGAAGAGGAAACCGAAGCTCAGATAGGTAAATGATTTAGTCAAGGTCACACAATGACTAAGCCTGGGAATTGAACCAGCTTTGGCTGACCTTCCATTAAGATGCACGGGAGAGATCATGCTCCTAGCCATTGTGTGTGTGTGTGTGTGTGTGTGTGTGTGTGTGTGTGTGTGTGTGTGTGTGTGTGTGTGTTGGGAAGAGGGGGTGACTACTTGGGGATTGGGAAGCTGTGTGACCTCAGTCTGGGCCTGGGCATTGGCCTGACTCTGGGAGACACTGGTGCTAACCAGTGGAGTTAGGGGAGGATCCATCGTGACTGAGACTAAACCAGCAAGCCAGGTTCAGGAGCCTTTGCCTGGGAACAAACCCAGAACCCAGCATGGAATTCCACTTCCCAGCTGAGCTCTAGAGGTGGAGAGAGACCTGCATCCTAGGCATCTGCTGTCCAGAGGTTCCCAGCTGGGTCTGGCAGGTGGTAGGATCTGGGGATACTGTGTGTGCCAGACACATGGTTGGCACTCAGAAAAGTTTGTTGAAGGAGTGACAAGTGACAGATGAAGGTAGGAACAGATGAAGGTAGTGGACCTTGAGTGCAGTAGGATCTGAAGAAGTGCAGGTTGGAGGGTCAGAAGAGGTGGCTGGGCGCCGTGGCTTATACCTGTAATCACAGCACTTTGGGAGGCCGAGGTGGGCAGATCACTTGAGGTCAGGAGTTCAAGACCAGCCTGGGCAACATGGCAAAACCCCATCTCTACTAAAAATACAAAAATTAGCCAGGTATGTTGCTGGGCGCCTGTAATCCCAGTTACTCAGGAGGCTGAGGCAGGAGGATCGCTTGAACCCAGGAGGTGGAGATTGCAGTGAGCTGAGATGGTGCCACTGCACTCCAGCCTGGGCGACAGAGCAAAACTCTTATCTCAAAAAAAAAGAAGAGGTCTCATGTCCAGGATCAGATTAGCAGTACTGAGGGGAGAAGCCCCAGGGCTGGCAGAACGGCAGGGCCCCTTTCTGACTCTAGGTGGGGTAATGGGGGAAGCAGCCAGGTGCTCAGACACTGGACCCTATCCTGGCAGATGGTGGAGGTTATGATGACTTTGGGCGTTGACTTTCTGCAACCCTGAGCCCGCTCTCCCACTGTGTCCCGGGGGCTCCTCTGGGCTTGGGGGTGTCCAGGGAAACTCCCTGCTCCCTGGGCTTCCCTGCCGAGTGCCTCCTTATCAAGTGCCTGCCACTCCCTCTCTGCTGGACGGTGTCAAGCATTTGGGGCTTTCTGCCACTTTGTGCCCAGGCAAGGCTGGGGGACTCTTCCCCGGGTCCATTGAGAATGCCCCTGAGCTACGGATTCATGGGGCACGTCCGCTGGCCCCTGCCTCTGTCTGCTCCTGGCCTCTGAGCACAGGTGTTCATGTTTGAACAGGATTTACTTCTAGGATGATTCCTGGGGCGGGTGTGGCCAGGCAGCCAGCTCCACTCCCAGAGTTTGGGCTAGGGCTGGGGCTGGGGTTGGCAGGGGGAGCCCGGGGCCAGGCTGGGTGGTGTCTCCCTGAACTTCCAGCCCTCGGCTTTGAGACTTCCCCACCTGGAGGTGCCAGCCCTGGGCTCCTCTCTAGGGGTGCCATCCCTGCAGCAGCCACCCCTGATACTCTTCGGGTGTCTTCCCAACCCTGCGCCCTCTCTTCCAGGTGAGACAGGAGGGCGGAAACCTGCCTGGCCAGCCGCCCTGTGTGTTGTGAGATGTTTCGCTTCCTGTTTCTCACGGGCCCTGGCTTCAGGGGCCACAGAGTCACAGGTTGGGCAATCAACTTTTGCTCATTGAACACCTGCTGGGTGCCCAGCCCTGAAAAGGGCCAAGGCTGAAGACAGGCATGGAGATCCGAATATGGTCCCGACTCGATGAGCACCCAGAGATCCAGTGTTACTACCCACCCTCACTGAACTGAGCCAGGCACTTCGTCCCTTTCAGTCCTGGCCGCCACCAAAGTACAGGGCTCCCTCCTATTTGGCAGACTAGGAAAGCAAGGCACAGAGAGGCCAAGTGACCTCCTCAGGCTGCCCAGCTGGTCAGTGGCAGAGGGGGGCTTTGAGTGCCGGTCTGTCTGACTTGGGATCTGCTATCAGCCGTAACACCTGCTATGGGCGAAGGACCCCCCCCCCCCAATCTGGGAGTGGGTTGGCTTTCTGGCCTGGTTTCAGGAAGCCCCGTGCTCAGCCTCACCCACTCCCCTGGACCCACCTCCACTGCAGGAGCATTTCAATTACTACTCACTGGACACTGCCCTCGGCCACCTTGTCTTCTCACTCAAGTACGATGTCATCGGGGACCAAGAGCACCTGCGGCTGCTGCTCAGGTGAGGGTGGTGGGGGAGTCCCGAGATGGCAGGAAGGGCTGAGGCCTTAGAATCTCAGAGCCCATCTCATTTGACCCACTCTCTTCATCAAGGCCCAGAGAGGGGCAGGGATTTGCCTGAGATTGCACAGCAAGTTAGTACCCGAGTCAGCCTGATACCCATCATCACCTCTGGTCCTCGCTGTGGTCCACCCCCTTCTGGCCTTACTTTGTGGGGGGTGGGGTTCCCGTTTTCCTTTCCTAGGCCTTCACCATGTGACTTTCTCTTCCCAGGACCAAGTGCCGGACATACCATGATGTCATCCCCATCTCCTGCCTCACCGAGTTCCCTAATGTCGTCCAGATGGCAAAGGTGAGGCCTCCGCTCCCCTGAGCTTCCCTGGCTGGCCTCGCAGATGGGCACCTGTGGGGCTTCAACTCTGCCTCGGTGTGCCCCCTTCAGCCGTAGGCCCTTGCCCTGGGCTGCTGCCCTATCCTGAGGCCGTCTCCCACGTGTTCCCACCGTGTCTTGGGCTACCATGTGTTCTCCCGGGCCCCCGTCCCCTGCCTGTGTGCTTTTGGTTTTCTCTATAGCACCCTCAGATCTCAGGGGACCTCCGTTCCCTAAGCAACAGTGAACCCCGAGTCCTGCTTTAGCTTTGGCCATTCCCAGCATGGCTCCTCCCCAAACCTTGACCAGGGAGGCCCAGGCAGCCCCGTCTCTCCTCCCTGGCCCCAGGCCTCACGCCCCTCCCTTATCTCCTCCTGCAGCTGGTGTGTGAAGACGTCAACGTGGATCGGTTCTATCCTGTGCTCTACCCCAAGGTATGACTGGATCTGGGCACAGCTCACTGAGGAGGGTGGGAGAGTAACTGGAAGACTGAGCATTTATTAAGCACCTTCTGTGTGCCAGGTACTTTCCCCAGGTTCTCTCATTTAATCCTCACAATAACCCTGTGAAGTCCACAATTTGCAGAAGAGGAGCCACCGAAAGGGCCTGTGCCTTACCCCAGGGTGCACAGCAGATAAGGAGGGCCTGCATTTAAGCCTAGGTTTGTCTGCCTTCGAGGCTGGCCTCGCTAACATCTGGAACCTCTGTGATGTTTGGAGACCCTCCTGAGAGCAATCTGTGCCGCAGTCCTCCCCTGGAATGGGTGTCTTTTCTACTGGCCCTGCCTTTTTGTCCCAGAGGAGACCTGTAGAGAAAGAATAGCCCCGGCACTTCCTGCCTGGGTGCTGGGAGCTGGGCTCTAGGCACTGTGACAGTGTGGGGATGGGGGGAGGGGCTTCTGCCTTGGACGAGCCAGGGGCACCTCCTGGAAGAGGACAGACAGGTAAACCCTTGTGTCCCTGACTGAATTCTGGAGCAGTGTGAGGTCTCTAGAGGTGGTGTGGTCCAGGACAGGTATCCTGAAGCAGCTTCAGAAATCAGGGCCCACCTCCTGCTTATGGGAGAGGAAACTGAGGCCTAAGGTGAGGAGGAGAACTTGCTCAATGCCCACAGCAGATTGGTGAGACGTGGCCTGTTCTGGAAGAATGATGTGGGTTTACAGAGAAGCCGAGGAGTGAGTTGGGAGTTAGACTGGAGTAGGGGCGGGCTTGGCATGGCAGGACTGGGACTCATGGCAAATTCAGGAGTGATGAGCCTAAGCTTTGGGATCCAACAGACCTGGGGTCAAATCCCAAGCCTGTACGTGCTTGCAAGCCATTGACCCTAGGTGAGTCACTTAAGGTCTCTGAACCTGAGATTCAGAGGGGACAGCTGGACTGTCTCCCTCCCAGGCTTGTTCTGAGAATTACATGACGTGATGCGTGTAGAGCGCCTGGCTCAGTGCTTGGCACAGGGGAAGAGCACGTCGAATGGCAGCTTGCACATGCGGCCTCTTCACCCGGCGTCCTCTCCTGCAGGCTTCCCGGCTCATCGTCACCTTTGACGAGCATGTCATCAGCAATAACTTCAAGTTTGGCGTCATTTATCAGAAGCTCGGGCAGGTGTGCTCACCTCCTCCTCCCTGCTGCCCCTCCCCACCCGGCCCCGTATCTGGAGCCTGACACCTTTTCCAGGGCAGCACAGCGGCCAAGGGACTCGGGAGCCCAGGAGGCTGCCAGAGGTCCTCCCTCCAGCCCTCTCTGGGTCCTAGTAGGGACAGAGGGCAGGGGCTTCTCAGGAACTCCAGCTCAATGACCTCGGCCCCTCATTCCCAGACCTCCGAGGAAGAACTCTTCAGCACCAACGAGGAAAGTCCCGCCTTCGTGGAGTTCCTTGAGTTTCTTGGCCAGAAGGTCAAACTGCAGGACTTTAAGGGGTGAGTATTAGGGTGGGCTGAGCAGAGTATAATCTGACTGTGCTCCTGGGCAGGGAGGGAGCCCCTGTCCTGGCCCCGTGGAGGCCTGGCCGGGGCTGGAGACTGAGCCATGGCCTGGGGGACCCGGGGGCAGGTTCCGAGGAGGCCTGGACGTGACCCACGGGCAGACGGGGACCGAATCTGTGTACTGCAACTTCCGCAACAAGGAGATCATGTTTCACGTGTCCACCAAGCTTCCCTACACAGAAGGGGACGCCCAGCAGGTAGCCTGGGCACCCCCACCTGCCTCCCATCTTCCACCTGTCCTCCCCCTCCACCTGTCCGTTCAGCTTCCATCACGCCAGGCTCAGCGCGGGCCCTGGGACAGAGATGGAAATGATCAGCGCCCCCACTTGTGGGCTCTCATTGGGTCAGGGGAGACAGGCTGCTTCAATGCTGGGAAAGCCTTGGTTTCTACAGTCAGAATGGCACCCACCTCCTAGGTGAGCATAAATGTGTGCGTGCATAGAGGGACTGGAACAGTTCATAGTACGTTGCAAGAGTTTAGCAGATCTGAGCTGGTGCTTTACGGGGAGTGGAGAGCATCATGGGGTCATGTGGGGACGTGTAGTCTTGGCAGAGGTGGGAGCTTTCAAGAGAAAGTGACTTTTAGACTGTGAAGGAGCTGGGAGAAGGCAGGGAAATGTTCCAGGTGTCGAGAACAGCTTCTGCAAAGGCCTGGACTCGAGGACATGCAAAGCATGTTCCAGGAACTGAACTCAGAAGTGTGTCCCCTTGTCCTGAGCCTCCTACAGGGCTATCTGCCTTCCCAATCAGGTCCCCAGCCCAAGGGAATAAAAGGGAAATGTGAGAAAAATGGAAATAGTTATTCCTTATTTTTAGTGTCTTTTAATTTTTTTTACTGAGGGTCTGTGTTCATTTTAGCAACATGAATGTGTACCAAGTAGAGCCTGTTTATTCAATCGGGGGCCATGTTTGGGGCATTGATATAGGAGGGCTGAGAGGTAGGGTCTAGGGACCGAGAGACCTGGGCTCGAGTCCCCAAGCTCATTATAGCTCATTATAGCACCTTCCAAGTCACTGCTCTCGGCCTTGGTTTCATCGTCTGTCACAGCACTCCAAAAAACCTACAGGAATTGTTCTTTTTTTTTTTTTTTTTTTTTTGAGACGGAGTCTCGCTGTGTCTCCCAGGCTGGAGTGCAGTGGCGTGATCTCGTCTCACTGCAAGCTCCGCCTCCCGGGTTCACGCCATTCTCCCACCTCAGCCTCCCAAGTAGCTGAGACTACAGGCGCCCGCCACCACGCCCGGCTAGTTTTTTGTATTTTTAGTAGAGACGGGGTTTCACCATGTTAGCCAGGATAGTCTTGATCTCCTGACCTCGTGATCCACCTGCCTCGGCCTCCCAAAGTGCTGGGATTACAGGCTTGAGCCACCGCGCCCGGCCAGGAATTGTTCTTGTAATTTCAATAGATGTCCAGGCACAAGTGGGTTTTGATTGCGTGGATGAATTGAATAGTGGTGAGGTCTGGGACATTAGTGTACCCTCGTCACCTGAAGAGTGTACGTTGTTCCAAACAGGCCATTTTTCAACTAAAATCGTTTTAAGACAAGTTTATTTTGCTACATCATTTTGGGGAAAGCAGGTCCTTAGATGTGCCCTCTGACTACCCCAAACCCTCCTAAACCTCTGCGGGCACCCCTCTCCCCAGTGGGCCCCTTGTGGCCAGACCGTGAAGGCCCGTGGCCTTGTGCTCAGTTGCAGCGGAAGCGGCACATCGGGAACGACATCGTGGCTGTGGTCTTCCAGGATGAGAACACTCCTTTTGTGCCCGACATGATCGCATCCAACTTCCTGCATGCCTACGTAGTGGTGCAGGCTGAGGGCGGGGGCCCTGATGGCCCCCTCTACAAGGTGGGTGCTCTTGGAGCCTCCCAGGGGCGTCAGCAAGGACCCTGGCTGCAGCTCTGCCCTCCCTGGGATGCCTCTCTGAGCCTCACTTTTTCCAGCTGTAACGGGGGACCATGGAAGGCTTCAGTGGTGCACTGTTCACACCATGCCCTCTGTCTTCCCCAAAGCTCACCCCCTCAGAGAGGACAGTTTCCCTCCTCTGCCTCCTGGCCTGGTATCACTGTCCTCCACCTCCCATAGCCTCCTCTGCCTTCACCATCCCGATGATTCCTGTAGCCCTCACCCCTCTCCACCACTAAAATTCAGGGCAAAAGATAGAGGGCAGAAATCCCTGGAAGAAACATTCATCCAGCCCACAATCACTGAGCCTCCCCAACCAAGGGGCAGGCCAGGGAGGCAAAGTAGAGGTTTCTGGCTAGGCTGGGGCAGAGCAGACCCCAGACTCCACAGGAACGGACAGCTGCCCTCCCTTCCAGGTCTCTGTCACTGCAAGAGATGATGTGCCCTTCTTCGGACCCCCCCTCCCGGACCCCGCCGTGTTCAGAAAGGTGAGGGGCAGCCCCTAGTCATGGGCAAAGCAGGACAAAATGGGTGGGGGCCTGGGGGGTGCACATACATTCTGCCTTATGAGGTCCCAAAGCTGCATTGTGTGCCAGGGCAGCTGGGCTGCCCTAACTGCAACTGGGGACTGGCTTTTCTGTTCATCTTGAAAACACTTTTTTTTTTTTCCCCCACAAGGTCACAGAATAAACTACACAATTGTTTTATACTTTCCATGTAGTAGACTGGCCTTTCCTCATTTCTGTTCTCTTTCTGACAGTTCCAATCTCTTCTTTCTTCTAAAATGTTTGGGGAGGGGCACACTTCAAGCTTGGGCTTCAGCTCTGTACACAGCTCAGCTACCCTAGACTGAAGCAGTAGGTCGAGGCCCCAACTCAGACCCTAACATCTGTGGGGTTTGCTCTCCTGAGGGCATGGGCAGCCATGAAGGGCACTGGGGCCCCTTGAAGGTACCTGGGGAGCTGAACCCAGGGAGATGCCCTTTTGGGAGTGAAGAGGGTGACCCCAGTCCCCAGCAGAGCATGGTTCAGGAGCTGCAGCCTCTGCCTCATTGGGGTTCAGACTCTTGTTTATGTGTTCATCTGAACCTCCGTTTCTCATCTCCTCCACACTGGGGGTTTCCAGGGGCCTGAGTTCCAGGAATTTTTGCTGACAAAGCTGATCAATGCTGAATATGCCTGCTACAAGGCAGAGAAGTTTGCCAAACTGGAGGTGAGGATGGGCTGTAAGAGTTGGGTCACCCTCTTCTCACCTTCCAACCTAGAACTTCAGTCCTGTCTCTGGGAAGGGAAAAGCCATGTTCAGACCCTGGCCTTAGCGGGGACACTTGGGGCTGGATGGATTGATGGATGAGTAGGAGGTTGGGGAGAGGAAGCCGGAGGGATAGTGAGGAGTGCCCAGGAGATGCTGGGATGCGGGCAGGCTGATGGGGGACACCTTGGGTCTGGGTAGGGGGTGAACCTGGAGGGTGGGGACGTGAAGCCAGACCTTGAAGAGGCTATGAGGGGCCCTTCATATGAGGGTCCCTGGGGGCTGCTTGAGCTGTGGAGTGGCCTGGGGGAAGGCGGTGCAGGGGCCCTGCCCACTCCCCACTCATTCAGAGAAGGCGTCCCGTGCCTCAGAAAGGTGGCCGGGATTTGAACTGTGGGCCGAAGGGCTGATCCCTGGGGTCCTTCCTGACGGCCCGGGCCTGGCCCACAGGAGCGGACGCGCGCAGCCCTCCTGGAGACACTCTATGAGGAACTGCACATCCACAGCCAGTCCATGATGGGCTTGGGCGGCGACGAGGACAAGATGGAGAATGGCAGTGGGGGCGGCGGCTTCTTTGAGTCTTTCAAGGTGAAGGGCCCCAGGTCTAACTGGCCGGGGAGCAGGGATGCGGCTAGGGCGGAATCCCAGGCTGAGGCTGATGGACACGGCATGGGGGTGGAGTCTGGCAGAAGGGGCGTGGCTTAGGGGGTGGAGTCCCGGACTGGGGAGTGGCTAGAGGCGGTTGGCATTGGAGGTGGTATTTGAGAGGGGGTGTTGCTAGAGCGAAGTCCCGGACTGGGGCTCATTGACATGGTGTGGAGGTATGGCTAGAGGCTGCTCGCATGGGTGTAGAGTCTGGGAGGGGACGTGGCTGGGGGTGGAGTCAGGGGCCAGGGCTAATGGACGTGGCGTGGGGGTGTGGCTAGAGGAAGCCCTAGTCTGGGAGGAGGGCCGGGCTCGAGGTGGATTTGGGCTTTACAATGGGCTTACACTTGTGGACATAGTCTGCCTTGAGTAGAGTTTGAGGGAGCAGCGTGTAAGGTGGGACCCTGGCTTGAGGAGGAGTAACTGTTGGAGGTGGGGCCTAGGTGGAGAATTCACCTGGGAATTATGCTGAAGGTTGGAGGATTCTGGGAGACAGCAAGGGCTGCTGATACAAAGGCTGCCAGGTCAGCAGGCAGAGAAGAGAAGAAGAGGCTCTGTCTTGACTGAGAGAAAGAAATAGAGTTCTCAGAAGGGGTGTGTGAACCATGATCATTGGAGAGGGACCTGGCCTGTGTGACCCACCCTGCCTGTCCCTGGTTTAGCTTACTTTAAGAGCAGGGACACTTCAAATCTCAGCTCTGCTACTTACCAGCTTGGGCATTCCGTGAGCATCAGTTTCTTTATCTGTTGAGTAGGGTAATGGCAACTTACCTCACACAGGTATTGTTATCTTTAAAAGAGTTAGGTTAGTACAATATAAGTTTAAAAGCAAAATGCGGCCGGGCGCGGTGGCTCAAGCCTGTAATCCCAGCACTTTGGGAGGCCGAGGCAGGCGGATCACGAGGTCAGGAGATCGAGACCATCCTGGCTAACACGGTGAAACCCCGTCTCTACTAAAAATACAAAAAACTAGCCGGGCGCGGTGGCGGGTGCCTGTAGTCCCAGCTACTCGGGAGGCTGAGGCAGGAGAATGGCGTAAACCCGGGAGGCGGAGCTTGCAGTGAGCTGAGATCCGGCCACTGCGCTCCAGCCTGGGTGACAGAGCAAGACTCCATCTCAAAAAAAAAAAAAAAAAAAAGCAAAATGCAAAACCTTACCTGTCTGCCTCAGCAATTACTGTCTGAAATGAGAAGTGTGGGGAGTGGAGTAGTTCCTGGACAGGGTCTGGACTCACCCAGGCTACAGGGCCCCAGATGGTAGCCTTTTTGCCACCGTCTCCACCCACCTGCCCATCTTCCAGGTGCCTGGCCAGCTGGTCACACCTCACCCTCAACCCAGGGCAGGTCACACAGCTGGAGATATGGGTTGGAATAAGGGAATTAGTCCAGCTGCCCAGGCCTGCCCAGGAACTGAGGGTAATAGATCATCTTTGAGAAAGAGGCTTGGAGACTGGAGACAGGACAGATGGGGTCAATATGGACCTGGGGTGTCTCCTTTGAGGAGGGCTCCAATGGTCCCACATCTGGTAGGTGCTGGACGGTGGACCTAGATTAGGTCAAATAATTTCTCAGAAGCAGCAGAGTCCACAGTTGAGGGCATGGGTCCTGGCATGCTGGGCTCGCCCCTGCCTCAGTTCCATCATGTGTGACATGGGCATGATTGCTAGTCCCCTTCTTGCAGGGGGATCCAGTGACAGAGTGATTGTAAAGCACTGGTCCCACAGCAGACATTTGGTATAGATTGGTCTGAAAAAAACAGGGAAGGAGGGTGTGAGGGAAGAAAAGAAAGAAGACGGGAGAGCTCTAAGAGGCCTCAACAGGAATGAAACTCGGGTGTCAAGAGGGCTCTCTGTGCACTCAGTATCTTCTGCAGTCCTCACGCAGCCACATGAGGACACGCAGCACAGAGCAGCCTGTGTGGCCCAGAGACTGAGAGAAGTGAAGTCGTGTCCCCCAGGCCACCCGGCAAGTTGGTGGCAGAGCCAAGACCTGAGCTACCCTTAGGCAGGCCCCATATGTACCTGCTTCTCATGTGACGCACAGGGAAATTGAGGCCTGGCCCCACCTCCCTCTGTTGCCCTGCTGTCCACGTGCCCAGGGGAAGGGATTTCCAGGGCTTACCCAGAGTGGCATTGCCGGGGAGGGACCAGATGCCTGGGCTCCTGGGTTTCCCCAAGGGGACGGCCCTTAGGAATCCTGTGCCTCCTCCACCGCCACCCGCTTCACAGAGGGTCATCCGGAGCCGCAGCCAGTCCATGGATGCCATGGGGCTGAGCAACAAGAAGCCCAACACTGTGTCCACCAGCCACAGCGGGAGCTTCGCGCCCAACAACCCCGACCTGGCCAAGGCAGCTGGAATAGTGAGTGCCCTCCCCATGCCCAGGCCCCTGTCCCTCCCTGAGGGGGGCCCTCAGCTCTCCTCTGCCTCCTGAGGCCTGGCCCCCCTCTCTCTGTTGCCCTGCTGCCCACGTGCCTATCCTAGGCTCTGGATTTGGTCTAGCCACTGCTTTCCTTGGGAGGGGGGTGAAGTGCCCAGGCCAGGACACTGCGGTGCTGACAGCTTGCAGCCTGCAGCCCCTTCCCAAGCTCCTTGGCCCTCCCCTCCTGGCCCCTGATACATTGAGGTGTGACTTTCCGCAGGTCAGCCCTGGGGCAGCCTCTGTGTCTCATTCCTTATTGAGTATCTATTATCTGTTTGCTGGGGACTGGGCTGCTGTGTGGGCACCTACTGTCAAGCCTTGGGTTTCTGTGGGCACCTACTGTGTGTCAGGCTGTGGGCACCCACTGTGTGTCAGGCCCTGGGCTGCTGTGTGGACGTGCACTCTGTGAGCATCTACTGTGGGCCCGGCCCTGAGTACCTGTGAGCACCCACTGTGTGTCAGGTCCTGGGCTGCTGTGTGGGCATCGACTCTGTGAGCACCCACTGTGTGTCAGGTCCTGGGCTGCTGTGTGGGCATCGACTCTGTGAGCGCCTACTGTGTGCACAGCCCTGGGCTGCTGTGTGAGAACCTACTCTGTGTCAGAAAATGGACTGCTGTATGAGCACATTGTTTGTGCTGAGCCCTAGATGTCAGTGAACACCTACTGTGTGTCAGGAAGTGAGCTGTTGTGTGGGTACTTTTTCTGTGAGCACCTCCTACTGTGTGTCCGCAGCAGCCAGGGCCTCTGTGGTGTGGCTGCCTATTGTGTGTCAGGAATCTGGCTTCTGTGTGAGCATCTCCAGAGGGAGCACCTCCTGTGTGATCACTGACCGTTGTCCAGGTTCTGGGATTCTGCTGCTCACACTCGGGAGTGCTGGGCACATGGATGAATACGGCCTATGGCTGTGGGCCTCACTGCTGTCCACTGCCTAGTGGCCACCCCAGGACACTGCACCCACTGCTGTGCTCTTCACCCATCCATCCATCCATCCACCTGCCCACCCATCCACCCACCCACCCATCCATCCATCCATCCATCCATCCATCCATCCATCCACTCACTCATCCACCCATCCATCCATCCATCCATCCATCTCCATTCATCCATCCATCCATCCATCCATCCATCCATCCATCCATCCATTCATCCATCCACTCACCCATCCACCCATCCATCCACCCATCCATCCATCCATCTCCATCCATCCATCCATCCATCTCCATCCATCCATCCATCCATCCATCCATCCATCCATCCATCCATCCACTCACTCATCCACCCATCCATCCATCCCCATCCATCCATCCATCTCCATCCATCCATCCATCCACTCACTCATCCACCCATCCATCCATCCATCTCCGTCCATCCACCCATCCATCCATCCATCCATCTCCATCCATCCATCCATCCATCCTTTATTGACTGTCTACTGCATGCCAAGCCCTGCGCTCAGTGCTGTGAGGCTATGTCACATGGCAGGAGGGAATTCTCCCAACCTCTGCTGTCCAGCAGTCACCAAGCACACTGTCATGTGAGAAGCAGGCCCAACCTCCCCCCAACCCAGTTTTATCAACCCCTCCCTTCCTCTCCACCAGAGTGACCCAGCCTCCTATGGGTGGCCGAGAGGGGCCCCAGGGACAGGACCAGGCCAGCAGCACCCACCATGGCAGTAATTGGACCCATTTCTGTTTTGTTTTTGCACAATTCTCCCTCTCTCTGTGTTTCCTCCTTTCATTCCACTCTCTCTCCTTGTTTTTTTGTTCCCTCCTCCCTTCCCTCTCCCCCTCCTGTGGCCTCTCTGCCCTTTGGCTCTCTGTTTCTCCTTCCTTCTTGCCCCTGTCTTTTTTGCTCCCTCTCCTCCTTCCCTTTTCCGCTCTTCTCACCCTCGCCTTTTCCTTTCGGCCTTCCCCTGTCTTCCTTCTCCGTCTCTGACCCTCCCTGGGCCTGTCTCTGTGTCCTTGCGTCCCTGTCTCTCTGGATTTCCTTCTGTGCCTGTCTGGTGTGCCCTCGCTGGTTCACGCGTGTCCCTGTCTCCGGGTAACGGTCTATCTGTCCATCTCTCTCCCTGTCTCACCTGTCCTCCGTCTCTCCTTATGCTTCTCGCCTTCCCTTCCCCTGGCCCTATCTCTCCCATTGCCTCCCTATCTCTCCCGTTGCCTCCTGCGCCATTCTCGTCCTTTTTCTGTCTGTCTTCCTCCTTTCCCTGCCTCTCCTCCTCTCTTTGTCTCCCTCCCACCATCTCTTTCACTCTCTGACTCTTTCTCTGTCTCTCTCTCTCTGCCCTCGCCCTCTGCTGCTTGCCAGTCATTGCTTATTCCTGGGAAAAGTGCGAGTAGATTCGGACGCCGGGGCAGTGCCATAGGCATAGGAACCGTGGAAGAGGTTGTCGTCCGCGGGGCCGCCGGCTCTGGAGGCTGCCTGCACGCGCTGTTCTCTGCTCGCTCTCAGGACGGAGGCCATATTGGGGACGTTGCCCCTCTGCCCCCGGGACAGGCCCCAGGGCGTGCGGGATGGAGTGGCGGCAGCTCCGATGGCACTCAGCACCTGCTTTGGGGCCTGGTACCTGTGCCAGAGCCAGTGCCCCTCACCAGGGGCTTCTGGCCCTGCCTTGGCCCCTGGGACCCTGGCCCAGTCCCTGCCAGGATCCGGTACCCAAAGGCCCTACACCCAGCCGCACGTCCCCCAATATCGCCGGTCTGCATGGAGCGCCATCCCTCTCCTCTGCCCTGACTCCTCCTCCCCGCCACGAACTGGCCTGGGGTCCTACCCCTTCCTGCCTCCAGAGAAGCTGGGGGCAGGCTTCTGGGGCCTGGGGCATCCCAGCACAGTGTGTGGGAAGCTGGGGGGGGGGTCTTCCAGCTACTGGGCCAGAACCTCCCCCACCCAATTTGGAGGTTCCAGGAAGGGGCCCCAGCTGGCACGGGGTGGGGCTTGGGTTGCTACACCACGCTCTGACCACCGCCCTTAGGCTGCAGATCCCACAGAGCCCTGCGGGGCAGGGAGCCGTAGCCATTCTGAGGACTCGGCCTCCTCCCACCCCAGCCCCCTCAGGACCCTGCCCTAATCCTGGGCCTGTGTTGGTGGTCCTGCTGTGTGAGCTTGGGAGAGCCCCTTGCCCTCCTGGGGACTGTTTCCCTTTCTGTGAACTGGGAGGCCTATCTGGGGATGAATATCTTCTCTCGTTCTTTCTTGCTCACCAACTCTGCTTCAGGGCCTGGGGCAGCAAGGTCCCCAGAGGGGATGTTGGGGGGCACTGGGGCTCCCAGGGAAGGTGGCACTGAGTTGGGGCCTCTCCCCACAGTCACTGATTGTCCCTGGGAAGAGCCCCACGAGGAAGAAGTCGGGCCCGTTCGGCTCCCGCCGCAGCAGCGCCATTGGCATCGAGAACATACAGGAGGTGCAGGAGAAGAGGTGGGTGAGGGGGGGACAGTGCCCCGTTCCCCTGCACCCCCATCCCTGATCCCCATTCGGTGGCAAAGCAGAGCAGGCAGAAGGGAGTGCCCGCCCCTCTGCCTCTCTGTCCCCACTAGTGACAGCTGTGTGGTCAAGTCTCTGCTGTGTGTCGGGCACCAGGGCCAGCACGTCACCTAACGTGCCACATGCAGATCAAGAAGCCATAGGTCAGAGGGGTCAAGGGGCTTGCCCAGGTCACACAGCCAGTGATGGGCAGAGCTGGGATCTGAGCCCTGATCTGTCTAGGGCCAGCACCCATGCTCTTCCCACGGCCCCAGTGCATGTGGGAGGGCGTAGTGCTGATGTTTGGGGTGGCCACAGATGGGCCTGGGGGTGAGCGAGTGTGGGCAGCATGAGGGCAGTGAGCCCAGGCCAGCAGCAGGGCTGCCCCCGGAATTCCGAGGCTAGCTCCTGGGTGTGAGTACTGCCTCCGTGGTACTAACCACGTGTGACCTTGGGTGAGTCACTGAGCTCCTCTGAGCCTTACTGTCCCAACCTGGAAAAGGGACAAGAACACAACCCATGGCATGGGGCTGCTGTGGGGACCTGGGGCGCTGCATGTGAGGCCGGGGCCAGGCCCCCTGAGAGGGCTCCAGGAGGGGAGCGGGCATTGTCCTTGCTGCTGCCAGAGCTCCACGTGCTGTGAGTCCTGGGTTCAGGTCTTGGCACTGCCACGTCCTAGCTGTGCGTCCCTGGGCAGGTTCCTTATCCATAATGGGACAGCTGTACCTGCTCCTGTGGAGAGGACCTGGGAGGAGTCCCATCCCTGTCCCATACAGCCCCGTCAGTGCCAACCCCATCACTGGCCAGGCTCGCCAGGGAGCCCACAAGACTGCTCCAGGGCTGGCCCTGAGGATAGGGGTGTGGGTATGAGGCAGGAGGCACCGTGACCCCCCTCACCGCCTGGGCCTCATGCTACCCCTGATGCCGGGCCCGGAGCTGAATCCCCCCGCTGCCCCCATGTGCCCTGCAGGGAGAGCCCTCCGGCTGGTCAGAAGACCCCAGACAGCGGGCACGTCTCACAGGAGCCCAAGTCGGAGAACTCATCCACTCAGAGCTCCCCAGAGATGCCCACGACCAAGAACAGGTTGGGGCTCAGGGCACGTGGGGCTTGGGGGCTTGGGAGTTGGTGAACCGTCCTTCCCCTCCCCTGCCTGGGCCCAGGACAGCCCAGGAGCCTTGACTCTGCCGCAGCAGGGTGTCAGGGGGGCCTGGGCATTCTCTGGGGCCCTCCTTTGACATATACCCACCGAACACTTTGTGCACGCCCAGCCCCGCGCCCAGCTCTGGGGCACAGAGGTGCCCTGCACATAGGTCCCCGCCTCACGGCCGCAGGTCCACCAAAACATGGCCTCATAAGCTGTTTCCAGATCATGGTGATAGGAGGAACCCGAAGCAGGGTTGGGGGGGATGAAGAAGGACTGGGGGCAGGGGTGCTTTAGATGGGTCCTCAGGGGAGACACCTCCATGGGGTGACATTTGAATTGGGAATTGAGCCAGCCCTGCTAGGACTGGCACGGCAGAGAGAAGAGCATTCAGGTGAGGAGCTCGGCCAGTGCAGAGGCCTGGGGCACACTCCAGGGACAGAAAGAAGGGTGGCCGGGAGTGGTGGCGTATGCCTGGAGTCCACCTACCTGGGAGGCTGAAGCAGGAGGATGGTTTTAGCCCAAGAGTTTGAGGCGGCAGTGAGCTATGATCATGCTTGTGAATAACTACTGCAACTGCACTCCAGCCTGGACATCATAGCAAGACTCTATCACTTCAAAAAAAAAAAAAAAAGAGTACCTGAGGGGCTGGGCCCAGACAGACATTGTGACACTGTGCTGGATGGTGGCAGGAAGGAGGTTGGAGAGGGGGGCAGACACTGGCTTATAGCTTAGCAGGCTGTAAAAGAGCTTTGTCCTTTTTTTTTCCTTTTCTTTCTTTTTTTTTTTTTTTGAGACAGAGTCTCGCTCTGTCGCCAGGCTGGAGTGCAGTGGCATAATCTCAGCTCACTGCAAGCTCCGCCTCCTGGGTTCTTGCCATTCTCCTGCCTCAGACTCCCGAGTAGCTGGGACTACGGGCACCCACCACCATGCCCAGCTAATTTTTGTATTTTTAGTAGAGACGGGGTTTCACCGTGTTAGCCAGGATGGTCTCGATCTCCTGACCTTGTGATCCGCCTGCCTTGGCCTCCCAAAGTGCTGGGATTACAGGCATGAGCCACCGCGCCTGGCCTAAGAGCTTTGACTTTTATCCTAAGTGTGACAGGAAGCCTTGGGAGGATTTTAATCATGAGGGTGATGCTTCAAGAAGCTGACCGAGGTTGCTCTCTGGAGAAGAGGCTGGAGTGGGGTGGGATGGAAGCAGAGAGGCCAGTGAGGAAGCTGTCCCTGCATTTGGTGTCCGTTGCCTGAGTTGCCTCTGTGTTGGGTTCTGTGGGGATCGAGAGGACTCAGCCCAGGCTAAAGAGCCGAGTAGGCAAACAGACAGTCAGGAAAGGATGGCAGGGGCAGGGGAGACACGGTATGCAGGAGCCAGCGTGGGGAGGGTCATTCTCACCTTGGGAGGAGGAATTGGAGAAGGACTCCTGGAGCTGGAGCCCTAGGCTGATTTTTGAAAGGCACATTTGCTTTTCGGGATTTGAGAGGACTGAGACTCCAGGCAGGAGGCGCGGAGGCCCTGAGCATGAAAACCTTGTGGGGTTAAGAGAGTAGACTGTGGAGTTGCCTGGACCTCATCCACTGCCCTCCCACCTGTGCTGAGTGACCCTGGGCTGTGTGCCTGCCCCCTCTATGCCTGGCGTCTCCTCATCTGGAAGATGGGTATAATAATCATAGTGATAAGATAATTCGGGTAAAGGCACGTAGAGCAGTGCCTAGCGCAGAGTGGACGTGCAGCCGATGACGTTAGTGTCACTAATTGCTGCTGTTTTTGAACATCAGGCCAAGGACATTGTGCTTTACCTGGGGAAATGGGGAACCAGGAGAGGGTTTTGAGCAGGGGAGGGACATGGTCAGATTTATGGATTAGGAAGGACAGCGGGGGTAGGAGGAGGCTGCAGGGGGAGTCTGGGGGGCTCAGAGGCCCAAGGATCTGTAAGGGGTCCCCAAAGGTGCTTGGCTGCTACAGGCTGGGCCTCCCGGGTTGGGGAGGGCAAGGGAGTGAGGGCCTGGCCCAGGAGGGGCTCGGGGTGGACACCGGCTAATGGGGCGCTGTCTGTGGTAGAGCGGAGACCGCTGCGCAGAGAGCAGAAGCGCTCAAGGACTTCTCCCGCTCCTCATCCAGTGCTAGCAGCTTCGCCAGCGTGGTGGAGGAGACGGAGGGTGTGGATGGAGAGGACACAGGCCTGGTGAGAGGCTCAGGGGGTCGGGGGCTCCACAGGAGCTTGGAAGGGGGCTCCTTGCTGCCTGGAGATGCCCTGAGTAGAACCACGAGCCTGGGCGTGGCTGAGATGTGATCAGGGGACCCGGCCCAAAGGCGCAGTGCAGACGAACCCTCCCCTGCTCAGAAGCCTTCCATGGCTCCCCAGCACTGTCCACAGAAAGCTCAGTTTCTGGAGCTCTTGGAGATCTGGTCACTCCCTTCTTCGCTAGTCTCCTCTCTCACCACTTCAGACATTCTGGACTCCCTTGTGGCCCCCCAAGCCTCCCAGGCTCACTGCACCCCTGGCCCTTTGCACGTGTGCCATCTCTTCTGTCTGGAACACTCTTCTGCTGCCTCCTCCTTTCTTTGCGAGGCTGGCTCTGACTCATCCTTCTTGACTGAGTCTCACACACCTCCTTTTGAAAGCCTTCCCTGATTTCCTAGTCTCAGGGTAGGTTAGGAACCCCCTTTGCATTCTCACAGTCCCTGGGCTTTGCCCGGAACACCCTTTGTCATTCTTCATTCTGTAAACCATCAGTGGGCCCCTGTTCCTTGCCAAGCACTGCCCCAGATACAACAGGTGCAGCTGGAAACGGTGCCGACCCAGGCCCTGCCCGCTGCGGCACAGAGTCTAGAATTACAATGGTCTCTTCACAGCCTGCCTTGCCTCCCAGATACCAGGCTCCTGAGGGCAGGGCCCATGCCTGATTTATGTCAGTGGCAAGCCCTGGAGAACATCAGTGAATGTTGGTTGAATGAATGAGTGGCAGTGGGTGGTGTGTGCCCGGGTCTTTGCCTGCCCTGGCTCTCTCCTCCTGTGATCTCCCTGGGGCAGACATGGCTAGGCCCGTCCTCTTTGCAGGGGGTACAGGTGGGGGATTGTAGAGTGCAGAGAGGGAGAGGGGCTGGGAGGGAGCCCTAGCCAGTGCCAAGGGCATGGGCTAACCTCCCTCCCTCTCTCCACCCCCTCCCCAGGAGAGCGTGTCGTCCTCAGGAACACCTCACAAGCGGGACTCCTTCATCTATAGCACGTGGCTGGAGGACAGTGTCAGCACCACTAGTGGGGGCAGCTCCCCAGGTACCAGGACAGGGCAGCTTCCCCACGAAGCAGGGCTACCCTTGGGGTAGGAGGGGGACAGGGCTGGGTACCAGGTCCCATGCCCCACACAGTCGGTGTGTGATGTGACTGCCCCTGCCTTGGAGGACAGCGGGCAGGTCATTGTCCAGCTTAGGGTGGCTGGGCGGATTGGAGGGCTGGTTTCTTCTGGAAGGGTCTCGGAGGATGATGGGGGATGGCAAGGAAGAAAGTTAAGGGTGGGGTTGGAGCGCACTGGTGCCGACCGCCCACCTGTGCCCCCGTCTCCCTGGTGCCTCCCCGCGGCCAGTGAGGTGGCTCCCTCCTGCCCCCCTCCCCAGGCCCCTCTCGATCACCCCACCCAGACGCCGGCAAGTTGGGGGACCCTGCATGTCCCGAGATCAAGATCCAGCTGGAAGCATCTGAGCAGCACATGCCCCAGCTGGTACGTGCAGCCTCCTGGGGCTGGTGCTGAGGGAGCCGTACCCGGGAGGGGATGAGCTGGCGGGGAGGCTGGGAGCTGAGGCTGGACCAAGAGGTCCCCCCAGGCCAGGAGGGGTGGGGCTCGCCCGGCCTGGACACAGCCAGTGACTTTGCACACCTGTGTCTCCCGCCCCGTTGCCTCTCCCGTCTTGCCGCCTGCCTCACCACCACTGTCTGCAGGGCTGTTAGCCGGGCCACCCCCTCTGAAGGTGAAGCTGAGCAGGTTAGACCCAGCCCTTCAGCTTGTGTTTGGTGGGAGAGGGTGGGGGTGTGTGGGGGGCTGAGGTGATTCCTCCCTGTTGCTCTGTCACCTCTCTGGGATGGGAGCTATGTGTCTGGGTTTGAGCCCCTGGCACTCAGTTGCTGGGTGACTTGGGCAGGCCACGGCCCCTCCCTGCGACCTCTGCCCTTATTGTTGGAGGATTTGATGGGAGTGTGAAAGGGACTTGGCAGTTGCCGGGTGGCAAGAAGTTTCAGGGGTTCCCAATGGGATAGAAAGACCCAGAGCCTGGAATTCCAAGGGTGGGACCCTCTCCTAGGGTGGGGTTCCCTGAGGCAGGGACTTGGCAGAGTTGGGGCACACTGGTGCCAGCCACCCACCATGCCATGTTTCATGGTGTCTCCATCCCCCATTGCCCTGCAGATGAGGCCACAGAAGCACAAGGGGAAGGTGCCATGTCAAGCCCAGGCAGACGGGACCTCTGCCCTGAAGACCAACACCAGCCTGTGGGCTGCCCCCTGCCTCCCCACCCTCCCTGTGGTCCACCCATCTGGGCTATCTCTGCAGGGCAGAGCCGTCCAGACCTGGGATCGGGGAAGCTGCTGGCATCATCCCTACCCCCAGCCTGGGGGTCCGGGCTGGGGCGGGGATTGCTCAGTGGAAGCAGGACTGGGGGCCTGGCTTGGGCCCACCCAGGGCCTCCATCACCCCTGAGCATCCCTCTGGACTCAAGAGGGAACAAGGTGGGAGAGAGAGATTGAGACAGTTCCGTGCGGAGAGCTTACCCCCTGGAGGCAGCACGAGGTGGATATGATGTGTCGGGGAGTGAACACTGGGATGGGAGCTGGATCCTGGTTTCCGATTTGGGTTCTGCTGTGTGACTCTGGGCAAGTCACTCTCCCTCTCTGGGCGCTTCTGCTACAAATGGACAAGATTATTTCAGAGGTCACTGAAGACTGTGATTATATGCACCTGCCCTAGAAGGTGGGATTTTCTTCCCAGGGACCTCCTGTCACCCTACCCTGCTTCTTGAGGTCCCTGGAACCCCAGGTGGGGTGAGGGGCAGGGAGCTGGCTGTGCCCAGTGTGCCTCCTGGACCCTCCAGTTCTGCCACAGGTCTGCCAATGCCCTGTCCACTGCCTACATGTGACAGACAAGTGACCCCCTCATGGGGGATGGGGACCTACCTGACTCCTCAGCCAGCACCCAGCTTAACCCCTGCCATCCCATGCTGGGCCCTCTAGGCCAAGAGTCTCAGCTGGCCGAGAGTCCAGGCCTTGCCTCCCCCGACCGCCATGGAGGGGGCAGCCAGGCACAGTTGCTGGGAGCCCTTGTGTGTCTGGTCACACTTTTTAGGCGCCAAGCCAAAGGCCAGCCTCCCAGCCCCAACACCCATTTTGGAAGCCCCTGTGGCCGTGTGGATGTCGGTAACAGTTGTATAAAATAAATTCTATTTATCGCTATTGTACCCAGAGTTGGGCCTGGCTTTGTGTGAACCGTGGCCAGATTGACCCCAGACAGACGTCCAGGGATGCCAAGGTGGCAAGGAGCAAGCCTATCCCCATCAGAGTTGCTGGGCCTGGGGACACCTCCAAAGCCAAGCCACCAGCAATGTGAGCACGGCCCGTGGTGTCCTCCCCGGGGTACTGTCCTTCCCTGCACCCTGGGCCCCTTCCCCACTGCAGGAAGAACATGGCTGTGCTGTCAGGCAGACCTAGGTTTGAGTCCTGGCACCATCTGGGTGGGTGGCATTGAAAAACTTACTAGCTTCTGTGAGCCTCAGTGTTTCCTTTTGTAAAACAGGAGTGGTAGTGTTTCTCCCAAGGGTTTGTTGTGAGGATTCAATGAGCTGGTGGGTATCAAACATACAGCACACAGTGTCTGGCACACATTAGGTGCTCAATTAATTACTTCCTGCTCCTGTTCTCATATTCAGTGAATCCCCTTATATGGCCACAAGGGGGCGCCAAGGGATCACTTACGGGACCCGATGGGGGCCCAGGAGATGGGGATGAGTCCAAGATCCCTCTACCAGGAACTCACAGCTGGGACAGTAGGATGATGGGTGATGAGGGGCAGCTGGGGACAGGAGAGGTGTGTACCAGCAGGGCCTGGGGGAATAGGCGTCACGGAAAGTCCCTGGAGTTGCTCCCCGTTCCTGAGAAGGCCTAGGGAGGAAGGACCCTGCAGGAGGGGGCCTCGAGTAAAAGGCGGGGAGGCAGAGCACCCCTGGAACCGGGAAGGTGGCAACCAGCTCCAAATGGTGGGAAGGTGACAATGGAGGGGACAGGGAGATGGGCAGGGATGAGGCCAGAGGCAATGTGGCCTTGAACTCCAGACGGAGGGGCCAGGGCTCTGTGACAAGGGTAGGGGGAGCCCCGGGCAGCAGCGATAGTTGCTGGTGGAGGCTGCACCAGCGGAGGCAGGAGGGGACCAACGAGGCTGTTGATGGGGTAAGAGGGTAGCCAGGAGGACGCTGAGAAGGACACCAGGCAGGCCTGAGCAGGGGGACCAAGCACCTGATGGGTTGTGGGGCTAAGGGGAGAATCGGGAGGCTCCTGGGGGTACAGACTGGGAATTGGGTGAATGAGAGGACTCCTCCCTCTGGGGCAGGACCACAGAGGAGAGCAGGTCTGCCGGGTGGGTTTGGGGACATTTGGGAGCAGGCACCAAATTGGGCTCCGAAGGGATCAGCCGTGCCTTGGCCTCCCTGACAGCTTGGCAGTGCCCCCCAGCCCCTGCTGGCCCTGCCCCCTTCCCAGGCACCCCAGGGGGTTGTTCAGGGAGTGCCACACTTTTCCTGACAGGGTCCTTCTGTGACCCTCTGATGCCTCAGGCCACCCATGGGTGGTGACTCACACCCAAACCCCAGCCCCACCCAACTGGGTTTGGCTCTAGGCTGCTCTGGACCCAGTGAGTCCCCTGTGAATCGCCCACCCACCAGCCTCACCCCTGCTCCTTATCCCTCAGTTCCCCCTCTGTGGCAGTCCTCTGCCCTCTCTCCTCCCGCCCCACCTCTGCAGGGCCGGCCGCCACAGTTCAGCACCAC